>NC_135232.1:1065490465-1066130778 GCF_051348905.1 Ranitomeya variabilis | reverse complement strand
AAAAGCAAACATTTGAGTTTGCAATGCTGCCAATAACTGAGCTCAGCGGCTCTGTCGAGTAAATGGCACAAGCTGCTCAGAGCCAGATATTGGCTGCAGAGCTGATGACGTCAACGCTACAGACAATAACAAGAGCAGGGAGCAGTGGTGGAGACTCAGCGCTGGACCTGAGGAGGGTGAGTAAAGATGAGTGTTTTTTGAAACAGGAGCCAGAAAGTGACCATGACATTCTACACCAGTCTAAGCAGATAAATAGTGCTTCACATTAAAATGTTAACTTTCAGAAAGATGGGTGGTGGAAAGGATGACTAACGCCAGCTATGGGCTTGGTAACATATACTTTTCACAATAAATATATAATGCCTCTCCTTTCACTTCTTTATAATTATCACTACCACAAGCGAAATTCAAGCAAAAAGCAGAAGTTGATTTTTATGAAAATGATTTTCAGAGTCAGTGTTGAAATGATACTGATAGATATGGGCGGACACCTGGATGTTCAGGTCCAGCAGGTTCAGCTCAACAGTTACAAAAAGTTTGGGTTCAAGTACCAGAACAGTACCTGGACTCGAACCCGGACCCCATTCACTTGAATGGGGGGCCTGAACATCCAGTGTTTGCCACTCTATCATGTGCATGACAGCGCAGCAAAAACTGCTTCTGATCGGTGGTAAAATCATCACCGCCGGTCAGAGTGCTGCAGTTCCCACAATGTCCAAAGACAGCGTGATCGCGCAGCTGTGATCGGAGGTATAAAGTTTGCCTCCGGTCACTGGTGTCAGCTCATGGGACTACTGCTCCCACCAAATTACGCCTGCTGCCGCTAATAACAGTGAGAGCAGGAGCGGCTGATGGGAGTATTCATCAGCTGGTTCCTGTGCTGTAAATAAATAATGGAAAAAAAACTACGTAGTTCTCCTGTACTTTTGATAACCAGCCAGGCAAAACTCACAGCTGGGGGCTGCAACCCTCAGCTGTCAGCTTCAGCAAGGCTGGATATCAAGAATAGTTGGGTCCCCACTCTTTTTTTTAATTATTTAAATAATTTAAAAAAATGGCGCAGGGTGCCCCCCTATTTTTGACAACCAGCTTCAATGACGTCACCGCTAGTTTCTGAGGCTGCGCTTGCAGCAGTAAAGTCACCAGTGGTTCTCAGCCTGGACTGTCTCAAATTGCCACCGCCCATGTTGAAAACTGTTTATCCTCCAGACATGGATTATGGCGTGGGACAAAACAACGGATAGGTGAAATATATGGTTGTTTTTTTATTTTTGTTTTATTACCGGAGATTCAGTGGAATTAGATGTTAAATTAGTATAACTGTTTTGTTATTTTAAAATAAAAAAGTAAAAGTGTGTTTTGCTTTATTTCAAATAGAAGACTTTATTCTGGCCGTGTCATTATTTGCAATACAACTATACAATTAGTAAAAGATGGGTGTCTTATAGATGCTCTTCCATTAGTAATGCGTGGGCTTGATGTCACCTGACAATACAAAGGTGACATCAACCCTACAAATATGAACCCCACTTGCCACCACTACAGGGCAACTGGGAAGAGTTAGGCAAAGCGCCTTGTCTGGAAAGCTGCGAGCTGCTATTTTTAGGCTGGGGTGCCAATATCCATGGCCACTTACCAGCCTGAAAATACCAGCCCCCAGCTGTCTGCTTTAGCTTGGCTGGTTGCCAAAAACAGGGGGATCCCATGCTGGGTTTTTTAAAATTATTTATTAAAGGGCTTGAGGACCCTTCTATTCTTGATAACAAGCCTTGCTGAAGCTGACAGCTGAGGGTTGTGAGTTTTTCCTGGCTGGTTTAAAAAATACAGGGGAACCCAAGCCATATTTTATTATTTATTTACAGCACAGGCTCCGGCTGATGAATACCTCCATCAGCCGCTTCTGCTCACTGTTATTAGTAGCAAAAGGCTTCAGCTGATAGGAGCAATAGTCCCATCAGCTGACACCAGTGACCGAAGGCAAACGTTATACCTTTGATCACAGACGGGACGGGGGGCTCATGCTGTCATTTGACAGTGTGGAAATCGCGGCTCTCTGACCGGCGTTGATGATTTTACTGCTGATCGGAAGCAGTGTTTGCCGCGCTGTCATAAACATAACAGTGCAACAAACACACGATGTTTGGGGGACAAACCCCAACAGTAACACGGACTTCCTACTGAAGTCCATGTTCAGTGTCTGTGCCCAAACAGTAGGTGTTTAGTAAAGACGCTGAACTTTACTGTTCGGGTTCGCCCATTTCTAGATACTGACTGTGTGTGTAAGGCCATGTGCACACGTTGCGGATTTCTTGCAGAAATTTCCTGAAGAAAACCGGAAATTTTCTGCAAGAAATCCGCATTTTTTTTTTTGCGTTTTTTTTCCGTTTTTTTCGCGTTTTTTTAGCATTCTGCAAGCGTAATTAGCTTGCAGAATGCTAAAGTTTTCCAAGCGATCTGTAGCATCGCTTGGAAAACTGACTGACAAGTTGGTCACACTTGTCAAACATACTGTTTGACAAGTGTGACCAACTTTTTACTATAGATGCAGCTTATGCAGCATCTATAGTAAAAGATAGAATGTTTAAAAATAACAAAAAAAATAAAAAAATGCTTATACTCACCCAGACATCTCATCAGCGGCGTCCGTTCGTCTTCCTATAGCTGGTCTGTGCGCACAGGGCCTTCCGTGACGTCACGGTCACGTGAGCGGTCACATGACCGCTCACGACCAATCACAGGACAGTGACGTCATCGGCAAGGTCCTTCGCCGCACATCAGCTACAGGAACCGAACGGCAGCGTGCAGCGGTGAGGCGGGAACACTGCGCGGGACATCGAGGGTGAGTATAGGACTATTTTTTATTTTATTTCTTATTTTTTGACCACTTATATGGTGCCCAGTGCGTGGAGGAGAGTCTCCTCTCCTCCACCCTGGGTACCAACCGCACATAATCTGCTTACTTCCCGCATGGTGTGCACAGCCCCGTGCGGAAAGTAAGCAGATCAATGGACTCCTAGGTGTGCGGAATCCCTGCAATTCCGCATTTTTAATGAACATGTTGCTTTTTTTTCCGCTATGCGATTTTTTCGCGGAAAAAATCGCAACATTTGCACAAAAAATGCGGAATACCTTGTAAATAATAGGAGGCATATGTTAGCGTTTTTTTCGCGTTTTTATCACGTTTTTATAGCGAAAAAACGCGAAAAAAACGCTAAAAATCCTGAACGTGTGCACATGGCCTAAGAGAGGAATTGTCTCTGCTCCTGACTTGTAATTGTTCTATTTCTTTTCTTCATCTTCTCAAGATGATGAGTTTTCTCATCCACAGCTTGCCTCTGCAGACTTACATCTTCTTTTGTCTTCTCCAGCAAATCTCCACATGATGCCCTAAAGGATATCAGTGTTATTATAATGCTCTTGAGTAAAAATATCTGGCCTTCGCTAAGAACATGAATAAATAATTGCCCCTCACTATATTCCCTGCACAAAATATGACCCACAGAGTATCCCTCTGATGGAACATGCTCTTCACAACTCCTCTTCCTTTCCATACTGGCCCCCCTCTTCATACTATCCTCTCACACTGCATCCCCCTATAGGGCTCAGTCTCTATTCAGTTCCTGCTCACTACACTCCCTCTCCTTGGCTTACTGTCTCCTCCTGGCTGTACCCTTACACTTTTCTCCCATGCTACCCCCCATTCTACTTAGTCTCTATTCTGTGCCCACTCACACTTTTCTACCCTCATACCATCTCATTGCACTATTCCCCTCAATAGTTTCCCTCTCCCCCTTCATAAATTTACCCTCGTACTCTCCATACTGCATCACGACACATCCTTCCAACTCCCCACACTGTGTCTGCACACATCCCATCACCCTCGCTTTCCATACTGTGTCCTCATACACTTTTCCCTTCACTACTTATAATGTGTTTGTACCCATCCCCCACTCACCATACTGTGTCCACACCTATGCCCCCTCTCACCATGTGTCTGCATCCATCTCCCTCATACATTCCCTCCCTTGCTCCTCTTATTGTGTCCGCACCCATCCCCCCACTCACTATATTGTGTCCAAACTAGTGATGAGCGAATATACTCGTTACTCGAGATTTCTCGAGCATGCTCGGGGGTCCTCCGAGTATTTTTTAGTGCTCGGAGATTTAGTTTTTCTTGCCGCAGCTGAATGATTTACATGTTAGCCAGCATAAGTACATGTAGAAGTTGCCTGGTTGCTAGGCATCCCCCACATGTACTTATGCTGGCTAACAGATGTAAATCATTCAGTTGCAGCAAGAAAAACTAAATCTCCGAGCACTAAAAAATACTTGGAGGACCCCTGAGCATGCTTGAGAAATCTCGAGTAACGAGTATATTCGCTCATCACTAGTCCACAACCATTCCCCCCTCATCATACTGTGTCCACACCTATGCCCCCTCTCACCATAATGTGTCTGCACCCATCCCCCCATACATTCCCTCCCTTGCTCTTTTTACTGTGTCTGCACCCTTCCCCCCACTCACCATACTGTGTGCACACCCATTTCCCCACTCCTCATACTGTTTCTGCACATATTCCCTCACTCACCATACAGTATTTACACCCATCCTTCCATACTGTTTCCTCATACATGCCCCATCTCACCTTTGCTCCTCGTATTGTGTCTTTAAATTTCTCCTGCTCCTCATATTGTGTCTGCACTTGTCCATTCTTTATTCCATAAACTTGTGTCCTCAAATCTTCCTTTCCCCATTACACTAAATCTCCCCCACACCGTACATATCCCACACACACGCAGTAAATCTCCTCACACACACACAGTAAATCTTTCCCCCACACAGTAAATCTCTCCCCCCACACACAATAAATCCCCCCCACACACAGTAAAACTCCCCACACACACAGTAAATCTACCCCCCTCCCCGTTACATTTAATGTTTGATGTCTTCAGCTCCACTAGCGTGGAGCACTACTAAAAGATGCAAGTACAATTGTTCATTGGGAGCAGGTACACTGCACCTTCTGTGAGCCGGCTCTAAATTTGACAGCTGGCTCAGAGAACGGCCAACTCCTAGTCCGCGGGGCAGCAAAATGCAGCTGCCGGAGTAGACACTTCGGACCACCGCATTAGGCGGCCCAACTGCGCTCTCTTGCTGGCTGTGCCCAGGACAGATGCCCCGGCTGTTGCCACAGAGATGCGCCTCTGCCAAAGGGTGAGGCACAAAGGACTGGAGGTGGAACTGCAGTAGCTGAACAGAGAAGCCGTGAGGGGTGTATAATTTTTTTTTTTTATCATAAATTTATTATGCTTTGGGGTCTTTCACCATAATAAGGCACATTCTATTAGCATCAAATACATTGGATGTGCATTAAATTTCTGAATATGAATTTCAGCAGGTTCACTCTTCACTAGTATTCATGTCAAAAGATCTGACAGATCCTCTTTTAAGTGTGGTTTGTGTTTCGTTTTTTCATAAATCAATAATATACATGAACATAGACTTTTTTTATATATGTTATCAGAGAAATTTACACTACTGAGATAGGAGATGACAGTTGGTGCTTTTAAAATTCTATGGAGAGGGATGGACTAGAGGCAGACAATCTGCTGCATGTTCTCCTGAAACATCAATTACAGTCCTCCATAGAACTATATGAGCACCAACTGTCATCTCCTATCTCAGTAAGGGCTCCTTTTCACTTGCGTGAAATACGGCTGAGTCTCGCAGGTTAAAACCTGGCTCTGCCGCCGGCACTCCTGAGCGGAGCGTGCGGCCGCACAGCAATACATGGAGCTGCACACTCCGCTCTGGAGTGCCGGCAGCAGAGCCGGGTTTTAACCTGCGAGACTTGCACGTATTTCACGCAAGTGAAAAGGAGCCCTAATGGGAAAATCTGTATTCAGTGAAGACAGATTTTCCTCATAAATTGAGAAGAATTTTGGGAATAAATGATTAGTCCAGGAGGACTAAGAAGTGGATTTCTCTAATAAGATATATTACAAAGTTTATTATATTACAAAGCTTCTTTTTGAATTAAAAGAATGGTTATTTTTTAAAGGAATAACGTGCATGACCACCATGTCGTCTCTACGGTCAAAAGTCTGTGCTCGATTTCTAACTGATAACAGTGTGCATGGCTCCGATGCTCCCTCTAGTGGCAGCTGCAGGCAACAAACAATCTACAACTGAGGACACAAACACTATAAAGATTTATTAAAGAAAATAAATAAATAACCAGTGTAGAATTTCGAGCCAATTATGAAAATAGAAAAAAAATTACAATGGACACTCAACTTTAAGTTTATATTGTGCATTTTCACAACTTTTTTTTACCCATGTGAAAAACTGCATTAGCTCAAAGTGGATTTTTTTTAAGTGTATAAATTATACTCCATTGTGCAACTTGAAAATTGTGCACTCTAATGCAAAATCTCAACAAGTCCTTTAACTATTACTTGTTTTTAAAGTTTTGATCACATCATATGGGCCAAAGAAAGCTTTTTTGAGCTCCTTATGGCAATCCCTGCACCCATAGTTGTTATGCCCCTGGTAATCCAGAATGCGAGGAAGCAAAAGCAACCACTCGTTTAGATTTTTTAACGTTATATTCTTTTCAATTAGCCTCTGTAGAAATGTAGAAAAATTAGGGGAAGGCCCCAAATCTGAAAAGATAATTTTGTAAGCATATACACAGTAGACACAGCCCTGTTATCAAAAAACATAAAAGGGGCCACATACCTGTCCTGGTACATTACATTGCTGGGGTAAACTTAGGGTCAGTTTCCTTCTATTTGATTTTTCTTTGAAGAGCGGAAGTTGTGCACAGATTCATATCACGTAAGGAGAAGTAAAACTTAGTGAACTTGCTGCTCATGGCTCCCTTGGGTGCTAAAGGGGCTGTCAATCTGCTATCTAACCTCACAATCAATGCAGGATAAAAATGAAACCCTTAAACAAGTTAAATATAAATAAATATATATATATATATATATTTATATCTGCCCTATAAAAGCGCTCAGCCTTCCCATGAAGTGTGTATACCAAGAAGTTATTTATTACGCAGAAGAAAGATTTCTGTTCTTCCTCATCAATGGAAAACTTCACGCAGGTTTCACTTCTCTTTCAGACTTCCCATTTGTATCTATTAGTACAATAAACAGAATATATTCTCTACTAGCTGAAGAGCCCGGCGTTGCCTGGGCATAGTAAATATCTGTGGTTAGTTATAGCACCTCACTTCTCTTATTTTCCCATCACGCCTCTTATTTTCCCCCTCACATCTTTCATTTTCCCCCTCACATCTCTCATTTTCTCCCTCACTCCTCTCATTTTCCCCCTCACTTCTTTTATTTCCCCCCTCACTCCTCTCATTCCCCCCTCACTCCTCTCATTACCCCCTAACACTTGTCATTTCGACCTCACATGTGTCATTTTACGATCACGCCACTATTTTCCCTCACTCCTCTCATTTTGCACTCACACCTTTTCATTTTCACCTCACACCTCTCATTTTCACATCACACCTCTCATTTTCTCCTCAGTATATACATGTTTGTCATCTCCCTTATATATAGTATACACTTGTATGTCATCTCCTGTATATAGTATATACCTGTATGTCATCTCCCCTGTATATAGTATATACGTGTATGTCATCTCCCCTGTAAATAGTATATACCTGCTGTATGTCATCTCCTCCTGTATATTGTATATACCTGTATGTCATCTCTACTGTATATAGTATATACCTGTATATCATCTCCTGTATATAGTATATACCTGTATGTCATCTTCCCTGTATATAGTATATACCTGCTGAATGTCATCTCCTCCTCTTTTATATAGTATATACCTGTATGTCATCTCCTCCTGTATATAGTATATATGTGTGTCATCTCCTCCTGTATATAGTATATACCTGTGTGTCATCTCCTCCTGTATATAGTATATACCTGTAAGTCATCTCCTCCTGTATATAATATATACCTGTGTGTCATCTGCTCCTGTATATAGTATATACCTGTGTGTCATCTCCCCTGTATATAGTATATACCTGTGTGTCATCTCCTCTGTATATAGTATATATCTGTGTGTCATCTCCTCCTGTATTAGACCTCGTTCACACGTTATTTGGTCAGTATTTTTACCTCAGTACTTGTAAGCTAAATTGGCAGCCTGATAAATCCCCAGCCAACAGGAAGCCCTCCCCCCTGGCAGTATATATTACTGTAGCTCACACATACACATAATAGACAGGTCATGTGACTGACAGCTGCCGTATTTCCTATATGGTACATTTGTTGCTCTTGTAGTTTGTCTGCTTATTAATCAGATTTTTATTTTTGAAGGATAATACCAGACCTGTGTGTGTTTTAGGGCGAGTTTCATGTGTCAAGTTGTGTGTGTTGAGTTGTGTGTGTTGAGTTGTGTGGCGACATGCATGTAGCGACTTTTGTGAGATGAGTTTTGTGTGGCGACATGCGTGTAGCAACTTTTTGTGTGTCGAGTTGCATGTGACTGGTTAGTGTACCAAGTTGTGTGCAGCAAGTTTTGTGCATGGCGAGTTTTGCACGTGGCGAGTTTTATGTGTGGTGCGTTTTGAGTATCTGCAAGTTTTGTGTAAGGCAACCTTTGCATGTGTTGCAACTTTTGCGCATGTGGCAATTTGTCCGCGTGGGCAAGTTTTGCGTGTGGCGAGTTTTCCATGAGGTGAGTTTTGCACGTGTGGCTAGTTTTGCGTGAGCCTAGTTTTGCATGTGGCGAATTTTGCGCGTGGCGAGTTTTGAGCGGCGACTTTTGTGTTTCGACTTTTATGTGGCGAGGTTGGTGTATGTGTGGTGAAATGTGTACTGAGGGTGGTATATGTGTTCAAGCACGTGGTAGTGTGTGGCGCATTTTGCGTGTGTGTTCATATCCCCGTGTGTGGTGAGTATCCCATGTCGGGGCCCCACCTTAGCAACTGTATGGTATATACTCTTTGGCGCCATCTCTTTCATTCTTTAAGTCCCCCTTGATCACATCTGGCAGCTGTCAATTTGCCTCCAACACTTTTCCTTTTACTTTTTCCCCATTATGTAGATAGGGGCAAAATTGTTTGGTGAATTGGAAAGCGCTGGGTTAAAATTTTGCCTCACAACATAGCCTATGACGCTCTCGGGGTCCAGACGTGTGACTGTGCAAAATTTTGTGGCTGTAGCTGCGACGGTGCAGATGCCAATCCCGGACATACACACACATTCAGCTTTATATATTAGACTAGCTGAAGAGCCCGGCGTTGCCTGGGCATAGTAAATATCTGTGGTTAGTTATAGCACCTCACTTCTCTTATTTTCCCATCATGCCTCTCATTTTCCCCCTCACATCTCTCATTTTCTCCCTTACACCTCTCATTTTCCCCCTCACTCCTCTTATTTTCCCCCTCACTCCTCTCATTCCTCCCTCACTCCTCTCATTCCCCCCTAACACTTGTCATTTCGACCTCACATCTGTCATTTTCCGATCACTCCACTATTTTCCCTCACTCCTCTCATTTTGCACTCACACCCCTCATTTTCACCTCACACCTCTCATTTTCCCCTCAGTATATACATGTTTGTCATCTCCCTTATATATATAGTATACACCTGTATGTCACCTTCTGTATATAGTATATACCTGTATGTCATCTCCTCCTGTATATAGTATGTACCTGTATGTCATCTCCTCCTGTATATAGTATGTACCTGTGTGTCATCTGCTCTTGTATATAGTATATACCTGTGTGTCATCTCCTCCTGTATACAGTATAGTATGTACCTGTATGTCATCTCCTCCTGTATATAGTATATACCTGTGTGTCATCTCCTCCTGTATATAGTATATATCTGTGTGTCATCTCCTCCTGTGTATAGTATATGTGTGTCATCTCCCCTGTAAATAGTATATACCTGTGTGTCATCTCCTCCTGTTTATAGTATATACCTGTGTGTCATCTCCTCCTGTATATAGTATATATCTGTGTGTCATCTCCCCTGTATATAGTATGTACCTGTATGTCATCTCCTCCTGTATATAGTATGTACCTGTATGTCATCTCCTCCTGTATATTGTATATACCTGTGTGTCATCGCCTCCTGTATATAGTATATACCTGTGTGTCATCTCCCCTGTATATAGTATATACCTGTGTGTCATCTACCCTGTATATAGTATATACCTGTGTGTCATCTCCTCCTGTATATAGTATATATCTGTGTGTCATCTCCTCCTGTATTAGACCTCATTCACACGTTATTTGCTCAGTATTTTTACCTCAGTATTTGTAAGCTAAATTGCCAGCCTGATAAATCCCCAGCCAACAGGAAGCCCTCCCCCCTGGCAGTATATATTAGCTCACACATACACATAATAGACAGGTCATGTGACTGACAGCTGCCGTATTTGTTGCTCTTGTAGTTTGTCTGCTTATTAATCAGATTTTTATTTTTGAAGGATAATACCAGACTTGTGTGTGTTTTAGGGCGAGTTTCATGTGTCAAGTTGTGTGTGTTGAGTTGCGTGTGGCGACATGCATGTAGCGACTTTTGTGAGATGAGTTTTGTGTGGCGACATGCGTGTAGCAACTTTTTGTGTGTTGAGTTGCATGTGACTGGTTAGTGTAGCAAGTTGTGTGCAGCAAGATTTGTGCATGGCAAGTTTTGCTCGTGGCGAGTTTTATGTGTGGTGCGTTTCGAGTATCTGCAAGTTTTGTGCAAGGCAACTTTTGCATGTGTTGCAACTTTTGCGCATGTGGCAATTTTTTCACGTGTGCAAGTTTTGCGTGTGGCGAGTTTTCCATGAGGTGAGTTTTGCACGTGTGGCGAGTTTTGCGTGAGCCTAGTTTTGCATGTGGCGAGTTTTGCACGTGGCGAGTTTTGAGCGGCGACTTTTGTGTTTCGACTTTTATGTGGCGAGGTTGGTGTATGTGTGGTGAAATGTGTGCTGAGGGTGATATGTGTTCAAGCACGTGGTAGTGTGTGGCGCATTTTGTGTGTGTGTTCATATCCCCGTGTGTGGTGAGTATCCCATGTCGGGGCCCCACCTTAGCAACTGTACGGTATATTCTCTTTGGCGCCATCGCTCTCACTCTTTAAGTCCCCCTTGTTCACATCTGGCAGCTGTCAATTTGCCTCCAACACTTTTCCTTTCACTTTTTCCCCATTATGTTGATAGGGGCAAAATTGTTTGGTGAATTGGAATGTGCGGGGTTAAAATGTTGCCTCACAACATAGCCTATGACGCTCTCGGGGTCCAGACGTGTGACTGTGCAAAATTTTGTGGCTGTAGCTGCGACGGTGCAGATGCCAATCCCGGACATACACACATACACACACACATTCAGCTTTATATATTAGATATACCTGTAAGTCATCTCCCCTGTATATAGTATTTACCTGTAAGTCATCTCCCCTGTATATAGTATATACGTGTATGTCATCTCCCCTGTATATAGTATATACCTGTATGTCATCTCCTCCTGTATATAATATATAGCTGTATATCATCTCCCCTGTATATAGTATATACCTGTATGCCATCTCCTCCTGGCTGTCAATTTGCCTCCAACACTTTTCCTTTCACTTTTTCCCCATTATGTAGATAGGGGCAAAATTGTTTGGTGAATTGGAACGCGCGGGGTTAAAATTTCGCCTCACAACATAGCCTATGACGCTCTCGTGGTCCAGACGTGTGACTGTGCAAAATTTTGTGGCTGTAGCTGCGACGGTGCAGATGCCAATCCCGGACATACATACACACATACACACACACATTCAGCTTTATATATTAGATTACAACTAACATATTTTTTTCTATTACTTTTCATATTATTTTGCAGAAACAAGCCTGCATGAACATTCAATTAAATTGTAGCTAGGCTTTGCCACACATTTCTGAAAAGGGTGGTCCGATACCGAAAATCTACTATATAATTGTCTAAGGGTCACTTCCGTCTGTCTGTCACGGAAATCCCAAGTCGCTGATTGGTGGCGGCACAACGGCCACAACCAATCAGCGATGGGCATAGCCCAGCGGCAAAATAGCCGCTCCCTACTCCCCTGCAGTCAGTGCCCGCTCCATACTCCCCTCCAGTCAGCACTCACACAGGGTTAATGACAGCGTTAACAGACTGCGTTATGCCGCGGTGTACCGCACTCCGTTAACGCTGCTATTAACCCTGTGTGACCAACTTTTTACTATTGATGCTGCCTATGCAGCATCAATAGTAAAAAGATCTAATGTTAAAAATAATAAAAAAAATAAAAAATCATTATATACTCACCCTCTGTCGGCCCCCCGGATCCAGCCCAGGCCTTTCCCGCTCCTCGCAACGCTCCAGTGACCGGTCCATGCATTGCGGTCTTGCGAGATGATGACGTAGCGGTCTTTCGAGACCGCTACATCATCATCTTGCGAGACCGCGATGCACTCTTGGGACCGGAGCATCACGAGGAGCATCAGTAAATGCCTGGGCTGGATCCGGGGGGCCAACGGAGGGTGAGTATATAACTATTTTTTATTTTAATTATTTTTTTAACAGGGATATGGTGCCCACATTGCTATATACTACGTGGGCTGTGTTAGATACTGCGTGGGCTGTGTTATATACTACATCTCTGTGCTACATACTACGTGGCTGTGGTATATATTTTACGTGGCTGGGCAATATACTACATCGCTGTGCTCTATACTACGTGGCCTGTGTTATATACTGCATGGGCAGTGTTATATACTACGTCTCTGTGCTATATACTACGTGGCTGTGCTATATACTACGTGGCTGTGCAATATATTACACGGCTGGGCAATATACTACGTGGCTGTGCAATATATTACGTGGCTGGGCAATATACCACGTGTCTGTGCTATATACTACATGTCTGTGCTATATACTACGTGGCTGGGCAATATACTACATGGCTGAGCAATATACTACGTGGCTCAGCAATATACTATGTGGCTGGGCAATATACTACGTGTCTGTGCTATATACTACGTGGCTGGGCAATATACTACGTGGCTGGGCAATATACTACGTGTCTGTGCTATTTACTACGTGGGCTGTGCTATATACTATGTGGCTGTGTTATATACTACGTGGCTGTGCTATATACTACGTGGCTGTGCTATATACTACATGTACTGTGTTATATACTACGTGGGCTGTGTTATACACTACTTGGCTGTGCTATATCTTGCGTCCCTATCTTGCAAAGATAGACAATAAGTTATAATAAATGTCAGCTTAAAAGTCAATAGTAACAGCTGATACGAACAATAGTCTGTTTTCTTGACCAACTAAAGAAATGCACATAGATTTAAAAGTCAACATAAAGATAACAGTCTATGGTTCTTCACCTACTGAAAACAGATGTCTGGATAATTAACATTAAATGCTGTGTCGTCACAGTGGGAAGAGCCGGGCAAAGTGCCAGAATTGGCGTATCTAATTGATGCGCCTTTTCTTGGGCAGCTGTAGACTGCTATTTTTAGGCGGGGGGGGGCAATATCCTTGGTACCCTTACCAGCCTGAGAATGCCAGCCCCCAGCTGTCTGCTTCAGCTTGGCTGGTTGTCAAAAATGGAGGGGACCCCATTCTGTTTTTTTAATTATTTATTTAAATAATTTTAAAAAATGGCTTGAGACCCCTCCATTCTTGATAGCCAGCTTTGCTAAAGCTCACAGTTGAGGGTTGCAGCCTGCAGCTGTCATTTTTGCCTGGCTGGTTATCAAAAATACAGGGGAACCCATGCCATTTTTTTATTATTTATTTATTTATTATTATTTATTGTTATAGCGCCATTTATTCGCGCCATTTATTCCATGGCGCTTTACATGTGAGGAGGGGTATACATAATAAAAACAAGTACAATAATCTTAAACAATACAAGTCATAACTGGTACAGGAGGAGTGAGGACCCTGCCCGCGAAGGCTCACAATCTACAAGGGATGGGTGAGAATACAGTAGGTGAGGAGAGAGCTGGTCATGCAGCGGTTTGGTTGATCGGTGGTTACTGCAGGTTGTAGGCTTGTCGGAAGAGGTGGGTCTTCAGGTTCTTTTTGAAGATTTCGATGGTAGGCGAGAGTCTGATGTGTTGTGGTAGAGGGTTCCAGAGTAGGGGTGATACGCGAGAGAAATCTTGTATACGATTGTGGGAAGAGGAGATAAGAGGGGAGTAGAGAAGGAGATCTTGTGAGGATCGGAGGTTGCGTGTAGGTAAGTACCGGGAGACGAGGTCACAGATGTATGGAGGAGACAGGTTGTGGATGGCTTTGTATGTCATGGTTAGGGTTTTGTACTGGAGTCTCTGGGCAATGGGGAGCCAGTGGAGGGATTGGCAGAGGGGAGAGGCAGGGGAATAGCGGGGGGACAGGTGGATTAGTCGGGCAGCAGAGTTTAGAATAGATTGGAGGGGTGCGAGAGTGTTCGAGGGGAGGCCACAGAGCAGGAGGTTGCAGTAGTCAAGGCGAGAGATGATGAGGGCATGGACTAGGGTTTTTGCAGATTCTTGGTTGAGGAATGAACGGATTCGTGAAATATTTTTGAGTTGAAGTCGGCAGGAAGTGGAAAGGGCTTGGATATGTGGTTTGAAGGAGAGATCAGCGTCAAGGATTACCCCAAGGCAGCGAGCTTGTGGGACTGGGGAGAGTGGGCAGCCATTTACTGTAATGGTTAGGTTCGTTGGGGGTCGCGTGAGATGGGGGAAAGATGATGAATTCTGTTTTGTCCATGTTAAGTTTCAGAAATCTAGCGGAGAAGAAGGATGAAATAGTGGACAGACATTGAGGGATTCTGGTTAGTAGGGAGGTGATATCTGGTCCAGAGATGTAGATCTGTGAGTCATCAGCATAGAGGTGATACTGAAAGCCATGAGATTCTATGAGCTGTCCCAGGTCAAAGGTGTAAATGGAGAAGAGCAGGGGCCAAAGGACTGAACCTTGCGGGACTCCGACAGATAGGGGGTGAGGTGAGGAGGTGGTGTGTGAGTGGGAGACGCTTAATGTCCGGTCTGTTAGGAATGATGAGATCCAGGATAGGGCCAAGTCTGTGATGCCAAGGGATGAGAGGGTCTGTAATAATAGGGAATGGTCCACTGTGCCAAAGGCAGCCGACAGGTCGAGGAGGAGAAGAACAGAGTAGTGTCGCTTGCTCTTGGCGGTTAAGAGGTCGTTGGTGACCTTAGTTAGGGCAGTTTCAGTGGAGTGGTGTGACCGGAAGCCAGATTCTAAGCGGTCAAAGAGGGAGCAAGAAGAGAGATGGGAGGACAGTTCAAGGTAGACGTGTTGTTCCAGTAGTTTGGAGGCATAAGGGAGAAGTGATATAGGGCGATAGCTAGATACAGAGGATGGGTCAAGAGAGGGCTTTTTGAGGATAGGTGTGGTGGAGGCATGTTTAAAGCTTGAGGGGAAAACACCAGTTGTTAGTGATAGGTTGAAGAGATGGGTTAGGGTTGGGATGAAGACTGTGGTGAGGTTTGGGATGAGGTGGGATGGGAGCGGGTCAAGTGCACAGGTGGTGAGATGCGATCTTGAGAGTAGAGTGGAGAGTTGATCTTCTGTAATGGTGGAGAAGTTGGTTTTGGAGGTGGAGGGCTGGGAAGTCGGGAGGAAGGGCTCTGGGGCTTGTTGACCAAAACTGTCTCTGATGCTATCAATCTTCTGCTTGAAAAATGAGGCAAAGTCTTCAGCTGAGATAAGTGGGGAGGGAGGAGGTGCTGGGGGACAGAGGAGAGAATTGAAGGTGTTGAATAACTGTTTAGGGTTGTGAGACAGGGAGGATATGAGAGATGAGAAGTAGGTTTGTTTAGCTGTGGCGAGTGTGATCTTGAAAGTAGTGAGGGACTGTTTGAATGCGATGAAGTGGTCGTTGGAGTGGGATCTTTTCCATCTGCGCTCAGCAGCCCTGGAAGCTCGCCTCAGTTCTTTGGTCAGGCTGGTGTGCCAGGGCTGTCTGTTGATTTTGTGAGCTTTTATATGTGTAAGTGGGGCAGCAGATTCCAAAGCTACAGCTATTGTGGTGTTATATAGAGCGGCAGCGTCTTCCGCATTGTGTATGGAACTTATGTCTGTGAGAGGGAGGAGGGATCCGGAGAATGAATGTAGGTGAAGATGTTTAAGATTTCTGCGAGGGTGTGAAAGTTTTTCGGGTGGGGATTGTAGACATGGAGTGGAGAGAGATGAGAATGTGAGAAGGTTGTGGTCAGAGAGTGGAAGAGGTGAGTTAGAGAGGTTAGATAGGGAGCAGAGGCGGGTGAAGATGAGGTCCAGTGTGTGACCATCTTTGTGAGTGGCTGCAGAAGACCATTGAGTGAGGCCGAAGGAGGAAGTGAGAGAAAGAAGTTTAGTGGCAGCTGAGAGGGAAGTGTCAATGGGGATGTTGAAATCGCCCATGATGATAGTGGGGATGTCCGCAGAAAGGAAATGAAGTAGCCAGGTGGTGAAGTGGTCAAAGAAGGTGGTGGCTGGCCCTGGGGGGCGATAAATGGCAGCCAGTTGGAGGTTGGAGGGGGAGTAGATGCGCACAGAGTGCACCTCAAAGGAAGGGAGGGTAACAGAGGGTGGCAGTGGGATTGGGGTGAAGGAGCAGTTATCTGACAGGAGAAAACCAACTCCTCCGCCATGTTTGCTGCTGGGGCGGGGTGTGTGAGAAAGGTGGAAGCCACCGTAAGAGAGTGCAGCAGGGGAGGCCGTGTCAGAAGGGGTGAGCCAGGTTTCGGTGATGGCGAGGAAGGAAAGTTTGGTAGTAACGAAGAGATCATGGATGTAGGAAAGCTTGTTACAGACAGAGCGAGCGTTCCACAGAGCTCCTGTTAGTGGGACTGGGGAAGCGGGGGCTGGGCGAATGGGTATAAGGTTAGAGAGGTTACGGAAGTTTGTGATGGAGCGTGGATGGGAGGTAGAAATGACTGTGGGAATATGGTGAGGAGGACCAGGATTTGGAGAGATATCACCAGCAGTGAGAAGGAGCAGAGATAGTGTTAGCAGGTGGGAGCAGGAGAGGGCATGAGGGGGCTGCCTGTGCTTTGAGACAGAGGATTGTATGTTAAGGAACAGTTCTGAGGAGGAGGTGAGATGGATGGGGAGGATTGAAGCAGAGATCAACAGTTCCTTACTTGGTGTGGGGATTGGGGGAGGTAGCAGAAAGTGAAAGATTATAGGGGTAAAAGTGAAAACAAACTGAAACATTGTTTACAGTGACTGGCCAGTTACCTTCAGTTCTCTTCAGGTTCAATTCAGGTTTTAATTCTAATGTAATCCACACTTTTAGAACACACTTCTAGAAATCACACTGCAGACTAAAGTCATGCAGACTTTAGCTATGCAATATATGTACAACTAATTTATAGTGCAGGTGTCGGCTGATAAATACTCCCATCAGCTACCGCCTGCTCTCGTTGTTACTAGCAGCAGCAGGCATAGGCTGATGATAGTATTTGTCCCATCAGCCGATGCCTGTGACCAGAGGTAATCTTTTACCTCCGGTCACAGCTGTGGGCTCATGCTGTCATCTGTCATTAATCTTACTGCCGGTCAGAGCTGCCGATTTTTCTCACACTGTCATGCAGATGGCAGCGTGAGAAGCACCCGGTGTTGGGGATGCCGAACCCGAACGGTAACACGAACTTCCTGGTGAAGTCCGTGTTCAGGGTCTGTGTCCGAACAGTAGGTGTTCGGTACGGACCCCAAACTTCCCAAACTTTACTGTTCAGGTTCATCCATCTCTAGTCTTAGGAAACAAAAATAAATCAATAAAAGATTAAAACAAATATTAAAATATTAAACTTTAAACCACCGCTTACCACAATGCAAAAAAAGAAAACATGTTTGGTATTACCACATCTGTAAAAGTTCTGTCTATCAAAACGTAAAATAATTTAAAAGAAACTCGAATAGCATATTCTGTAAAGCACAAAAATGCAAGATGCTAGAATTACAATTATTTTTTAATAATTTTTCTGCCAAAAAGATGCAATAAAAATCATATGTACCAAAGATGAGCACATCATTTGAAATTCAAATTTGACGACTTGACCAAATTTTGCCAAATAATGTCATTTGCAGCAAATCACAACACTGCAAAACTTGTAACTGATTGGAAAACACATGTGAGGGAGATTAGAGAGAGCAAGACCCCTGCTGACCATAAGAGCTTACGCTGTATAGGACATAGAGATAAGAACCTGCTGACCATAAGAGCTTAAGGTACCGTTACACTAAACGACTTACCAACGATCACGACCAGCGATACGACCTGGCCGTGATCGTTGGTAAGTCGTTGTGTGGTCGCTGGGGAGCTGTCACACAGACAGCTCTTTCCAGCGGCCAACGATCAGGGGAATGACTTCGGCATCGTTGAAACTGTCTTCAACGATGCCGAAGTCCCCCTGCAGCACCCGGGTAACCAGGGTAAACATCGGGTTACTAAGTGCGGCCCTGCGCTTAGTAACCCAATATTTACCCTGGTTACAAGTGAACACATCGCTGGATCGGCGTCACACACGCAGATCCAGCGATGGACAGCGGGTGATCAGCGATGAAATAAAGTTCTAAACTTCTAGCTCCGACCAGCGATATCACAGCGGGATCCAGATCGCTGCTGGGTGTCAAACACAACGAGATCGCTATCCAGGATGCTGCAACGTCACGGATCGTCGTCGTTCTCGCTGCAAAGTCGCTTAGTGTGAAGGTACCTTTACACTCTATAGGACATAGAGATAAGAGCCTGCTGACCATAAGAGCTTACGCTGTATAGGAGAGACTTACCAAGTGACACTGGAGAGGAAAAATAACTCTGCCATACAAACTGTGCTCCTTGGGAGCCACTGATTTCTGATGGCCCAGGTACTGACCACCACTGCAGAAGGTATGATGATCTATAAGAAGTTATAGCTGCAGGACATTACGGGGAGGCCCGTGTGGCAATGAAAAACTGCGCTTTGCCTGCTCTCTGATGGTTCTGCATTGTTGGAAGTGGTGCCAGGCAAGTTTTTTTTTTTGTTCGAATCGCAAATCAAATCTCTAAATATTCAAATTTGCGTGAAATTCAACTTGAACATGATATTCCATGGATCGATCTGCTCATCTCTAGTATGTCCCTAAAAATTATACCAATGAAAACTATATTTTGCCATGCAAAAAACAAGCTCTTATAATGCACCATCCATGGAAGTGTAAAATATTTATGGGTCTCAGAAAATGTCAATAATAAAAAAATATATATATCTTTAAAAAAGTTCTGAGTTTTTGTAAAAACTGGGTTAATCACTAGGTAGTGCCTTAGAGTAGAATATAGTGAAAATAAAAGACCTGTCAGGTCCCTCGTGCCCCAAAACCACCAGCAGTTGTGTCTGTATTTATAAATTCCGGCCTAACAGTTACTGTATTACATTACACACATAGATGAATCTTTAGAAAACTATTTCTAAAGTCCATTTATGATATGTAAATGAGGCCTTTGATTAGTCGATGGGGCATTAGCGTCCCCGTACTAGTCAGCCCATTTAGCATGTGAACACGCCCCTGTAGGAGTGATAACATGACTTACAAGCTTCGGCGTCATCGCCAGCACCATACATACCTCGCGCATCCGTGCAGCTTCTTTCCCTCACTACATTGAGCTGCTGTAGCCGGGTGTATGTGCCCCGGCCTCAGAGAGGCGCACTGAGCATGACCGGAAGTCTTCTGCACTAACATGCTAAGTGGACCGACTAGTCTGGGGACACTACCGCTCCCTCGACTAGTCAGAGGCCTCATTTACACATCATAAATGGACTTTAGAAACAGTTTTTCTAAAGATCTGTTTGTGTGTAATGAAATACAGAGACTGTTAGGCAGGGTGATTATATATGCGGACATAACTGCATATGGTGGTTCTGGGGGCACGGGGGACCTGACAGGTTCCCTTTAAAAAAAAAAAGAGGAGAGAGCATTAGTTATTCCTGATGCAATACACATTTAGTTTTTACATCATTGTTAATATTGCATTATAGGATTGCAGCATAATCAATTATCACATAACTACAGGCTATGGGGGCCAATATGTAAAAAATTAGATCCGCGAAGGGTCTCTGATATGGCCTCATATTCAGTTATGGGGTCAAATAAAAGCCATTATTATGAAATAAATTGCTTGGATCTTTACTGTATATGGCATTTATCAGACACTTTTATTATAGTCTAGTATGAATGTACCATAGCAGATTCACCATTCACCTCACTACTTATTCACACTACATGATAACAGCAAGCAAAGTGCCTTGTACTAATTATGGTTGAATGGCAAAAACTGTTTAACAGCAAGTAGAATAATAGTCAATTTTGTGTTCCAAGTCCGAAGTGCACAAATCAAGATGCCAAACACTTTCTGAATAGAAATAGCGCCACCTTTTTCCATGGGCTTTGTCTGGTATTGCAGTTCAAGTCCATTTAAATCAATTCAGCCACTTACGCACTTACACTTGGGATAGAAACAGAGCTTTCCTGTTCAAAATCGGACAAATTGATGCTGATAGCTGCCCTTAAGTTGGCCCAGAATAGGGCATGCTTACTTTTCTCGCGTGGCCATTCCAGATAGGTTCTTTGTTTCATGAGAGCCTTTAATTTGAAATATCGTGAAGGAATAAGGTATTGCGGGATCGGTTCCAGTAGAATAAGGATTAGGTTATCTGTGTTTTCAGAATAAAGCTTGTGTTGAGCAAAATACAGTTCGTAATGACACCATTCACTCTGAACAAAATGTGGGGACAACACAAAGACCGACTTATAGCTATTATCAATGCATGTTATGATGTTTTCCACTATGCTTTTTCCAGGAGTAAAATTTCTCTCGTGCTGACAGATACGTATATCATTCATGCTCTGAACGCTGGGCAACAAAACGTTCTTCACCCAAGATGCATCATTTTCACTATAGGAGATGAAAGCGTGGAATGAAAAATCTTTCTTCAGCTCCTGGTAGCCTTTCTTGGATTTCCTAGTCCTCTGCTTTGTTCTTAATAATTGCCAGATCATTTTGAAAAACCAAGGTACATCAAAATACTTACACAGGCCAAAAATGAGAAAAAGGCCAATGATTATTGGAACAACAATGACTGGAACCATTATGAAGACATTACAGTACATGTCAGGCAGGTAGAAATCACTCAACCTCATGCCTCTTACATCATCAGGTCTTTCACACAGGTAGGCATCTGGCCAACCAATAAACTTCCCCGGGGACTTTCTTCTCTCATTTAGGAATTTTTTTATCTCACAGAAACAATGGAATGGGTTGTTACCGATGTTAATTTGTTTCAGTCCTGAGCAGTTTTGGAGAGACTCAGGAGAAGGATATGGGAACTGGTTGTACTCAACATTTATTGTCATAAGACGGGGGAATAACGTGCAATCTGGCAGATCAGAGAGTCTATTATATCCAAGATCAAGGTGTTCTAAGTTTATCAAATCAGCGTTTTTCAATGGGACATTTGATATATCATTCTTGTACAAATTAACCATTGTGACATTTTTTGGTAAGCACCGAAATACAGAGTTGGGCAACGAACAAGACGCCATATTTAACTTTCTTATGCTTGGTGACCAGTAACAGTCTTCTTCACTGTAATCCAGAGGATTGTTCCGAACGTCTAGATATTGTAAGGATGACATCTTCTCCGTCATGAGGCTTACTTTAGACAACTTTTGCAACTTATTTCCTGCCAGTTTTAATGTTTTTAACTTTGTCAATGTCAAGCAGTTCTGAAATATATCATCTGTGACTGCGTTATTGGAAAAGTCAATGTATTGAAAGGTGCTAGGCTTCCTCGGACATGTCATGAAAAGTAAATTCGAATGTTTGATTGTAAGATTCTTAATGTTCATTTCAGAAAAAAGACCGTATAAATGGCTCTGATTGAAGAGAAAAAATTGAATTGCAACATGTTCAACTAAAAGTTCTTTCATAGAAGTGTTAAAATAGTCAAACTCAATGTAATCAATAAAACCCTGAATTGTGAGATTATGTAAGTGTAAGCTCTCCAGAGAGGAGTGCCAGATTTTCTGAAGAATTAGGACTAGCTTATTCCATGGTATGCCAAAGTTCCTCATGGTTAAATGTGAAACCCGTGAATTATTGATTATTGTTGAAATATGTTCATCTGGAAATTTTCCTTCTTCCCATTTACCAAAATTGTCTAGTTCCAAAAACTTTGATGTGCTGACTGCATCAAAAAGTACGTTGAAAAGGTCTTTTTGATCAAAAAGTGAAGCGAGATGTAAGAGGTTTGTATTCAAAACCAGGAGGCTAGAATTTTCATATTTATATAAACCATTCAAGTCAATGAATACCTGCCGAAAACGTAAGTGAGAAACTGTCTCTAAATCAGATTTAAGAATATTAGCTGCTCCAAGACCTAAATATTCCAGTTGCAGGAGATTTGTGAGGCCTCTACAAACAGACAATGTGGAAAAATTATTGGATGAAATGTCCAGATGACGAAGAAGAACTGGAAAGGTGTTAGATATGTTTTCAAGCCGGTTGTTGGATAAATCCAAGTATTCCAGACAAACGTTTGCGTCAAAAACATTGGAGTCCAACTCATTGATTTGGTTGTAAGATACAATGAGGACTCTGAGATCCGACAAGTAGCTGAAGTCTCTGGTTTCCAATTTTTGGATGTAATTGTGCGATAGATCCAGTACTGTTGTATTTGAGGGCACATTCGTTGGCACGCTGGTCAGTAACTTGTAGGAGTAGTTAGAAACCACGTCATTACTCTGAATCACTGGGTAATTATCACATAAGGCGGGCATGAAGACAACAGCCAGGGTGAGAAAGGAGGTCGTCATAGCCATAGCGCTGCAGGGTTTCTTTTCTACCTTGAGTCTGTTTTTACACTGTAAATTATATAAATATAACTAGTTAGAAGGCAGAAAGAACAAAGAAGTACAACAATCCATCTTTTAGGTTTTCTCAGAAAGTGCAATCGCACATTTGTTTTTTGTTTGCCTTTTTTACTAGGTTCACTAAATGCTAAAACTGACCTGCCATTATAATTCTCCAGGTCATTAAGAGTTCATAGAACCAAACATGTCTAGGTTCTTTTTTAGTTTCAACAAGTTTTTATTTTCAAGATAAATCCAGAATGCTTTACAACAAAATCCCACGCAGGGGAGTATACTTAAATATTATCAAAATTCAGAATAACTTTCATGGTATTTAAACAATACAAATAAACACATAGACAAAGACAGGTAAATGGAAAGAACAAGAAGGAAGGGGGGGGGGGGCATAAGAGATCCATAACTGCATCATAGTGGTACCAATTAATCAATCAATGGTCAGGTATAAGGAGCGAGTCCAATAGAAACCATCAGATATTAGATTAGCCTCATAGAGATAATGTTAAAGCCTGATCAAGATTACTGTTAGAATTCCTTTCAATCCACGGTCTCCACACTTTATAATATGACTCCCAGGAGTCCTCTCTTGTAGCTTGTATTCGTTCACATAGCATGATAGTATTCATCTTGTCAATTACTGGGGAGAGAGATAGGGTAGCTGTTTTCCATTTCGCTGCAATGTGCAGCTTAGCAGCAAGAAATAGTTGATTAACTAAATTATGGAGCTTGTTGGAGAAGCCCGGGTATCTGGCCCCCAGTAGGAACACTGTTTCTTCTAACTGGATCGCCCCACCATACAGCTCCTCTACAATAGATTTGATTTTTGACCAAAAGGCGGACACGACCGGGCAATCCCACCACGTATGCCTCAGATCTCCCAGGGCACCACACCCTCTGAAACACCGATCCGATATGTTTGAGAAAATAGCATGTAGCTTGCTCGGGACTAGATATGTTCTATGTAGAAGTTTGATAGACGTCTCAACTATAGAAGTCTGGAGACTGCCCTTAGTGAGGGAGCAACAACATTTTTGCCAATCAGATGGGGACATTATCTTATTGAAGTCATTTTCCCACTGTATCATATATTTAAGTTTTACATCTTCTGGTATTGCATTTAGGTTCGAATAAATAAAAGAGATAGCTCCCCCGCCCAGTGGGTCACTTAAGCATATTTGTTCATAACCCGATGGGCGGTGGGTGGTACCATGTCCCAGTATCTGTTCAGCGAAATGAAAAATTTGGATGATACGCAATATTTCAGAGCTTGGTGGAGAGTATTTTTGGATGAACTCATGCTTGGTAAGTAGAGTGTTAAATGGTGAGGTAAGCTGTTTAAGGGTAATTAAACCCCTAGATGTCCACCAACTGAAAGGGCGAGGATCCAACCCTGGGGAGAAAGCTGGATTGTGAAAAATATGTGTCATTAAGGAGGACCTGGATTGTAGGGAGTGTTTAAATCTCTCCTTCCTCCACAGCATCAGGGAGTGTGCTGTAAAAGGGGCTGACTTATGAATCCCTTTCGGGAGTCTCTGCAACGTCCACATGAGGCCAGGAAGGGTGAATGGGGATAGGAGGTGAGATTCGAGATTCACCCATCTGGGAGTGCTGTGTTTGTCCGCATTAGCACTTATTAGCTGGGCTAGTTGGGCCGCTCTATAATATAAGATGAAGTTGGGTAGGGACAGACCTCCCCGTCTTCTGTTAATAAACATAGTCTTAAGCCTTATTCTAGGCCTCTTCCCCTGCCATATGAATTTAGAAATCATGTTGTGAATATCTAGCAACGTTTTGGCAGGGAGAGGAATGGGCAGGGATCGAAAGACATACAGAAATCGTGGTAAGGAAACCATCTTAATGGCATGGAGTCTACCCAACCAGGATAAGGGCATGGACGACCATCTGGCAAGGTCCGATTTGAGGTTAGAAATTAAGGGAGCATAGTTCCATTTAAATAAAGCCGACCTATGGGAAGTTAAATTTATGCCGAGATAGGTTAAGTATTGCTCATTCCTGGTAAATTTGAATTGCGCTGTTATGTTGTTTTGTGTATCCCTGGGAGTGTTAATAAACAGGGCTTCGGATTTATCTACGTTAATCTTGAGGCCTGAGACCACTTCAAATTCATGGAGAGCGACAAAAAGATTTGGGAGTGTAATTATGGGATTGACTAAGGACAAAAGCAGATCATCTGCAAAAAGGCTAGCCTTGTAGTGGTCACCTCTGATTGTAGGTCCATTAATGTTAGGGTTGGTTCTGATAGCTTCCGCTAATGGTTCCATGGCTAGGGCGAATAGAGCTGGGGAGAGCGGGCATCCTTGCCTGGTGCCACGTTGGATGTTAATAGGGGTAGGCTGGTTTGAGGGTAACTTTAGATAGGCCGTGGGGTGGTCGTACAGGAGTCTAAGGCAGGAGGTGAAACCACTCGGAAAGCCAAATTTCGCAAGGACTTCGAACAAGTACGACCACGACACCGAATCAAAGGCTTTCTCTATATCGAGTGCTAACAAGAGTAAGGACTGTTTGGAGTGATTAGCTAAATGTATTAAATTAAGGTTCCTCCTAATATTGTCTGGGCCCTGTCTTCTGGGAATGAACCCCACTTGATCCCGGTGAATTAGGGTAGGCAGTAGGGTTGAGCGACCTTAGCTTTTTTAGGATCGAGGTGGGTTTTGTGAAACCTGACCTTCTCGGATGTCGGATCGTATGGAATCGGCCGATTCTACTGTAAAGTCGGGTTCCGGACCCGGAACACGAAACCCAATGTATGTCAATGAAATTATTTTTTTTATTCTCTCTCTCTCTCTCTCTCTCTCTCTCTCTCTCTCTCTCTCCTCCGTGCAAGGCATATGTTATTTTTTGACTCCGGAAATTACTACGTCCGAAAACGTAACATAGCACTATGATGCCGCAGGAGCCGGAACCTATGTCATCACGCTGCCCACAATTAATTGGCTCAAAAAAATGGCGGGGAAGGCGTCATTCGAAACGCGACTTTGGCGCCAAGTTCGCGTTCCACGTGGCCGACCCACACTGGGATTGGATCGGGTTTCATGAGACGCCGACTTTGCCAAAAGTCGGCGACTTATGAAAATGAACGACCCGTTTCGCTCAACCCTAGTAGGCAGTATTTTATTTATTCTGGCCGTGATTATAGATGTAAAAATTTTTAAGTCTATGTTTAGCAGTGAGATAGGCCTGTAGTTTTTGGGGTAAAGGTGATCTTTCTTCGGTTTTGGAATCACAGTGACGTGGGCAACGTAAAATTCGGATGGCATTTGGGCTCCGTTTAGTAAAGCATTACAAAAGCTTTGTATATAAGGTATAAGTATGCTGTCAAATTTTTTATAATACTGCGCGGTGAGCCCATCAGGCCCCGGAGCCTTATTTTTTTTTCAAATTTTTGATCGTTGCCTTTATTTCTTCAGAGTCGATTGGCGCTTGAAGATGTGCCATATCAGAATTTGGGACTTTAGGTAATGTCAGGTCTTTGAGGAAATTCTGGATGCGAGTTGGAGAAGGAGGCCGTGGGAGAGAGTAGAGATTTTGATAAAATTGCTGAAACGTTTTATATATTGCATCAGGGTGGGCAGTGATACGGCCTGAAGGATCTTTGATATGGGGGATATTATTCAGGAGCTCTCTACTCTTAAGTTTACGGGCCAACATGCTGCTTGGTTTGTTTGCATATTTGTGAAAAGTGGATTTCGTCCAAGCCAGGGCTCTTTCTGATCTGTTTGTTAAAATGGTATTGAGTTGTAATTTAGTTTCACGAATTTTCTTAATTAGATAAAGTGAGGGGAGGTTTTGGTTTGCCTGTTCTAATTTTGAGAGTTTATTTTCTAATTGTAATTGTAGCTCAGACCTTTGCTTTTTTTTGCTAGAGGCAATTTTAATTAGCGTCCCTGTTATAAATTTTTTGTGTGCCATCCACACATTTCCCGGGGACACCTCTGCAGTATTGTTGGTTTGGAAATATAGATTCAGTTCGTCCTTTATGGTAGATAAAACCGATGGGTCTACTAGTAGGGATTCATTTAGTCTCCACCTGAAGAGTCTAGAAGAGGTAATGGCAAAGTTAAATGCAGATAGGACCGCATCGTGGTCTGACCAAGACGATACGATATGCCGGGAGAATAAAACCGAGGGAAGGGTTCTGGAGGATGTGAGATGTAGGTCAATTCTGGAATAGGACTTTTGTGCAGGTGAAAAGTAAGTATATCCCCTCTGAGGGCCATTTTGCTCTCGCCAGATATCGGCCAGACAATTTACTTTCAGCATTTGTAGAATCTTTTTCCTGTCTATTTTTGATATGTCAACTCGATTTAGTGAGCTGCTGTCAAGCGACGGGCTGAGAGTGAGATTAAAGTCGCCACACCAGATAAGGTGATGGTATGAGAATGAGGCCAATTTTGATAAGATTAAACGCATGACCCGAGTCTGAGTGGCCGTTGGCAGGTAACTATTAACAATGCATATATTTAGACCCTGTAGGGTTCCCATCAAGATAATGAATCTGCCCTCAGAGTCGGAATACGTGTTGGTGGGTTGGAATGGAAAGCTGTTTTTAATTAGAATAGCCACACCCCTTGTTTTGCGGTCCCAGGTTGAAAGGAAAAATTTTGAATAATGTGCGTCCAGGAATTTGGGTTGGGATGAGTTGGAAAAATGGGTTTCCTGAATGCAGATTACATCCGGATTGTGCTTCTGATAATCGAGGAAGGCCTTTTTACGTTTTACAGGTGAGTTAAAGCCCCTAACATTATGGGAGAGCACTCTACACATGTTTGGTTAAATGAGTACTGCTAGAAGAATGCAAACCATCACCTCCCACCTGACCTCGGCCTACAAATTCACCATCACAGCCATAATCTCTATGTGGGAACAGAGGGAAAGAGACAAACAAGGGGAGGACGTCGACACAGAACAGAACAAAAGTTTTCCAAAGGGCATTGAGCCCACAAAGTATGGCGATCTGGGGTCCCATATTAAAAAGGACGCCAAAAATCGCCAGGGTTGGGCAGCATGGTACAACCCTTAGGACCCCAACCCTTGAATCATATAAAGTTGACTGTATAATAAGGGGAGAGAGGAGGAGAGAAGGGGCGGGGGAAAGGGATGGGAGAGAAGAGAAAGAAAAAAAAAAAAAAAAAAAAGGGGGGGAGAGGGGAGGAGGGAGAAGGAAGGGGGGGAGAGGGGGGAGGAGCGGGAGGGGGGAGGAGGGAGAAGGAGGGGGGAGAGGGGAGGAGGGAGAAGGAGGGGGGAGGAGCGGGAGGGGGGAGAGGGGAGAAGGGAGGGGGGAAGAAGGGAGGTGGGAGAAGGGAGGGGGGAGAAGGGAGGGGAAAGAAGGGAGAGGGAGAAGGGGGGAGGAGAGGGGGGAGGGGAAGGGGGGAGGGGAAGGGGGGAAGGGAAGGGGGGAAGGGGAAGGAAAAAAAAAAAAAAAAAAGGGGGGGGGAGGAGAAGAACTAGATAATGCATTAGCAGGTAATACAACAACTGTAGATAGACCGAACATTAACTGCTAGGTAGTTAACCTAAATCCAGAGCAGGGCAAAGATAACAACTGGCCCCATAAATATAGCCTAGAGAAACATGAATTATTTTGGGGATGTCAAATCTTGAGGTATGCAAATCAGATAATCTGAGTGTCTTGACTTCTTATTCTGGGATGGTTTGTCCACTCCCTTGTTGGCCTGGGTTTTCTTTGTGGAAGCGAGGGAGTCTCTGAAGATAGTGGAATGCTAGCCTTTATCAAGGCCTGGGTTCCTTCCTCTAGTGACCGGCAGGTATAGAGCTGAGACTTGAAAGTGAAGATAAGAGCGAATGGAAAACCCCACTTGTATTTAACCTGAGCCTCTTGTAGGGAGGTAGTAATTGGCCTGAGGGCCCTTCTTCTGGCCAATGTAGTGGGCGCAATGTCTGCATAAATGTGCACTGAGTCTGGTAGGCCAGGTAAGATAGGTTGGTTTCTAGCCGCCAGCAAGATCTGATCACGGGTCTCCTCATAGTGCATCTTTAGTATTACATCTCTGGGCATAGCATTAGATCTTGGCTTACCCAGTGCCCTGTGTATTCTTGTAATATGGAGAAGGGCCAGGTCTAGGTCAGGTAGAAGGGCTGCAAAAAGGGCTGCTGCTGTATCTTTAAGGGCAACCACATGTTCAGGAAGTCCTCTAATTCAAATGTTGCTTCTTCTGGACCTGTTCTCATAATCCTCACATCTCAATTCCAACTCAGTAATACGGTCAGTATGCCGCTTGAGTCTCCTGATCTTCCTCCAGCGCGTCAGAGACAACATCCATTTTTTCCTCCAAGTTATTTGTGCGCTGTGCTAGGTCTTGCAACTGGGATGAGATACTCTGCATGGCGGTGGTAAGCTCCTCTCTAAAGGTTTCTTGCAAGGACCTCGTGAGGGCAGCCGTTGAAATCATTGCTTCAGAGTTTGGGGAAGCATCATCCCGCTCTGCGCCCCCACTACCCCGAGTTGCCGAAGCAGACAGAGGGTTAGTTGCTGCAGCCATTTTGGAGGGGGTGCCGTTCATAAGGAGGTCTGAAATGGTGCGGCCCGTCGGCTGTGCTGCGCCCCCCTTTTTTGGCATTACTGATTGCCCTGCTCTTAGAGTCAGACTGTCCCCGGGAGGGGAATATTTACAATGTTTCGGTCGCTGGAAAGGGTTGAATGGGGTCCGTCGGGTAGCAGAGCTCAGCACAACATGACTGTCATTGCCGCACTCTGCACATGCGCCCGTCAATAAAGTTTTATCTACTTGCTGATTTCACTTAGTTGCAAGATGAGCCGCATGTGGAGGGAGGCCACATGGGCTGGAAGCTAATGGTACTGCTTTTAGTGTGCTCAGTCCCGGCCACAACGTCTGCTACCTTCTGCTGAATTGAAGTGCCTCGTACTCAGGGCGGCAGTAGGCAATGGGGCAGCAAGAGATAAGGCACAAGTGTAGGCTGCAGGTGGGGGGGTGATCTCAGCACAAGGTGTCGCTTTCTGCTGAAGTGTGCTTCTGTGTAACAGTGCATAAACATCTACAACTATCTCTCCAGCCCAGTAAGTGTTAAACAGATGGTTATGGGGCAGCAGGAGATAAGGCACAAGTACAGGCTGCAGGCAGGGAGAGATCCCAGCATGGGGAGACGCTTTCTGCTGAAGTGTGCTTCAGTGTAACAGTGCACAGATATCCACAGCTATCTCCAGCCCAGTAAGTGTTAAACAGATGGGTGTGGGGCAGCAGGAGACAAGGCACAAAAGTACAGGCTGCAGGCGGGGAGCGATCCCAGCACGGGAGACGGTCTCTGCTGGAGTGTGCCTCAGTGTAACAGTGCACAAACATCCACAGCTATCTTTCTAGGCCAGTAGGTGTTAAGTAAGCGTGATTTTATCTTAACCATCGACCTTTTGGTCTCACAAGCTGAAGTCGCGGCTCTCCTGTAGGGTAGGGGTGCGAGGGTGGAAGACGTCTACAGCAGCTTTGTAGTCTACTAGCCCGTTTCTTAACCTTGGATGTGGCTCTCCTTTAATATATTAAGAGAAGTGGGTATGGGGCAGCAGAATAGCAGGCACAGCAGTGTGCTATGGAAGAGAGACTCTCTGAACAATAGAGTTTTATATGTTAATGGATGGCCGTGGGGGGTGAATAGGAGGTCCGAGAGGCTACACAGCGTGTCCTGCTCCTCACTCAGCAAAATCCCCTCCCCAGAAAAACTTCCCCTTTATTCCAGGTTTCAGGGGGTTAAACCGGAGCTCTGACGGAGCCGTACAGTCTCTCCCAACCGATGCTAATCCCAGGGCAGTGTGACGTCGCCGTGAAGGAGCTGTTCCTGCTCCTGCTTATAATGGCGGCGATTGGCGCCAAAATACAGTCCCAGAGGTGGGGGAGGGAGGACAAGAACTGCCGCTGCTTCAATCTCCCGCAGGCCTCCGCACTTCACCCACGTCTGGCAGGGCTGGGACGGAGGAGGTGAGAGTGAGGGGACGATAGGGATGGGCGGTGTGGTAGTCTCCCCTAGGTGAGTGGACCGGACCGCCGCAGCCTCTGTGTGACGCTGGCTGCTGGAGAGCGGGCGGTCTCCTCCTGCGCTACCAACGATCCCCGACTCACCGGACCTGCCGCCAAGAGCCGCTATCCCCCTCCTTGCCTCACAGCTGTGATCACCTCGGGGCTCTGCAGCGTGATGCTCCTCTGCTGTAGGAGCTCCTTCACTGTCTAGGTTCTTTTTTATCTAAGTTGTAAAAAAAATTCCAAAATTTGTAAAAAAAAAAAAAAAGTTGCCATTTTACGAGACCCGTAGTGTCTCCATTTTCCATGGTCTCAGCTTGGGTGAGGGCTTATTTTGTGTGCAACGATCTGTCGTTTTTATTCATACCATTTTGGTGTAGATATGATCTTTTGATCGCCCATTATTGCATTTTGTTGCAATGTTGCAGCGACAAAAAAAACATAATTCTGGCGTTTCGATTTTATTTCTCGCTACGCCGTTTACTGATTGGATTAATTCTTTTTATATATTGATAGATCGGGAATTCTGAACGCTGATATCAAATATGTGTATATTTGATCTTTTTTATTGTTTTATTTTGAATGGGGCGAAAGGGGGGTGATTTGAACTTTTATTTTTTTTATATTTTTAAAAACATTTTTTTTGCTTTTTACATGCTTCAATAATCTCCATGGGAGACTAGAAGCTGCAGTTGTCCGATTGCCTCTGCTACATAAAGCAGATCATATCAGCTGTCATGTGCTGGAAAAGGTGCGGGCTGCATCAAACGGGGGGAGGCATCCAATGTTGGCTATGTCCGTCATTGGATATTAAGGTGTTAAAGCACCACTCCAGTGTTTGTTTCTTTTCAGCACTGAAGTGGTTCTACTAATCTAAGGTCCCTGACAGTAGTCTTCTACTTAACTGCCGCCGTCTTCACCTTGTATCTCCGAGCCCCGATCCACCATCTTGTGACCGCAATTTCTCACTGATCGGAAGTCAGAGGTAATGGTCACAAGTAGTGTTGAGCGATACCTTCCGATATGCAAAGGTATCGGTATCGGATTGGATCGGCCGATATCCAAAAAATATCGGATATCGCCGATACCGATACCCGATACCAATGCATATCAATGGGACACAAAATATCGGAATGGTTCCCAGGGTCTGAAGGAGAGGAAACTCTCCTTCAGGCCCTGGGATCCATACTCATGTATAAAATAAAGAATAAAAATAAAAAATATTGATATACTCACCCCTCCGACGGCCCCGGCTCTCACCGGTCCAAGCGTCTGCCTCCGTTCCTAAGAATGCAGGGAGTGAAGGACCTGCGATGACGTCGCGGCTTGTGATTGGTCGCGTGACCGCTCATGTGACCGCTCACGTGACCGCGACGTCATCGAAGGTCCTTCACTCCCTGCATTCTTAGGAACGGAGGCACCGCTAAGAGCCAGGGTCCGCCGGAGGGGTGAGTATATCAATATTTTTTATTTTTATTATTTATTTTTTACATGAATATGGATCCCAGGGCCTGAAGGAAGATGAGTCTCCTCTCCTCCAGACCCTGGGAACCATACGCACCGCACACTTCCGATTTCCGATATCACAAAAATATCGGAACTCGGTATCGGAATTCCGATACAGCAAATATCGGCCGATACCCGATATTTGCAGTATCGGAATGCTCAACCCTAGTCACAAGCTCTCAGTGTGAGTATACGAAAGCCAAAGCATAGACTTACATTGGAAAGTGACCTTTGGCTCACCCAGCAAACACTGGAGAGATCCAGCAGGTCACATCCTGCTGAAGACCGATCGAAGCGGCGCTGATAGAAGGTGAAGACAGCGGTATAAGACTAGGGTAAGGGATATTAGATTAGAAGCATCACAGCAACGCTGCAATAAAAAAGAAAAGCTGTAGTGGTGCTTTAAGAAAATTGCATGTTAGTGGTTTTCAAACCTCTATTTGGCCGCCTACAACTTCACGGATATCAGAATGTACTAATTTGGAGTACAGATGATGGAAAGTAAAAGGGTCAGTACCTGTGTCCTCCTCTGAGTGTTATGCATATTAGAACTATCCCCTGCAGAGTTAGGTATCCCCAGAGTTAGTGAGACACAGGTGTTAAGCATTTCACTGCCATCATCTGTACTCCAATTGAGTATGTTCCTTGATCAATGCAGCCTAAAGGTACCTTCACACTAAACGACTTTGCAACGAGAACGACAACGATCCGTGACGTTGCAGCGTCCTGGATAGCGATATCGTTGTGTTTGACACGCAGCAGCGATCTGGATCCTGCTGTGATATCGCTGGTCGTTGCTGAAAGTCCAGAACTTTATTTGGTCGTCAGATCGGCGTGTATCGTCGTGTTTGACAGCAAAAGCAACGATGCCAGCAATGTTTTACAATGGTAACCAGGGTAAATATCGGGTTACTAAGCGCAGGGCCGCGCTTAGTAACCCGATATTTACCCTGGTTACCATTGTAAAAGTAAAAAAAAACCACTACATACTCACCCTCTGATGTCTGTCACGTCCTCCGGCGTCCGCGCTGCTGCTCAGAGCTTCCTGCACTGAATGTGTCAGTGCCGGCCGTAAAGCAAAGCACAGCGGTGACGTCACCGCTGTGCTTAGGGCCGGCGCTTACACAGTGCAGGGAAGCGGACGCCGGGGGACGCGGCAGACACCGGAATGTAATTATGTAGTGTTTTGGGTTTTTTTACATTTACACTGGTAACCAGGGTAAACATCGGGTTACTAAGCGCGGCCCTGCACTTAGTAACCCGATGTTTACCCTGGTTACCCGGGGACTTCGGCATCGTTGGTCGCTGGAGAGCTGTCTGTGTGACAGCTCTCCAGCGACCACACAACGACGAAACAGCGACGCTGCAGCGATCGGCATCGTTGTCGATATCGCTGCAGCGTCGCTTAATGTGACGGTACCTTTAGGCAGGCAAATAGACTGGGGAAAAGCAGCTGTTTGAAAGACATTTACTTGCATTTTTTTCACAGGAATAAAGACAATTAAAAGTGATTTGCAAAAGTTTTATAAGTTTCCATGGGGGAAAAAAATATTAAAAAATATAAAGTTTGTAAATATCTTGGTTCTCTGGAATCTGGCATTATTTTTATTACACTTCTCTGTTCCTGAGATATGGGCCCTTCTTGCCTGTATGAAAATCTAGTCTTCTTAGCCAAGTGGGCGTAGTTCTCAGCTCTTTTCTATGAGAGACATCTTGAGGAACATACCCAGTTGTCTAAAAATAATAGATTTATATACAAAGAAGAGAGGGACATTTCTCAGGTTAGAGAGGTTAAAAAACTATAACATTCGGAAGAAGAGCAACATTTACACCAGGAAAAAAACATATATATGGCACTTGACAGGTCCTCTATAAATAACTGGACTAGGTTTGCAATGTGCAGCTTTTATACCAGTACTGACCATTCTACCTGCCCCTTTCCTACTTACTGCAGGTCAGCGAGCAGTGGGTGTATATGAGAATGAAATAATAGTAAACCATTTATTCATTTCTTCAATTGATAGTGATTTGTTTGCATGAATTTAATCAATAGATAAGATTACAAAGGCTTGCCTAATTACAAACACTAGGACGTCAGTAAAACTCAAAGTGGTATCTTGACATGTGTATTGCTATCCTGCAGAGATTCACTCAGTATATTAAATTATAGTAATTGTAAAGCCAGACATGTGGTTTTTCTCACTTCTGCTTGCTCACTAAGTATGTGAACCTCCTGAAACTACAACTTTCAGCATGATCGGACAGCTGCAGTGGCATACCTCCCAACCGTCCCGGATCCCGCGGGACTGTCCTGATTTTGACAGCCAGCCCCGGGATCCCGGGCGGGACACTAATGTCCCGTGCCTAGGGCAGGGACAATGCAGGGGGCGGCACCTGAGTAGCTTAGGTTTGTGGCTGTTTTTTTTTTCTTATACATGCTGGGTCTCCTCCCGACCGATCCCGCCCCCCCCCCGCCCCCGCCCCCTGTGTGTGCGGCGCTGCCACGCTGAGGAAGAGAGCCAGCAGCGATCAAGATGAGAGGTCAGCGACTCACTTCCTCCTGTGTGTGCACGGAGCTCCGGCGTCTCCTGCTCTTAGCTGCTATCCCGGCAGAGAAGGAGAGACGGGGGAGGTGCCGGGACAGTGCAGAGCTGTGAGCAGCCGGAGAAACTGAAGAGCTGCAGTGCACATGGACAGATCAGCCGCCCCTGCACCACAGAGGAGATTGTGTGTGTGTGATGTGTGTGTGATGTGTGTGTGTGTGTGTGAGATGTGTGATGCTGCATTTGTGTGTGTGTCATGTGTGTATGAGGTATCTGGTGTGTGTGATGGCTGTGTGTGTGTGTGATGGCTGGGTGTGTGTGTGTGATGGCTGGGTGTGTGTGTGTGATGGCTGGGTGTGTGTGTGATGGCTGGGTGTGTGTGTGATGGCTGGGTGTGTGTGATGGCTGGGTGTGTGTGTGTGATGGCTGGGTGTGTGTGTGTGATGACTGGGTGTGTGTGTGATGGCTGGGTGTGTGTGATGGCTGGGTGTGTGTGTGTGATGGCTGAGTGTGTGTGTGTGATGGCTGTGTGTGTGTGATGGCTGGGTGTGTGTGATGGCTGGGTGTGTGTGTGTGTGTGTGTGATGGCTGCATGTGTGTGATGGCTGCGTGTGTGTGTGTGTGTGTGATGGCTGCATGTGTGTGTGATGGCTGCATGTGTGTGATGGCTGCGTGTGTGTGTGATGGCTGCGTGTGTGTGTGATGGCTGCGTGTGTGTGTGTGATGGCTGCATGTGTGTGTGATGGCTGCATGTGTGTGTGTGATGGCTGCGTGTGTGTGTGCGATGGCTGCGTGTGTGTGTGATGGCTGCGTGTGTGTGATGACTGCGTGTGTGTGATGACTGCGTGTGTGTGTGATGACTGCGTGTGTGTGTGATGGCTGTGTGTGTGTGTGTGATGGCTGCGTGTGTGTGTGTGATGACTGCGTGTGTGTGTGATGGCTGTGTGTGTGTGTGATGGCTGCATGTGTGATGCATTTGTGTCAAAGCTGCATGTGTTTGTGAGCTGCATTTGTGATGCTGCGTGTGTATGTGTGATACTGTGTGTGTGATGCTGCATGTGTGTGAGCTGCGTGCCTGTATGTCATTATACAGTATGGAGAACTGTGGCCATAATACAGTATGGAGCATCATGTGGGGTCATTATACAGTATGAAGCATCATGTGCAGTCATTATACAGTATGGAGCATCATGTGCGGTCATTATACAATATGGAGCATCATGTGCAGCCAGTATACAGTATGGAGCATCATGTGTGGTCATTATACAATATGGAGCATCATGTGCAGTCATTATACAGTATGGAGCATCATGTGCAGCCAGTATACAGTATGGAGCATCATGTGCGGTCATTATACAATATGGAGCATCATGTGCGGTCATTATACAGTATGGAGCATCATGTGCGGTCATTATACAGTATGGAGCATCATGTGCGGCCATTATACAGTATGGAGCATCATGTGCAGTCATTATACAGTATGGAGCATCATGTGCGGTCATTATACAGTATAGAGCATCATGTGCGGCCAGTATACAGTATGGAGCATCATGTGCGGTCATTATACAGTATGGAGCATCATGTGCGGTCATTATACAATATGGAGCATCATGTGTGGCCATTATACAGTATGGAGCATCATGTGTGTTCATTATACAGTATGGAGCATCATGTGCAGCCAGTATACAGTATGGAGCATCATGTGCGGTCATTATACAATATGGAGCATCATGTGCAGTCATTATACAGTATGGAGCATCATGTGCAGCCAGTATACAGTATGGAGCATCATGTGCGGTCATTATACAATATGGAGCATCATGTGCGGTCATTATACAGTATGGAGCATCATGTGCGTTCATTATACAGTATGGAGCATCATGTGCGGCCATTATACAGTATGCATGCGGTCATACAGTATGGAGCATCATGTGCGGTCATTATACAGTATGGAGCATCATGTGCGGCCATTATACAGTATGGAGCATCATGTGCGGTCATTATACAGTATGGAGCATCATGTGCGGTCATTATACAGTATGGAGCATCATGTGCGGCCATTATACAGTATGCATGCGGTCATTATACAGTATGGAGCGTCATGTGTGTTCAGTATGGAGCGTCATGTGTGGCCATTATACAGTATGGGGCATCATGTGTGGTCATTATACAGTATGGAGCACTGTGTGGCCATATTTTTTTGTTTATAACTATTGTATATGAAACAGTGTGATCAGCAGTGCTAAATGGGTGTGCTTGGGACGTGGATATGGGTGTGACTAATTATGAATGGGTGTGGTCAGAGGCGTGGCCTAAAATGTGCCCCTCTTTCCCATCTTCAAAAGTTGGGAGGTATGCAGTGGGCTTGTACAGTGGGATTTCCGGAGTTTCCTTTAATGACCTGCTCACTGGTACAGCCAAACCGCTTTGGTTCATGAATGCATCTCGATGTACTAGGCGCCTGACATGCCAAACAATCTGCAGCCTCACATCATGTCTCCCATCCTCCAGCCCACCACTGCTCTACACCTATACTGGCTCACCTTCCCTCAGGTAGAGTGCACCTCGACGACCTGTTACACCACATCACAACAGCTAGTCATGGTGTAAGAGGAAGAACAAGATAGGGTATACCTTTCTCACGTCGGTTCCGGAACTACCGGGACTGTCACCAATGTTGCAGGGGGGAAGATTTTCAGATAAAGGACAGACCCTTGCAAGTGACTGTGGTAGGTGGGGCCGGGTTAAAAAGCACTGCACGCGGGAAAAGAGACAGAGCCGAGGCGGGAAAGCTAAGTGGACAGTCAGGTGCAATACTAGTGATGACTGCAGAGCACCCCTTGAGCGCAGGCCGACTTGACAGATCCCCTCCATACAGGGCTACTGTAAGTGGAAGACAGGCTGCCAGTTTCCCGCTAACCTCCACGCCAGGAGGCGACTCTGAGTCGAGATCAGTGACTATGACGTGCGTGCAGAGCAGTGAGAAGCAGGTGACTAAGCCAGAGCCCCTAAGTCAGGTGCCTGTGTACACCGCGGAGCAAAGTTTCGTTCCGGCAGCATTTCGTACTAAACTGAGCACAGCGTTTGGCGTTGGGGAGTGCAGGAGCACTCCGCATTCTTCAAAGTCCCGTCATCCACTCCGTGGATTGGAACCCCATCCTCTACAGACATCTCTGCAACTTCACGTGCCGCTGTTGTCGGTGCCACCGTTGGGGAACCGAGACGCTGCAATCAAGAAAACTACAGACTAATAAGTTTATTTGCCTTTGTTTCTTCCTATTGAGCTACCGTTCGTCCCTGCCGTCACTTCCTAGCTCCCAGTTCTGCCCTTCTCCCTTACATGCCTCCCAAGTCCCTACACTCCCTGTGAGGAGAATATGTGTTAATAAACCTGTTAACTCTTGATCTGCCTCCTCTCCGTGATGACATCTCATGTCCCTGCAATCTCTACAATGGCATCGCTGCAAGGGCATTGCAACCTGGTAGTTGGACAGCGTGCCAAGAGATGAGAACAAATAGTCACACAAATATATGAAATTTTAATTGTTCCAGAAAATGAAAATTGTTGGCACCCTCAACTTAATATTTGGTTGCACACCCTTTGGAATAAATAACTGCAATCAATCACTTCCTATAACCATCAACAGGCTTTTTACACCTCTCAACTGGAATTTTAGACCACTTTCCTTTTGCAAACTGCTTTAGGTCTCTCATATGTGAAGTCGCCTTCTTAAGGAGGAGATATGGTGAGTAGGAATCCCATCTATTTCTTACACCTACGCACAACAAAACCCAGACCCTGGGTTTACTCTTAGCACATATCATGCTAGAGGGAAACTTATGGGTTTCACATCATGAAGGATAACATCCTTTGCAACATATACAATGCCTACAAGTAGTATTCAACCCCCTGCAGATTTAGCAGGTTTAATAAGATGCAAATAAGTTAGAGCCTTCAAACTTCACACAAGAGCAGGATTTATTAACAGATGCATAAATCTTACAAACCAAAAAGTTTTGTTGCTCAGTTACATTTTTATAAATTTTAAACATAAAAGTGTGGGTCAATTATTATTCAACCCCTAGGTTTAATATTTTGTGGAATAACCTTTGTTTGCAATTACAGCTAATAATCGTCTTTTATAAGACCTGATCAGGCCGGCACAGGTCTCTGGAGTTATCTTGGCCCACTCCTCCATGCAGATCTTCTCCAAGTTATCTAGGTTCTTTGGGTGTCTCATGTGGACTTTAATCTTGAGCTCCTTCCACAAGTTTTCAATTGGGTTAAGGTCAGGAGACTGACTAGGCCACTGCAACACCTTGATTTTTTGCCTCTTGAACCAGGCCTTGGTTTTCTTGGCTGTGTGCTTTGGGTCGTTGTCTTGTTGGAAGATGAAATGACGACCCATCTTAAGATCCTTGATGGAGGAGCGAAGGTTCTTGGCCAAAATCTCCAGGTAGGCCGTGCTATCCATCTTCCCATGGATGCGGACCAGATGGCCAGGCCCCTTGGCTGAGAAACAGCCCCACAGCATGATGCTGCCACCACCATGCTTGACTGTAAGGATGGTATTCTTGGGGTCGTATGCAGTGCCATCCAGTCTCCAAACGTCACGTGTGTGGTTGGCACCAAAGATCTCGATCTTGGTCTCATCAGACCAGAGAACCTTGAACCAGTCAGTCTCAGAGTCCTCCAAGTGATCATGAGCAAACTGTAGACGAGCCTTGACATGACATGACGCTTTGAAAGTAAAGGTACCTTACGGGCTCGTCTGGAACGGAGACCATTGCGGTGGAGTACGTTACTTATGGTATTGACTGAAACCAATGTCCCCACTGCCATGAGATCTTCCCGGAGCTCCTTCCTTGTTGTCCTTGGGTTAGCCTTGACTCTTCGGACAAGCCTGGCCTCGGCACGGGAGGAAACTTTCAAAGGCTGTCCAGGCCATGGAAGGCTAACAGTAGTTCCATAAGCCTTCCACTTCCGGATGATGCTCCCAACAGTGGAGACAGGTAGGCCCAACTCCTTGGAAAGGGTTTTGTACTCCTTGCCAGCCTTGTGACCCTCCATGATCTTGTCTCTGATGGCCTTGGAATGCTCCTTTGTCTTTCCCATGTTGACCATGTATGAGTGCTGTTCACAAGTTTGGGGAGGGTCTTAAATAGTCAGAAAAAGCTGGAAAAAGAGATAATTAATCCAAACATGTGAAGCTCATTGTTCTTTGTGCCTGAACTACTTCTTAATACTTTAGGGGAACCAAACAGAATTCTGGTGGGTTGAGGGGTTGAATAATAAATGACCCTCTGAAAAGACTTTTCACAATTTAAAAAAAAAAGAAACAAAGAAATAACATTCTTTTTTGCTGCAGTGCATTTCACACTTCCAGGCTGATCTACAGTCCAAATGTCACAATGCCAAGTTAATTCCAAATGTGTAAACCTGCTAAATCTGCAGGGGGTTGAATACTACTTGTAGGCACTGTATCTCCCCTCACATACGGCGCCAGTGACCCTGTCACACCTTAAACAGAGAGATGGTGAGGGAACACTTAGCTAATTTAAATTAATTTCAATATTCTGGTCCAGAGGAAACAGCAGAACCACTAACCAGAATCTTTGAAAAATCCTGGAATACAGAAGTCCCAGAGTATTGGAGAAGGGCAAATGTCGTCCCTATCTTCAAAAATGGAAAAAAGATGGAGCCAGGAAATTACAGGTCAAGTTATTAAACAGTATGTATGTAAGTACTTGGATAAGAATACCGTAATTAATCAGAGCCAGCATTGTAGCAAACAAGTCATGCCAGACTAAACTAGTTTACTTCTATGTCATGATTCTCAATGGCGAGAGAACATAGCCCAGCATATATGAGAACTAGCTCTTGGAAGATGGAAACTATACTGACCATGAACTAAACCTGCCGCACAACTAGAAGTGGCCGGGTAGCATGCCTACGTTTTTTTATCCCTAGATGCCCAGCGCCAGCCGGAGAACTACCTAATCCTAGCAGAGGAAAAGACAGTCCTGGCTCACCTCTAGAGAAATTTTCCCAAAAGGCAGACAGAGGCCCCCACATATATTGGCGGTGATTTGAGATGAAATGACAAACGTAGTATGAAAATAGGTTTAGCAAAATCGAGGTCCGCTTACTAGATAGCAGGAAGACAGAAAGGGCACTTTCATGGTCAGCAGAAAACCCTATCAAAACACCATCCAGAAATTACTTTAAGACTCTAGCATTAACTCATAACACCAGAGTGGCAATTTCCGATCACTAGAGCTTTCCAGACACAGTAACGAAACAGCAGCTGTGAACAGGAACAAAATGCAAAAACACACAAGGACAAAAGTCCAACTTAGCTGGGAGTTGTCTAGTAGCAGGAACATGCACAGAAAGGCTTCTGATTACATTGTTGACCGGCAAGAAACTGACAGAGGAGCAAGGTTATATAGCGACTCCCACATCCTGATAGGAGCAGGTGAACAGAGGGGATGATGCACACAAGTTCAATTCCACAAGTGGCCACCGGGGGAGCCCAGAATCCAATTTCACAACACTTCTATGATGGAATTACTGACTGGGTGAATCAGGGAAATGCAGTAGATATAGTATATGTCGACTTCAGCAAAGCATTTGATAAAATATATTATCCTTATTGAAAAAATTATCAAGTATGGGATTGACAAGGCTACAGTTAGGTGGATTCATAACTGACTCAGTGATCATACTCAAAGAGTGGTAATAAATGGTTGCACATCCAATTGGAAAAGTTTTTCAAGTGGGGTACTGTAAGAGGGTGGTGCTGTTATGGACAGTAAGGAACACACTGTCACTTTAAGAGACTGCACCCCCTTGTCTGGTGTGATGGAATGTTCTGCTTCTCCCTTGCAATAGATTGTGTGAATGAGCTGGACTGTGCAGATGGCAGGGGTGGAGCCTGAACAGCCTGTGTGAGCTGAAGCTGCTGCAGAGAGAACTTTGTGCTGTTTCTGCAAGAGAGGACCCACAGCCTGTAACGGAGTGGACTTGTGAAATTTGACAGACTTTTCCGGGTGCAGCGAGAGTGGCTGTCCTGTGTGAGTTTGAGAAGCCACGAAGATACCGAGAAAGGGATTTACAGTTTCCAGGAGCACCTCTAGGACCCAGAAGCAAGGAGAAGACCACGTTTCACGGAGCTGGCAGAAAGCCATGCGCACCACCGCACTAGACTGTTGGGGGCCCCTGGGACTGGATCTGAGTCCCCAACATCACCGTCAGTACACGGGAGCCGTGTGGCCTGCTTAGTAAAGGCCAGGGAGGTTATACCTAGAGTAGCATCATTATTTGCTTATTGTTTGCATTTACTTGTGTGACGTATGTTGATTCTGTAATAGTTGGAGCACCGTGCTAAAGAGTATAACTCTTGTAAATTATCTTTTGCAATTGCATACCCCTGTTTGCATCTTCCTCATCCACTTCATTCCTTGCCTTCCAATAAATCTACCCTTTGTTGTTTGCACCTCATCTTGTGTACGGTAGTCTTCCTGCACCGTGGTGGTCCCCCGGCCATCGCTTCAGTACTACAAGGCTCTGTCCTGGCCCCAGTTTTATTCAACATCACTGTCTGAGATGGTTTAGTGAATCCTGCGCTGTATTGAGCAGGGAGTTAGACAGGATGACCTTTGAGGTTCCTTCCAACTCTAATATTCCATGATGCCTTGAACATAGTAAAGGCACCAAGTGCCAGAGGCTGCAAAACAACCTCAAAACATGTTTGAACCACCACATTTGACTGTAGGGACTGTGTTCTTTTCTTTGTAGGCCTCATTCCATTTTCAGTAAACAGTAGAAAAAGCTCTATCTTTGTCATCTGTCCACAAGACAGTTTCCCTGAAGGATTTTGGCTTACTCACATACATTTTGGCAAACTGCAGCATATCTTTTTTATGTCTCTGTGTCAGCAGTGGGGTCCTCCTGGGTCTGCTACCATAGCGTTTCATTTAGTTCAAATGTTGAGGGATAGTTCAGGCTGACACTGATGCATCCTTAGCCTGCAGGACAGCTTGAATTTCTTTGGAACTTGATTGAGGCTGCTTATCCACCATCTGGACTATGCTAGTTGCAACCTTTCATCAATTTTTCTCTGCCGTCCAGGTCCAGGGAAATTAACTACAGTGCCATGGGCACTGTGGGCATTATGCTGCGCACTGTGGACAAAGTAACATCAAGATCTCTGGAGATGGACTTGTAACCTTGTGATTGTTGACATTGTTCAACAATTTTGGTTCTTAAGTCCTCAGTTCTCTTCTCCTCTTTCTGTTCACTATGTTTAGTGTTGCACACACAGACACAGACAGATTGAGTCAACTTCTCCCCTTTTTATCTGGTTTCAGGTGTGATTTTCATATTGTCTACACCGGTTACTTGCCACAGGGAAGTTTGAACCAGCTTCACATGCTTGGAATAAAGTAGTTTACCCAGGGCCATATTTGCCACTAGGCACTTGAGGGCACGTGCCTAGGGCGGGACGATACGGGGGGGCAGCACCTGAGCAATTTATTTATTTTTTTAATTAAAGTCCGGGGTCACCTCCTGACCGACCGCCCCCCCCCCCCCCGGCCGCCCGCCTTCCTGACTGCCCGCCCGCCTCCCTGCCTGCCTCGCTGCCTCCTGGAAGATGTCATACTCACCCTACTCCAGCGATGCCTGGTCTCCGCGCTGGCAGCTCATCCTGTGTGAGCGGTCACGTGGTAGCACTCATTAAGGTGATGAATATGGACGCATATTCATGACCTTAATGAGCGGTACCACGTGACCGCTCATGCAGGAAGAAGGTGCTGCGCCGGGACAGAGATGGAGGGATGTTCGGTGCGGTGTGGGAAAGGTGAGTATGACAGCCGGGGAGGACAGGGGGAGGATGAAGGAGGACAGGGAGCCGAGCCATGCAAGATGGGAGTGGAGAGCTGAGCCATGCATACAGGAGGGGAGGGGAGATGAGCCATGCATACAGTATGGGAGGGGGTGAGATGAGCCATGCATGCAGGATGGGAGGGGGGTGAGATGAGCCATGCATACAGGATGGGAGGCCGGGGTGAGATGAGCCATGCATACAGGTTGGGAGGGGGGTGAGATGAGCCATGCATACAGGATGGGAGGGGGGTGAGATGAGCCATGCATACAGGATGGGAGGGGGGGTGAGATGAGCCATGCATACAGGATGGGAGGAGGGGGGTGAGATGAGCCATGCATACAGGATGGGTGGGGGTGTGTGAGATGAGCCATGCATACAGGATGGGAGGGGGGTGAGATGAGCCATGCATACAGGATGGGAGGGGGGAGATGAGCCATGCATACAGGATGGGAGGAGGGGGGGTGAGATGAGCAACGCATACAGGATGGGAGGGGGGAGAGATGAGCCATACATACCAGATGGGAGGGGGGGAGATGAGCCATGCATACAAGATGGGAGGGGGGGAGATGAGCCATGCATACAAGATGGGAGGGGGGGAGATGAGCCATGCATACAGGATGGGAGGGGGTGAGATGAGCCATGCATACAGGATGGGAGGGGGGAGATGAGCCATGCATACAGGATGGGAGGGGGACATTATACAGTATGGAGCATCATGTGTGGCCATTATACAGTATGGAGCATCATGTGGGGTCATTATACAGTATTGAGCATCATGCGGGGTCATCATACAGTATGGAGCGTCATGTGTGGCCATTATACAGTATAGAGCACTGTGTTGCCATTATACAGTATTGAGCATCATGTGTGGCCATTATACAGTATAGAGCACTGTGTGACCATTATACAGTATGGAGCACCATGTGTGGCTATTATACAGTATAGAGCACTGTGTGGTCATTATACAGTATGGAGCACTGTGTGGTCATTATACAGTATGGAGCACTGTGTGGTCATTATACAGTATGGTGCACTGTGTGGCCATTATACAGTATGGAGCATCATGTGTGACCATTATACAGCATTGAGCATCATGTGTGGCCATTATACAGTATAGAGCACTGTGTGGCCATTATACAGTATGGAGCATCATGTGTGGCCATTATACAGTATAGAGAACTGTGTGGCCATTATACAGTATGGAGCATCATGTGTGGCCATTATACAGTATAGAGCACTGTGCGGCCATTATACAGTATTGAGCATCATGTGGGGCCATTATACAGTATGGAGCACTGTGTGGCCATTATACAGTATAGAGCACTTTGTGGCCATTATACTGTATGCAGCATCATGTGGGGCCATTATACAGTATTGAGCATCATGTGGGGTCTTTATACAGTATGGAGCACTGTGTGGCCATATTTTTTTGTTTATAATTATTGTTTATGAAACAGTGTGATCAGCAGTACTTTCTTCAAAAGGGAGGTGTGATACCGCATTTGCCAGATCGCGGCAAGTGCCGCAAATGTACGCAAATCCCATAGGGAATGAATGAGGCCGTAAGTGAATGTTGCCGTAAGTGATCCGTTACGCGGCAGATGCGGAAAAACTGCCGGCTCTGCTGCAAAAGGCTACTTTCACATCAGCGATTTTTGACAAAGTCACTGCCGATAGTGTCATACTCGCCAAAGGGGGAGGCAGCACTAAAAGTGCTTAGGGAAGCAGAAACTCTAAATACGGCCCTGAGTTTATCCATAATATTAGAAAGGTGCCAACAATTTTGTGTGGCACATTTTGGGGTTTTGTGTGAAATGGTGCACAATTTTTTTCAGTTTTTTCTTGTGTTATATATATATGTATATATATATATATATATATATATATATATATATATATATATATATATACACACTTTTACAAATAGCTGCAAAAAAGAAAGTATACTAATACACATAGGTAATAGTAAGTCTGTAAACATGTTATTACTTACATATAATGTCCCTCTGGCAGAAGCATTCTTCCATCTTCAGCAGCTCCATCCTGGGGGTCTTCAGTCCATCCATCAGTACTACTGGCCAGATCTCCATCTGTCACCAGTAATGTATTCTGCCTCTTCACTACCTCTGATAGCTGCTGGGAATAGCCTACAAGCAGTCAGTGAATCTGACACTTCTCCTCCTTCCTTCTGAGAAGTTGTGACATGACAGCTGTCAGACCCATGTTAACATCGGCCATCACATCAACCTCCTCTCCCCCCCTGTAGCCACTTACCACCCCTTGTACTGAGGGGTTTTACTGAGGAACGGCTGCACTGGCCACTCAGGCAGTATTCACACTGCAGCTCCTGCTTCTGAATGGTCCAGTGCAGTGGTTTTCCAGTAAAGACCCTTCAGTACAAGCAGTGGAGGTAGCTACAGGGGGCAGGGGGATTAGTGTGATTACTCATGCAAACATCAGTCAGTCAGTTCAGTTGTAAGAACTGCTCGGAGGCTGTTCCGGTCAGTAGTCAGAGGCAGTGAGGAGGCAGGAGACAGGATTGGCTGAGATCAGCCATACTTACTAGGCCTGTCATCCTGCCTGTGCCTGAACGCTGAGAAGTCGGGGGCTTGTCCAGGAATCCCGCTCTCTGCAGAGTCCACAGTGCACTGTGGTCACTCCTCTGTTTATACTGCGCTGGCAGTTTTTCACGCATGCGCAGTACAAACTTTGGCAAAATTTTAAAAAATAACGGACGGTGCTTTTTTCTGCTGGACGCTACTCCGTAATTATACGGTTGGTTGGCAACCCTGATGTGATGTGGGCATTAACTGAGTGTAGTAGGAGTCACTCTCCATTACACTGGTGAGGGGGTGGCGTGGCATTGTTCTCTCTCCACCCCCACTCTGCCGGCGGGTGAGTGCGGGCCACAGCATCCTCAGCAGTATAAACAATTAGAAACCAACACATATGCCACGTAAAATACATATTAGATCATTTTTTTTAAACTTGGCCGCATCCACCATTCTAAGCCTTTTCATTTCCAGTATTTACTTCCTATATTCATTTCTCTTTATCTTGTTCCTAATTAAAACAAAAAGAGGAACCGATGGCATCAGAGGGCAGAGCTTTATATCTGGCTAGTGTCACATAAACTGTAAATGTCTCAATATTGTCCCCACCAAAAACATTTATGAACGATATTGTCTCCTAAGAGCCATCTGCTGTTAAAAGTCATCCAATACCATGGAAAGAACATACAGGATAGAATCCGATTAGACTGATATAGTCTTACACTCCAGCGTAAACCTGGTGGAAATCCATCTGTATTGTTCTTGTTACTAACTCCGCATGCTGCAAAACCATAGATTAGCTCCACTGAACACATAGAATACAAGTTTAATTTGAATCTGTCACAGAGTTTTTGCTACCCTATCTAAGATCACTGTGATGTAGGGGCAGATACCTTGTTTCCTGTAATGGGTCACCTACTAAGCTGCTTGCTGCACCTTTGATAGAATCACAGTTTTATCTGCTGCAGATCTATCAGTTCTCTGAATGCTGAGCTCTATATAACCCCACCCACACCACTCATTAGCAGCTTTTTGCGCGCACTGTGCATAGGCAGAAAACAGCCAATTACTAGTGAAGGAGGGGTTACACAGAACTCATGAATAAGGTGAGCTATATGGCAGCAGGTTTACTAGTGATAATCTCCTGCTGATATTTATGAAAACGACATCAAGCAGTCCAGTAAATGGCACAACGCGGGATTCAGGGTCTTTGTCTCTACATTATGCTGCCTTCAGATTAGGCAAAAACCTGGTGACAGATTCCCTTCTAGCTGCAGCTTTCTACTAATATTTGTCTTCAAAATCCACTTTGTGCAAATCTTGTCTGTGGAACAGAGCATCTACTATATAATTGTGTAAGGGGTACTTCCGTCTTTCTGTCGGCAACTTCCGTCACGGAAATCCCGCGTCGCTGATTAGTCTCGCCAGCTGCCTGTCCTGGCTGCCGCAACCAATCAGCGACGGGCACACGAGAATTAGTCCCTCCCTACTCCCGTCCAGTCAGTGCCCGGCGCCCGCTCCATACTCCTCTCCAGTCAGCGCTGACAAAGGGTTAATGACAGCGTTAACAGACCGTGTTATGCCGCAGGTAACGCACTCCGTTAGCGCTGCTATTAACCCTGTGTGACCAACTTTTTACTATTGATGCTGCGCATCGACAGAGCTTCCCTGGACGACGGAGGGTGAGTATAGAACTATTTTTTATTTTAATTATTTTTTTAAACAGGGATATGGTGCCCACACTGCTAAATACTACGTGGGCTGTGTTATATACTGCGTGGGCTGCGTTATATACTACATGGCTGCTATATACTAAGTGGGCAATCTTATATACTGCGTGGGCAGTGTTATATACTACGTGGGCTGCGTTATATACTACATGGCTGCTATATACTACATGGGCAGTGTTATATACTATGTGGGCAATGTTATATACTATGTGGGCAATGTTATATACTGTTGGGCTGTGTTATATACTGCGTGGGCTGTGTTATATACTGCGTGGGCTGTGTTATATACTGCGTGGGCTGTGTTATATACTGTTTGGGCAGTGTTATATACTACGTGGGCTGTGTTATATACTGCGTGGCTGCTATATACTACGTGGGCAGTGTTATATACTGCGTCGCCACTGTTATATACTATGTGGCCTGTATTAACGCATCGGGTATTCTACAATATGTCGTGGCCTGTGCTAAATACTATGTGGTTGCTATATACATACATACATACATATTCTAGAATACCTGATATGTTAGAATCGGGCCACCATCTAGTTACTGAATAATCGTGTAGGTTGAAAGTGAGCTGTAAAAACAAGAGCAGTTGGATCCCATGGGTAAAACTGAAAGTAAATGGGTTAGAAAGGCATCCCATGTTACAGATCAGATGTGGCACCAGCGAGTTCTATGCTTACAGTACATCCCATCTAATAACCTAATGAAAGACACAAATACAAGGAAATATATTCAATGCAAAACAGCCACTGAATGATGGCCCATACTCACTGTACTCACCGAGGTCTGACACTGCCATGATTACAGCACGGCTGACCGGTGGCATTGTGTTGTGCAGCAGAGACGTGAGATGTGAGTGATACCGCAGCTCTGGCAGAACAGGAAGCACAGGCTCTTGTGTACACAGCACTGTACAAGGCGAGATCATTGGCTCGCTGCATATTAATGGAGAGTTTCAGAATTTGTAAGAAACTAATATGTTCAATGATAGAATTCGATCACATATTAAACTTATGCAACTTCTGCACAAGGACAAACAAAAGTTTTAGGCTATGTTCACACGTTGCGGTTTTTTTTCTGCAGGCAAAACCTGCTACCAAAAAGCAGATGTTTTTGCTACCATTTGTCGTCTCTTGTGCATGCTGATAAAAGTTTAGTGCCCCCCAAAAAAATCATGATGCAACTTCTTTAAGGTTTTTCTACCAAAAACACAGTAAAATTTGATACCTGCATTTTTTGCTGCGTTTTTGCACTTACCCCTATGGTTGAAAAAACGCTGAAAGAAGTGATATGATGGAGTTTCCAAAAAACACAGTTCTCCAAGTCAAGACAGGAAAATAAAACCAATGTGCGTGCAAGGGATTTCTGAAATCTCATAGACTGGTACTGCAAAACGCAGCTTAAAATATGCATTAAAAAAAGCAGCAAAAACGCCACATGTTGATTGGCTGCAGGAAGATATTGGTGAGGGACCCCAGCAGCAGTATGGAGCAGACGAAGGGGAACGATAGGTAACAATATTCTTATTTTATTTTTGCATGCCATGGGTCATTTTTAATATTTTTCAGTACTGTTCAACCCCATGGAGAATCTTCCCAAGATAATTTAAAGGGACTCTGTCCCCTAAATTTGGCGGGCTATGTAAATGCCCTGTGTACGGTCCGATGGGCAGTATTTCTTCTTTTTTCCTCCATCCCAACCTTCCCCTCTGTCCGCAATATTTTCCGGAATTGGAGTATGTGTCCTCCATAGTTTGCGTGTGTGCAATGCAATCTTGTCTCGTGCATGCGCAGTATGCTTTGCCCATCTGCGGGCAAAGCCGAAAAGCATTATTGCGTATGCGCCGGCGCACTATGTTCCGGAAGTATTTCTCTGTGTTCTGAAGCTCATCAAGAGAATGCCAAGAGTGTGCAAAGCAGTCATCAAAGCAAAAGGTGGCTACTTTGAAGAACCTAGAATATAAGACATATTTTCAGTTCTTTCACACTTTTTTGTTAAGTACGGTACATAATTCCACATGTGTTAATTCATAGTTTTGATGCCTTCAGTGTGAATTTACAATTATCATAGTCATGAAAATATAGAAAAATCTTTAAATGAGAAGGTGTGTTCAAACTTTTGGGCTGTACTGTATATATACTCGTATATATATATATATATATATATATATATATATATATATATATATATATATATATATATATATAAAGATTAGATGGATAGATAAAAAGCCTGCAATTCAGCAGCCGCAAACAGTAAAATCACACCGACACACCATCAACCGACAGAACAGAATAGATAGATTACATACAGTATATACATATAGAATAGATATAAAGATGTCAGTGACATACATAATTAGTACAGTGCGTTATTTTTCAGAAAAAAATGTTGTAGGCTCCCGTGTAATTTTCCAAACCATCAGAGGGAAAGCCGACAGCTGGGGGCTGATGTTTATAGCCTGGGAAGGGGGGTAATACCATGGAAATTTTCAGGCTATTAATATCAGCTCACAGATGCATACTTAGCCTTTACTGGTTATTAAAATAGGAGACCCACAAAATAATAATGTAGGGTTCCCTTATAATTAATAAGCAGCAAAGGCTAGGTAGACGTTGCAGGCTGATGTTAATAGCCTAGGAAGGGGCCATGGATATTGGCCCCCCAGGCTAAAAACATCAGATCCAAGCAGCCCCAGAAAAGGTGCAACTATAGAATGCACCATTTCTGGCACTTAGCCTTGCACTTCCCACTTGTCCTGGTGCGGTGGCAAGTGGGATGATAGTTGGGGGGGTTGATGTCACCTTTGTATTGTCAAGTGACAGCAAGCCCAGAAGTTTGTAAAGGAGAGGCGTCATTATTAATACACCCTTACTAAAGTCCTTTAATTGAAATAATGACACAGACTCCTTTAATTAATCTTAATTAAACCATACTCACGTCAACGCTCATTCCAGTGAAGCCATTGTCCCCTGTAAGAGAATTAAAATAATACACAACCATATTACTCACCTGTCTGAGGAGAAGATAACAATCCATTTGTCCCACGATGGGTCTAGCTCAGCTACATCTATATGGCAAGCTGCATAGTTGCGTCATGCAACTATACAGTCTGCCATCCAGCAGAGACATTGAGCAGCCTGTGCTACCGCTGTTGAGTGTCTCGCGGTGAACTCCTATGACCTGTCTGACATCACCGACAGCATGAGAAAGTTCTTGCACTCGCAGTGCAGTCAAAAAGGTCCTAAGAGTTCACAGCCAATGAACTCAATTCACCTAACTGATGTCAGCGTAAGCGTCGTTAGAACTTTTCCCACTGCGCGAGTGCTGACATTAGTTAGGTAAAGTGAGTCAGTCAGGTCATACGAGTTCACCACGAGACACTGAGCAGTGGTAGAACAGGCTAATCCCATTTGAAGGATAGGATATAGGCTGGATATCAATGATTCGGGCATGTTTATTGCCTGGAACACTGAAAATGTTGCGATTGGCTGTTCAGAATTGAACAGCCAATAACAGCAATTATAGTTGTGGATGGGCAGCAGGCATTTTAATGCGATCGGCAGGCATCTTAATATGATCACGGTGACTGTGATCATGGTGCGTCAATAAAAATATGACCTATCCATACATCCAAGGTCAGTAAGTACCTAACAAGCTGGACGTATGGATACATCCAAGGTCATGAAGGTGTTACAATTTTATAACTTTCGGTTGTACAAAAAAATAACCTTTATTTATTGAACTTGGAAAAGTATTAACAATTGATTTTACCCTTCCACTAGTCTTAATCGCTAAGATGAGACGACTGAGCTAATGTTCTTTTGCCAGTTAACATAACAGCTATTGTAGATGGCTCAAATTTCTCATACGATTCTTTGACCCTACAAGGGTCTTTTTTTTTTAGTCAGAAATTAATTTACTAGTTAACGAATATTTCTAGTGTCAGGATTCTTCCACATACTTCTTCGTTACTCAATTCTTGCAGTTCTTGAATATTTCTGTTTAACAGGGCTGAGCACTGTCTAAGGCCTCCTTCAAATGCCAGTGACTCCAGTTCGTGAGGTGACCGTTTTCACACGTACTGGAGACACACACAGACCCATTGAAATCAATGTCTCTGCACATGTCAGTGTGTTTCCAATGTCCTGCACACGTGCACACAGGTGACGTATGGATCCCATCTGTGTGTGATATGTACCGGAGCCTGGGAAAAAGCAGTTTGCGGTGTTCCTAGGCATTAGATGCTGAATCCTACTATCATCGTCGCCTGGTCTCCTTGCAATCAGCAGACCAGGCGAGTCTGATGACAATTGTAGTCAGCGACCCCCGTCTGTGTCTAGAGCTAACTACAACTGCCATCATTGTCGCCTGGTATCCCTGTGATCAGCCTGAGGTCCTTTAAACCCCTATAGCTGGACATCTAGCTCATAGCCCAATGCTGTACAAATGCCTTCTGATGCATTAGGCTTGGCATGTGATGTCTAAGTTCACTTGCAGTACAGAATGGATCAATCATGGAGCCAGTGATACCTCCAAATTTATCCAAAGTTTCCGAAGAGATGTTTTTCAACATGACAGCACCAGGGAAACAGACCACATGCCTGGCTATCATAGCCTGCAGCATCTCCAGACTTGACTTCCATCGAGCACATTTGTGTCATCACTGGTGGGTAAATCTTGATGATTTGACTAAGTGAATTCAATAAACATACGGATGAATGACCTCGGGGAGATCAAAACATCCAACTCCGCGGAGACACCATCACGTGTTTCTCAATGCAGTGATCTCCGCGGTGTTAGATGTTTTGATCTCCCCGAGGTCATTCATCCTTATGTTTATAGTCTTTTCACTAGGCACTGCTCCTAATAGCCAGTTTCCTACTCCACACTGATGAGGGGCAAATACCCCGAAACAGCCGTCTGTGGATGGATACCATGTTTTGGCATAGGTGGTTTTCCTTTATTGGATGCTGCCCTTCCTGTGGTTGTTCCTTCCCGGTGAAAGACCTGGCTATTCATTGCTTGCATTGAGAAACACGTGATGGTGTCTCCATGGCTTTTCTACATGTAAGTGAATTCAATGTCACAGAACATTACTCAGACAACCATGAACAACCTGATTGATAACACACCGATACATGTAAGGGCAGGTATTTCTAAGCATGGTGCCCATACTCAATACAGGATAAATTAAGATAATTTGAAAATGCTGTCTCATTTGCAAATAGTCAACATGTTTATCGATCCTGTGATTTCCGTAATTCCAAGACTTTCTCTTCCTGCTGTTGCAATATCAATATTGAGGAGTATATGATTATACAGAACTCAAAATCTCTACATTTTCTGTTCACAAGGCTATAGAACTAAAGTTCTGGCTGCTTGCAATGCCCAACAGGTGGAATCATCTTGAAGGTGGCTTGTCATATACTCTAAGATCGGCTTCACATGTCCATGAAACATACACCATGCTTGGATAGGAATACTCGGCCCGAGAGACGGGTCTCCTGACCTGTGTCAACTGCCTTACGAGGCAATTCGCTCAGGTTTTAAGACCTGGTTGGGCCGGATGTTCTGATCCAAGATGGTCTGGGTTTCATGAAAGCGACCTCATAATACATCATTATTACATAAGTTCCTATGATTCCCGGAGTGTAAGGGTACTGTCACACAGTGGCACTTTTGTCGCTACGACGGCACGATCCGTGACATTCCAGCGATATCCATACGATATCGCTGTGTCTGACACGCAGCAGCGATCAGGGATCCTGCTGAGAATCGTACGTCGTAGCAGATCGTTTGGAACTTTCTTTCGTCGCTGGATCTCCCGCTGTCATCGTTGGATCGGTGTGTGTGACACCGATCCAACGATGCGTTCGCTTGTAACCAGGGTAAACATCGGGTTACTAAGCGCAGGGCCGCGCTTAGTAACCCGATGTTTACCCTGGTTACCATCGTAAAAGTAAAAAAAACAAACAGTACATACTCACATTCCGGTGTCCGTCAGGTCCCTTGCAGTCTGCTTCCCGCACTGACTGACTGCCGGCCGGAAAGTAAGAGCAGAGCACAGCGGTGACGTCACCGCTGTGATCTGCTTTCACTTTACGGCCGGGAGTCAGTCAGAGCGGGAAGCAGACTGCAAGGGACCTGACGGACACCGGAATGTGAGTATGTACTGTTTGTTTTTTTTACTTTTACGATGGTAACCAGGGTAAACATCGGGTTACTAAGCACGGCCCTGCGCTTAGTAACCCGATGTTTACCCTGGTTACCCGGGGCCTTCGGCATCGTTGGTCGCTGGAGAGCGGTCTGTGTGACAGCTCTCCAGCGACCACACAACGACTTTCCAACGATCACGGCCAGGTCGTATCGCTGGTCGTGATCGTTGGAAAGTTGCAGAGTGTGACAGTACCCTAAGTCACAACAGCTAGTAGGTTATCTTGTTAATTTAATGGCTCTAATGACAGAGAGCAAACATACGTACTTCGTACTTCAGAAAGGCTTACAGTGGGTCCGTGATACGAATCTATACCACACCGATGTACATATAGTGTATAATATAGCCTTAGTATTACATAATTTTTATAGTGATGAGCTTCCTTACGGCATATTTGCATTATTAATAACCTTATAAAGAAACATCCCATTTCAGCTAATATAAAAGAAAACCGGTTCTACAAGTCCAGGTAATTATCGTATGAGCCAGGAACTGAGAATATCTGTTCCTTTATTTAAAGAATCTGAGAAGGTAATACGACCATAACATTCTTAGACTATTTCACTACATGGCTCAGTATCACAGAAATAAAATTGAGCGACAGAGGGTATGAAGGGTATGACTGACCAATTACTACGCTCAACCTCTCAAAATGGCCGGTCCTTCCTCCCCGCAGTCAGTGCCCGCTCCATAATCCCCTCCAGTCAGCACTCACACAGGGTTAATGGCAGCGGTAACAGACCGCGTTATGCCACGGGTAACGCACTCCGTTACTGCTGCTATTAACCCTGTGTGACCAACTTTTTACTATTGATGCTGCCTATGCGGCATCAATAGTTAAAAGATCTAATGTTAAAAATAATTAAAAATCGTTATATACTCACTGTCCGTCGGCCCCTCGGATCCAGAAACGGCCTTTCCCGCACCTCGCGACGCTCCGGTGACCGCTCCATGCATAGCGGTCTTGCGAGATGATGAAGTTGCGGTCTCGCGAGACCGCTATGTCATCATCTCGCAAGACCGCAATGTACTCTTGGGACCGGAGCGCGCGAGGAGCGTCGGTAACCGCTTCGCCTGGATCCGGGGCCAACGAGAGGTGAGTACATAACTATTTTTTATTTTAATTCTTTTTTTTAACAGGGATATGATGCCCACATTGCTATATACTGCATGGGCTGTGCAATATACTACGTGGCTGTGCAATATACTAACTGGGCTGTGCTATATACTGCGTGGGCTGTGCTATATACTGCGTGGGCTGTGCAATATACTACGTGGGCTGTGTTATACACTACATGGGCTGTGCAATATAATATGTGGGCTGTGCAATATACTACGTGGGCTTTGCAATATAATACGTGGGCTGTGCAATATACTACGTGTGCTGTGCAATGTACAACGTGGGCTGTGCAATATACTACATGGGCTGTGCAAAATACTGCGTGGGCTGTGCTATATACTACGTGGGCTGCGCAATATACTACGTGGGCTGTGATATACACTACGTGGCCTGTGTTATACACTACGTGGCCTGTGTTATACACTACGTGGCCTGTGTTATACACTAAGTGGGCTGTGTTATACATTACGTGGGCTGTGTTACTCACTACGTGGCCTGTGTTATATACTGCGTGCATGGGCTGTTATATACTACGTGAGCTGTGTTATGCTACATGGGCTGTTATAAACTACGTGGCTGTGTTATATGCTATGTGGGCTGTTATACACTCCATGGGCTGTGCTATTTACTACGTGGCTGTGCTATATACTCTGTGGGCTGTGTTATATACTACGTGACTGTGCTATATACTCCGTGAGCTGTGCTATATACTCCATGGGCTGTGCTATATACTACGTGGGCTGTGCTATATACTACGTGGCTGTGCTAATTACTACGTGGGCTGTTATATACTACATGGCCGGCCGTGAACAATCAGCGACAGGCGTAGTCCGGGATTTGAACCACGCTTCGCTAATTGGTCGCAGTTGGCCAAATCCTGTGTATTCAATGTGTTATTCTAAAATCTTCATAAATAAACTACATACTACATACATATTCTAGAATACCCGATGCGTTAGAATCGGGCCACCATCTAGTTATGTAATAAATATCTAAATGGATCTTGGCAGAAAACAGGTTCCCCACCCCTGCTCTAAAGTAACTAGTTAAGAATGTACCCTGGTGCCTAGCAGTGCCTCTTCTCTATTTCTGTAAAAACTATATCAAACAAGAATATTAAAGTGGAAGAAAACTATGGAAGAATTAAATTAACCCTTACTATATAATAATGAATTTGGATAATTGATCATTGAACTAGTAAAGATCTCTGTGGCATACCCCCAAATTCTTAATTTCTCTTTTTAAATTTTGGAATTCTACTGGAATTTTGAAATACAGATTTATGGGGTTAAACTGCTGGAACCATGCCTGTATAGGAAGCGCGCCCAGATGATAGTTTTGTTATTATATCTTCACAGCTGGAACAAGGAAGCCTGGTAGAGTGTTATGTAATGGTGATTACAAAGGGTGGACAGGAACACGTGCACAATGATTTTTAGGATATATTCCCATAAACTGAATACAAAGCTAATTTTCAGCTACGGAAAAGACTGCGGGAAAAAAAAAATCTTCTGTGTATTACAGTAGTAATGTTGTGAAGGAGACTGAGCAGCACTGCATTATTGAAATCCGTAACAAGTCAATTTATGCTGCCGATTTTACCTTGGATTTCACCATTTGCAGTGTAGCCAGGAAAATGTAAAGAAACACAACAGAATGTGTGAAAAAAATCCACTGCAAATATTGCACTGTGGGAGGTCCAGATTAGAAAGGTTCTGTAGGAAACTGTAAAAACTATGGATAAAAAATGTATGTAAAAATGTACATCTCAACAAGGCCTAAAGTGGGTCTTAGTAATGATATCTCTCCTCACATCAGCTCGTGCATATTCTACAGTGAGTGAGTTATTATCCTTATTACAGAAGCTGATCCATTATACACTTAGTACAACGATACACTATATAATCTGCTAGTGCAGCTCAGTTTCTGCCTCCGGTTCTGGACGCAAGCAATAAGGAAGAGAAAGTGATTCCAGCCGTGTGCCAGCCCCATCATTGCACCTCCGGTGGAAATACATCAGCTACAGGCACAAATATCTTACAGATGACGTGTATACAAGTAATAATAATAACCTCCAGTGACAGTGACAGTACCACAGGACTAGAGACAGGTCTTCCCATCCATATTGCAGCAGAGTATAAGAGTAGTATAACAGTTTACACCACAGCGGTCATGCTGCCACAGACAGCACCGAGCCCAGTGATTGGCTGCAGCAGTCTTATCAATACTCAGGACATCATTGCGGAAACCATGTCGGCAAACACCAGGAGGCGGAGAGGAGGGATTGGAGAGCAGGGGGTAAGTAATGGAGATTTTGTTATTTTTACACAATGGATGTCTATTGAATTTAGCATCCTCCAGTCCCATACTACCGTGTCACCCCACCCTCTCTCTGTTGATGTCCCTAAAGACTCTCTCTTGGGGCCAATACTCTTCTCCATCTGTAGCTTTTAGATACAGATTGGGATGATTGTGGTAAATTTCTGCGTTGCTGAATCACCAGAATTCCAGAATTATTATTAGATGCGCCCTCTGCTGGATGAACTCATATGAACTCGAGCGTGGGAAAATATTCTGAAAAGTTCCACACTCGCTCTATATTGGGGCCGGCTGTCAGCGAGGGCCCGTGGTGTGGTGACAGCCAACACTGTGTATACTCAGAGCGGTGACTGACGCCAGCGCCGCCGTGTGACTAAAACCCAAACGCTGCCGGGTGGAATAAAGTTAATTTTCTCTCCTAGTATTTGGCTAAGTCCCGGCGCCAGGCACAATAGTAAGAATATTACCCCTCAGATTATTATAAGCATGTACCATAGATAAATCACACAAATAACCCACAGAAAAAAAAATGTTGAGAAGACTAAAAAACAAGCCTTTGAACCCAGCGTTTTTATTGCCACGAGAGCAAGTTTTGCCTGCTAAAACCAATGTTGTGAAAAAACGTGTGGGCAACTGTCCAAGCAATATGCGTGCACTTTCATGAAAACTCCTGCCGCTGTGCATTGTAAGACACTGCTGAACTGCATATTTTCTTTATATTTTTGTGCCTTTTTCTTTGTAGGATTCTGTAGGGAGTCAGAAGAGACACATGTAGAAATGTAGCTGAGTTCTTAAAGGCAATCTGTCATCAGATTCTCCCATTATAAAGTACATCCGCCATCTTTACCGCCTGATTTACAGTATTCTAGGAAGATGTTTGAGTCTCCATCCCCCTCTGCATAGCCCGAAAAATAGCTTTTATTATCCCTCCAATACAGCGCGGTCCGGTCTGATGGACTTCTCTGATCTTGATCCAGGGCCTCATCTTTTCTTACGATCGCCATCCTCCTTCCCTGCTTCACGTGGAGGACTCTTCCGTCATTATCACAGTGTCCCCCATCGTGGCAGCACCCTGCTCTCGCCCCCTGCGCATGCGTATTTCTCTGCAGCGTTTCAGGGAGCACCACCTGCCAGGTGATTCCCAGTTCTCAGTTTAGCTGGATCTTCCGATACAGTAAGGGTATGTGTCCACGTTCAGGATTGCATCAGGATTTGGTCAGGATTTTCCATCAGTATTTGTAAGCCAAAACCAGGAGTGGGTGATAAATGCAGAAGTGGTGCATATGTTTCTGTTATACTTTTCCTCTAATTGTTCCACTCCTGGTTTTGGCTTACAAATACTGATGTAAAATCCTGACCAAATCCTGATGCAATCCCGAACGTGGACACATACCCTTAGCCATTCTGCAATTGAAGTCTCTCTCCCACTGGCGAAGGATCTGCAAAGTTCCTGTGCACAGGGCGTCTCTCTCTCTCCTTGATTGGGCAGCGGTTTCAGGGCCACCCACTGCCTTATCTGAGCGAGTTCTCAATCCTCTTGCTGAAGTCGTACTCATTCACCACGGGATCATCCCAGGGGGTACATTCTTTGAGTGCCGTCTGAATCTGTTCCTGCGTAGCCGCCATCGTCCTGGCGGAAGGTCGGAACTCAGGGATTTCTTCAGCCTCCAGTTCTTCATCCCATTTGGGTCCAGGTCACGCGTGTGTCACTCTGGACAAAGCATCTGCATGTGTGTTCTCAGCTCCTTTCCGGTAAGCAATCTTATAGCGGAATTTAGCCATCCGGGCTACCCACCGCTGCTCCAGGGCCCCCAGTTTTGCATTCTCCATGTGAGCTAAAGGGTATGGCCCACACTAACGCCGGCAGTTCCTGCTTAAAAGAACTGTAATTGTCCAGGTTTCGTTCACAGTCGTGGAGAGACTGGCTTGCGTAGGCGATTACTCCCTTCCGTCCTGTATTTGGAGCAGCACAGCTCCTAGCCCATGTAGACTTCCATCAGTGTGGAGAATAAACGGTTTGGAGAAGTCTGTATATGCCAATACAGGTGTCTAGGTTAACGCCATCTTCAAAGCTCGAAACACCTCCTCTTGACGGTCTCCCCATGAAATGGTTCTGTTATTTGCACCCGACGGTACTCTTTTCAGCAATTCCAGTAAAGGGTTGACAATGCAGGTGAAATTTTTCACAAATCGCCGGTAGTATCCGGTGAGTCCCAGGAAAGTCCAAACATCTTTTACAGTCTAAGGGGTGTTTTTTTTTCTTTTTTTCGTGATGGTCCCGCCCCTTCCGCGGACACATGTCCCAGGTATTCAATTTGGGTGCGAAAAAGATGGCACTTGTGAGGCTTCACCTTCAAGCGATGTTTCTGTGGACGACTCAATACTTGTTCCAGTCTCTGAAGATGTTCCTCAAAAGTGGCTGCATAAACAATAATGTCGTCCAGATAGATGAGGGTGGCTTTGAAGTTTTAGTCTCCTAGCCATCTTTCCATCAATCGTTGAAAGGTCCCGGGGGCATTGGCTAGGCCAAACAGCATCCGGTTATATTTAAACAACCCCATAGGCAATATGAAGGCTGTCTTTGCTCGGTCTTGCTCGGATATAGGGACTTACCAATATCCGCTGGCCAAATCCAATGCCGTGAAGTATTTCACATTTCCCAGAGCGGACAATGATTCCTCAATTCGGGGTAGGGGATACGAATCCCTCACGGTACAGGCGTTCAACTTACGATAGAGCAGAAACGATGCAGAAATGCAGAGTCCCGTCTTGTTTCCGCACAAGTACAATGGGAGCTGCCCATGGGCTTTGGTTTTCTGTAATTACTCCACTCTGTTACATTTGTTAAATAAATAACTCAAGGCAAGGGATATGCAAAACTACACATGTGTGAAGATGGAAAAAATGTGCACATATACCCAAAACAATGGACATAATACCAGACAAATCGGAAATTCATATATAAAACATAAAGAACAAAAACCGAACTGATGTCCATAAAATGATTAATTTTATTGAATATTAGTAACAAAAAATAACACTACATAAATTGGTAGGGGACGAGAAAGAAACCAAAAAAGTATGGCACAAAAAGGATACAGCAGCATAAAATACACAGTCTAAAATATAACAGTACTATGTGAATAAATAAATAAATAAATAAATAGATATATATATATCACATAGTCGAAGACTGAAAAATGTGGATGTAAGTTTGTTTACTCCTTAGCATACAATACCCCAAAATTAATAATAAATAAATATGTATATATGTGAGAAAAGTGCAGACACTAGTGCAAAGATAAATAAAGTGCACAAGTGCAAAAAATATGATGAGGTAAGCTGCTCGGGTCACAATTAACTGCAGGAGACTGCCATCTAGTGTCTAGGCACTAATCCAATACAAGCTCAAATTGCTCCCCTTAAATAGTTAATATGTTTACAAGTGTAACAATCCTAATAGGAGGAAGCAAAGAGTGGAGCAAGGGAAAGCGCCCAGGGCAAGTTTGTACCTGCAATGCTGCTGTATCCAGGATGTGCCAGTCCCCGACGCGCGTTTCGGCGCTAGCCTTCGTCCCCTGAATATATACATATTTATTTATTATTAATTTTGGGGTATTGTATGCTAAGGAGTAAACAAACTTACATCCACATTTTTCAGTCTTCGACTATGTGATATATATATATCTATTTATTTATTTATTTATTTATTCACATAGTACTGTTATATTTTAGACTGTGTATTTTATGCTGCTGTATCCTTTTTGTGCCATACTTTTTTGGTTTCTTTCTCGTCCCCTACCAATTTATGTAGTGTTATTTTTTGTTACTAATATTCAATAAAATTAATCATTTTATGGACATCAGTTCGGTTTTTGTTTATATCTGTTACATTTGTGTAACATTCACTTAAGGAAAGAAATATATTTAGGCTATGTGCACACTTTCAGGATTTTTAGCTTTTTTTTAGCTTCTTTTCGGCCGTTTTCCGCCAAAAAAAGCGCTAAAAAAACGCTTACATAAGCACCCCATCATTTTTAATGCATTCCGCAGAACAGAACAAAGTCGACTAATCACTTATTTTGCACAAGGAAGTTCGTAAAAAATAAAACCAATTTTTCACCTGTTGTTGATTCATTCACTCTGCCTTCCAAAGATCGCAGTAAGGCTCGACGCACATTTATTCTGCGCTGAGCACTTACACTGGGGTTTTTGTGTAAATCTCTGAAATGTTTGATTCAGATGAAACCTATGGCGGGAGATTCCATATAATGAGGCAGACGGAGGCATTGTCGATGCCGTGTGGCCTATGATCAAGTGGTATCCGTCTTTTTAGGTATGCATAAAAGTGCAGTTGGCCAGTTTTGTGTGCCCCTCCTAAATGGAGGACACCAGTGAACAGAGGCCAGACGGAGTCCAGAGTAACTCTTCTACCTCATTATAGTGAATGGATCCCTCGGGGGTTTCATCTGAATCACGTCACTCAGAGATTTAGATGGAAACCCCCAAGTAAGTGGTCAGCGTAGAGTGCCGGATAAATGTGATCCCAAGTGTTTTGTAAAATGTTCCCAGTGAAAGCTTCATCTCAATACGCAAAAAAGCAAGCCCTACTCAGGTCCGTCATCTGTCACTGGAAATATAGGGGGCTTCCTTGTTACTGGTAGTATAAAGGCTCTGGAATAGCGCTATGGCTCCTCACCCGCCAAAAGAAATCCAGCAAATTCTGCACTTCCAAATGCCCCACAACCATTTTGAGCCCCACAGTGTGTCTAAACTGCATTTAGCACATATTTGGCATTTCTGTAGCGATCAGAGTCTGCCTAACTTATGGGTGCATGTCTCCAGAAGCATGTACTGGGCACTACAATAGCAGATTTGCATCTTCACTCCGCAACATCCACTGCTGCCTGTTTCTGGAAAACACCAATGGAGTCAAATCATCACTACATCTGTAAATACATTTCCAAAATGTGGTCACCTGAGGGGGGTTCTGCGCTTCTAGCAATTAGGGGCTTTGTATATGGAGTCCACAAACCGTTCTAGGAAAATCTGTGCTCCAGGAGGCAAGGAGGTAAAATGGGGTCACTTATGGGGAGTTCTGCCATTCTGGCACCTCATGGGCTCTCCCAGAATGTAGTGGCACCCACAAACCATAACAGTAAAAACCTGGGGGTTCAAGGTGTTCACCACACATCTAGATACATTGCTTCAGTGGCCTAGTTTCTAAAATGGTGTAATTTGTGGGGGGTTTCCACTATTTAGGCACATCAGGGGCTCTCCAAACATGACATGGCGTCCACTCTCAATTGCAGCCATTTTTGTGTTCAAAACGTCAAACTGTTCTTCTTTCCTCCTGAGCTCTTCCATGCGCCCAAACAGTAGTTTTCCCCCACATAAGGGGTATCTGCATACTCAGGAGAAATTGCATATTTTGGGGACCATGTTCTCCTGTTACCCTTGTAAAGAAAATTAAAAAATAGGGCTAAAGTAAAATTTTTGTGGAAAAAAAAAAAGTTAAATGCTCATGTTTTTTCTTTCACATTGCATTAATTCCTGTGAAGCACCTGAGGGGACTATAAACTTATTAAATGTGGCTTTGTGGAATTTGAGGGTTGCAGTTTTCAGAATGGTGTCACTTTTTGGTATTTTATGTCATATAGGCCCTCCAAACTCACTTCAAATGTAATTTGGTCCCTAAAAAAAATGGATCTTTTAATTTTGTTACATGTGAGAAACTATTCATTAACTATTTTGTGTGACATAACTCTGGTTTGAGGGCATAAGAATTAAAAATTTGGAAATAAACGCAAGTCATATAGAGTAAATTTTACCACTATCATGAAGTACAATATGTCACGAGAAAACAATCTCAGAATCACCGGGATCCGTTGAAGCTTTCCAGAGTTATAACCTCATAAAGAGACAGTGGTCAGATTTTAAAAATGGGGCCGGGTCATTAAGTGGTTAAGAAGATAATCAAAGATTCCAGAGTTATAACCTCATAAAGAGACAGTGGCCAGATTTAAAAAATGGGGCGGAGTCATTAAGTGGTTAAGAAGATAATCAAAGTTTGTTTGTTTTTTGTATTTAAAAAAACGCTGCTTCAAAATTAAATGAAAGCTGCATCAAATAAAGGGAAAATCTACCATAAGCTGCCCTCAGTTACATTTCTTGGAGGGGGGAGAAGGCATCAAAAAAGATCATTTCTTCCATTTCCAATCTCTTTTTGACATTAGACGTACTATCCCGTCGAGGTGGTATGGGCCCGTATGACCACCGACGGGATAGTACGTCTAACGCAATCAGCCACGCTCACGGGGGATCGCTGCCGGGTGTCAGCTGACTATCACAGCTGACATCCGGCACTATTTACCAGGAGCGGTCACAGACCGCTCCTGGCACATTAACCCCCCAAATACTGCGATCAAAAAATGTCATGTGCCCGAAAATGATACCAATAAAAATGTCAACTCGTCCCGCAAAAAACAAGACCTCACATGACTCAGGACCAAAATATGGAAAAATTATAGCTCTCAGAATGTGGTAACGCAAAAATATTTTTTGCAATAAAAAGCGTCTTTTAGTGTGTGACAGCTGCCAAACATAAAAACACGCTATAAAAACCCACTATAAATAGTAAATCAAACCCCCCATTATTACCGCCTTAGATAGGGAAAAATAATAAAATAAAAAAATGTATTTATTTCCATTTTCCCATTAGGGTTAGGGTTGGGGCTAAAGTTAGGGTTGGGGCTAGAGTTGGGGTTAGGGTTTGGATTACGTTTACAGTTGGGTTAGGGGTGTGTCAGGGTTATGGGTATGGTTAGGGTTGGGGTTAGGATTAGGGGTGTGTTCGGGTTAGGGGTGTGGTTAGGGTTGGGATTAGGGTTAGGGGTGTGTTGGGGTTAGGGTTGGGATTAGGTTTAGGGGTGGGTTAGGTGTTATGATTTTCTCAATGGCAGGGAAATCAAAATAACAACGGACTAGCTCTCGGGTGATGGGAACTAAAGTGACCGTGACCTGAACCTGACACGACACTGGAAGTAGCCGGGGAGTGTTTCCTACGATGCCCTAGACACCACGCGCCAGCCGGAGATCTAACTACCCCTATCAGAGGAATATACAGGCCTGCCTTACCTTCAGAGATGAACCCCAAAAGGAGATAGCAGCCCCCCACAGATATTGACGGTGAGTCAAGAGGAAAAGACATACGTAGGATGAACAGCAGATTTAGCACAGTGAGGTCCGCTTACTAGATAGCAGAAGTACAGGAAAGAGTCACTTCACGGTCAACTTCAAAACACTACTCAAAAACACCATCCTGAAATTACTTTAAAACTCCAGTGACAACTCATGCCACTGGAGTGGCAATTTCAGTCCACGAGAGCTTCCAGCTACAGAGAGTCACATTGCAAATAGCTGGACAAAAATAGCATAAACTAGAAACAAAATTCAACTTAGCTGAACAGAATCTTGAGGCAGGAGAATGCAACAGAATGCTACTGATACATTGTTGGCCGGCATCAGACCAGCAGCCAAGCAGCCTTAAATAGGAAACTCCCCTAATGGGTGTCAACAGGTGATCAAGGATAGAAGAAGGCAAATAAGTGGCACTACCATAAAACACCACCGGGGGAGCCCACAAACAGAATTCACAACAGTACCCCCCCCTTAAGGAGGGGGCACCGAACCCTCACCAGAACCACCAGGGCGATCTGGATGAGCACTATGAAATGCACGAACCAAATCAGGAGCATGAACATCAGATGCTGTCACCCAAGAATTATCCTCCTGACCATAGCCTTTCCACTTAACCAGATACTGAAGTTTCCGTCTGGAAACACGGGAGTCCAAGATCTTTTCCACCACATACTCCAACTCACCCTCAACCAGCACAGGAGCAGGAGGATCAGCAGACGGAACAACCGGCACCTCATACCTCCGCAACAATGACCGATGAAAAACATTATGAATAGTAAAAGATGCTGGGAGGTCCAAACGAAAGGACACAGGATTGAGAACCTCCAGAATCCTATAAGGGCCGATAAACCGAGGCTTAAACTTAGGAGACGAGACCTTCATAGGAACAAATCGAGAAGACAACCAAACCAGGTCCCCAACACAAAGACGAGGACCGACACGCCGATGACGATTAGTGAACTGTTGAGTCTTCTCCTCGACAACTTCAGATTGTCCACAACCTGTCCCCAAATCTGATGCATTCTATCAACCACAGCATCTACTCCAGGACAATCCGAAGACTCCAATTGACCGGACGAAAAGCGAGGGTGAAACCCTGAATTACAAAAAAATGGAGAAACCAAAGTGGCAGAACTGGCCCGATTGTTAAGGGCAAACTCTGCCAATGGCAAAAAATCAAGCCAATCGTCCTGATCAGCGGACACAAAACACCTCAAGTAAGTCTCCAAGGTCTGATTAGTACGCTCAGTCTGGCCATTAGTCTGAGGATGGAATGCAGACGAAAAAGACAAATCGATGCCCATCCTGGCACAGAACGCCCGCCAAAATCTAGACACAAACTGAGTACCCCTGTCAGACACTATATTCTCAGGAATACCATGCAAACGCACAACATTCTGAAAAAATAGAGGGACCAGCTCAGAGGAGGAGGGCAATTTGGGCAAAGGTACCAAGTGAACCATCTTGGAAAAACGGTCACACACTACCCAGATGACGGACATCCTACGAGAAACAGGAAGGTCAGAAATAAAGTCCATAGAGATGTGCGTCCAAGGCCTCTTAGGAATAGGCAAGGGCAACAACAACCCGCTGGCCCGGGAACAGCAGGGCTTAGCCCGAGCACAAACATCACAAGACTGCACAAAAATACGTACATCTCGAGACAAGGAAGGCCACCAGAAGGACCTAGACACCAGATCCCTGGTGCCAAAAATTCCAGGATGACCTGCCAACGCGGAAGAGTGAACCTCCGAAATAACTCTACTGGTCCAGTCATCAGGGACAAACAGTCTACCAGGCGGACAGCGATCAGGCCTATCCACCTGAAACTCCTGCAAAGAGCGCCGCAGGTCTGGGGAGACAGCTGACAATATCACCCCATCCTTCAGGATGCCAGTAGGTTCGGAATCACCAGGCGAGTCAGGCTCAAAACTCCTAGAGAGGGCATCCGCCCTCACATTCTTAGACCCAGGCAGATATGAAACCACAAAGTTAAATCGAGAGAAAAACAACGACCAGCGCGCCTGTCTAGGATTCAGACGCCTGGCTGACTCAATATAAATTAGATTTTTGTGGTCAGTCAAGACCACCACCTGGTGTCTAGCACCCTCAAGCCAATGACGCCACTCCTCAAATGCCCACTTCATGGCCAAGAGCTCCCGATTTCCAACATCATAATTTCGCTCAGCGGGCGAAAACTTTCGAGAGAAAAACGCACATGGTCTCATCACTGAGCAGTCAGGACCTTTCTGCGACAAAACTGCACCTGCTCCGATCTCGGAAGCATCCACCTCAACCTGGAACGGGAGCGAAACATCAGGCTGGCGCAACACAGGAGCAGAAGAAAAGCGGCGCTTAAGCTCCCGAAAGGCCTCCACAGCCGCAGAGGACCAATTAGCAACATCAGCACCCTTCTTGGTCAAATCAGTCAAAGGTTTAGCAATGGCAGAAAAACCCACTATGAATCGGCGATAGAAATTAGCAAATCCCAAGAATTTCTGAAGACTCTTTAGAGAAGTAGGTTGTATCCAATCACAAATAGCCTGAACCTTAACAGGGTCCATCTCCATAGATGAAGGGGAAAAAATATATCCCAAAAAGGAAATTCTCTGAACCCCAAAAATACACTTTGAGCCCTTCACAAATAGAGAATTAGCTCGTAAAACCTGAAAAACTCTCCTGACCTGTTGAACATGAGATTCCCAGTCCTCCGAAAAAATCAAAATATCATCCAAATACACAATCATAAATTTATCCAGATATTCACGGAAAATATCGTGCATAAAGGACTGAAAAACGGAAGGGGCATTCGCGAGACCGAAAGGCATTACCAAATACTCAAAATGGCCTTCAGGCGTATTAAATGCGGTCTTCCACTCATCCCCCTGCTTAATCCGCACCAAATTATACGCACCACGTAGATCGATCTTAGTGAACCACTTCGCCCCCTTTATGCGAGCAAAAAGATCAGTCAGTAAAGGTAACGGGTACTGGTATTTAACTGTAATCTTATTCAGAAGTCGATAGTCGATACAAGGTCTCAATGAACCATCCTTTTTACCCACAAAGAAAAACCCTGCCCCCAGTGGAGACAAAGAGGGGCGAATATGACCCTTTTCCAAAGATTCTCTGATATACTCCCGCATAGCAGTATGTTCAGGTACAGACAAATTAAACAAGCGACCCTTAGGAAATTTACTACCGGGAATCAACTCAATAGCGCAGTCACACTCTCTGTGAGGAGGGAGAGAATCAGTTTTAGGCTCCTGAAAGACATCATAAAAATCTGACAGAAATGCTGGGATCTCAGAGGGAGTAGATGAAGAAATGGGAACCAAAGGTGCATCCCCATGAATCCCCTGACATCCCCAGCTCCGCACAGACATTGATCTCCAGTCCAAGACTGGATTATGAATTTGTAACCATGGTAATCCAAGTACTAATACGTCATGTAGATTATATAACACAAGGAAACGAATAATCTCCTGATGGTCTGGGGAAAGATGCATAGTCACTTGTGTCCAATATTGTGGTTTATTGCTAGCCAAAGGTGTAGAATCAATACCCTTTAAGGGAATAGAAACCTCCAGAGGCTCTAAATCAAACCCACAACGCTTGGCAAAGGACCAATCCATGAGACTCAGAGCGGCGCCAGAATCCACATAAGCATCCACAGTAACAGATGATAAAGTACAAATCAATGTCACGGACAAAAGAAATTTAGACTGCAAGGTACCCATAGAAAAAGATTTATCAACCTTCTTTATGCGTTTAGAGCATGCTGATATAACATGAGCTGGATCTCCACAATAGAAGCACAACCCATTTTTGCGCCTGTAATTCTGTCGTTCGCCTCTAGACAATACACTATCGCATTGCATATGCTCTGGTGCCTTTTCAGAGGTCACCGCCAAATGGTGCACAGGTTTTTGCTCAGAAGATACCGCCATATGGTGCACAGGTTTTTGCTCAGAAGATACCGCCATATGGTGCACAGATCTTTGCTCAGAAGATACCGCCATATGGTGCACAGATTTGCGCTCCCGTAAACGCCGATCAATCTGGATAGCCAATTTCATGGCATCATTCAGACCTGTAGGCACAGGGAACCCCACCATGACATCCTTCACGGCATCAGAGAGACCTTCTCTGAAATTAGCTGCTAGAGCGCACTCATTCCATTTAGTAAGCACCGACCATTTACGAAATTTTTGGCAGTATATCTCAGCTTCATCTTGCCCTTGGGAAAGAGCTATCAAGGCTTTCTCAGCCAAAATCTCTAAATTAGGTTCTTCATAAAGCAACCCCAAAGCCAGAAAAAACGCATCTACATTTAATAACGCAGGATCCCCTGGCGACAATGCAAATGCCCAACTTTGTGGGTCACCCCGCAATAGAGAAATAACAATTTTAACCTGTTGCGCAGGATCACCAGCAGAGTGAGATTTCAGAGACAAAAACAATTTACAATTCTCTCTGAAATTCAAAAAACGGGATCTGTCTCCGGTAAAAAATTCAGGCATAGGGATCTTAGGTTCAGACATTGGAGCACGTATAACAAAATCTTGTAAGTTCTGGACCTTTGTAGCCAGGTTATTCAGACCTGCAACCAAACTCTGTGGATCCATGATTCAAACAGGTGTAACCAAAGCCATTCAGAGATTAAGAGGAGAGGAAAAAAAAAAGGCTGAAGACTGCAGTTTAAGCAAGGAGTACAAATAAGCACTAAGGTGCACTTTCCAAACACAGAAGGAAAAAAAACCTTTTCATATCCTTTCCTGCTTTAGTGCATAGTTTTAACACATGTGGGCCGGCCAAACTGTTATGATCTTCCCAATGGCAGGGAAATCAAAATAACAACGGACTAGCTCTCGGGTGATGGGAACTAAAGTGACCTGAACCTGACACGACACTGGAAGTAGCCGGGGAGTGTTTCCTACGATGCCCTAGACACCACGCGCTAGCCGGAGATCTAACTACCCCTATCAGAGGAATATACAGGCCTGCCTTACCTCCAGAGATGAACCCCAAAAGGAGATAGCAGCCCCCCACAGATATTGACGGTGAGTCAAGAGGAAAAGACATACGTAGGATGAACAGCAGATTTAGCACAGTGAGGTCCGCTTACTAGATAGCAGAAGTACAGGAAAGAGTCACTTCACGGTCAACTTCAAAACACTACTCAAAAACACCATCCTGAAATTACTTTAAAACTCCAGTGACAACTCATGCCACTGGAGTGGCAATTTCAGTCCACGAGAGCTTCCAGCTACAGAGAGTCACATTGCAAATAGCTGGACAAAAATAGCATAAACTAGAAACAAAATTCAACTTAGCTGAACAGAATCTTGAGGCAGGAGAATGCAACAGAATGCTACTGATACATTGTTGGCCGGCATCAGACCAGCAGCCAAGCAGCCTTAAATAGGAAACTCCCCTAATGGGTGTCAACAGGTGATCAAGGATAGAAGAAGGCAAATAAGTGGCACTACCATAAAACACCACCGGGGGAGCCCACAAACAGAATTCACAACAGTTAGGGTTAGGGGTGTGTTGGGGTTAGGGGTGTGGCTAGGATTGGGATTAGGCTTAGGGGTGTGTTGGGGTTAGGGTTGGAGTTAGAATTGGGAGGATTCCACTCTTTAGGCACACCAGGGGCTCTGCAAACGCAACATGAGGTCCGATCTCAATCCTTACAATTCTAAGGGTACTGTCACACATTGAAATTTCGATCGCTACGACGGCACGATTCGTGACGTCGCAGCGTCGTACTATTATCGCTCCAGCGTCGTAGACTGCTGTCACACGTTGCAATCACGGCGCTGGAGCGATGCCGAAGTCCCCGGGTAACCAGGGTAAACATCGGGTTGCTAAGCGCAGGGCCGCGCTTAGTAACCCGATGTTTACCCTGGTTACCAGCGTAAACGTAAAAAAACCAAACAGTACATACTCACATGCCGGTGTCTGTCCTTCGGCGCTGTGCTTCTCTGCACTGTGTAAGCACAGCGGCCGGAAAGCACAGCGGTGACGTCACCGCTGTGCTCGCTTTCCGGCTCTGGTGCTTACACAGTGCAGAGAAGCTTTCGCCGAGGGACAGACACCGGCATGTAAGTATGTACTGTTTGTTTTTTTTACGTTTACGCTGGTAACCACAGTAAACATCGGGTTACTAAGCGCGGCCCTGCGCTTAGTTACCCGATGTTTACCCTGGTTACCAGCGAACACATCGCTGGATCGCTGTCACACACAACGATCCAGCGATGACAGCGGGTGATCAAGCGACGAAAGAAAGTTCCAAACGATCTGCTACGACGTACGATTCTCAGCAGGATCCCTGATCGCTGCTGCGTGTCAGACACTGCGATATCGTAACGATATCGCTAGAACGTCACGAATCGTACCGTCGTAGCGATCGAAATTTCAATGTGTGACAGTACCCTAAGTTGAAAAAGTAAAACGGTGCTCCTTCCCTTCTGAGCTCTGCCGTGCGCCCAAACAGTGGTTTACCCCCACATATGGGGTATCAGTGTATTCATGACAAATTGGAAAACAACTTTTGGGGTCCAATTTCACCTGTTACCCTTGGTAAAATAGAACAAATTGGATCAGAAGTAAATTTTATGTGAAAAAAAAGTTAAATGTTCATTTTTTTTTTATTTTTTTTTTAACATTTGAAAAATTCCTGTGAAACACCTGAAGGGTTAATAAACTTCTTGAATGTGGTTTTGAGCACCTTGAGGGGTGCAGTTTTTAGAATGGTGTCACACTTGGGTATTTTCTATCCTATTGACCCATCAAAATGACTTCAAATGTAATGTGGTTCCTAAAAAAAATTGATGTTGTAAAAATAAGAAATTGCTGGTCAACTTTTAACCCCTATAACTCCCTAACAAAAAAATTTTGGTTCCAAAATTGTGCTGATGTAAAGTAGACATGTGGGAAATGTTACTTATTAACTATTTTGTGTGACATATCTCTGTGATTTAAGGGCATGAAAATTCAAAGTTGGAAAATTGCGTTTTTTTCACAAATAAACTCAAGTAATGTCAAGGAAATGTTACCATTAACATGAAGTACAATATGTCACGAGAAAACATTGTCAGAATCATTGGGATCCGTTGAAGCGTTCCAGAGTTATAGCTTCATAAAGGGACAGTAGTCAGAATTGTAAAAATCAGCCTGGTCATTAACGTGCAAACCAGCCTTGGGGGTAAAGGGGTTAAAAGGAACCTCTCAAGTGAAAAAAAACACTATTAACCTGCAGATATGGAGTTAATCACGTTCTGAACCTGCCTGGCGCCCACACTGTGACCCCAACTGTTGGGAGGATATGATTTTTATTCCCGGCAGCAGAGTTCAGCGTTCAGTCACCGGGGCAGCGCCGGTACGAGTTCAGTCACCTCTCTGTGTCTGAGTGCGAGCGCCCAGTAGGTTCAGGACACTATTTCCCTGCAGATTAACCCCGTATCTGCAGATTAATAGCGTTGTGCAGGTTCCCTTTAAATCCTGCGTTCATATTTGTCTGTGGAATGTAAGATGTTCTAGTGCTCTGATTGTAGCCGTTCTGATCACATCTGTCTTTCTGTCACTGCATGCTGGGAGTTGTAGTCCAGGAAAGCTGCAGTAGGACAAGCTGTCTAGGTTCTTGTTGTATGTTCCAAAACAAAAAACAGGTCACAGTTGTCTCAAAGACCTTCCATATTCTTCTTGATTGTCGTATTTATTAACAATTCTGTGAATAGAAATAATGAGTAATACATTCCCAGACAACTTCTTCTAATTCTAGTAGAACTACAAGTCACAGCATATCCCAACAGATCTAAAGGCAGGACAAATGTGGCCTGTCCCCAGTTACAGCCAGGCAATTCCTCTTCTGTCTGTGTCTGGGGATGTGTCTACTTATTTTTTTTTCCCTCTCTCAATAACTTTATCAGTCACCATTGTAGGACTTCAGGGTGGAGAGTTTGGCCATTAACCCTTTCACACTGGAACAAAATTGAGACTTTTTCCTACTGCAGTTATTGATCCCCTCCGGCATTTAGAGGGCAGACATTACTAATGCTGTGCATAGAGTTTATCAGGCGCTGGTGTGTGAGGGCGAAGATCTGCCCTGAAGCCTGCTGTCAGCTGATTGTGTCCAGCATGGGGAGGGTTAAGCGGGGAGCCTGCAGCGTGGCAGTGTGTGGCTGCTTGTGATCACATCTGGCTGCTGAGAGGTAGGTGCTGTAGGGTTACGCTTCTCTGACCAGCACAAATGGTTAAAAAGAGGAAATTAATTCTCTTTTTTAGGGGATATGAAAGTTTTAAAAGTTGAAAGAAGTTTTATTCTGCCAGATCGACCTACAGCGGCGATATTGTCAGAGGGCATCATCCATCTAATCCTATAGATATTTACATAGATGCGGATGTCGCAGAGCCCAGGTTGGCACGTTATTTTGATGCCACATCAGTGATTTTGTGAAGGGCTGCGAGTATCCCCTCTGAAACTCCCTGAAAAAAGCAGTTATAATGATAAATTCAGGATTGTTATATTTAGTCATTCTGCAGCCTTATTATCTGTAAATTGGCATTTAGGAAATGTCTAAATAAATAAATATATAAGAGTCCAGAAAGGAGGAAGCGATGGGAGGTGAATACATGTTGTTGTACCTGAGTATACACACGTGCCTAGAATATCGGTGACCTATAATGTTTCCTTTATGAAGACGGAGCTGTTCAGCGCTAACTACTAATCATTGTGTTTATGCTGTAAACTTCGCTCCCGTTGTCCTTTGTGTCGCCGGTGACTTGATGATCTTAGCAAAGGAAAACAAAAACAAAAGATTTCTCTGCTTTTGGAACGTGTAAGGATTATACATGGAGATGTTCCCAATTATTTGGGTAAGATTTACTAACAGAATTCTAAAGTAAATGCTATGTTCCATATTTATTTAGGGTTTTATTTGACAGGTTTTGTGCTGTCATTTTGAACAGACGACTCACTGACCCATACAGATTAATTGATCCGGAATTATTATTTTACTCACTTACATGGCGCCAATAATTCCGCAGTGACTTACGTAATCTTCATCTCTGTCCCCATTGGGGGTCACAATCTACATTCCCTATCAGTATGTGTTTGTGGTGTGGTAAGAAATCAGAGGAAACCCTCTCCAACACGGGGAACACACAAACTCCTTGCAGATGTTGTCCTTAGTGGGATTTGAACTCAGGACTCCATCACTGCAAGGCTGCAGTGCTAGCCTGTCATGCACAGTGTAGGAGAGACTAAGTGCAACACGAAGGGAACCCAGCAATAGGGAAGGGGGGAGTGGGGACCCCTAGGCAGATCTAACGTCACCCTGTCCCTATATAGGTTTTGCACCTATCGCCAAGCAGGAACCTAATCCCTGCCTGACCCTGGCAATAAGCCCTGCTTAGGGAAGAACGGGGTAAGCACTAGGCAATCCCCACTACAACTAAAGACAGCTGGGGTAGACAAACAAGGGGAACACGTATATTGAGTAGACCCAGAGAGGTAACACAGATGTCCTCCAGCAGCACCAAAGAGGAAGATAGCCGACTGCTATAGCTCCAAGCCTCAAGAGGGGGAAATGGATATATCACTGGCGATTCCCAGAAGCAGACTGGAAGTCTACAAATACCCAGGTCCAGGTGTGCCAATTAGAGTCGGGGGAGGTTGCCACTGGGTCCAAAAGTCAGAAGAACAAGGAAGGCGTCTGCAAAGCCAGATGCTGTGCGACTGTCTGCAGCCAGATGCTGTGCGACTGTCTGCAGCGTCTGGCACACCCGTGACACAACCACTGAGCCATCCTTATAGATATTCGTTTTAAAATTGGATCCATGTGTCTGATCCGTAAATTACATCACGCAACCCAGAGGCATAGCTAGATTTGGGGGAGGGCAAAACTTCTGAGTGGGCCCCTAACCAGGTAACCCTGATTACGACTATGGTGGCGCCCCCTAATAGTGGATGTAGGAGAACCTCAGCAGATGATAGAGCGGTTATTAAAAAAAAAATCTCTATACAAAGACCAACATTGACATTACTGCCATATTATGACATATATCAGTAGATACCAGTGCTGCAGAACATGTAAATGAATACAGTACAGTTACAGATAATGACAAAGGCTATGTTCACACGTTTGTATTTTTTTTACCTGTGGTTTGCTTAAAAATCGTGAGCACGGGGCCTGGAGCAGGGCACCCACCGGTATCTACGCTACTGACTCAGACATTGAAGTCTATGGGGTTTGTAATGCAGCAGCTTTCTTGTCCGTGCAGCAATGAGACCGTGACCAAAAAAGTTCAACTTAAAGGGAAACTGTCACCTGAATTTGGCGGGACCAGTTTTGGGTCATATGGGCGGGGTTTTCTGGTGTTTGATTCACCCTTTCCTTACCCGCTGGCTGCATGCTGGCCGCAATATTGGATTGAAGTTCATTCTCTGTCCTCCATAGTACACGCCTGCTTAAGGCAAGATTGCCTTGCGCTGGCGTGTACTCCGGAGGACAGAGAATGAACTTCAATCCAATATTGCGGCCAGCATGCAGCCAGCGGGTAAGGAAAGGGTGAATCAAACACCAGAAAACCCCGCCCATATGACCCAAAACTGGTCCCGCCAAACTCAGGTGACAGGTTCCCTTTAAACTACTTTATTTTCCAACTTACAAACAAATCCAAAACTTTATCCTCCAGTTTTCAACCGGAACGTCTGTATCAGTCCGTTGCCATGGACGACTGCACCACAGTATAATCCGTGGGTGCCGTAATGACTTGCTCAAGTCTTTGGTCTGTGTTTAGTTTCACACAGACAGGCCTGCACAGAGCTCCTGTTCTGGCATTCTTTATCAGTGCCCTTTTCCTTGGATATCTAGAGGAGGAGCTTTACTACTGAGCATAAAGTGTAGAACAGATTAAATCTCAACAAAAAGCCAAGATCTTTAGATCAGGAATAGAACAGAGACTTTATAGGACATTAATGACTTTCATAAATTCTTATGAAAAAATATTCATCACATACTGCATTGAAATACTATACTCAATTTATTATTATATTTTAGGAGGCGGAGTTGGTCCATTTTATACCAACTCCGACTTCACCAATATGGACACTGACTCCACGACTCTGACTCTTAGTTCCTTCTATAAATTGTTTATTGGATTCAGGTCCGGTGATTGGCTGGGCCATTCTAGCAGTTTTATTTTCTTTCTCTGAAACCAGTTGAGAGTTTCCTTGGCGGTGTGTTTGGGATCATTGTCTTGCTGAAATGTCCACCCTTGTTTCATCTACATCAACCTGGTAGATGACAGTAGATTTTTGGATAAATGTAATTAAGGACACCGCGCTAACCAGATGTGGAAGTTTTAAATTTAACCAAAGAGTAAATAAATAAAACCTGCTGGTAGATAGTCGATAACAATGGTGGCAGCCGGTGTAAAGGTGGCTGCAACCATACAAGGCGATATTAATAAATGTCAGGATGAAGAGTAAGGATACCACACAACCACTACTCGCAGTCGCCAGCAGCACTATATCATTACCATAGTAGGTGAAGCGGTATAAATGTATGATAAATATATAGTAAGGTAACCGCACACTTACTGGTTGTAGCAGGACTGCGGTGAAGGTGCCAGTGCTGTTCAGAAGTGTGTATAGAAGCTGGGTCACCAGCGGCCTGTGTGTCCAGAGTTGGGGGGTCCAGACGGCGGTGTGAGGCAGCAGAAGCACCAGCTGGTTTGGGGAGCGTCCTCCCTGGTTAATGCTGAACCGACACGCGCCTGGAGCGCCGTAGGCCGGCACACGTGGGCTGCGAGAGCACCGCTAGAGCGAGCGGTGAAAAAAAGGGGGCGTGGTTCGGGTGACGTTCCAAAAAGGAAAAAGAACGAGCAGGGGATGGGTGCCGAACAGGACCAAAGTGCCTACGCGTTTCGAAGGTCGCCGGACCTTCTTCATCAGGGCCCTTATGCCAACCAAAGAGTTGAATTTTATTCTCATTTGACCAGACTATATTTTCCCTGTATTTGATAAGCTTGTCTAAATGTTGTTGAGTAAACTTTAAGTCACCACTCCAGCATTTTTTTTATTTTTTATTGCACCACTGGAGTGGTGTTTTAAATGTAAGCGCTTTGCTCCAGGTCATATATTCGCCCTCCGGTGTCTTCACCGTTTTTCGGTACGACTCTGGTCTCATGGTGCCATCTTGTGACAGTAGCTTCTGACTGGCCGGAAGCTAGAAGCTATGTCACAAGCTCTTTAAATACAAGTCTATGAGAGCCAGAACAAGGCTCTCATAGACTTTTTTTTGAAAAGTGTCCTCTACGTAGCGCCATGAAACGCTGGAGCTGCAGGCAGGTCAGTTTTTCACCAGAGACCGACCGGAGCAGCGGCAAAAACAGATGGAAACACCGGAAGGTAAGTATCAGACGGAGCAGGGGACTTACAAAAAAATCTGGAGTGGTGCTTTAACATGCTTTTTTTGTTCAGCAATGGAGCCTTGCATGGTGAGCGTGCATACCCCTGCTGATTCCAGGTCTTTCTGTAGCTCTCCACAGGTGGTCATTGGCTCATGGACAACTCTTCTAATAATTACATACCATGGGAGAGAAGCAGGACGAAGGCACAGCTGTATGACCTCGGGTTAATGAAGCTGCACACACACCAGGGATTATGGGTGCCACTTCCAAAGAAAGAGAATCTGTATGTCCATAGAAAAGAAAGCGGATTGGCACATACCGTCCCGTGCAACAAAATCCTTTATTGTGGCATCATACCAACAGCAGGCAGATAAAACAGTGGAGCAAATACAGACGACGATCGTTTCACGCTTACATTGCGCTTCAATAGGTCATATGTAGGACAAAGCTCACATGGATGTGTTTCTGTGACTTGTTTATATTTATTTGTTTTTAACAGTATTTTTTGTATTGCATATATCTGCTTTTCACTTGTTCACAATTAATGATCTTCTTTCACCTGATGGTGGGTGGGACAAGGGCAATGGTTGCTTATAAATATTTTGTGAGTTTTGTCCTACATTTGACCTGTTGAACCGCAATATACAGTGGGGCAAAAAAGTATTTAGTCAGTCAGCCATAGTGCAAGTTCCACCACTTAAAAAGATGAGAGGCGTCTGTAATTTACATCATAGGTAGCCCTCAACTATGGGAGACAAACTGAGAAAAAAAATCCAGAAAATCACATTGTCTGTTTTTTTATCATTTTATTTGCATTTTATGGTGGAAAATAAGTATTTGGTCAGAAACAAAATTTAATCTCAATACTTTGTAATCTATCCTTTGTTGGCAATGACAGAGGTCAAACGTTTTCTGTAAGTCTTCACAAAGTTGCCACACACTGTTGTTGGTATGTTGGCCCATTCCTCCATGCAGATCTCCTCTAGAGCAGTGATGTTTTTGGCTTTTTGCTTGGCAACACGGACTTTCAACTCCCTCCAAAAGTTTTCTATAGGGTTGAGATCTGGAGACTGGCTAGGCCACTCCAGGACCTTGAAATGCTTCTTACGGAACCACTCCTTCGTTGCCCTGGCGGTGTGCTTTGGATCATTGTCATGTTGAAAGACCCAGCCACGTTTCATCTTCAATGCCCTTGCTGATGGAAGGAGGTTTGCACTCAAAATCTCACGATACATGGCCCCATTCATTCTTTCATGTACCCGGATCAGTCGTCCTGGCCCCTTTGCAGAGAAACAGCCCCAAAGCATGATGTTTCCACCACCATGCTTTACAGTAGGTATGGTGTTTGATGGATGCAACTCAGTATTCTTTTTCCTCCAAACACGACAAGTTGTGTTTCTACCAAACAGTTCCTGTTTGGTTTCATCAGACCATAGGACATTCTCCCAAAACTCCTCTGGATCATCCAAATGCTCTCTAGCAAACTTCAGACGGGCCCGGACATGTACTGGCTTAAGCAGTGGGACAGTGGGACACGTCTGGCACTGCAGGATCTGAGTCCATGGTGGCGTAGTGTGTTACTTATGGTAGGCCTTGTTACATTGGTCCCAGCTCTCTGCAGTTCATTCACTAGGTCCCCCCGCGTGGTTCTGGAATTTTTGCTCACCGTTCTTGTGATCATTCTGACCCCACGGGGTGGGATTTTGCGTGGAGCCCCAGATCGAGGGAGATTATCAGTGGTCTTGTATGTCTTCCATTTTCTAATTATTGCTCCCACTGTTGATTTCTTCACTCCAAGCTGGTTGGCTATTGCAGATTCAGTCTTCCCAGCCTGGTGCAGGGCTACAATTTTGTTTCTGGTGTCCTTTGACAGCTCTTTGGTCTTCACCATAGTGGAGTTTGGAGTCAGACTGTTTGAGGGTGTGCACAGGTGTCTTTTTATACTAATAACAAGTTTAAACAGGTGCCATTACTACAGGTAATGAGTGGAGGAAAGAGGAGACTCTTAAAGAAGAAGTTACAGGTCTGTGAGAGCCAGAAATCTTGATTGTTTGTTTCTGACCAAATACTTATTTTCCACCATAAAATGCAAATAAAATGATAAAAAAACAGACAATGTGATTTTCTGGATTTTTTTTTCTCAGTTTGTCTCCCATAGTTGAGGTCTACCTATGATGTAAATTACAGACGCCTCTCATCTTTTTAAGTGGTGGAACTTGCACTATGGCTGACTGACTAAATACTTTTTTGCCCCACTGTAAGCGTGAAACAATCGTCGTCTGTATTTGCTCCACTGTTTATCTGCCTGCTGTTGGTATGATGATGCCACAATAAAGGATTTTGTTGCATGGACGGTATGTGCCAATCTGCTTTCTTTTCTATTCACATACAGATTTTCTTCTAATAATTAGTTTCACTCCTCTGTCTGATATCTTGCAGGGATTCATGGTCATGGACAATTTATGGTGAACTGATGTTCTTTCCACTTCTGGATTATGGCCCCAACATTGCTCACTGGAACCATCCGTAGTTTAGAAAGTTTTCAGTAACCAATGCCATCAGTATGTTTTGTTACAATAAGGTTGCAAAGGTCTTGAGACAGTTCACTGGTTTTACCCATCATGATATGTTTCTTGTTCAGCACCTTGGTTACGAGACACCTTTTTATAGGCCATTAGTTGAGCCAGCTGATATTATTTTTCACTAAGTGGCAGGATTGCTTTCTAAGTACTGATAGATTTTAGCTGGTGCTGTGACTTTCCATGGTTTTTTGCACCTCTGTTTCTTCGTCTGTTAAATACTTTTTCTCCATATCATTTCTCATTATTACATATAACTTAAATTATGGAAATCTATAGTTTGGTTTATTTTGCTGCGTGGATTGTATGGGTTGTTACCGACATCTGTTAAGAATTTTATGTCAACAGAACCTTTATAAACATATTTAATTATAAAATTGGTGACATGTTCAATACTTATTTCACCCACTGTATAATCCTGTATAATCCAGCATGAGCCACTGAGATGAGAAATTTGCACTTTAAGACGGTCTAGCCTAAGTTTGCAATCTGCAATTATTACATAGGTTGTCAATCCCCCTCATTTTGTTTTTGGCATAACCATGGGATACAGCAAACACTACTGCACTTTTGTTGTACTGCACTTTTGTTGTATTCAGCAGTGTCATGAGGATAACAAAATTTATAACTCCACCTTGACACAGTGCTGTTACAATATATGATTCATATGGTGAGAGGTTAAAAACACAGGTACTAACCTAGTCTGACAAGATGATGTGTTAAGTGTAAAACATCCTTATTGCAGTATATTTGTACTGAGCAGTGGCCGAGTTATATCTCACATATTTATTAGACTAACTTGGCTTAATCGGGCCGGTTATCTGTGGGATTGACCAACGGTTTAATGTGTTTGCGGGCCTACTTGTGAGAGACAACTATTGGCTGAACCATCATTTCTAATATGCATGGAGGGCTTTAGACCCAATTTACATGACTGAGTTTTCCATACATATTCTTTTACATTTTTTGCGAAACGTAATAGTTTATGGGTCTTTTTACATATCCACTTTTGTTTTGTTGACCAATACTCCTCAAAAACAGAACAGTGATAGAGAGATGTCCAATTTTCATACCAAACTTGACAACCCTATAGATAGGTCCATGCCTCCCTATAGACAGCATGTATACTAATTTCACAATTTTTTTTTTTTTCAGCAATGACGTAACATGAAAAAATAGTTTTTCAAGGACATTACCTAATTACCGTATGTTCTTCGTGTCATTAGTTTTATATTGTAATTTATGTAAGTTTTAACTATTTGTGTGTTTTTAGTTTTATGACTGATAACTTTGGATGTATCTTAACCCACTTACAAGTGTGTGTGAATTGCTTGTGTCATTTCACTGTTGTACCTGACAAAGGCTCATGTGATTGGTATGTATGGATGGTACTGATAAATTAAATTATGGATGCTAAAAGGGTTTTCCACTACTAGGACAACCTCTTCTTCTCAATTTGAGTTTTCCTTATACCTGCCTCCCGTATAAATAAAAAAAAAAAGGGAAAAAAATGATGTCGCTGTAATGGCATCAAGCAAAATATAATCACTTCCTGTCATATATATTTAAAGGAGTGATGTTTTAGCTTTTCCATTGCACCTTATCTAGACTGGTCCATACCAGGACCGTAACTGCGGACCCTATAGAAAATACCACAATTATTGTGGCTTATTAAATATTTTCTCTTCGCCACAACAGCACCCACTTGAGAGAGGGGATCCGCCCCCTAGGGACAGGAAACCCTATGGAGAGATAAAAGGGGCGGTCCCCCTCGCTCCCACAATTGGTTTCCTATTCCTACGGGAAACGTATGGAGAGAAGAGGATGCCCAGCCTGGATGCCGCTTGCGCAGTTTACCTTAGGGGACGGCAAGGGCTCCAGAGCTGGAAGCAGCGTCGGGGGTCCTAATTCAGCTTCCCCCCTCTGCTGTCAGGTACCGTGAGGCCAGGTCCGGGGAGTCGCCTGGCTCACGGAGATCCATCCGGCTGACCTGAGGAGAGCTAAGCGCTGAGGTAGGAGATCCTGTGGCACCATCTTTGGTGGTGCGCAGGCAGCGTGGAGCCCAGTATACTTTCCCCTGGAAGTGAAGCTAGAACTTCCGGGGTGATGCAGGAGGTAGACGGCGCCTGCGCTAACACCGGTGGGTGCGCAGGCGCATACAGCATGGCCGTCACCCGGAAGTAACGGTCACTTCCGGGTGTGGCAGGAAGAATATGGCGGCCCCATTAAACAAAAGGACGCCGGCGCTGATACTCCGGCGTCCATCATGGCATCTCCCCAGGACCCTGCAATGGCTTCACCTGAAGTCACCGCTATTACAACAGGCAGCCATACAAGCAGCAGACGCTCCAAAGGCAGATCCTCTACAAAGAGCAACAGGGATAAAAGATCAGACCGATCTATTCCTCAATCTGTGCCTCCGTCTCCTCCTCATCAGCCGGTACCTTGACAGCAGCTTCACTGGGGTGAGTGTGTATCTACCCTATTAGGCTGATTATTGTTCACTCTTCTTCTATATACCCTAGGCGAAAAGAACTGGAAAAACGAAACACAAGCAATGTGCTTTATGTTCCCAGCCGCTCCCAGATAGCTATATAAAGAAATTGTGTCACTCATGCATCGAATCCACCTTGCGTGAAGAATCTTCAGTAAGGTCGGAAGATATCAGGAAAATGATTAGAGATGAATTACGGGCTTTACGAGGCTCTGACAGTATTCCTGAGTGTAAGGATAAAAAGAGATACAATTTGCCCAGGTCTGAACAGTCTTCTGAGTTTGAGGATAAAGATTCGGACATTTCCCAAGAGATTGTTTCCTCAGATGGTGAACAAGATACATGCTTTCCCACAGACAGTATTGATGATTTAGTCAAATCAGTTTGTAACAGCATGGGTATTGAAGACCCTAAAGACCCCAAAACACCACAGGATATAATGTTTGCTGGCCTATCAGAAAGGAAAATACCTTCTTTTCCAGTAATACCAGCAATAAAAAATTTGGTCAAAAAAGAATGGGAAAGCCAGGGACAAAGAGGGTTGCCGTCTTCATCAAAAAGATGCTATCCCTTTAATGACGAAGATTTTTCCACATGGTTAAAAGCCCCAAAAGTGGATGCGGCCGTGGCATCCATGTCTAGGAAATCTTTGCTGCCAGTGGAGGATTCGGGTTCTTTACAAGACCCGCTTGACCGTAAAGCTGACTCCCTTTTAAAAAGAGCATGGGAATCCTGTACAGGAGCATTCAGACCGGCTATATCAGCTACATGCACTGCTAGGTCCATGTTAGTCTGGTTGAACGACTTAGAGGAAGGGTTGAGAGGTGGCCTTTCTAGAGATAAGCTGATCTCTTCTACAACCTTGATCAGAGGTGCTACAGCCTTCTTGGCGGACTCATCGGCTGACTCTATACGGTTAGCGGCCAAATCGGCAGGTCTGACTAACGCAGCTCGCTGAGCTCTGTGGCTAAAGGGGTGGAAAGGAGATCCCCAAACAAAATCTAAGTTATGTGGCCTTCCATGACAGGGTGAGTACCTATTTGGCACTAAGCTAGATGAGATACTAACCAAAGCGGGTGAGAGGAAAAAGGGGTTCCCCAATAATAATTATTTTCCATCCTATAGGAGAGCATTCCGGAAGCCCATATTTAATAAGAGGAAGGACTTTAAAAACCAGGACCGCTGGGCCAATAGAGACTCCAAACAGAAAGGAGCATTCTTTGGGAAGCGCCCATTTAAATCCGAAGATAAACCCCGTTATAACAGATCTACCCGTGGGTGGTAGATTGTCGGGTTTTTTTACACAATGGCTAGCAATAACCTCCAATTCTTGGGCAACTAGCCTCATAACTTCTGGTCTAAAATTAAAATTTGCCCGAGTCCCTCCGGACTCATTCTTATTGACTTCCTTAAGGTCTCAATCACAACAAGAGGCCTTAGAGCAGGAAATAATAAATCTCCTATCTAAAGGGGTATTAGTGGAAGTTCCATTTCATCAAGAAGGAAAGGGATTTTATTCCCCTTTGTTTTTTATTCCAAAACCAGACGGGTCATTCAGAACAATAATTAACCTTAAGAGATTAAACGTCTTCTTAGAAAATCATACTTTCAAAATGGAGTCTATCCGGTCAACTATAAAACTTCTGTTTCCCCATTGCCTTATGGCAGTGCTTGACCTAAAAGATGCGCATTACCATCTACCAATCTTCATTGAACATCAGCAATATCTACGGGTGGCGGTTATGATGAAAGATCAAATACGGCATTATCAATATACAGCAATGCCATTTGGACTGTCGATAGCTCCGAGAGTCTTTACAAAATTAATGTCAGAAGTAATGTCATATTTGAGGTTAAAAGACACCCTCATAATACCATACTTAGATGACCTTTTGGTAGTGGGAAATTCTCCTTCACAATGCCATCAACGTTTATTTGATACAATTTCATCCTGGCAGGAATTGGGGTGGTTAATAAATTGGGAAAAATCCAGATTGTCTCCCACAACTCGACAAACATGTCTAGGACTTATTCTAGATTCCATAAATCAGAGGTGCTTCCATCCAGATTCTAAACAATTAGCAATTAGAAACAAGGTACAATCAGTGATTAATAACCCCCTAATTTCCCTAAGAGAAGGTATGTCCCTTCTTGGTTCTTTCACGTCATGCATTCCGGCTGTCCCATGGGCTCAATTCCATACTAGGAAGCTACAGTATACAATACTGCAGGAAGAAGAAAGATTTCAGGGTCATTTAGATGGTCGATTATCCCTACCAAAAGACGTATTACAATCTCTGACCTGGTGGTTAGATCTGAATCATTTTGTTAGTGGGGTCCCCTGGGTGGTTAATCCCTCAAAAACGATTTTCACGGATGCCAGTCCTAGTGGTTGAGGAGCACACTTAGGAGATCAAATAGTTCAAGGTCTGTGGTCTATTAGAGAATCGAACAATTAATCTAATGAAAAAGAACTAAAGGCTATCTATCATGCCATATGTACATTCCTTCCGCAGCTGCACGGAACGCATACAATAATTTTTTCAGACAACATGACAGCAGTCGCATACATAAATCATCAAGGCGGAACAAGATTGGAAGCTCTCATGTCTATAGCCGATGACATTCTAACCATAGCAGAGGAACACCTTCTATCCTTATCAGCACTGCATGTCAGAGGAGTCGACAATTCAAAAGCAGATTTCCTCAGCCGTCACACCCTCCACCAAGGAGAGTGGGTACTCAGTCGTCGTATCTTCCTAATGATAACCAAAAAGTGGGGCACTCCTGAGATAGCCCTTTTTGCGACAAAAAACAACAGACAAGTCAAAAAGTTCGCTTCATTGTTCCTGTCCGACGATCCCGATATCTTCGATGCCCTGCATGTCCCATGAACATTCCAAAAAGCGTATGCCTTTCCTCCGTTGATACTTCTACCAACTGTGATCAGAAAGATAAGGGAGGACAGAGCAAACATGATCTTAATAGCTCCGTTTTGGCCCAAGTGACCATGGTTTTCCTGGCTGAGAGCCATGTCAATCTCAGATCTATGGATTCTCCCAGAGGATCAGGATCTTCTCTTCCAGGGTCCCTTCAACCACCCTCATGTGAAAGGTCTACGGTTGACAGCCTGGAATTTGAGGGGCAGCTGCTAAAACTAAGAGGCTTTTCAAACAAAGTAATTGACACCCTTCTACTAAGTAGAAAAAAATCCACCTCATCTATATATGTAAGAGTGTGGAAAAAATTTCTAAACCTCTACCCGACAGCCTTGTCGAATGAAATTCCCTTTCCTATGATTTTAGATTTTCTCCAAAAAGGGCGTGATTTAGGCCTATCAGTTAGTACCTTAAAAGTACACATTTCGGCTCTTGGAGCTTTATATAGTCACAATATTGCAGGTAACAAATGGGTAGCCAGATTTGTTGCAGCATGCCAAAGGTCAGAATCAGTCCAAATTCCCCACGTACCACCATGGGATGTTAATTTAGTCCTTGAAGCTCTGACAGGGCACCCCTTTGAGCCACTACATTCAGCTCACATAAAACACGTCTCCCTCAAGACAGCCCTTCTTGTCGCCTTAGTGTCGGCAAGAAGGGTAAATGACATACAGGCATTGTCAATAGATCCTCCTTTTCTGTCAATTTTTCCAGATAGAGTTGTCCTGAAAACGAACCCTTCCTACTTACCTAAAGTATGCATTAAATTTCATAGCTCACAAGAGATTTTCCTTCCTTCCTTTTATAATAACCCTACAAATCAGGAAGAAGAAAAGTATCATACATTAGATGTGAGAAGGGCCATAATAGCTTATTTAGATAGAACTAGCGCCTGGAGGAAGAGCAGGGTTCTCTTTGTTACCTTCCAGGGTCATAGAAAAGGATCTGGAATCACGAAAGGTACTTTATCTCGGTGGATTCGAGATGCACTATGTCTGGCCTATACATCTAAAGGGGAGAGTCCGCCAGAGACCGTAAAAGCACATTCCACCCGGGCGATAGCATCATCCTGGGCTGAACGAGCGGAGGTTCCAATAGAACTAATATGTAAGGCCGCAACCTGGTCTTCTCCTACTACCTTCTATAATCACTATAGATTGGATTTATCTACCTCATCTGACTTGTCTTTCAGTAGATCAGTTCTTAACATGGTGATCCCTCCCAAATGACTATCTCTGAAAGTCTCTCAAGTGGGTGCTGTCGTGGCGAAGAGAAAACACTGGATTACTTACCGGTAATACTCTTTTATAGAGCCACGACAGCACCCCTTCACTTCCCTCCCTAATAAGTTAATTTTGGATATGAGCACCGTTAAGGGTGATTGGTTCTTGTAGTTAACCATACTTAAGTTAACTAATGTTTAATGATGATATTGAATTGCCTGCTAAATCTGGTGGGCGGTTCCTCGCAATCTCTGTAACCCAACTGTGGGAGCGAGGGGGACCGCCCCTTTTATCTCTCCATAGGGTTTCCTGTTCCTAGGGGCGGATCCCCTCTCTCAAGTGGGTGCTGTCGTGGCTCTTTAAAAAAGTATTACCGGTAAGTAATCCAGTGTTTTTGTGTATTTTTTTTTTTAAACAAAAAAATCACATTATTATTATTAAAGGGAATGTTTTTAAATATATTATTAAAAATGATGTCTCTGCTTTTTGTCACTCCAATTGGATTAGTCAGTGAAAGAAACCGTGACATGTTTACATCACGTGAGCCCTGTGCTCAGTCAGCACAGAATTTCTCTCTTCCAGCTTTCAGGCGATTAAAGGGAACCTGTCACCAGTTTTGGCCGATATAAGATATGGCCATCACCTTTCAGGGCTGGTATACAGCATTTTATAATGCTGTATATCTACCCTGAGCCCGACCTGTAAGAGAAGAAAAATAACTTTTATTATACACACCTGCGGTGTGGTCCGGTCCGAGGGGTGTCGCTCTTCTTTGTCCGGCGCCTCCCATCTTCTTATGATCGCCGCCCTCCTGCTTGCTTTGTGTGGATGACGCGTCGCTGCATCATCCACACAGTCTCCTCAGCACCGTGCTCCTATGCAGGCGTACTTCTCTGCACTGTTGAGGGCAGAGCAAAGTACTACAGTGCACAGTTGCCTGGGCTGTTTGACCTTTTCCGGTAGGGGACCTGACTTTAAAATAGTTTGTAGCATCTAGTGTGTTATAGAGGCCTGATCCAGAGGCCACCCAAAAATTCTTCTGTTCCTAGTGTCATACAGTAGGGGACCTGTCTGTATAATAGTTTGTAGCATCTCGTGAGTTATAGACGCCTGATCCTGAGGCCACCCAAAAATTATTCTGTTCCTAGTGTCATACAGTAGGAGACCTAATTTTAAAATAGTTTGTAGCATATCTAATTTGTCATACAGACCTCCTCCACACTCAAGCAAAAAATTATTTCTTCTGTGACTAACGAGATACAGCAGCGTCCACAGGTCTGCAGCTTGCATGGGTGGCAAGAGTTGCCTAGCCTGGGCCTTTTTTGACACTGCTAAGAATATGCCAACTCATGTAATCTGCCAACTTTGCAAACAAATCTGAGTCGAGGTAAAAAGTGCAATAATTTGACTACTACGTGCATGAACCTTCACATGCGCAATCAACATGTGTTGCTGTGGGAATCCCACTGCGCAAAAATGCGGACCTCTGCAACCATCAGCTGCCCCATCAATCACATCTGCTGCTTCTTTTTCCTCTATTACCGTGTCAACTATTGAGACACAGGTCTTCGACTGCCAAACCTCTGGTTCTTTACCCGTTCCAGTCACGCTGACTGAGAGCCTACCGTCAGCTGTAATGGAAGTGGATATACCTGCTGCCTTTGACCAATCTCAGAGAGCAAGCACACCACAACTTTCTCAATACACCGTAAGTTCTCACCTGCACCTTTCTCACAGTCCAGCAATTTGTCTGGTTCACCGTACTCCGCCCTCTCTCAGCACATCAGCCAGCCCACGGTTCCACAGTTGTGGTCACGTAAAAGATTGTTTCCTCCTACGCATGACAAAGCGAAGAGGTTGAGCTCCACAATCTCCAATCTGTTGGCTACGGAAATGCTGCCTTTCCACCTGGTAAATACAGACAGTTTCCAAAGCTGATGGCCATCGCAGTCCCCCAGTAACAATTGCCCAGTCATCATTACTTTTCTAAGAAAGCTATGCCTTCGATACACCAGCATGTCGCAGACAACGTCACCTGTTCCTTGACTAAATCTTTGTCTGCCGGGATGCGTTTCACTACAGACATTTGGACAAGTAAGCATGGCCAAGGGAGTTACATCTCGCTGACTGGGCCCTGGGTGACTCTGATGGCTGTGGGGGCAGGCACTGCTCCACAAGTCTTGGAATCCCCAAGGCTTGCAGGACAAACCTCTACATTTAACATTTCCTCCACTGCTTCTGCCTCCTCTTTCTCCTCTAGGGCCTCCACCTGCACACTCAACCTTTGCTTTAATGAGACACGTGTTCCAACAGTGCAGAGCGAATCCCCACCACCACCTCTGTACTGTGCATCCAGGGCTCACCACAATCAGGCAGTATTAAAATTGATATGTCTTAGATATCGCAGTCGTACAGCTGAAGAGTTGTGGACAGCTCTCCAGGCTGAGTTTGATTAATGGTTGTCTCCGCTGAACCTGCATTAAGGGAAGGCTGTGTCCTATAACGGTATGAACCCGACGGTGAGGCAAGCTCACACACGTGCCTTGCATGGCTCACCTCAACCTGGTGGTACACCGTTTTCTCCACCACTATCCTGGCCTGGGTGAGCTGCTCCAGAAAGCATGTAAGCTGTGTGCTCATTTCTGTCGTTTGCACCCCTCAGGTCATCGACTTACATCAATACAGAGGTCATTGTCAATACCAGTTAACAAGTCGATATGCAATGTACCAACACAGTGGAATTCCACTCTGCACATGTTGCAGCGACTGTGGCAGCAAGGAGCCCTGACACAGTATGTCATGTCGTATAGTTTGGGCCAACGCAGAATGGACGTGGCGCATATCACGTTTACAGAGTGGGTACAGATTAAGGACCTCTGCACAGTTTCTAAATGACTACTAAGATGGTTAGCGCTGATGGCGCCGTCATCAGCATCACTATTCCGGTCATCTATATGCTGGAGCAGATTTTGAATAGCCTGCGGGAGGAAATGGTGGTCCCAGAAGAGCAGGAAGCAGAGAAGGATGGGATAACATTGTCTCAAAGTTCCATGCAGGTGCCAAGGGAGGGTGGATTACTGCGATCGAGGTGGGCTGGTGATAACAGACAAACTGTTACGAAAGGTGCAGGATCCAAGGAACAAATGGAGGAGGAAGAGGTGATGGGTGAGCAACTGTCAGATGAAGAGGATAATCCTCCCGTCTCTGTTGTTGGTGTCGTCGGGAGGGGATGGAGCAAACAAGCCTCATTCTTGCCCAGCCACCAACACATCATGGGCTTTTACCTCATGGTAGAGCCCGACCTATGAGTGCCTTCTTGCTGCACTATCTGCAACATGATCCCCGTATAGTTATAATTAGAAATGCTGCTGACTACTGGGTGCTCCTCTGTTAGATTCACATTATAAAACTAAATTTTGCCAGATGCTTACCGCCCTGGAAAGGGACCCGCGAATCCTGGAGTGTCGAAACACGGTTTTACACAACCTTAAGAGAGCTTTTCCCCGAGACAGCAGAGAAGCACACAGTTCGCATCGCAGCTCTAGCCTTCCAACCTCCAGCACATCAATTTGTCCATGCCAAAACATTAGCAGCAGCAACGGCCATGGTGTAAGTGGAAGAAGCAATTTCTGTGGGTCCTTTGACACTTTTTTAGACCAGCTTGTGCACCAGCACAACAGTCCAAGTCTTACACGTGGTGAATGAATGGAGAGGATGATGCAGGACTATCTAGAACTGAATATGAATACCATCAGGGAGGATTTGGACCCTTTCACATTTTGATCTTCCAAAATTGATGAGTGGCCTGAGCTCCCCTCACAAGAACATGTCTTCAGCGCTGCTGGTGTTGTCCTGACGGATAAGTGCAGCTGGCTGTCCTCTGAAAGAGTAGACCGCCTAACTTTCATCATAATGAATAAGTCATGGACCTCCAAGGACTTTGCACCCCAATAGCAGACTGTACAGACTAGATGAAATCACATTTTTTAGTGTGATGCATTAATGTCACGTAACTGCACTCTGAGATATCTTTAGTCGGCTTCTGTGCCTGCTGTGGCTGCTGCTGATGTTAACACAAATTTGTAGAAATGTGAACAGTCGTGATTGGTCTACATCTGCTGGGTTAGCTGTAGTGGAAGACATGACGGTCCCAATTATACTATTTCTATTCTCGTGACAGTTATTCCACTTCGGTGGTGTCAGGCCCTCATTTTTTATAATGTGAAAACTCCAGGTTGGGTATCCATCTGCTGAATTGGGCGTAGTGGAAGACCTGTCAGTCGCTATTATACTATTTCTACTGTGGTGAAATTGATGCCACTTTGGTATTGTCTGCAAATAATTTTTGGAACTGTGAACACTCCTGGTTGGGTATCCATCTGATGGATTGGGTGTAGTGGAAGACCTGTCAGTCTCTGTTATACTATTTCTACTCTCGTGAAATTTATGCCACTTCTGTGGTGTAAGGCCCTCATTTGTTTAAATGTGAACACTTCTGGTTGGGTGTCCATCTGCTGGATTCGGCGTAGTGGAAGACCTGTCAGTCTCTATTATACTATTTCTACTGTGGTGAAATTGATGCCACTTTGGTGGTGTCTGCGAATATTTTTTGGAAATGTGAACACTCCAGGTTGGGTCTCCTTCATGCGTGTTGCCTGTAGCAGTAGGCTTCCGAGACCTTCAGGCCTCCTCTTCCTTGGACTCATCTACTCATGTTACTATCCTTAAATTTTTCTGACAATGGTATTCTACGAAACTGATATTTGTGCCAACTGAGTGTGGCTCAGCATGAAAGCAGGTAGAGATGTTGCATGTGGTATCAGGGCTCCCAGCAAAGGAGGCCTTCACCGATCCCTCACCCACCTCGTCTTACTATTATGTTCCATTGAAAGCTGTAAATGGTGTCCCAAACCCAATACTTCTCGCCCGGCTGATTGCTGCAGTGCCATGCTACAATTTGTACAGTGAGTGAATTGAGGCCCCTTTCCTGGTGTCTGTCCCTCATTTGATGTGTTTTGGGAGCATTTGGGGCCGTTATAAGATGTTGTGCATGGGTTTGTTTTTGCCTCCCATTGACATGAATGGCATTCGTTTGGCGAATATTCGGCTAATATTGCAAATTCAGCGATCGTAATCCGAACATTGAAATAATTGCTCATCTCTATTAATTATTTAACCATTAAGTCCAATTAGCATTTTACAGTCTTCCATTAATTATTTTTTTTTTGTATTCTCAGTAGTCAAAATGTCAAATGAAGGAGGCAAAGTAGAAGATGCGAACACTGGAGCTGAGCCAGAGAAGATTGAAAATCTTGTTCTTAGCAGTAATGAGGAGTCAGTCCAAAAGAATAGTCCCCAAAATGAGGAACCACGCAACATTCCAGAGGCTGAACCAACACAGAACTTTGAAGAGCAAGTATCTCAAGGGAAACAATCCCAACCAAACCCAGAGGAATGTTGTGACACCGTGAACTTAGACCCAACGTCTGACTCCAAGGCTGATCAGGAGGAGCATAAACATCTAGTATGTCTCTATTTGAAGTCTTTTAGGATATATTCACATGGCTTAAAGGGTGTCTTTCACCAGGTTTTGTTGAAAGACCCTGATTCCAGACATGTATCACTTATTAGGCTGCTTGCTGCAGTTTTGATAAAATTCCTGTTTTATCTATTCCAGATCTGCCAGTTCTCTGAATACTGAGCTCTGTACAATCCTACCCACCCAACTGATTGGACTGTGTGCACTGTGAATTGGCAGAAAGCTGCCAATCAGTGGTGGGGGCAGAGTTAAACTGAGCTCATGCATTTGGAAGACTACATGGCAGCAGGTTTACAAGTCCTCAAGTGACAATATTCTGCTAATAAAACAGTGATTTTATAAAAATTGGCCAGTAAGTGAAAATAGCTGAAATCTGGGTTTCTTTCTGTCTCTTCATTATCCTGAACTCAGATTAAGTGACAAAAACTTAAAGGTTTTTTTTCATGAAGACAAGCCATATTCATATGCCACAATAGGTCAGATAGACATCATAGAGGACCTTGCTCCCTCAGAACTTCCCTTATTGAGCTAGAATTAACAACATATGTATCCAGTTGCCCCCATCCTGATCAACTCAAGTTTTTCTTGTATTAGAAAGAAACCATCTAAATGGCTATCATATAACACAACACAACCACTGCAGGACAAACTTCCAGTTAGCTGCTGTGTCTCCAGCAAAATTAACCAACACAGTTTTCTGACATTCAACACCGTTAAGGCAGAATGTGTGACAATATAACTACCAAATATCCGTTTGTGGTATCCTACCCACCTCAATCCAATCATGATAAACAACATCCCGTATTAGTGTTAGGGACACAGAGGCATAAGCAAATTTAGTTAAAATACAATCTTTTATTCAAAACAGATTTAAAATCAGTAACAAAGGGGATTTCTCAAACAGGTGAAAAAGCTGGGAATGAAAACAGAGGCCAGTGACAGTAATAAAGTAGCAGGAAAGACAACCAACCATATATTGAAGGCGAACCTTGTAAAGTTATGCACAGCTATACATATTGTCTACAATGTAACAATAAAGTGCATCGGGCAGTATATATTGCGACAGTACCCTGCATGTGCAAATAACTATGGTAATCTTGTTTGTATATAGTCAAAATATAAAGTGCATAGTGCAACAAATGAACCACTGCCACCAAATTTAAAGTCAACGTTATCTACATAAATGTCTCTCCTGGCCTCTGGAACACCTCAGCCGTACCCCGACAGCGCCGTTTCGCCTGATCGGCTTCCTCAATTGGGGGCATATGTGTGACAAGCCATAAATGTGTAAAATATGACCAAGATTAAACCACAATGTACCAAGATTTGTTGCAAGATCTCGGGATCCTCATGCAGTGACAGCAGACACATTCGCAATTCTCTGGTTCCAATTCTCTCTACCTTACTTATTTCATGCCTCTACCTCTTCTGCCCTGACTACTCAAGAAAGTCAAGGCAGAGAGGATTCCAGTTATACTCATAGCACCAGACAGGCCTCAGAGGGCCTGGTATGCGGACATGATCAACCTTTTTGGCAGATGTCCCTTGTACTCATCCTCATTTTCTAGATCTTCTCTTCTCTCAGGGTCCATTCTTCCACCAGAATTTAGTCACTTAATTTAACTATAGCAAGCAAGATGTGTCACGTCAAGACACTTCAACACAATCTCTAGTCAGGAGTATATATAAATAGCCAAGAGAGTCCTTTATAAATAAACTAAAACATAACCTTTAATGATACTATTATAAAAACATTTTTATGGACAATAAACGTGATAAAGTGCAAAAAGTGCATACCAGTGCTCAATAAAAAAATGGTTTTGTCTCACCAAATGAGTTGTTAGTTCCTGGCAGGAGCCTATTGATGCTTGAAGGGGGAGGGGGAAGAAATTAATCACTATACTACCCCAGTCGTGCTTTGATTCTGATGGCACCAGGTTTGTCAGAATCAGTCATCCAGACCATGATCAGGGCACAGAAGCCCTCCTCCATCTATCATATCACTTGGAAGACTTACGTTTGCTGGTGTGAGTCTTCTGGAATTTCTCCAATGTCCTTTTCTCTGCCTGTACTGCTCTCCTTCTTGCAGTCAGGGCTTGAGTCAAGGTTCTCTTTTATTTCTCTCAAGGGACAGGTGTCTGCCTTGGCTGTTTTATTTTAGAGAAATGTGGTCTCTAGATGTCAGGACCTTTCTTCAATGGGTAGCATGTTCTAGACCATCCTTTCAGTCTCCACTTGATCCATGGGACCTTAATCTAGTCTTGGAGGCTCTTCAGGCTTCACCATTTGAACCTCTTGGAGAGATTTCTGTGCTTCATCTTGCCTGTAAATTAGCTCTTCCTATTGCCATCACCTCTATTAGGAGAGCATGGGAGCTTGCCACCCTGTCTTGTCAAGCTCCACTAAGATAAGGTAGTGTGGATACCTGTTCCATCCTTCCTCCCCAAGGTGGTTTCAACTTTCCACCTTAACGAGGACATCGTCTTGCCTTCCTTTTGTCCTGCGCCTTTTCATCCAGTCGAGAAGGCTTTGCACAAATTAGATGTTGTCGGGCCATGTTGTGCTCTTTATCAGCCATCGCCCCATTTAGACAGCCTGATTCCTTGTTTGTCATACCAGATGGTCCTCGCAGGAGCCTGGCTACCTCTAAGACAACAGTTGCTCATTGGATTAGAACAGCCATCATTCAGGCCTGTAGAACGAAGGCCAGGGTGCCTCATTTTAGGGTTAAGGTTCACTCCTTTGTTTCTCTGGAGGCAAGCCTTGGCAAGAAGACTTTGCAGGCGGCAGTTGCTCAGGCTTCGGCCTGAGCAAGAGTGGAAAATTTTATGGTAACAGTATATTATTTACAAATATTTCTCACTAATTTATAATATCATCAAAAAGTTAATTTATTTCAGGTCTTCACTATAAAAAGTGAAACTCGTATATTATATAGAGTGATTACAAACAGAGTGAGTTATTTCAAGTGTTTATTTCTGTTTATGTTGTGGCTTATAGCCAATGAAAACCCAAAAGTCGTTATCTCATAAATTAGAATAAATAACAAAAACACCTTCAAAGGCTTCCTAATAATTTTAAAAGGTCCCCTAGTCTGTTTCAGTGGGCTGCACAATCATGGGGAATACTGCTGACTTGACAGATATCCAGAAGGCAGTCATTGGCACACTCCGCAAGGAGAGGAAGCCCAGCAGTTCATTGCTAAAGAAGCGACTGTTCACAGAGTGCTGTATCCAAGCATATTAATGGAATGTTGAGTGGAAAGAAAGTGTGATAGAAAAAGGTGCACAAGCAACTGGGATAACCGCAGCCTTGAAAGGATTAAGAAGGCCATTCAAAAATTTGGGGGAGATTCACAAGGACTGGACTGCTGCTGGAGTCATTGCTTCAAGAGCCACCACACACAGATGTATCCAGGACATGGGCTACAAGTGTCGCATTCCTTGTGTCAAGCCACTCATGACCAATAGACAATGCCAGAAGCGTCTTACCTGGGCCAAGGAGAAAAAGAACTAGATTGTTGCTCAGTGGTCCAAGGGATTGTTTTCAGATGAAAGTAAATTTTGCATTTCATTTGGAAATCAAGGTCCCAGAGTCTGGAGGAGGAGTGGAGAGGCCACAATCCAAGCTGCTTGGGGTCTAGTGTGACGTTTCCACAATCAGTGATGGTTTGGGGAGCCATGTCATCTGCTGGTTTAGGTCCACACCAAAGTGAGTGCAGCCGTCTGCCAGGAAATTTTAGAGCACTTCATGCTTCCCTCTGCCGACAAGCTTTTTGGAGTTGGAAATTTAATTCTCCAGCAGGACTTGGCACCTGTCCACACTGCCAAAAGTACCAATACATGGTTTAAAAACAACAGTATCACTGTGCTTGATTGGCCAGCAAACTCGCCTGACCTTAACCCTATCGAGAATCTATGAGGTATTGTCAAGAGGAAAATGAGACACCTGACCCAACATGCAGATGAGCTGAAGGCTGCTATCAAAGCAACCTGGGCTTCCATAACACCTCAGCAGTGCCACAGGCTGATCGCCTCCATGCCACGCTGCATTGATGCAGTAATTGCTGCAAAAGGAACCCCGACCAAGTATTGAGTGCATTTACTGAACATATATTTCAGTAGTTAGATCAACCAGTGTCCAAATATTATAGGGGCACTTCATGCATAATGCAACAACTAGTCCCATATGAATACATATAGGGCAAAGAAGAGATCCCAAGAAAATAAAGATAAAACAAATAATTTTATTAAACAATATTAAAAACATAAATAAAAAAGCAGGAGATCCGTAATAGGGGACGCCAAGCAAAATATCATGAGGGCCAAACATTTTTTTAGCAGCACACAGTGTACCGATATCACAAGGATTGCAATACAGCAGTAACCTGTAATCGGTATACAGCCTTGTGATTATTTGTTTTTTAATATTGTTTTGTTTTATCTTTATTTTTGTGGGATCTCTTCTTTGCCCTATATGTATTCACATGGGACTACTTGTTGCAGACATTTCAGTAGGCCAACATTTCGGATTTTAAATAAATTTTTCAAGCTGGTGTTATAAAGTATTCTAATTTACTGAGATAATGACTTTTGGGTTTTCATTGGCTGTAAGCCATAATCATCAACATTAACAGAAATAAACACGTGAAAATAGATCACTCCGTAATGACTCTATATAATATATGAGCTTCACTTTTTGTTTTGAAGAACTGACATAAATTACCTTTTTGATGATAATCTACTTTAGTGATAAGCACTTGTATTTTCCAGGGACAGCTTTAGGACATCCCATGGTTCTGTGTCCCCCAATGAAGTGACCAAGAAATAAAGATTTTTGGTACTCACCGTGAAATCTGTTTCTCGATAGTCTTCACACACTCACAGCACCCCCCATTAGCATCCTGATTTTTTTTTTTTGCTTCTCCGACTGCTTCCTCACTAAACTGAGGGAGCCTGGCGCTAGCAGGAGCCAATTTTCCATTTAGAATGTAATAACAGTGTCCGCCTCCAGGTGGCAGCAGATTTTCCCATGGTTCTCTGTGTCCCCTAATGAAGAATAACAAGAAACAGATTTTATTTTGAGTGCCAAAAATCTTAACACATCCGTACTTGGTAGAACTGTTTTGCATGCGTGCTTTTTTATCATCAGTGTTTTTCACGGATGGATAGATAAATTACAAAGCTTCTCGTATCCTTCGCAATCTTAAATACAGACTGCATATTGATGCCATCACTGTGCTGTATGTGTTTTTCATGGACCCATAGGCTTGTATTGGAATTTTTCATCCGTGGTATTGGAGGGAAAACTGGTATGTCTCTGAGTTTTACATGGACACCTGGTCCAGGAAAAACAAGGACATGTGAACAGCCCCATAGGCTATAATCCGTACGTGTTGTATCTTTGAAAAACGCAAATAGGAAAGTACCTGGACCACTGATATGTGAATGAGGACTTAGGAGCTTATGATATCCTGTGCTTTAAATGCTCTAATACTTTTTTTTTCTATAACACAATGTACAGGTTATTCAGAAAAATCTCTCATCTTTTTTGTGTTAGGATCCAGAGATGTCTCCTAAGGAAAGCACTTGGAGCACCTGGGGAACATGGGGCAAGTCTCTACTGACATCAGCCAGTGCAACCGTAGGTAAGTTTGCCTTAGGTCATACAGCTATATTACCCGACTCTCCCAAACACAGGAGTGCTCGGCTCAGCCAACTTCTTGGTCAGATGTTTATCTCAAGAGAACAGAAGGATTGGACAATGATCAATTAGACAATGAAACTCATGTTTTCTCAACCTCATCTGTCGAGGAGGAGTCATTCAGCCCCAATGCCATGTTAAGGCCCATCTTTCTTCGGAATTCGGGAATAATCTCATCCGTCTGCTTTCCATTTTTAAATGACACACTGACCCATAGAATTTGATGGAACCATTCCCGCTTTCATTTTTAATGCATCTGATGCAAAGAGGTAAGGAATAGGGAAGAAGAAATCTAGAATCCAGCACCAGAAAAATTAATTCATGTAAATACGAAAGTCAATTTTATTGAAGGAACTCCATTAAAACAATCCATGCTTGATTTTTACTGTTGCTGACAGAATCTGCATGTGGGAAAAATTGCAGCATGCACTAGATTCTTCCATATGTCTGGTCAGACTTACGGTACTCATTCCAGTCTATGGGTGTGTGGAAAGAAACATGCAAATTGCCTCTTCTGAGAAAAAGAGGACTTAACTCTATAGCGCCACCTGTTGGAAGTAGCGATCCTACAAGTCACAATCAACCCTTTAACGAGTCGTGCAAGATGACTTAGGATAAAAGCCAAATCAGTATCTCAATTTGCAGACACGGTGTTTCGGGCTGTTGGCCCTCGTCAGTGCGAAGCATGAGAACGGATTTGGCTAGGTGAGAGGCTCTGGACTGGGGTCTAAGGGGTATCGTTTCTCCTTATGGAGAGTGACATACCATCTCTGGCTTGTCAAGGTAAGGAGGCTTATTTGGAAAGAAACAGACATACAGTGTACATTTTTTACAGATACATTGCAATTCTGTAACATAGGAAGCTGTAAATGGTCTTGTAAATTATTAACAACTGCTGCAATGAAAAAAAAAACACGTTGCACAAGGATGAGAAGTGTCAAAAAAAAAATTAAATAATAATTTGAGTTTTCTTAATGAAACTTTGATGATTCTTTTATCCGTTTATAAGCTCGTGTGAACCCAGCCTTGAATTCAGTGCGTATCTCATCAGACTTTGAGGATCAGTTTGGGGTGATCTGTAAAAATCAGATGAAAAATGGAAGATATTTATTTTCCATCACTTTTCCATCCAGTGTTAACCTATCCATTGTTTAGTGTCAAAGGAAAAACAAGTTCAGATAATCCACATCCTTCAATTTTTAAAAACAGATGAGAAAAATGTGGAAGATACACGGGAGGAAAACAGTCAAATTTTTGATGGCTGTAAAAATGGAAGGAAGTGTATTGTTGTTTCATGAAAGGTTACATTTTCTGTGTTTAGAAAAAGACAGAGCAATTAGGGAATCTTCATAAATGTGATTTATATTTCATTAGGACATGGAATATCTGCAGTGAAAGAAAAAGCAGGAGTCACATTGAGAGTCAGAACTTCTGAGTCTGAGGAGAGTGGTGAGATCGGGCCATGTGAAGCTGGAGAAGAAGGTGAATACATTTCATAATCTGTCCAGTAAAACAATGTTATCAGGTAGAGGATTTATCCTGTGCGAAATAAGATCAACTCCATCATCCACTAACATTACTGTCACAAAACTTTGATATTAATGTGTTAAGTTGCTTGATTTCCTCCTGAAAGAATGTGATCCAAACTATGCGTTATCCAATCAAAAAGTTGCAGAAAAGGCTTCAGGAACAAAACTCTTCTAACATTTAGCGCCTGTGTCCTTGCACGTTTTCCCCCTCTTCAGCCGACAGGGACCCCAACTCAATCACCGCCACGGCCCCGCACTCCCTGCTCCCTCTCCTGCTGCTGCTCCCCAGGGTCTGAGCATGGCTCGCAGATCCCCGGGCACTGTGTTTAGGGCGTGCGCACTGTCCTGCCTTCTTAAAGGGACAGCACTCGCCATCCTAAAGTGCCCCCAGCCAATGGCTGGGAGACACTTATTATTTAAGGCACCTCCATCTGTTGGGAGGTGCCTGTGCAACATTGTTAGTCTGTTTCTAAATAAGCTTGCTAGTTCTCAGAGCCAAGTCTGCTATTTCCCGCTAGTGTCTGTTTGTCCTCCTTGCTAGTACTCGTCTTCTCAGTCTGTATTACAGCTGGATCTGCCAGCACCTGTATATCAGCTGGACCCGCGTGCAGTTGCCATGCCAACCTGTGTATGAGCTGCACCCGCCTACATCAGCCGTGCCAACCTGTGTATCAGCCAGACCCGCCACCACCAGCCTTGCCAGTCTCTATATCAGCCAGCTGTACCAACCTGCGCCTGCCTGCATCAATTGTTCTTTCTCTCCAGGCCGTTCCAGCTGCCAGTCCCTTGTGGGTCAGCTGCCATTTGTCCATGGTCTGTCCTGGAGCAGCACCTGGTGATCATCGGGAGCCAAGATTAAACCCACCATCAGGGGCTCTAGTGAAAAGTCAGGTGCTCACCTAGTCACGCCCCTCTAGGCTCTCCTTAGGCCACGGCACAGTGGGAAAAAGAGACAAATTGGACATAATTTCACAGAAAACCCCCAAAATGGGCTGGACAAAATTATTGTCACCTTTCCAAAATTGTGGGAAAACAACTTTGTTTCAAGCATGTGATACACGTTCGACTTAAAGGGAACCTGTCAGCAGGATTGTACTCAGTAACCTACACACAGTGTCAGGTTGGCGCCGTTGTACTGATTAAAATTATACCTTGGTTGATGAAATCTGTCTTATGGTTGTTCTTTAATCTTAATTTTTAGTTAATGATATGCTCGTGCCCTAGGACGGGCCTGAAGGGGGGTGTCTGCATATGGTGCTCTGATTAGATATTCATAATGCAGACTGCTGACAGGTCGCTGATCCCTCATTGGCCTACCCCCTAGTTTGCATAATGAATATCTGTACATACTTTAAAAAAAAAAAAAAACTTCTGCAGGCAGGTGCCGGCCCTGGTACCTGCTCTGCAGCATAATCGCATGTTTTATGTGCCAATAATACATTTTCTTCATGTTATTCAGCAAGAAAAAAAAAACAATTTGAAAATGGTGCCTGCGCAGTAGCTGCTATCTGTATCCATAGCTGTGATCCGATAGCTGCTACTGCGCATTCACTGGCGGCGCCATCTTACTGGAGAAGAAAAAAAATCCTCCAATATGGCACCGCCCGTGCCTGCGCAGTAGCAGCTCTCAGCTATCTCCGAGCTGCTACTGCTCAGGCATGGGCCACGACATCTTGGAAGAGGATTTTTTTTTTTCTCAAGTAAGGTGGCGCATGCGCAGTAGCAGCAGTGACCTGTTAGCAGTCTGCATTATGAATACCTAATCAGAGCCCCACCTGAAGACCCCCCACAGGCCGCCCCATGCACAAGCATAGCATTAACTAAAAACTAAAAATAAATAAAAAAATAAAGATTAAAGAACAACTGTAAGGCCAGTTTCACACTAGCGTTCGGCAGGGCTGCGGACGAAAGCCTTCGTCCTCCGTAAAGCCCCGCCCACTGCCACGCCTCTTCCTTCAGCTCCGCCTACGTCTGCATGCGTTCTGCGCACCCTATCTTTAACATTGGGTTAAAGATGTATGTGTGTGTCACACTAAGCATGGAGAACAGAAAGAGAAAAGAACTGTCTGAGGACTTGAGAACCAATATTGTTGTTCCACCAAATTGTACATACTGTGCGTTCCAGGTGAAAGCATTCTCCAGATAGTCACCAAATCCAGATTTGACCATTACAGGGTCACCTATATTGCTTGGCAGTGTGTTGTCTTTTATTCACTTGTTTGCCATGAGTCTAGCTTAATACTTATAAAAACTAATAGAAAGAGGTTGTCAAAAGAAGTCAATCGGATCCAACATTTGTCAACCTTACTATGTGCAACACTGCTGTCTCTCGTACCAGTGTGGCCATAGGTTCAATATATTCTTTTCTAGAGTTGCAGACTTGATTGCAAAATTGTCTTGCAGTATTTCAGCTTTCAAAAAGTCTTGAGACTTTAATAAAAAAAAGTCAGACAAATATTTGGCTCATGTACATCTTATTGTGTGTTCCTGTGTTACTACTATATTACAATCTACTCTTTCTCCATTCACTTATAGCATCGACAGAGAAAGGTGACGGCCCAGATGAACCCACTTCACCTACTGCCAGTCGTGGTGTATTTTCAGCTTTAACTAATGCTGTACAGAACACGGTGAGTTATTATTTATTGTACTTGTCTATATTTGCCCCTCTCACGTGTAAAGCGCTATGGAATAAAAGGCGCTATAAATAATATAATATTATTCCTTGGGCAGATAATCCCATAAGCTACAGCTGACGGATCATGCACTCTGATGATAACCAGGAATATGTTCTTGCACTTTGCCACTTTTGTGTATTGATGGCTGATTATAATGAAGCATTTGTATGATCCATTATTATAGATGACTAGTGACCGCTACTAGTATCTTTTAGAATCGTATGAATTGATGGTAATGGAAAAATCAGTTTTTATGATATTTAATGATAATCTACCTATTGAAGTCAAGTAAACAGGGTTGTAGACACCATGCTGTATTTCTGTTATTATCCAAGATTTGAAATTGTACAAGTTAGTGTCTGACTCTCTCACTGCCACTAGTCATGTGTTTGAATGCGCCATCTTATCTCTTTAATAGTTTACGGGACGCAGCTCTGTACTTTTAGTAGTGCCTGGTACTACAGCTCCATTCCATTCATTTTAAGGAACTGAAACTGCAAAGTATGGTAACACCCGACACAAGTGCTGCTAGAAGTATGGTGCTAATATTGATGGAATATCTTAAGAATGAGTCCCAATAAAATGCCCTTTACGGACTAAAGCAGAACATTAACCCCTTCACACACACCCCCTCTCCCCAAGACTGTTTTCACCTTCATGATCAGGCCAAATCTTACAATTCTGACCAGGATCACTGTGTGGTAATAACTCTTCAATGGATCCCAATGTTTCTGAGGTTGTTTTTTCGTGACATATTCTTGATAGTGCTAAAATTTGTTTGATATGACTTATTGGGGGAAAACTCGTACATTTTGCAATTTTCAAACTTTTAGTTTTGATGCTGTTAAACCAGAAAGTTATGTCACACAAATTAGTTAATAAACAACTACAGGGTTAATATTTGACCAGCGATTTCTAAGTTTTCAAACAAAATTTACAAAACCATTGTTTTTAAGGACCACATCACATTTAAAGTGACTTTGAGGGGCCTATGTGACAAAAATACCCAAAAGTGATATTCTAAAACCTAAACCCCTCAAGGTACTCAAAATCACATTTAAAAAGTGTATTAATCCTTCAGGTGCTTCATAAGAATTAAAGCAATGTGGAAGAAGAAAATGAACGGTTTTTTTTTCACAAATACTTTACTTTAGACCCCCATTTTTTTTTTATTTTTTTTTTTTTTTTAACAAGGGTAACAAGAGAAAATGGACACCAAAATTTGTTGTACAATTTATTCTGAACACGCCGATACCGCATATGTGGGGGAAAACCACTGTTTGAGCGCACGGCAGGACTCGAAAGGGAAGGAGCACCATTTTTCTTTTTGAACACAAAATTGGCTGGAATCAAGAGCTGATGTGATGTCGCATTTGGGGAGTCCCTGATGTGCCTAAGCTAGACCCTTCAAGGATTTTATCTAGATGTGTGGTGAGCACCCTGAACACCCAAGGGCTCCACAGAAATTTATAACGTAGAGCCGTGAAAATAAAAATATTTATTTGTGGGTAATATATGGGTGTGAATATATAATATATATTATTCGTGATTTTTTTTTTAAATATATATTTTTACAATTTATTTATATTTTAGTACTTTTTTTACTTAGTCCCTCTATGGTACATTCAATTTCACAGCTGTGACCACTGCTATACTTTGTAACTGTCATTTCTGCACTGACACAAGTTAGTTAGATTATGCACTCATGATCTAACTTACTTGCTAGCTCTGGTGACCCGGATACCGGACGTCATCGGGTCACCATGGCAACGATCCCCCCCCCCCGATAACGTCACGTGGGTGCCGTTCGGAGGGCAGAGGGAGACCCTTCCCTCTCCCTCCCTTTGAAATGCTGAGATCGATATTGACTCCCTGCTGTTTCAGGTAGCAACACATGTAGATGGCCACAATGGTTGGACCCTGACCCTATGTTTCATAGTGAATTATCAAATTAGCATGTTATAAGCTGTGCATAGGGTTATTACTTGTCATTGTAATCCTGCCTCTGCTGATAACACACCTGCTGAAAACTCTTTCTGAAATAATAAGTATGAGTCTACAAAAGTCCCAGTGACCTGTGTGTAAATTGCATGATTACTATTATTTTTTTAAATAAACATCATAATATGAAAAAATGTAATAAAAAAATAAATAAATAAAACAAATTTGATTTAAACAATACGTCATTTTCTGATTGTGCACTCCCTTGTAATTACATTACATCCTAGGTACCATTAATTGTGCATGCATTGTAGGGTAAATCTGTATTGAGTGGCGGCCTTGATGCCTTGGAGTTTATCGGAAAAAAGACAATGAATGTGCTGGCCGAAAGTGACCCAGGATTTAAGAAAACCAAGACTCTTATGCAGAAGACGGCGTCTCTATCTCAGGTAATGACGTGAGTGTGAAAAGTGATGATGCTTTACCATCTTTCTTCATTGATTGAGAATGTTCTGTATCTGCTTGTTTAAAAGGGGTCTTTGCTCTAGACAAATCCTCACCAAATGCCTTTATTCCATTGTGGTGAACTTGTAGGGAAAAATTCCTCATCTGTTTGTGCAAAATCTGCATATAATATATTTAACACAATAAATAGTGATTACATTGTCAAATCACTAGCAAAGTGCTTCCCACAGTGATAATTGTTCATCCTCCAGGAGCAGGACCTGAGTCAAAGCCCAAACTGGACACTTATTTAAACACCCTTTATGGACCAGGCGATTTTTCACTTTTGAGCTTTTCCTTTTTTCCAAGAGTCTTAGCTTCTTTTTTTTTGAGGCCTTGATTTATGTGGATTCAGTTGTAGTTTTGAATTACACCATCCATTTTACCACACAATGTGATGAAAAACGGGAAAAAAATTCCAAGAGGATTGAAATAGTGCTAACATGCTATTCCGCTATAGCTATTTGGTTTTTGTTTGTACGGTGTTCGTTGTGTGGTCAAAATTCTCCCAAGTCTGTACGATTACTGTGATACCAAACTTGCATAGATTTTTATTTATCTAGGCACTAGGTAGTACAAAAATTTTCAGAATTTTTTTATTTTTTTAAAGTGCAGTAATAAAAAAATAATAAAAAATATATATATATATATATATATATATATATATATATATATATATATATATATATATATATATATATATATATATATATATATATATATATATATATATATATATTATGTGTGTGTATAAATTCTGGCTTGTGCTGCCATTTTCCAAGACTCTGTCTTTTTCTCTCTATGGAGCAGTGTGAAGGCCTCCTTTTTGCACCCTGAGCTAACCATTTTAGTTATGATAATTTTGTGGTACATGTGATGTATGCCAACATTTTTCTTTTTTTGACGGAGGTGTGGTGACCAAAGAAACACACAATTTTTTGCATTTTGATTTTTTTTTTCTCTTTACGGCATATACTGTATAAACTTTTATAGATTCATCTTTTCCAAATGTGTTTATTTTCAATATTTTGTTTAGTTATTTTAAATTGGGAAGCATGGAGTGTTGATTTGTTTTTTTTGTATGTTGTGTGTTTCGTTTTTTAATATGCCATATATTTGTAAAAACTTTTATTTATTCTTAATTTTTTAGTCCCATTTACCATGTGTGGAGGGAGCTCAAAAAACAGTTCATTTTTTTTTTTTTTTGTTTTTTGTGCAGATGTTGAGGGAAGCCAAAGAAAAGGAAAAGCAGAGACTTGCTGAACAAGTGTCAGATGAGAGGACGGCACATTACGGCATGTTATTTGACGACTACCAGGGACTGTCTCATCTGGAAGCTTTGGAAATACTCTCCAATGAAAGTGAAACAAAGGTGATAAATAGGGGAGATTGGACTGTTTATTGCCGCCATCACTACTTTTTCTTTATATGATATACGGTATATATATAATAATTTTTTTGACATATTATATTCTTTACTGTGCCAATATATGTGCCTGTCACTGCAGGTCCAAGCTTATTTATCCTCCTTGGAAGATGAAACATTAGAAATCTTAAAAGCAGATCTTATTGCAATTAAGGATATTTTCCTTCAGAAGGATTTTGACAGTGAAGAAGACATCAGTGGTAAAGGTAATTAAATGGAAATGTCATTCTTGAGACACATGTCTACATCACTAAATATTCAGATCCAAGAATAGGACAGGTGGAAACTGTGCACATGGCATTTTGGCAGATAATGGGAGGATTTGCCGTTGGCCTCCACGTACGCTTCATTACAGGTATCCATAAATAAAGGTGCTCCCAAAACACAAATAAAATCCAACACTTTATTAAATTCAAACACATTGATCATAACCTCGCACTTGCTGATTTGTTTCTAGCACTGTATCATTACATGCACTTTCCAATCTTGTTTTCCAAATCACAATGTTTAGTTGCCTATTATATGGTGTAAACTGGATAGCACAAGTCATGCTTTCCTGCTATTCTCAGAGCACAAAAGAAAAGTCCCTGTACTACGTGAATAATCCCTTATTCCCTCCCACTACCAGTTCCATTTGTGCACAGTTACAGGAACTTATGAAGAACTTGCAGTCCTCATTGGACCCTATCTCCTTCATCTCATGTCCTGATTCTGCTTTGAAGCATTACAACGAAACCCTGCAAAGTGCCCTGGATGAAGCTGCACCTCCTATACATAGAACAACTCGACACAGACGGCGACAACCGTGGCACACGCTGCAAACACGTTTCCTGCAGCGGTGCTCCAGGTGCGCCGAACGTCTGTGGAGAAAATCCAATCTACCCGAAGATTTCATCCATTTATAAGTTCATGCTAAAAACATACAACTCTGCCCTTCACCTCTCCAAACAAACCTATTTCAACACCCTCATCACCTCGCTGTCCAATAACCCTAAACGTCTCTTTGACACTTTCCAGTCCCTACTCAACCCAAGAGAGCAGGCCCCAACCACAGATCTCCGCGCTGACGATCTGGCCAATTACTTCAAAGAAAAAATTGACCACATTCGACAGGAAATCATCTCCCAATCTCTTCATACCATGCACTGTCCTCCCTCCCCCACTGCATCTAGTTCACTCTCTGACTTTGAACCAGTTAAAGAAGAAGAAGTAAGCAGGCTCCTTGCATCTTCTCGCCCGACCACTTGCACCAGTGACCCCATTCCGTCACATCTCCTCCAGTCCCTTTCCCCGGCTGTCACCTCTCACCTAACAAAAATATTCAACCTTTCCCTCACTTCCGGTATCTTTCCCTCCTCATTTAAGCATGCCATCATACATCCATTACTTAAAAAACCCTCTCTCGACCAAAATTGTGCCGCTAATTATAGACCTGTCTCTAATCTTCCCTTCATCTCTAAACTCCTGGAACGCCTGGTCCACTCCCATCTTACCCGCTATCTCTAAGATAACTCTCTTCTCGACCCTCTTCAATCTGGCTTCCGCTCTTTACACTCTACTGAAACTGCCCTCACTAAAGTCTCTAATGACCTACTAACAGCTAAATCTAATGGTCACTACTCCATGCTAATTCTCTTGGATCTCTCCGCAGCGTTCGACACTGTGGATCATCAGCTCCTCCTCACTATGCTCCGCTCCATCTGCCTCAAGGACACCGTTCTCTCCTGGTTCTCCTCCTATCTCTCTGACCGATCCTTCACTGTATGTTTTGCTGGTTCCTCCTCCTCCTCTCACCTTCCCCTTACTGTTGGGGTTCCTCAAAGATCAGTCCTAGGCCCCCTCCTCTTCTCTTTGTATACTGCCCCTATTGGACAAACAATCAGTAGATTTGGTTTCCAGTACCATCTCTATGCTGACGACACCCAATTATACACCTCTTCTCCTGCTTTCACGCCGACCTTCTTAGAAAACACCAGTGATTGTCTTACCGCTGTCTCTAACATCATGTCCTCCCTCTATCTGAAACTGAACCTGTCAAAAACTGAACTCCTCGTGTTCTCTCCCTCTACTAACCTACCTTTGCCTGACATTGCCATCTCCGTGTGCGGTTCCACCATTACTCCAAAGCAACATGCCCGCTGCCGTGGGGTTATCCTTGATTCCGAGCTTTCATTCACCCCCCACATCCGATCACTGGCTCGCTCTTCTTATCTGCATCTCAAAAACATTTCTAGAATTGGCCCTTTTCTTACTTTCGACTCTGCAAAAACTCTTACTGTCTCACTTATTCATTCTCGTCTGGACTATTGTAACTCTCTACTAATCGGCCTCCCTCTTACCAAACTCTCCCCTCTCCAATCTGTCCTGAATGCTGCTGCCAGGATCATATTCCTCGCCAACCGTTACACCGATGCCTCTACCTTGTGCCAGTCATTACACTGGCTACCCATCCACTCCAGAATCCAGTACAAAACTACTACCCTCATCCACAAAGCACTCCATGACTCAGCACCACCCTACATCTCCTCTCTGGTCTCCGTCTACCACCCTACCCGTGCCCTCCGCTCCGCTAATGACCTCAGGTTAGCATCCTCAATAATCAGAACCTCCCACTCCCGTCTCCAAGACTTTACGCGTGCTGCGCCGATTCTTTGGAATGCACTACCCAGGTTAATACGATTAATCCCCAACTCCCACAGTTTTAAGTGTGCCCTAAAAACTCATTTGTTCAGATTGGCCTACCGCCTCAACGCATTAACCTAACTATCCCTGTGTGGCCTATTAATAAAAAAAAAAAAAAAAAACATAATCAGGTTCCTCTCATCATGTTCTCATACACTTTATGCAGTTAATAGCCTCTGTGTCTGTACTGCTACATACTTAGGCAGTGAACTGGTTCATGCAGCTTTACATGAACACCCGAGCCTTACACTATGGCTGGTCCAAATAACTAAAGCAATTGTTACCATCCACCTCTCGTGTCTCCCCTTTTCCTCATAGTTTGTAAGCTTGTGAGCAGGGCCCTAATTCCTCCTGGTATCTGTTTTGAACTGTGATTTCTGTTATGCTGTAATGTCTATTGTCTGTACAAGTCCCCTCTATAAGTTGTAAAGCGCTGCGGAATATGTTGGCGCTATATAAATAAAAATTATTATTATTATTAGTTGTGATCTTTCTAGCACACATCTGTATTATGACTCCATTCTGGAACAACAGATATGGGCAGCACAGTGGCTCAGTGGTTAACACTGTATGATGGCTCAGTGGTTAGCACTACAGCCCTGCAGCGCTGGGGTCTTGAGTTCAAATCCCACCAAGGACAACATCTGCAAGGAGTTTGTATGTTCTCCCCGTGTTTGCGTGGGTTTATTCCGGGTTGCCCGGTTTCCTCCCCCGTTCCAAAGACATACTGATAGGGATTCTTGATTGTGAGCCCCAATGGTGACAGTGCCGATAATGTTTATAAATCGCTGTGGAATTAATGTACGGTATATAAATGAGTAAAATTAAATATAGTGCTGTGAATAGGATCCTATCCCCTCGTAAAGTATGAGGAAAGCTTGGTATAATAGTTTTATGAGATTTCTGCTACTTCTTGATTGTGATATGCAATAAGGTAATATTTTAGCAATTATTTACAGCAGTGCATTCCCTCTGTCGTTCTGTGCAGGAGAAGAGACTGAAGAGTTCACTCGCATGCTTACGGAATTACTGTTTGAACTTCATGTTGCTGCTACCCCTGACAAGCTCAATAAGGTATTACCTACCCTCCAAGGTTTAAGGACACTTTCTCTCGCGCCTTTGTGCATGCTGTTTTTGAAGTTAAATTCTAGGGGAACGTTTCCATGTACTGAAAATGCGACTGCAGAAAATCCTCAGCATTTCCTGGTGGCTCAGTGGTTAGCACTGCAGCCTTGCAGCTGCTGGGGTCCTGGGTTCAAATCCTGAATACCTTTTCAATGTCCTAAGGCATAAACAATAATAATACAAAGAGAATGTCAGATAAAAAAACACCAAATTTCATTAACACAATAAAATGTTGTTTTGTTGTTTTTTTTTTTTGTATTTATTCTTGCGTTCTTTATGGAGGGATTAAAGTCAGTAGTAGAGTCATTGGCTAACAATAAGTCACTAGGCTCGGATGGACTCCCCATGGAGCTTTATAATAATTTTGGGAACATGCTTCTACCTCCCCCCTATGTATTACAAGCCTCTCAGAAAGACACTAAAGAGACAAAGCCAATAGTGTCAGTCCTGCCAAAAGAAGACTCATACAGCCTATACTCTTATTACTTATGGATATTGAAATTCTAACAAATGTTCTTGCCATTAGGGTAAATAAAGTTACTTTCACAGTAGTACACACAGACCAATCGGGATTCAAGGAGAATTCATAGTTGCCTCACAGTTTGCCTGGAGATGTATTCAAGGAGTTCTTCCAATTACTGGGGAAGTTTGCAATTTCCAATGCAAAATTTTAGGTTTTTTTCTGCTAAGGGATATTGGGCAGAAACACTGAGTCTTGATGGTCCAGGGTCTATGAATACGATAATCCGGTGATCAGCGACCTCCAACAGTTCAGCTGAACTCCTTTTTGTGCTGTGTAACTCTTTGCTGGATATTGTATTGGTAAACTATGCATTACATTCCAAAAAACCGTCATGTAGATATTGGCTATACAGAGGAAGGCCATTGTCACAAAATCCCTGAGAGGATACCTCAGCTGTCGCTAAGTGAGACCCCCAGGTTATCACATTTATACCTGATACGTTGTGTGATACAAAAATTGAGGTGTTTTGTAGAGGCACATTCAGACTCTCTGTGAAGTAAATGCTAAAAACAGCCAGCAACTTTACTGCACATGCTGTGGTCGTTCCCTAACTTAGAAACTTTTTGGAAAGTGATGCTATATATTGTGAATAGTGTATACTCTGTAGGGGTAAAAAATCGTTTCTGGGCATACTGGGGTAGAGGATTTCAAGACATATGTCGTCGCTGCTCAAAAGCATCTTGCTCGTGAAGGCGGTGGGCGGTGCATGCGCAGATTTAGAATAAGGGGAGAACTTGGAGAGGTGACTGCACATGCGGCACCATTTTGTTGGAGACTGTGGGTTTTTTAGAGCCCAACGCCACAGTAATTATTGTGCCTTTGCAAGATTTAAAATAGGAGGCAGGTTACCGACGGAGCAGTGACCGGTCATTCAAACAGGAGGATGAATAAGGAACCTGAGCACCAATAAAAGACCCTGCCCACAGACCCTTCCCCAATGCACAAAGATATCATTAAATGAAGACTTCACACATAAACCACAAAACGTATTCCTTCACTGCAGGTATCATTTTATTCAGTATCACAGTGCCAATATGGCTATGTGTGTACTCTACTTTACAAAATCCTGCTGACAAGTTCTCTTTAAGTACCGAGGACCACGGTAAAACAGCGGTGGCTGGTATAAGCCATATAGCATTGAATTATGGCACAGCCTTGGATAGAAGACCAATGGTTCCACAATACCTAAATACAATACATTGGCTGCTGAGTATGGAAAAAGAAATACTGAGTCAAAATTTGAGAAAATGTGGGAAGTTTAGAACGATGACTCAGGTATGGCCTCAAAGATTTGTTTAGGATCAGTTATCATTAAAAAAAAAAAATTGCCTACCTATTGGATCCTTACAGCTCCAACACCGCCATTCCAGTGGTCCATGGCCGATCCTGCCGTGATTACATCACCTGACCATTGCAGCCAATCACTGACCTCAACAGTGACTTTGCATAAAGTGCATGTGACCCTTGAGGCCAGTGATTGGCTGCAGCAGTCAAGTAAATGATGGATGAGACATCATAATTGGAGAATTAGTGGAGCAGAGCTGCTAGGTATTCAATGCATACATAATGGTTACCGTGTTTTCTTTACATCCCCTACTTTAGGCCAACATTTAGAAAATCACAGAAATCCTATTAAAAAGTACTGGCTCATTGCTGGTCAGTCAGTAAGGGGTGGGCACAGAAGAAGGACTTTCCGACAAAAACAAGCTGTCAAAACTAAAGATACATCAGCTTCTGACAACAGACTGTTTCCTGATTAAATGAGAGGGATTGCATGACATAGTGGCACATGTAGCAAGCTTGGCCATGTGGTTGTTTTTGAATATTCAGGTCAAGACGTGATCTTAGTAGCATTTAATATTTTATTATGTGATATCCTACACCTATGTTAGTTACATGATGTTAAACTTTACCATTAACACTTATATTACATTAAATTGTGAGGAAGTGTGTCACTGCTGTCTTCTCTACATATAACATATTTAGGCTATGAAGAAAGCGCACGACTGGCTGTTAGCAGAGGGTCTGTACTCAGAGGAACAACCCAACAATTTGGCCATGAATATTCAGGAGGTGCCAGAAGTTGTGCAGGATAATCCGACTGAGGTGAGGGAAGAAGACGGCAAATCTGAGGTTAAAAAACTACTTGGCTCTGAAGTAAGTTTATTATATACTTGTCTTATTTTTGTCATTGAAATAGAAGCAATCTATGAGGATTTTGAGACTATATCATTTTCTGGTTTACAATGTGCAAATATCATTATGATTTCAGGAATAGGCATTAAAAACTACCTTAGCATTCAGCCATTATCCAGGCTTGGGATAAAAGTCTGTAGTCATTGAATTGTGGCAGTGTGCGCACTGTCTTGATTCTCGGGATTATGTATGTATGTCTGTACATGCCAACTAGACTTCCCTGGCTTCTCTTAATTTACTGTTATTGAGAGAAATCAAACGAGTTTAGTTGACGCGTGACTGCAAGTTTGCTCAGACCGAGAATACCAGGGAATCATGACAGTGTGCGCATCACATGCTGTCATATTTTGACAGTCTGCAGTCACACATTGAGCAACTATAGACTCTTGTCCCAAGCTTGGACAACCCCTTCAATCCAGTGCCTACAACACTGTGTGCCCAGTTATTAGGCAATTTCTACTTTGGATGATTAATCTTCTCATGGACAAAATATAGTGCTGTTAGGCTAAGTTCACATTTGCGTTGTGCGCCGCAGTTTCGGCGACGCAACGCACAACGCAAATGTAAACGCATGCACAACGCAGCGTTTTGTGACGCATGCGTCCATTTTTGCATGGTTTTGGGCGCAGAAACAACTGCAACTTGCTGCGTCCTCTGCGCCCTGACGCATGCACCACAGTGACGCATGCGTCACAAAACGCAAGTGCAACGCATGTCCATGCGCCCCCATGTTAAATATAGGGGTGCATGACGCATGCGGCGACGCTGCGGCGCAGAACGCGAATGTGAATGTAGCCTTAGTCAATCCAAAAGGTTAAGAAACCTGAATATTTGAGAAAGTAAAACTGAGATTTTGACTTTCGAAGGAGAAAATGTTGACATTTCAATTGTTAAAGTGAGAATAATTAATAAAACCGCTTAAGATGTACGAAAATGTAATTTCTGACATCTCGAAAAATATCTGAGACCAATATAGCCACCCTTCTTTTCAATAACCGCTATAAGCCTCCCATCCATATGGAGTCTGCCACTTTGTTAATCTATTGACAACTTTTTGGGCAGCTCCAACCACAGCTCCAGACACTATTCAGAGAGGTGGCTGTTTTCCTTCCTCGTAAATTTCCCATTTAAGAAGGTGCCCACAAATTCTCAATAGGGTCATGTCATTATTCTTTCATCTTTATAGAGGCTGTCCACTTTTTTACATTGATGCCCTATCCGTAGGATAGGGCATCAATGTCTGATTGGCCGGGGTCCGGCACACCACCGATCAGCTGTCATTGGTGCCACCGCCGGCGGCTGCTGTCCGGAAGTACTTGCTTGAGGAGCTTGACTGTCTACTTGTAGTGGCCACCGCGGGGTACTACACATCCACCTCATATTCAAATCAATTGGAGGGTGATGTGCAGTATCAAGCCCTGGTCACTACAAGAGACGGCCAAGGTCCGCAAGTAAGTACTTCCGTCCGGCGCCGATAACAGCTGATCGGCAGGGGTGCCAAGTGCCAGATCCCATCCGATCAGACATTGATGCATAGAAGACAACCTCTATAAGGCCCTTAATGGCAGCCGAGCAGTGGGTGCACCCATTGGAGCATTGTCCTGCATGAAAATTATGGCTTTCTTGAGAGATGCATGACCGAATATCTTAGCAATTTCAATAGTGCTGCATACCTCTTTTAAGACTTATAACATATTTGACTTTTCAGAATCAGTTAAATCTTTTTTTGGCCCGCTTTGCCTGAGGAAAACAAGCTGCCTAATAATTCTACACAGTTTAATAAAGGCATTGTATCCTTAAGCCTCATCCTCCTCATTACACAAATACACATCACCTGATCTGCTTCATCCAATTAGCATTCAAGGTTCTACAGCGTGAAGTTAGAAAATCTGCATAAAAATGATATGTTCAAGATACTTGTGTAATAATTCTGTCCACAGTGTATTAAGGCCGAATTGTCATGTTCGTGTTTTATAATGGCTTCTAATGAATCAGACATGTCTGACACCAGCACGCACCCTCATCGAGAGTGGAGTGAACAACGCCGTTCTTCATGAATCGGGGCCATAGTCTATGGGGTTCATTCATCAAAGCTTTTACAACACATTTCTGAAGAAAAAAGCTTTGAAGAGTCACTCTTTCTGTGCACAAACGTGAAGTTGTGGAAAAAAATGATGGGTGCACGTTATTTTCACCCCAGCCCCGACAAAGTAGGCGACGCTGGGGTGCAGTGGGGGTAGAGCTTGATGAACCCCACTCATCAAATTTATGACAAGTGGCGTTGATTGCTACGCCACAAATCTTACTCCAGCAGGTGTAAGATTTGTGGTGAGGCACACATACAGGTGCACGGCACTGCGCACCTCTCCTCATAATGAATCAAGAGCACTTCCTCCAAAACGCCCCCTTAGGCAACGCATGCATTAAACGGACTGCACCTACGTTAGTGCCTTTTCCAAGATCACGTTATGCGATCGCGATAGCGTCTGCGTAGCGATGACGGACCCGGAAACGCTGCAGCCCGTGTCCGAGTGTCCGTCACAGAATGACGGCACATCGCTAACGCATGCCGATTATGACATGCGTTAGCGATGCGCTACATAATGGCCATCAATGGGTGCGCTGAAGCATCCGTTACATAGTGCTGCTCTGTAACGGATGCCATCAGCGCATTGCCATTGACGCAATGTGAACCTGGCCTTATCAAGATTGGTGAGAGAACTGCCCCAATGTCTTTAACAGGCACAACATACTGCATTTTATACAATATTATCCTGTTATTACTATATAACCCATAGCTGACCGAAATTGGGTTGTGTTGAATCAAGGGAGTCCTGGTGTCGCTGATGATGAAATGCTTATTACAAAATATTCTTAAAATTGAGAAAGAATTTTGATTTCATAAGAATCTAAAACTAATACTGGTTTGTTCCTCCTTACATTCAGGATATATACATGAGGTCTGTGGAAAACTTGGCAGAAATTACAGCTCGCTGCATTGAGCAGCTGCATAAAGTGGCAGAACTCATACTGCATGGACAAGATGTAGAAAAACCAGTGAAAGACCAAGCGGTTGTGTTAGCCAAGTGAGTATTAGAAATGCTGTACAGCGACCAGCATGCTGTATCTGGTATTGTAACATGGCGTTCAGTCAGATCGTTAATAGGTATCGTCCTGCCACCTTAGATGCCTGTGATGGAGCTACACATTTACCAAGGGTCAGGGTTTGTATCAGGGCCAAAACTATTATCACCACAATTTAATAATGGGCTAAGATCTATGGGCCTCAGTCATCAAAACTGTCTAAAAGAAAAACTATCTTGTTGTCCATAGCAACCAATCAGAGCTCCGCTTTCATCTCTTAAACAGCTCTGGAAAAATGAGAGCTCCACTCTGTTTGGTTGCCTTGAGCAACAAAGACCTTTTTAAGACCTTTTTAATGAATCTGCCTCATATTTTTGCTTTACGATCTTCAAAAAGTGCTATGTACTCCAATTAAAACTACAGCTTTCAAACCACAGCTCTGGAAACAAAAACATGAAAGAGTAATGGCTCTTAGAATAATGCAACCCCAAAAAATTATTTTTATTGCTACAAAAGTAGTAAAAAAAAATAGATAGATAATCAGAAAAAAAGAAAATCAGAAAAAATATAGATAGATGGGGTACCTCAGGAGTTACCGTATACGTACCAGTAGAATAAAGCTGGAATGTTAATAATATAGCTCGGTTAATGGTGTAATAGAAAAAAAATGGAATTTTAAACTTTTTTTTTCGTTCATCCCACCTGCTAATAAATGGAATAAAAAGTGGAAAAAGTTCTTAAGTTTGCAAAAGTTGAACAAATGAAAAATTAAAGCTTGTCGCATGAAAAATGAAAAAAAATATATCCTCATTAGGGATGAGTGAACGTGCTCGTATAAGGTGTTATCTGAGCATGCTCGGGAGCTAACTGGGTGTCTTCGGCGTGCTCGTAATATATGTTTGAGTCCCCGCGGCTGCATGTCTCGTGACTGTTCGACAGCCGTAATACATGCAGGGATTGCCTGTTAGACAATCCCTGCATGTGTTGCTGCTGTGGAAAAGCCACAAGACATACAGCCACGGGGACTCGAACATATATTACGAGCACGCCGAAGTCACTCTATTAGCACACTGGCATCCTTGGATAAAAACTTATCCCAGCACATTTTCTCATCACTAATCCTTATATTTCTCTATATATACATTAAAAATAAAAATCAGATTCAGGTTTTAGTGTCCAAAAAACTATATATATTTTTTGTGTGCATATGCAAAACTAGTGAAACGAACTACTGTAAATACATTTTGTATCATTATACTTTCAGAATAAACATCAACACGACAATTATACGAATTGGTGAATGGTGATTAATAACAAAATTATGAAATAAAAGAAAATCCAGAAGTTTTTGGGTTTTTTTGCTTATTTCGCCTCCCAATAAATTTGTGATCAAAAGCTTGTATGTACCACAAAAACTGGTACCAGGGAAAACCACAGCTAGTTTAATAAAAATAAAAAAACTAGCGCAGCTAAATCTGATCTCAAAATATATAGTTTTCAAACAAACTGTAGTTATAGTACAGCACTAAAAAAACAAATAAAATGATGGAGCAGAAAAAATAATCAATACAAATCTGACTTTGAGTGCAAAAATAAAAACTTCAACAAAAATGTCCTAAAGACTAAAAATAGGCCCGTCCGTGAGGGGATAGGGGTTAACTTTTAATTCTTCAGCAGATTGTAAATTGTTTGTTGCTTTCTGTGCTCAGAAAAAGACATGCAATACTATCAATAATCATTTCTTAAGTGGAATTGGGTGGTTTTCAGGGTAAAGTAAGTGGTTAATATGTTATAGTTGTTGTCACTTGCCTCACTGGAAAACACAAGATCAGGCAAGAAAACTTCAACCTTTCAAATGAGGTTCGGTGGGAATTCTGACCATAAGCTGTGATTTTGGGGGGCCACTCTTTCATTGTGTGCATCAGAGTCTATGCTGCCACTCCATGACACACCGTGACTACCATGGCACACATAGTATAGATATGGGCTCAATTCATCAAGATTAGCGTTTTGTCTGCCAGTCTTGATGATGAACAATTTGCTGGCGTGAGATACGCCAAACTAATGAAGATGTGCACCTCTCAATGAATTTGGCTGGTCTATCAGCTGCCATGCACCAGAAACAGAAATGTACCCCAGTCAGGGGCTGGCACACATTTTTAGTGTAATTTACACCACTTTGCTTTAAAGGTCGGTGGAACTGGTCAGGATTGCCGTAAACCCATCAAAAATCACAAAATATTTGTGCAACTGTGAGTTGTGTAAAAAATTTTGCAACATTTAAGCAGTTTTATGCCAAAGAACTGGATAAGATTGCTTAATGACTCGGTGGCAATGGACTTCCTGAGCCACAATGTTACATAATGATCTGTAGAGTTCCAAACTAACACCCATGCTTAGAGAGAGGGAAGCTAAGAAACTGACACTGATACACCATATGACTATGAGCACATTATGCACCCTGTTCTTTCGCTTGAATACTTGTATACATTTGCACTATTAAATACATCTTTGTATTGTTTTATTTATAAGGGTAATAAATTCTACCAAAAATATTTTTAAATTGTTTGTTTCTCTTTTAATACATTAGGCTAACCAGCGCTATGTGTAAGGAAGTATCCTCCCTATCAAAAAGCTTTTCTGTCTCTTTAACCTCTACTGGAGTAAGTATTTTATCTAGTAATTTATCTTAAACATTTAAGACAAATACTTTGTGGGTAAAAAATTACACACATGGACAAAATTGTTTGGTACCCGTCTGGTAAAGTTAGAAAACCCCACAATGATCACTGAATATCAACTAAAGAAAGTCAGACATTTATTTTGATATTTGGTTTAAGAGAAACATTTTAAAAAAAAACAAAGTAATGAAAATGGTCTGGAAAAAATGATGTTATTGCTAGAAAAGATTGAAAATAAATTGATCATAGGGACATGTAATTAGCATCACAGGGGTCTACAAACTTGTAATCCGTCAATCTGCCTATTTAAAGGGTGAAAAGTAGTCACTGTGCTGTTTGGTATCCTGGTGTGTACCACACTGAACATAGACCAAAGAAAGATAAGAAAAGATTTCTCCAATATTAGAAAGACCATTATAGACAAGTATGTTAAAGGGAAAGGCTATAAGACCATCTCCAAACAGCTTGATGTTCCTGTTACTACTGTTGCACTTATTATTCAAAAGTTTAAGGTCAATGGTACTGTAGGCAATTTACCTGGATGTGTCAGCAAGAAGAAAATTGAAGAGACTGATAATATTAATAGCAACCAAAGGGCCCAGAACCTCTTCCAATAGAGATTAGAGGTGAACTCCAAGGTCAAAGGACATCACTGTCAGATCGCACCATCTGCCTGTCTTCGCCAACGTGAACTTCATGGAAAACTACCGAGGAGGAAACCACTGTTAAAAGCAAATCATAAAAAAGTGAGACTCAAATTTGCCAAAATTCATATTGAAAAGCCACAATGCTTCTGCTAGAATGTCCTTTGGACAGATGTGACAAAACTGGAGTTTTTAGGCAGCTCTATGTTCACAGGCGCAAAACTGAAGCATAGAAAGAAAAGAAAGACATAGAATTTTTACAGGATGAAATGAGTGAAGTGGTCAAAAATGATGAAAGGGCAAACTTTTAAATTCCTATTTTGCATCTGTGTTCTATAAGAAAGCAAATGTAATATCACCTGATCTATCGAAGTAATAAAAGAATCCACACTATCTATAAACAGACAGATGGTGAGGAAACACCTAGCTAATGTAAATTAATATAAATCTCCTGGCCCAGATGAATTGCATCAGGAACATTTTGTAGATATAGTGTATCTCAATTTCAGCAAAGCATTTGATAAAGTATCTTATACTATCTTTATTGAAAAAATGACCAAGTATGGGATTGACAAGGCTACGGTTAGGCAGATTCATAGCTGGCTTAGAGATCGTACTCAGAGTGGTAATAACTTATTGCACATCCAATTGGAAAATTGTTTCAAGTGGGGTACCACAAGGCTCTGTCCTGGCCCTAGCTGTGTTCAACATTTTTATAAATGATATAGATAAGGAAACTGAAGGTAAACTAATTAAATTTGCAGACGATGCAAAGCTAGGAGGGATAGCTAACACTAGAGAAGACAGAGAAAGTATTCAGGATGGGAGGAATAGAACTAAACCAAAGCAAGTGTGAAAAAGACTTGGGCATATTAATAGATCACAGACTGCACATGAGTCAACAGTGTGATGCATCAGGAAAAAAGGCAAACACAGTTCTAGGATTCTCATCTGGAATACTGTGTCCAGTTCTGGTCACCACATTTTAAAAAAGAAATTGAAAAACTGTAGCAAGTTCATAGAAGAGCTAGCAGGATGGTGAGCGGACTGTAAACTATGTACTACGAGGAACCATTGAAGTACCGTATATACTCGAGTATAAGCCGACCCGAGTATAAGCCGACCCCCCTAATTTTGCCACAAAAAACTGGGAAAACTTATTGACTCGAGTATAAGCCTAGGGTGGAAAATGCAGCAGCTACCGGTGAATTTCAAAAATAAAAATAGATGCTCCATACCTTTCATTATGGCCCCATAGATGCTCCATATAAAGCTGTGCCACATATATAATGCTCTTCACCGTTCATTATGGCCCCATAGATGCTCCATATAAATCTGTGCGAAATATAATGCTGCTGCTGCAATAAAAAAAAAATGACATACTCACCTCTCTTGCTGCCCGCAGCTCCTCAGCGTCCCGTCTCGGCGTCTCTCCGCACTGACTGTTCAGGCAAGAAGACGGGAAGACGGAGCGGCGCCCGGCGTGTGGAACGCGGACAGGTAACTATGACATACTTACCTGCTCCCGGCGTCCCTGGCTCCTTATCCCGGACAGCTGGTCTCCGGGTGCCGCAGCCTCTTCCTCTGTCAGCGGTCACCGTTACCGCTCATTAGAGAAATTAATATGCGGCTCCACCCCTATGGGAGTGGAGTCCATATTCAGAACTTTAATGAGCGGTCCCATGTGACTGCTAAACAGGGGAAGAGCTGCGGCACCAAAGACCGTGGGACAGGCAGGGGGAGCGCCAGGAGCGCCGGGACTAGGTGAGTATGCGACAGTCCTCTCTCCCCCTCACCCGCCGACCCCACCGCCGATCATGACTCGAGTATAAGCCGAGAGGGGCAATTTCAGCCCAAAAATTTGGGCTGAAAATCTCGGCTTATACTCGAGTATATACAGTATATGGGAATGTTTAGCTTGCAATCAAGAAGGCTAAGAGGAGACTTAATAGCTGTCTACAGATATCTGAAGGGATGTCACAGTGTAGAGGGCGCATCCTTATCCCCATTTGCACAAGGAAACACAAGAAGCAATGGAATGAAGCTGAAAGAGAGAAGATACAGATTATACATTAGAAAAAAACTTTTTGATAGTGAGGGTGATCAATGAGTGGAACAAGCTGCCACAAGAGGCGATGAGTTCTCCTTCAATGGAAGTCCTCAAACAGAGATAGGACAGACATCTGTCTGAGATGGTTTAGTGAATCCTGCATTGAACAGGGGGTTGAACACTATGACCCTGGAGGTCCCTTCCAACTATAACATTCAATGATTCTAACATTGTACCTACTGTAAAACATGGATGTGACTCATTTATGTTTTGGATCTGCTTTTCTGCATCTGGCACAGGGTGTCTTGAATCTGTGCAGGATACAATTAAATCTCAAGACTGAGTGCATTCTGGAGCCAAATGTACTGCCCAGTGTCAGAAGGTTTCGTCTGAGTTGCATGTCATGGGTCCTGCATCAGGATAATGATTCAAAACACACAGCTAAAAGCATGAAGAATGACTAAGAGCAAAGGACTCTTCTGAAGTGGCTTCGAGTCCTAATCTAAATCCTATTGAACATCTGTGAAAGTAGCTGAAACCTGTAGTGTGGAAAGGCACCTTCACACCTGAGACAGCTGCAGCAGTTTGCTCATGAGGAGGGGGCCAAAATACCTGGGGACGGGGCAGAAGTCGCATTAAGAGTTCTAGAAAAAGGTTGTGCAAAAAAATGTTAAGTTAATGGTACCATCATTTTTGTCCATCATTAGTTTTGTCAGTTTCAAGTTATTTCAATGATCATTGAGGGGTTTTCTTATTTTACCAGAAAGGTACCAGCAATATTGTCTGTGTGTATGTACGTAACATGCATCCATACTCTGGCTTTGAACTGCATTATGAGCAATTTGCTAATATATATTAGATACTGTTTATATATAATATGGCATGTAAGTGTAATGTAATTCCCTGATATTGTACACCACATTACACTTTCCATAAATTGTTTATTGTTAATTTGTGTATAATATTGTCTATATGCTGGAAACTAACCATTTTTATTTATTTCATAGAGCAAGCTGAAGGCAGAAGTATTGAACCCCATGGTCAGCAGTATACAACTGGAGGTAACATGCTCTTCCTTTATTCCAATAATGACAATTTAAAGAAAAAGATTAAAACACAGAGGCTGATTCATCATTGCTTTGCACCTTTTTTCTGTAATAAAAGTGGTTTTAATAGTGACTTTTTTATTTGTACCTTATTAAAGAAGCACTCCAATCAAAACTTTTATCCTCTTAATATTTTTAAATAATCATATTATATAGCACTGTGTTCTTAAAATGCCTCATTTTGCCTTTCTACACAGGTAATTATTCTCTTCCATTAGGTCTATGACATCACGTGATTAAAAATGAACTAGCTGAAACCTTCTTAGCTCTATGTAGAAACAGGAGGTACCGTATATACTTGAGTATAAGCCGAGATTTTCAGCCCCAAAAAATGGGCTGAAGGTGCCCCTCTCGGCTTATACTGGAGTCATGGAAGGCGTGGGGTCAGCGGGTGAGGGGGAGCGACGACGGTCACATACTCCCCTGCTCCTGGCGCTTCTGACGCGGTCCCTGCATGTCCCATGGTCTCCGGCGCTGGCACCTTCTTCCTCTGTTCAGCGGTCACGTGGTACCGCTCATTAAAGTAATGAATATGGATTCTACTCCCATAGGGGTGGAGCCGCATATTCATTCCTGTAGTGAGCGGTACCAGTGACCGCTGACAGAGGAAGAAGCTGCTGCGCCCGGAGACCATCTGTCCGGGAGAAGCTGCCAGGGACCGCGCCAGGAGCAGGTGAGTATTTCATATTCACCTGTTCCTCGTTCCAGCGTCGGTGCCGCTCCGTCTTCCACCACGTCCTCTGCAGTGACTGTTCAGGTCAGAGGGCGCGATGACGTATTAGTGTGCGCGTCGCCCTCTGCCTGAACAGTCAGTGCAGAGAGGCGGGACGCTGAGGAGTAGCGGGCAGCGACGGGAGGTGAGTATGTCATTTTTTTTTTATTGCAGCAGCATTATATGTGGCACAATGCTATACGGAGCGTCTAAGGGGCCATACTGAACTGTATTGAGCATTATATGGGGCATATTTGTATATGGAGCGTCTGTGGGGCCATAATGAACTGCATGGAGCATTATATGGGGCATATTTGTATGTGGAGCATCTATGGGGCCATAATGAACTGTATGGAGCATTATATGGGGTATATTTGTATATGGAGCATCTATGGGGCCATAATGAACTGCATGGAGCATTATATGGGGTATATTTGTATATGGAGCGTCTATGGGGCCATAATGAACTGCATGGAGCATTATATGGGGTATATTTGTATATGGAGCGTCTATGGGGCCATAATGAACTGCATGGAGCATTATATGGGGTATATGTATATGGAGCGTCTATGGGGCCATAATGAACTGCATGGAGCATTATATGTGGCACATTTTGTATATGGAGCATTATATGGGGCGTATTTTAATATGGAGCATTTTATGGGGCCCATCATGAACTGTATGGAGCACTATATGGGGCTCTTGATTCAATATGGATATTCAAAAACACTTAACCTACTGATGTCTCAATTAATTTTACTTTTATTGGTATCTATATTTATTTTTGAAATTTACCGGTAGCTGCTGCATTTCCCACCCTAGGCTTATGCTCGAGTCATTAAGTTTTCCCAGTTTTATGTGGCAAAATTAGGGGGGTCGGCTTATACTCGGGTCGGCTTATACTTGAGTATACATGGTACATTTTCCCTGTATGAGTCAGGAGTCACGGCAAAAGTCCCTGGCAGAGGGAGGAGTAGAGCAGTTGGGTCAGGAATTGAAGAGGGTAATGATAAATGCTGGGACCAAAGACTTCTCTTTTCTCTGGTCTTTGTAGAAATAGGAAGAATTAGCAAAGGCAAAGTAAGCAATTGTAAGTACACAGGCTATATAATATGATGACCGCTATATATTAAGAGGATAAAAACTTTGATGGTAGTGTTTCAACTTTTTAAATGAAGTAGTCCCCCTTGTAAAATAAAAACACCATATACTCACTGACCTCCAGCACTGGTGCTGCTGCGGTGAAAAGAGCCCCGGGGCTGGCGTGACATTGTTATGTCATGTGAGCACTGCAGCTAATCAGTTTATTACTACTTCCTCTTGTCTGAGGTTCATCTGAAGGGGTTAACCTCAGAAAAAAAGCGGAAGAAGTGAGGGTGCAGCCGAATAGCTGCCACTTATTTGGCTGCTGGGCTCACGTGGCATAACAATGTTCTCTGGAAGAACCGGAGCAAACGTCACCAGTGCTGGAGGTGTGAGCATATGGTGTATTTATTATACAAGCAAGACTTCATTTAAAAAAGGAGTTCTCTGTGTAGTGTACAACCCCTTTACTTGGTTTTGTCTCTGTTTTTTTCTTTTGTTCATCTTTTTGGACTCCGTTTTGGTTATACAGATATTTTATCTTAATTTATTATTTGTGACTTCGAAGAATTACAATTTTTTTCTCCACAATTATACTTTTATTTTAGTGGAGTACAAAATCTTTTTTTTCTTTGTGCACTTGAAGACTAACGTGCAACATTTTAAATCTTATAAAAAAATTGTGTAACTTTTTATTCTAAAAAATAATGATGATAATTTCTATGAATTTGTACCAAACTCATGAAGCAGTGTATGCCCATTTTTATAAATTTGGCTCAAAAAGAAAGACCAGATTAAAAAATGACTTAAAGTGGTGGTCCGGCACCTAAAATGTCCTGTCTAAACATGTATCTTTACACCCGGTCCACTGTTTGTAATTAGCTTTATTATAATGAAAACCACAAATGAGGATTCAGGGCAATAATCTAAAGGTGTTATTTCACATATAGCATTGATCAGCTTTCCAGAACTTGGGTGCTTACTTACTGGAGGATTCTGGTCATGCTGACATAGATGGGGGATTAGGGTCCCCAACTGTTTAATATTTAGCACCTATATTCTGAATCGGCTGGAATGTCCATCTGCACATGCACCGCACCCGGGAATAACGGCGCCAACGTGATATGCCCAACATCATCAGCATGCTACTGCACATGCACTGCCCTTAGAATGGCGCCACCTGCAGGAGATATCTGCTGTGGGAACCAGGTCACAGAGACGAGTGATCTGTCAATCTATAAGAATTCACTCATGGATTACAAGATAGTGGAGACATGGATATGTAATAAAAAAAAAGTATGGAAGTAATCTTCATTTCAGGTACTTTACTTGTGATGATAATACTTTGGGGTCTAAAAACCTCCCGTAATATTCCCTTTAAGTGACTACAGCAGATAATAAATCTCTGGAGCACTCACGTAGCCACTTGGTATCACTAACTGTTCATCTCCACACTGTGTAATATCAGCACTCAGATCTGAAGATACAAGTGAAAGTCACTGTAATGTACACGAGCCTGGACAAGTTACACATTTCCCTTACACCGAAAATGCGGTTGTGTGAATCTCCCCTGAGTGGCGTCTGTGTTTAAAAATTGGCCTCACACGGACACAATGCTGGCCAGTAGTTGGGCTGTTCACCAAATATCCGTGGGAAAAAAAATTGCAGCATGTTGGAAAAAACGGATCCGGCGCAGATTGTGAAAAACTGATGCGACAGATCTTTTTTCGACGGATCCGCCTAGCATATCCAGACAATTGGATAAAAAAAAATTTGGAGCATGCTCAGTTTAAAAAAACTGAATCCGGCATTTTTCGGATCTGGCACCTTCCGGCTCCCATAGGCTTCTATTCTAGCAAATAGCCGGAAGCTGAAAACCAGATGAAACGCAATGTCATCCGGCACTAATACAAGTCTATAAGAAAAAAAACGGATTCGGAGGCAACATTCGCAGGATCCGTTTTTTTTTTTAAATTTAGCCGGGTTGAGCCTGACGACGAAAACCTGATGTGTGAAAGTAGCCTTACAGATGACATGCAGATATCACACAGATGAAAATATGGATGACAAATTGTCAGTTTTTTTCTCTGGATTAAATATGGGTGATTTTTTTTTTTTTTTATTTGCTCATGTTAAGTTAGCCTTATAGTTCTCTTGGTTTTCTCCCTGTCCTCTCCCTAATGGGCCGTACACTACTCGGACAACCCCCTTCTTAATCCTCACGTTGCTACCTTGTAAAATAATAACACTTAGGCCAGAGTCACATTAGCGTATCACATCCGATGCGAGAGCGCCTGCACTGCTGCGAGCGGGAGCCGAGTGTCAATGCTCTGTGCTCTAACATCAGAGAATCACAGCACAGGTGCAGAGGAGAAGTTAATTTCTCCATCTCCTCTGCTGCCGGTGATATCCGAGTGCAGTGCGCTGCATCTATAGACTAATATGGGTGCGTGCGATCCGAATTTCGCATGCAATCGCAGCATGTTGCATTTTTTTTTCCATTCAACTGCGATCCGATCGGAGCAGGAAAAAAAAACGCCATTGAGAACGCAAGCATAGGATTAAATTGTTATTAATTAATTTAATTCGCAAGTGGGAGCGAGCCCTTATACTCCCCTCCGGTGCCAGCGCCGTTCCAGATCACATACATGTGGAAGAGCTGCTGCTGCCTCATTTCCCTCAGGTGTATGTGATACATCCAAAGGCTGGGAGTGTGACGCCAGCGCTAATTGGCCACAGGGATTGCATGACATAACAATGTTACGCGATCCCCGGGAGAGCCAGTGCTGACACTGCTGGAATGGCGCCGGAAGTGAGTATAGGGGCTCGCTGCCAATTCTGTATAACATGGCCAAGTACTATGCAATGTTATACTATGGGGCAGCGCAGATCAGTGATTACTTTCTCATGTCATGGTTTGGAGAGGTCTGAATACTTTCCGTACCCACTGTATGTGTTTATTGTTATGCTTAATGTCTATTGTCTGTACAAGTCCCCTCTAAAATGTGAAGTGCTGCGAAATAAAATTATTATTATGTCGAAAGCAAACAATCGCAGCATGTATCGAGTGCATCAGAGAATTGGATCACATGCACCCATACAAATCTATGAGGTTGTGCAGCTCATTTATTGGAGTGGAACATGACACAGTAGTAGCAACTCTCCATACATAATGGAAGCATCATGGTCTTATGGTTCCTGCACACATACTCCAGCTGGGTACACCAAAAATTGTAATTAGACTGTACATTTATGTATGCGTTTTTGGAACATTGTAAATGTTTCTTTTAGGAGAGAAAACAGATAAATGTTGCCATCATGAAAAAGATACCATATCATTAATGATTATTTTTTATTCCACAGGGAAATAACAGCAGAACCTACATCCAGGATGCTTTCCGGCTCCTTCTCCCTATCCTCCAGTTCTCCCACATTCAGTCGACCTCTTCTAAAACATAACAGACTTTCTTATCCAATCTCCGATTACACCCAGCACAGTCAGATTATTGTGCGTGTTTTTACGAAGCCCTATCAAAGCTTAGATGCTGGATATGGTTGCACAAAATATAGCGCTACCAAGAAAGTGAGAACTGCCCACCTGACTCTTTAGAGTCCGGACGCCATTAATCGGAGTTAGAAGAGGTCACATGACCCAATATGTCGCCGTCCTGCGGAATGTTTGAGTAGTTTCCCCTAGAAGCCAAATATAAGTTCCGTTTTCACGAGTCATGAGCGGCACTTTGGAAGATGAATGCATTCAGATAATCTTTAATGGGGTATCGGGCAGATGACGTAATCCAGTAGGAATCTTCCCCACTGACAATTCCCTTTGACAAGTCCTTTTTAAGTGAACAAACATCCAAATAGGCGACCTGACTGCTGGGGACGGGCGCTGTATGCTACTTGTAGATTTGCACATTGTATGAAAACAAACCACATGTTTAAGAGTATGTTAACACGTCGTTTTTGAAGGCAGATCTGTTTCAAAATCCTAATTGGATTTTCTTAGACATGGTTTCCCTTTGAAACTAAATCCACCATTGGAATCTGTTTTCCTATATGGATTTTGGAGCAGAAATTGCTCCAAAACCCTCAATAAAATGAAACTATTAAGTGTAATGGTATTTTCACATAGATCTGTAAAAATGAATCTTTCTGTTTACAAAAAATCCACAATAAAAAAAAAATTCAGCCATTTATGGTGTATTTTTTATGGAATTTTGTGCACAGAGAATTTTTTCTCCCTTCTATTGATTCAGTGGTGAAATTTGGATCGTTTATTCAAGTAGAAATGCCTAAAAAATTGAGATGCTGCTTCTTTGTGGGGAAAAAAAATGACAGCATGTGCACTATAGTTATGTTTTCTCATTAAAATGAATAGGAAGCTAAACATGTTTTAGGGTTTTTGATGTGGATTTTGGGACCGAATTCACTCCCAAATCCACGTCAAAATCTAGATCAAAAACCTTTGGGAGTATGGTGACACAGGTTTGTAACATGGACTTTGGAACAGATTCTATTCCAATATCCACATTAAAATCAACCTTAAAAATCATTAGGGAGTGTTCACATTAAGTATTTTTGCTGACTTTTGAGAGTGGAAACTGGATACCTGCATACGACATCAGGCAGATTCCGTCCTCAAAAAAAAATTGGAGTTTCTTCAATGAAAACTCAGCAAAAAGACTTAGTGTGTAAATAATTATAGACTATGTTCCCACTACGAATATTTGGTGAGTTTTTGATATTATTATTATTTTTTTATATAGCACAATTAATTCCATGGTGCAGTACATGAGAAAGGGGTTACCTACAGTTATAGATATCATTTACAGTAAACAAATTTACATTGACAGACTGGTACAGAGGGGAGAGGACTGTCCTTGCGGACTTACATTCTAAGGGATAATGGGGAAGAGACAGAAGGTTGGGGGTGCGGCAGCTCTGGTGTTGATAAGGCGGCAGCTCTGGTAGTGGTGAGGCGGCAGCTCAGGTGGTGGTGAGACGGCAGCTCGGGTGGTGGTGAGGCGGCAGAATGGTTATTGCAGGCTGTAGGCTTTCCTGAAGAGATGGGTTTTCAGGTTCCGTCTGAAGGATCCGAGGGTGGTGGATAATCGGACATGTTGAGATGTGGAATTCCAGAGGATGGGGGATATTCGGGAGAAATCTTGGAGTGGAGGCGGTTGTGTGAGGAACGAATAAGTGTGGAGGAGAGTAGGAGGACTTGGGAGGATCGAAGATTACGTGAGGGAAGATATTAGGAGATTAGTTCAGAGATATATGGAGGGGACAGATTGTGAATGGCTTTGTAGATCAGATTTAGTAGTTTGAACTGGATTCGTTGGGGAATTGGGAGCCAGTGGAGGGATTTGCAGAGGGGAGAAACAGGGGAGTAGCGAGAAGAGAGGTGGATTAGCCAGGCAGCAGAGTTGAGGACAGGCTGGAGTGGTGCAAGAGAGTTAGTGGGGAGGCCACAGTGGAGGGTGTTGCAGTAATCGAGGCTGGAGATGATGAGGGCGTGCACAAGAGTTTTAGTAGGTTGTGGGCTGAGGAAGGGACGGATTTTGGCAATATTTTTGAGTTGGAGGCGACAGGATGTGGCAAGAGTTTGCACGTGCGGTTTGAAGGACAGGGCAGAGTCGAGAGTTACCGCGAGGCAGCGGATTTCAGTAGCGGGAGAGAGCGTGATGCCATTTACCATAATAGATAGATCAGGTAGGGGGGATATGCGAGATGGGGAAAGATGATGAGTTCGGTTTTGTCTACATTGAGTTTTAGGAAGCGAGAGGTGAAGGAGGAGGATATGGCTGACAGACACTCCAGGATTCTGGACAGCAGCGAGGTGACATCTGGGTCAGAGAGGTAGATCTGAGTGTCGTCCGCATACAGGTGGTAATGGAAGCCATGGGACTTTATGAGATGTCCTAGGCCAAGGGTATAGATGGAAAAAAGTAGGGGCCCTAGGACAGAGCCTTGAGGGACTTCAACAGAGAGAGGGCAGGATTAGGAGGTAGTGTGGGAGTGGGAAACGCTAAATGTGCAGTCGGAAAGGTATGAGGCAATCCAGGACAGGGCAAGGTCTTTGATGCCAAGGGAACAAAGAATTTGTAGCAGTAGGCAGTGGTCGACTGTGTCGAATGCAGAGGACAGGTCGAGAAGGAGGAGCATGGAGAACAGTCTGTTAGCTTTGACTGTGAGTAAGTCATTAGTAATTTTGGTCAGGGCAGTTTCGGTGGAGTGGTGGGGGCGGAAGCCAGATTGGAGGGAGTTAGATGAGAGGTGGGAGGAATGTTGAGCATGGACATGCTACTGAAGGAGTTTTGAAGCAAACGGGAGCAGTGATGTGATGTGATGTTGGAGATTTTCTGCAGGATTTCTGCATTTATTTGTTAATTAGGTAACTTGCATTTTTATCGTGTTTTTGACTCCGTGATTTTTGTCTCTTTTTGGTATGTCAGCGTGCAGGAGATTTCTATAAATACCATGCACTTTGTTGCAACTGTAAGGCTTCTTTCACACTAGCGTCGGGCTCGGCCTGTCGCAGTGCGTCGGGCCGAGGTTACCGACGCTAGCGTTGTATACGCCGCACAACGGGGGCAGCGGATGCATTTTTCCAGCGCATCCGCTGCCCCATTGTGAGGTGCGGGGAGGTGGGGGTGGAGTTCCGGCCGCGCATGCGCGGTCGGAAAAAGCGGACCGTCGGCGGCAAAAACGTTACATGTAGCGTTTTTTTGTGCCGACGGTCCGCCACAACACAGCGCAACCGTCGCACGACGGTTGCGACGTGTGTCAATCCGTCGCAATACGTCGCTTAATGTTAGTCTATGGGGAAAAAACGCATCCTGCAAGCACTTTTGCAGGATGCGTTTTTTCGGCCAAATGACGCATTGCGACGGATTGCAAAAAACGCTAGTGTGAAAGTAGCCTAAGACGCTGTGTTTTTTGCCCAGAGAAGTGACGCAGCGCCTTAAACCTCATCATGGAAACTTAACCTGAGAGTATGTTCACACAGTTTTTGCCTTAAATTTCAAAGCCGATTCTGTTCCAAATTCCATGTAATAAAAACCATTAAATACTCTTTCAATGAGTTTCCTATTGATTTTGATGAGAAAATATGTCAAGAATGAACACTGTGCGGTTCTTTCCATGTACTTTCTTTTTTCAGCAAAAAAGTCCCACATAGAAACCATGTCAAAAACAACCTAAAAAAATGCTATGTGAATGTCCCATTAAAGTAGGGTTTTTAGAGTTACTGCTCAATAATTATTAAGAATTATTTTCTTCATAAGAAGCTGATCTAATATAATGAGTTCTCTACTAACATTGCTTTCAGCACAGAAAATAGTGTCATAGGATATGTAATAGTGATGAGCGAGTGTACTCGTTGCTCGGGTCGTCTCCGAATATTTGTTAGTGTTCGGAGATTTAGTTTTCATCACCTCAGCTGAATGATTTACAGCTACTGAGGAGATGAAAAACGAGTACATTCGCTCATCACTAATAAGTAGCAGAAATATGAAGTTTAGTCATACCATTAAGGCGCTGTTCACAACTGCGTTTCAGGCATGTTGGCGGTGAACACCGTGAGTATTCTATGACGTATGTTGCTGTATGGCGAATCCGATGGGGAATACACTTGTGTTCCTTTTATTTACAATGTGCCTAAAAAGCGAGATGTGATCAGAGCCTAAAGAGCATCTTTATAAATCATATAACACATTTTAAAATAGTAAATGTGACTTTTCCGAGCAAAAGCTGAAAATCTGAGTTTTATTTTTCGCTGGAACTTTATATGCAGCTGTGCCTCCGAGGATGAGGCCACAATTATGACATTATTTCTCTTTGGAGGCGCAACATGAGTATTTACCAAACCTTCTCAGATTCCTGAATGACTTATCTGCCTAGTTTTGTGCGGGCAGTCAGTAATTCAGCATAACTAGACAGGCTTAAAGGGATGTTCTCAAGTCTGGAGATCATCCCCCTATCAATGGATTAGGAGATAATTACCCAATCTCTGGGGTCCAACCCCACTGGTCCCGAGAAGCAGGTCTCTGAAGAGCCTCGTGTGAATGGAGTGGTAGTTTATTATGTGCACTGCCGCTCAATTCTTTTTGGAGTGTGGCAGACCAGCCGTGCACAGCGCTCAGCTATCTCCACCAGTCCCATTATCAATGAATGTTCAACTGCAGCTCCATTCACACAAGGTTCTTGGGATTGGTGGGGGGTCCCAGCAGTCAGACCTCCAACGATTGGAAAGTTGTCTCTTACTCTATGGATAGGGGGATAATATCCAAACTTGACAATACTCCCTTAACAGGGAATTAATATTTTAATCCTGATCTCAATGTTGCTACCGAAAAATTCTGTAGATTTGTCTGAATATTTTTACATATTACATTGATGGCAAATCCTTAGGGTACACCATCCCGGTGATTGGCAGTTACGTCCATATGGTTATGGCTCTACCTGACTGCCGTATAAATCAGACTGAGATCGGACCACAATGCGTGGACTGGCCGGCGGTCCTCCCAAGTGTCACAGCTTCATATATTTCTATGCAACTGTCATGTTCAGGCTGTAAGAGGCGCCGGCCAGTCCGTGCATTGTGGTCTGATCTTGGTCCCATTTATATGGCATTCTGACTGCACCCTATGGATAAGCCATCAATATAATATTTTGGATAACACTTAATAGTATAATAACCCGCAAAACCCAATTTATTTTTCTGAGACCATAGTCTAACTCCAATTTCAATGCCTTACTTTTAAAACCGAATCTTTGCATTACTTAGCCATTTACATACCTTCATGAGATTACAGAACTAATCCACTGTCGGGTGGATGCAAATCATCCCCAATACTGGACGCTATTTACATTCATGGTAATATTATGGTTCAGGTGGTATGGTATGGTATTATTTTCTTAATACATGTTATAAATAATTGCAGTCTTATCATGAACAGAACATCATACACTGGGATGACAGCAATGAAACGTTGGCATCGTCGGACTGGCAGAAAAAAGGACATTTGGATCTCTAGATGCCCCTTGGATTCCAGAAATTGTGGACCCGATTTACAAGACTGCTCTCATAATGAACTACCGTAAATGTATATGAAGATATTTATTTTCAGATTCCTTTTATCTGTATCAAAACATCTTACTGTAGATCATATGATACCCCTGAATTATAGTTATACTATGTGTTTGTAGTAAATGTCATGCGTTCTCTTCTTTTTTTCTTTCTTACAATCAATTCTCATTTGGGGTTCATTGATTGAAAAAAGGTGGAAAAAAATAATTTATATACAGTATGTACAGTATGTATGTCTGATTGTCGGAGAGGAAACAGCCACAGCTGGAGGTTCAGATATTTATATTAAATGTAGATTTCACTATTTTGAGTAGACAACAGAATGACAAAATGCTTTTCAATTAAAGAGTTATCCAATAAAGAAGGCGTTATCCTTTCTCTTTAGGACAGAAGATAACTTGCTGATCACTGGGACCCTCATCAATCTCAGGAATGGGGCTCCACAGCCCTGTCCTGAATGTAGCAGGGGTTTGCACGTCCGGCCTCGGCTCCATTTATTGTATATGGGCCTGACGAGTACATAATTCAGCTATTTCCGGCAGTCTGATGGACCCTGAATGGAGAGGGGATAACTTGTTTTTTTTGGGGGGCATAACAATTTAAAATCTGTTTTTTGAGAATCGTTTTTTTAATCACTGAACCACTTTTTGCCCAAAGTATAAGTAGTGTTGCATGCTGTTATGCAATATCTCCGCTTCCAATATTGATTTGCAGGCGTATTGTTCTCAGTATTTTCTGGTTAGCAGTAATAGGAATTCTTTTCTAGGAGACTATCTAAGAACATGTAGCTACCAGGAGAAAATGAAGAGCGTTGGGGACAACTGTAGATACAGCAAAATGCCCACGTTCCCCAATTAGATTGTCCAGAAATTAGTGTGAGGTGCCTTCACATGTTCATATTTTACAGTCGGCATTTGGGGCACAATTCCAAGCCTCTTATATGTAAGGAGCCCTTTGGTTGGGCTGGGAGTTGTGGGCTCAGGCCTTCAAATATGGACATGTCAATGCATTGTTTTTTCTGTCGAATTTCACAAAATAAAGTGAATGAAGAACGTTAGGACTACACAGTGTTCTTGGTGAAGCAACTACCTAGGCTGTTTAAAGGGAATCTGTCAGCAGATTTTTGCTATGTAATGGGAGAGAACCACAATGTGTCACTTACTAGGCTGTGTTGCTTTTTCAATGCAATCAGTAACACTGGTGCCTCCTAGTCCAACCACACCCTTAACATGGATTAGCAGCTTTCTGTTTTCAATGTATAGTGACAGAAAGCTGCTATTCAATGAATTGAGTGGCTTTATACAGAGCTCGGCATCTGAGCTCTCCTAAATCTGCAGCAGAAAAAAACTGTGACTCTAGCATAACTGCTGCTCTTTATAAACTACCGTAAGTGATCCATAACTGGAATCAGGCTTTTTGTCTCTGCTTCTTGCTGCAGTCTGATTACATTGCAATACCTGCTGATAGATTCCCTTTAAAAAAATGATGCAATCTCAGATTGGTTGCAGTTGCACATGCATTGGGGTCTATGATGCCGTGTGCCATTTGTGATAGAAAATTCAGCTGGTTTTGATTGTTTGCACCTGCATAAAGCCTCATTAGGTGTAATGGCATTGCACCACACTGCCATCTTCATGCTGTGTGACTAAATTCACAATGTAGCTCTAGCCTTTTCTACTCCCCACTGCTAGCAGCTCCATTCAATGTGTAGGAGCTACTGCCAAGTGCTGCAGAACATCTGAGCTGATCTGTAGCAGCTGGCAGTGGCTGATAGAGCTGCGCAGTGCAACTCTGTTCAATGTTTACATCTAGCTCACACCGGAACTAATAACGCCTGATCGGTCGGGGTGCTAGATAGGTTCATCAGCTATAAGTAACCTATTACAGACTGGGAGGAGCTTAGTGTTCTTCCGTGGTATAACTGACTGGAAGTCCTGGAAAATGTCTACCTCTATGAGCACTACTTTCTCACATATCAAAACAGAGCCTTCTACTTCCAGGCTGCTCTGTCCACGGGGCTTGACTGCAGACGTAACACTGATGGACAGCCGTCTCCCTGCAGTTAGGCAGCTGAGGCCCGCTGTCAGTCAGTATGACGTCAGCTGTTGCACCCCGTCAACAGAGCGGAAAAGAAGCCGCTGCTTTGTCGACGTATCGTCAGTGGCAGCCACTAAAACCCCGGCTGGAGCCGTCCGTAACATAGAACACAACAGGCAGGTACTTGGCAACTACCTGCCTGTTAGTTTTTAGGCTCTAAGTAAAAAAGAAATAAATAGTCCTGGGCTTAAACAAGCAATACAAATATTCACAATCAATATTCCTAAATGAAGTGCTGTACAGTATAATATTTTTGAAATGAAGGTGGAATTTTGAACCAACGACACCGGTGCCGACCTTGTTCACTTGTAATTGTGGGCATTCTGCAGGGAATAAAGCTTGGCCATATGCTAGACAAAAAATTTGGTTAACCCCTTTACCCCCAAGGGTGGTTTGAACGTTAATGACCGGGCCAATTTTTACAATTCTGACCATTATCCCTTTATGAGGTTATAACTCTGGAACTCTTCAACAGATCCTGATGATTCTGACATTGTTTTCTCGTGACTATCTTCATGATAGTGATTTCTTTGATATTACCTGTGTTTATTTGTGAAAAAATGGAAATTTGGCGACAATTTTGAAAATGTTGCAATTTTCCAACTTTGAATTTTTATGCCCTTAAATCACAGAGATATGTCACACACAATATACTTAATAAGTAACATTTCCCACATGTCTACTTTATATCAGCACAATTTTGGAACCAAAATTTTTTTTGGTTAGGGAGTTATAAGGGTTAAAATTTGATCAACAATTTCTCATTTTTACAACACCATTTTTTTTTAGGGACCACATCTCATTTGAAGTCACTTTGAGGGGTCTATATGATAGAAAATACCCAAGTGTGACACCATTCTAAAAACTGCACCCCTCAAGGTGCTCAAAACCACACTCAATAAGTTTATTAACCCTTCAGGTGTTTCACAGGAATTTTTGGAATGTTTTTAAAAAAAAAAAAAAAAGAACATTTAACTTTTATTTTACCAAGGGTAACAGGAGAAATTGGACCCCAAAAGTTGTTGTACAATTTGTCCTGAGTATACTGATACCCCACATGTGGGGGTAAACCACTGTTTGGGCGCATGGCAAAGTTCGGAAGGGAAGGAGCGCCGTTTGACTTTTCAATGCAAAATTGACTGGAATTGAGATCGGATGCCATGTTGCGTTCGGAGAGCCCCTGATGTGCCTAAACATTGAAACCCCCCACAAGTGATGCCATTTTTTAAAATAGACCCCTAAGGAACTTATCAAGATGTGTGGTGAGCACTTTGAACCTCCAAGTGTTTCACTACAGTTTATAACGCAGAGCCGTGAAAATATATATTTTTTTTTCCACAAAAATTATTTTTTAGTCCCCAGTTTTGTATTTTGCCAAAGGTAATAGGAGAAAGTGGACCCCAAAGGTTGTTGTCCAATGTGTCCTGAGTACGCTGATACCCCATATGTTGGGGTAAACCCCTGTTTGGGCACACGTGAGAGCTCGGAAGGGAAGGAGCACTGTTTTACTTTTTCAATACAGAATTGGCGGGAATTGAGATTGGACGCCATGTCGCGTTTGGAGAGCCCCTGATGTGCCTAACCAGTGGAAACTCCCCAATTATAACTGAAACCCTAATCCAAACACACCCCTAACCCTAATCCCAACCATAAACCGAACCACACCCCTAACACGAATATGCCCCTAACCCCAATCCCAACCACACCCCTAACACACCCCTAACTCTAATCCCAACCATAACCCTAACCACACCCTAATCCCAACCATAAATGTAATCCAAACCCTAACTTTAGCCCCAACCCTAACCGTATTCCCAACCCTAACCGTAGCCCTAACCCTAAATTTAGCCCCAACCCTAACCCTAATGGGAAAATGAAAATAAATACATTTTTTTAATTTTATTATTTTTCCCTAACTAAAGGGGTGATGAAGGGGGGTTTGATTTACTTTGATAGTGGGTTTTCAGCGGATTTTTATGATTGGCAGCTGTCACACACTAAAAGACGCTTTTTATTGCAAAAAATAGTTTTTGCGTCTCCACATTTTGAGAGCTATAATTTTTCCATATTTTGGTCCACAGAGTCATGTGAGGTTTTGTTTTTTGCCGGACGAATTGACGTTTTTATTGGCACCATTTTCGAGCACGTGACATTTTTGGATCGCTTTTTATTCCGATTTTTATGAGGCTGAATGACCATAAACCAGCTATTCATGAATTTCTTGTGGGGGGGGGGCGTTTATACCGTTTCACGTTTGGTAAAATTGATAAAGCAGTTTTATTCTTCGGGTCAGTGCTATTACAGCGATACCTCATTTATAAAAAAAATGTATGTTTTAGCGCTTTTAAGCGATAAAAACTTTTATATAAAAAATTATTATTTTTGTATCGCTTTATTCTGAGGGCTATAATTTTTTTTATTTTTTCGCTGATGATGCTGTATGGCGGCTTGTTTTTTGAGGGACAAGATGAAGTTTTCAGCGGTATCATGGTTATTTATATCTGTCTTTTTGATCGCGTGTTATTCCACTTTTTGTTTGGCGGTATGATAATAAAGCATTGTTTTTTGCGATGTTCACTGAAGGGGTTAACTAGTGTGACAGTTTTATAGGTCGGGTCGTTACGGACGCGGAGATACTAAATATGTGTACTTTTATTTTTTTATTTAAATAAAGAAATGTATTTATTGGAACAATATTTATTTTTTTTTTCTTTATGCAAGCCACCTCCCTGCAGGACCCGGAAGGAGCCTCGTGGCCATTTTGGATCCGGGGCCTGCAGGGAGGAGGACGGAGGAGACCCTCTGAACAATGCGATCACATCGCGTTGTTCCGAGGGTCTCAGGGAAGCACGCAGGGAGCCCCCTCCCTGCGCGATGCTTCCCTATACTGCTGGAACGCTGCGATCATGTTTGATCGTAGTGTTCCGGGGGTTAATGTGCCAGGAGCGGTCCTTGACCGCTCCTGGCACATAGTGCCGGATGTAAGCCGTAATAATCAGCTGACACCCGGTGGCGATTGGCCACGCTCCCCCCGTGAGAATGGCCGATCGTCTATGACGTACTATCCCGTCCCTGGGAATTAAGTCCCAGGTCACCTTGACGGGATAGTACGTCATATGGGATTAAGGGGTTAAACCAACTAATTTTGGGATTAATCGATCATCTCATGCATGAAGGCATTTCATTGGTAGATGGCAATTAATTTGTTCCAATAGAACCTTAGTCTTTGACAGGGTTTCTGGCAGCACTTTAGACCTCTCTCCCCTTTGGTATATATCTTAGATGCTGTATATCAGAAAAACATTTCTCCCCTCTGAAATAAACATGCACAATTAGTCGAACTGTGTTTTTACGATAAATAGCTGCTCCCCTAATAAATTCAAGTGTATGAGCGGCTGAATGAACAATTACAAGGCCACACATTCATAGTGGAGAACAAGGTTTTGGCTTGTTGTGTTTTTTTTTTATAACTAATGTCAGATTTGGATACAAGTTCTATCCACCCCACTCATTACACACTAATACTGTACACACTAATACTGTACACACTAATAATTGTATAAAGGATTCCAGAATGTTACTGAAATAAAAATATATGTTGAAAACAAACAAACAAACAGAATTTAAAAAGGTCCTTTAGTCTGATTCAGTGGGCTCCACAATCATGGGGAAGACTGCTGACTTGACAGATGTCCAGAAGGCAGTCATTAACACACTCCACAAGGAAAGCAAAATTTGCATTTCATTTTGAAAATCAAAGTCCCAGAGTCTGGAAGAAGAGTGGAGAAGCCACAATCCAAGCTGTTTGAGGTCTAGTGTGAAGTTTCCACAATCAGTGATGGTCTGGGGAGCCATGTCATCTGCTGGTGTAGGTCCACTGTGTTTTATCAAGACCAAAGTCAGTGCAGCCGTCTACCAGGAAATTTTAGAGCACTTCATTCTTCCCTTTGCCGACAAGCTTTTTGGGGATGGAAATTTCATTCTCCAGCAGGACTTGGCACCTGTCCACACTGCCAAATGTACCAATGCCTGGTTTGAAAACAACAGTATCACTGTGCTTGATTAGCCAGCAAACTCGCCTGACCTTAACCTCATAGAGCATCTCTGTGGTATTGTCAAAAGGAAGATGAAACACCAGATCCAACAATGCAGACGAGCTGAAGGCTGCTATCAAAGCAACTTCCATAACATCTCAGCAATGCCACAGGCTGATCGCCTCCATACCACGCCGCATTGATGCAGTAATTGATGCAAAAGGAGCCCCGACCAAGTATTGAGAGCATTTACTGCACATACATTTCAGTAGGCCAACATTTTGGATTTTAAAATCATTTTTCATGCTGGTGTCATAAAATATTCTAATTTACTGAGATAATGACTTTTGGGTTTTCATTGGCTGCAAGCCATAATCATCAACATTAACAGAAATAAACACTTAAAATAGATCACTCTATTTGTAATGACTCTATATAATATGAGTTTCACTTTTTTTATTGAAGAACTGAAATAAATTAACTTTTTGATATTCTAATTTTGTGAGAAGCACGTGTATGTATATATATATATATATATAATAAATCAGAATTCTTTCTTAAGAGTCTCCTGTTTGTCTGATAGCTATGAACTTGTAATTACTGCAAAGACCTCAGCCAACCGCCCCAAATTAATCTATGCTCATTCACAGGGAGTATAAAAGTCCTTTTTGGGATCACATTATTAATGTTCTATCCTTAGTATTAATATTTATCAAGATCTGTCTCCCGGCACTCCCACCAATCAGCAGTTTAAAGAAGCAGTGAACGACGCAGAGGCCAAGGTTCTTATTTACATTGCAGGTAGACAAAGCGGTTGGTTTAGTTCACACCCTGCATATTTGGTGCATACTTTTCTTGCAGCAAAACTTTCAAATCCGCACCGCAAGTCAGTTTCCACACAAAAAGTTTCCATAAACTATAGATGGGATTTGTTGAATCTGGGATCTGAGCAGAAACACTGCAGCAAATAATGGGTGAATCGACCTCAAGTTCCAGGTTGCACCATAAGGCCATGTTCACATATAAATGTCCATTGATGTGAGCAGCTTCCGTGTGAGGTAGTCCATCCAGAATTACTTGTGAACTGCATCTTGCTGTTCATCTGTTATATGGAGGATGCAGTAAAAGTTCCGATTCTTCTGTACCTCTGAAACAAAGTATAAATGATTATCTCAAAATGGCCATATATTAGTAAATCAGAAGCTGTAAGAACTACGTTACATGGTTGATTTATAGATCATACTACTAAATTAACAGGATGAGTCTTTTAACATTATTGGCATTGTCAACCGACAATTATCTCAACATGTCAACCAACAATACAATGAATAAGGGTACCCCTGCTGTTTCCTGAAAACCTTTCTTTTGGGAAATTAAACTTTGGAGAATTTGAAAGTTTGATCTATCTAATAAAAAATAATGCAATGCACGCAAATTAGGACTTCTCTATTTCTGAGTAGATGGCATTGGCATGGTCTCATTCACACCTTCACTCAAGTGTTGGAGCAAAGCAGGTCAATTCGTTTCATTTGTCACATCCACAATCTAGTTTCAGGTGCCTTGTGCCTCACCTATTGCAAAATAAAATAGAAGGAGGACAAGTCCTCTGTGGAAATTAGTTTACCGCAAAAAAGCGTTTATTATATTCTTGGGATAAAAACTGGACACCCAGCACTTATGGATCCTTACCTATTTGGAATAACATCCAGATTGAATCAAACTGTATGTGAAAGATTTGGGTGACCCCCTATTGGACACAAAACACTTGGTGACCAAAAAGTACAATTTTGGTCTCATCTGACCACTTTACCTTCCTCCATACATTTTAGGAGTATCCTGCATGTCTTTTGGCAAACTCAAAACAAGTCTTACAATTTTTGTGTGTAAGTAAAAGCTGTTTCCTGCCCACTTTTCCATAAAAGCCGCCTCTATGACTCCCCGTTGCCACATTGGCTTTTACTATATGTACTCTATTTGCTTGAATTGAGCTTACCCTGCACACGCATATGATCATTTCTCTCATTAAAGTACTTTCATGATGAGTTGTGCTCATTTTTCAGCCTTTGAATTCTTGTTTATTTGGGGGGATTATATCATGCTAAGGAAGTCGTAAACTTAGTGGCCAGGTTATGATGAGCAGTATAATATTTCAAGTGGTTTAGGAGGTTATTACTCAAATACGGCTGAAATGAGTAGGAGCATATAAAAGAATTTAGCAATTATCACAACCTTTAATAAACTATGGGTGAAAAGCATGACCATATTATGAGCATCGGAAAGGCTTGTGAATTGTGGTAAAGTAACAAGTGTTACAGACCTTAAGGCAAAAGGGACTGAACGTTAGGCATGTGGTGGTAAATAGCTACTGGAGTCTTGAAGCAACTGCCTACAGGTTGTTGTGTAGGCAACATACAACCAGATCCATCTCAGATTCTCAATGTACAGACACAGACATATCATTATGGATAGGCAAAAGATGGCAGAAAAGAAGTTGGAAAACTCGTCAGTATTTCATCATAAGTAGTTAATTTTCCATCATCAGTTTTGATCAATTTTGATTAGCTAGATCAAAGTAGTGCAAAACCAAAATGTTTAAAAAAAAAATGCATTTAACCCCTTTACCCCCAAGGGTGGTTTGCACGTTAATGACCGGGCCAATTTTTACAATTCTGACCACTGTCACTTTATGAGGTTATAACTCTGGAACGCTTCAACGGATCCCGGTAATTCTGACACTGTTTTCTCATGACATATTGTACTTCATGATAGTGGTAAAATTTATTCGATATAACTTGCGTTTATTTGTGAAAAAAATGGTAATTTGGCGAAAAGTTTGAAAATTTTGCAATTTTCCAACTTTGAATTTTTATGCCCTTAAATCACAGAGATATGTCACGCAAAATACTTAATAAGTAACATTTCCCACATGTCTACTTTATATCAGCACAATTTTGGAACCAACATTTTTTTCGGTTAGGGAATTATAAGGGTTAAAAGTTGACCAGAAATTTCTCATTTTTACAACACCATTTTTTTTTTAGGGACCACATCTCATTTGAAGTCATTTTGAGGGGTCTATATGATAGAAAATAACCAAGTGTGACACCATTTTCTAAAAACTGCACCCCCTCAAGGTGCTCCAAACCACATTCAAGAAGTTTATTAACCCTTCAGGTGTTTCACAGGAATTTTTGGAATGTTTAAATAAAAATGAACACTTAACTTTTTTTCACACAAAATTTATTTCAGCTCGAATTTGTTTTATTTTACCAAGGGTAACAGGAGAAAATGGACCCCAAAGGTTATTGTACAATTTGTCCTGAGTACGCTGATACCCCATATGTGGGGGTAAACCACTGTTTGGGCGCATGGCAGAGCTTGGAAGGGAAGGAGCGCCATTTGACTTTTCAATGCAAAATTGACTGGAATTGAGATGGGACGCCATGTTGCATTTGGAGAGCCCCTGATGTGCCTAAACATTGAAACCCCCCACAAGTGACACCATTTTGGAAAGTAGACCCCTTAAGGAACGTATCTAGATGTGTGGTGAGCACTTTTACCCAACAAGTGCTTCACAGAAGTTTATAATGCAGAGCCGTAAAAATAAAAAATCATATTTTTTCACAAAAATGATCTTTTCGCCCTTAATTTTTTATTTTCCCAAGGGTAAGAGAAGAAATTGGACCCCAAAAGTTTTTGAGCAATTTGTCCTGAGTACGCTGATACCCCATATGTTGGGGTAAACTACTGTTTGGGCGCATGGCAGAGCTCGGAAGGGAAGGAGCGCCATTTGACTTTTCAATGCAAAATTGACTGGAATTGAGATGGGACACCATGTTGCGTTTGGAGAGCCCCTGATGTGCCTAAACATTGAAAACCCCCACAAGTGACACCATTTTGGAAAGTAGACCCCCTAAGGAACTTATCTAGATGTGTTTTGAGAGCTTTGAACCCCCAAGTGTTTCACTACAGTTTATAACGCAGAGCCGTGAAAATATATATTTTTTAGCCCCCAGTTTTGTATTTTCACAAGGGTAACAGGATAAAGTGGACCCCAATAGTTGTTGTCCAATTTGTTCTGAGTACGCTAATACCCCATATGTGGGGGGAACTACTGTTTGGGCGCATGGCAGAGCTCGGAAGGGAAGGAGCGCCGTTTGGAATGCAGACTTAGATGGATTGGTCTGCAGGTGTCACGTTGCATTTGCAGAGCCCCTGATGTACCCAAACAGTAGAAACCCCCCAAAAGTGACCCCATATTGGAAACTAGACCTCCCAAGGAACTTATCTAGATGTGTTGTGAGAACTTTGAACCCCCAAGTGTTTCACTACAGTTTACAATGCAGAGCCGTGAAAATAAAAAAATCTTTTTTTTCCCACAAAAATGATTTTTAGCCCCCCAAATTTTTATTTTCCCAAGGATAACAAGAGAACTTGGACCCCAAAAGTTGTTTTCCAATTTGTCCCGAGTACGCTGATACCCCATATGTTGGGGTAAACCCCTGTTTGGGCGCACGGGAGAGCTCGGAAGGGAAGGAGCACTGTTTTACTTTTTCAACGCAGAATTGGCTGGAATTGAGATCGGATGCCATGTCGCGTTTGGAGAGCCCCTGATGTGTCTGAACAGTGGAAACTCCCCAATCCTACCTGAAACCCTAATCCAAACACACCCCTAACCCTAATCCCAACGGTAACCCTAACCACACCCCTAACCCTGACACACCCCTAACTCTAATCCCAACTCTAATCCCAACCGTAAATGTAATCCAAACCCTAACCCTAACTTTAGCCCCAACCCTAACCCTAACTTTAGCCCCAACCCTAACCCTAACTTTTGCCCCAATCCTAACCCTAACTAGCTCAAACCCTAGCCCTATCCCGAACCCTAGCCCTAGCCCTAATGGGAAAATGGAAATAAATAAATTTTTTTAATTTTTTCTATTTTTCGCTAAGGGGGTGATGAAGGGGGGTTTGATTTACATTTATAGCGTTTTTTATAGCGGATTTTTATGATTGGCAGCTGTCACACACTAAAAGACGCGTTTTATAGCAAAAAAGTTTTTGCATCTCCACATTTTGAGACCTATAATTTTTCCATATTTTGGTCCACAGAGTCATGTGAGGTCTTGTTTTTTGCGGGACGAGTTGACGTTTTTATTGGTAACATTTTCGGACACGTGACAGTTTTTGATCGCTTTTTATTCCGATTTTTGTGAGGCAGAATGACCAAAATCCAGCTATTCATGAATTTCTTTTGGGGGAGGCGTTTGTACCGTTCTACATTTGGTAAAATTGATAAAGCAGTTTTATTCTTCGGGTCAGTACGATTACAGCGATACCTCATGTATATCTTTTTTTATGTTTTGGCGCTTTTATACGATAAAAGCTATTTTATAGAAAAAATAATTATTTTGGCATCGCTTTATTCTGAGGACTATAACTTGTTTATTTTTTTGCTTATGATGCTGTATGGTGGCTCGTTTTTTGCAGGACAAGATGACATTTTCAGCGGTACCATGGTTATTTATATCCGTCTTTTTGATCGCGTGTTATTCCACTTTTTGTTCGGCGGTATGATAATAAAGCGTTGTTTTTTGCCTCGTTTTTTTTTTTTTTACGGTGTTCACTGAAGGGGTTAACTAGTGGGACAGTTTTATAGGTCGGGTCGTTACGGACGCGGCGATACTAAATGTGTACTTTTATTGTTTGTTTTTTTTATTTAGATAAAAAAATGTATTTATGGGAACAACATATATATTTTTTTAATTTATTTAGGAATTTTTTTTACACATCTAAAAAATTTTTTTTTTACTTTGTCCCAGGGGGGACATCATTGTATAGTGACAGATCGCTGATCTGACACTTTGCAGAGCAGTGTGTCAGATCAGCGATCTGGCGTGCCCTGCTCCTTGGTTACCTGAGCCTGCTCTGGACCCGGAAGTAGTCCCTGCAGGACCCGGAAGTAGCCCCACGGCCATTTTGGATCCGGGGCCTGCAGGGGCGAGACGCTTGGTACAAGGTGAGTACATCGCCTTGTACCGATCGTCTCAGGGAAGCCCGCATGGAGCCCCCTTCCTGCGCGATGCTTCCCTGTACCGCCGCAACACTGCGATCAAGTTTGATCGCAGTGTGCCGGGGGTTAATGTGCCGGGGGCGGGCCGTGACCGCTCCTGACACATAGTGCCGGATGTCAGCTGCAGTAGTCAGCTGACACCCGGCCGCGATCGGTCGCGCTCCCCCCGTGAGCGCGGCCGATCGCTATGATGTACTATCCCGTCGAGGGTCAGATAGGCCCAGGTCACCTCGACGGTATAGTACGTCTAAGGTCAGAGAGGGGTTAAGTAAAAATTTATGTCTGATCTATGTTGAGGTGGTACTAAAATATGTAAAAAAAATTATAAAAAAAAAAATTAGAAAATGGGGGAAAGGGGTTGTGAAACATTATTTCATTGTATTTTACTTGAGACGTCTTAAACTAATGATCGTTTGACGGTTTGTGTAATATATTACAAACAATTATATAGTCTCAAAGCGCCTCTGGCACGGCCTGATAGGAAGATACCGACGGGCAGTTTACCCAATAAAAAAACAAAACGCCAAAAAAAAACAAACGCCACCCAAAAAAAAAAGACACAAATGCAAAAAATGCAATGCTGATGTAGTAATCAAAAAGATGCATCTGTTCCAAAATTATAATAATAAAAAGTATGCATTGTTATGTAAAAACAAGGCCACATACAGCTCTGCACACAGAAAAATGAAAAAGCTATGGTTCATAGAAAATGATGACCAAAAAAGTGTATTTTCCTTAAGGCTGCTGTCACACTGAAAAGCAAATGTGCTGCCATGGATTGTAGCAAAAAATACAATGTCAACTATTTAAAATTCTCCTTGGACAAATAAAAAAACAAAAAAAAATGTCTGCTCCAGCATTGTGTAGTTTTTGCCCTGCGTTCGCTGGGGATCTGCAAGCCTCAGAAGTAAAATCTGCACTAATCATAGATAAAATACATGTTTCTATGATATAAATGTCTGATATAATAATCTTTTAAGATTTAATGCAGCGCTTGGGAATAGTAGAAATGGACAATTTGACCCTATGTTTAGAAAAATGTCTTACAGCTTTTTTTCACCTTTGTTAATTTTGTTGCTGTAAAGTGTAACTGTTACCCAAAAAATAAACCCATTGATATTATATACTTGTATACTTACAGTCTTTTATTGAAGCAGTTTTTTCCCTTGCTTGACTTTGTAAACCATAAAAATTAGCCCACATACAAATACCAGGGAGATCAGAATCAACCAGATGATACCGAATGGTCTTGTATAAACTGTTTTTGGAAATCAACAGACAAGAAAGAGATGAAAGGTATGAATTAAATATAGTGTATCATATTCAGGCAGTATATAAATACTGACTAATGTACAATCGCTTGCGGAAGTATTCATCCTCCTTCACATTTTCCTTTGTTTGCTACCTCACAACTTGGAATGTCACAGTTTTTTCGTTTTTTTTACATCAGTTTCACTTTTTTTTGTGAAGCAAACAATAAATAGGACAAAATTATTCAAAACTTTAGTGTGCATAGTTATTCATCCTTCTAAGGTCAGTACTTTGTAGAGCCTCCTTGTGTGGCAATTACAGCTGCAATTTGCTTTGGCTAAGTCTCCATGAGCTTTCCACACCTTGCCACTGGGATTTTTGCCTATTCCTCGAGTCAATACTGCTCCAGCTCCTTCAAGTTAGATGGTTTCCTCTAAGGAACAGCAATCTTAAAGTCTGACCACAGATTCTCAATTGTATTTAGGTCTGTGTTTTGACTATTGCACTCAAAAACATTTACACATTTCCCCTTAAACCACTTGAGTGTTGCTTTATCAGTGTGCTTTGGGTCATTGTCTTGTTGGAAGGTGAACCTCTGTCCCAGTCTCAAATTACTGACAGACTGAAGCAGGTTTTGTTCAACAATATCCCTATATTTCGCACTATCCATCTTCCACTCAAATCAGACCATTCTCCCTGTCCCTGTTTCCAAAAACATCTCCCCAAGATGATGCTATCACCACCATGTTTCACTGTGGGGATGGTGTTCTTGCAGTGATAAGCTGTGTTGGTTTGGGAACACACATAGCGTTTACCTGGATGGCCAAAAAGTACAATTTTGTTCTCATCTGACCACAGCACCTTCCTCCATACATTTGGGGAGTCTCCCAAATGTCTTTTGGCAAACACAAAACAAGCCTTACAATTTCTGGTTGTGATTAAAATCTTTTTACTGCCCACACTTCCATAAAGGCTACGGCTTATTGTGTTCATGTGGACAGATATTCCAGTCTCTGCTTGGGAACTCTGCAGCTACTTCAGGTTTACTTGTGGTCTCTGTGCTGCCTCTCTGAATAATGCAATCTTTGCCTTGACTGAGAGTTTTGGTGGGAGGCCCTCTGTTGGCAGGTTTTTTGTGTTACCATGTTCTTTCCTTTTAATGATAATGGATTTCATGGTGCTCCGGGGATCATCAGATATTGGGATTTGTTTTTATAACCCAACCCTGATTTGTACTTTTCAACAACTTTGACCCTGACTTGTTTGGAAATCTCTTTAGTCTTCATGGTGGTGTTTGGTTTGTGGTGATTCTTGCTTAATGGTGTTACATCCACTGTGGCCTTTCAGAAAAGGTTTATATATACAGTGGCATGAAAAAGTTTGAGCACCACTGGTCAAAATTACTGTTATTGTGAACAGTTAAGCAAGTTGAAGATGAAAGGATCTCCAAAAGGGCTGAAGTTAAAGACATTGACATATTTTCTTTGTATTATAGGCAAAAATATATATTTTTTCATCTTCTACATTTTTTTAAATTACAAAAAGGAAAATGGGCCTATGCAAAAGTTTGGGAACTCTATATGTTTAGTACCTAGTAACTCCCCCTTTTTCAAGTACCACAGCTTGTAAACTCTTTGTAGCCAGACAAGAGTCTTTCAATTCTTGTTTGAAGGATTGTCATCCATTCTTCCTTGGAATGTACTTCCAGTTCTGTGAGATTCCTGGGTCATCTTGCATGCACTGCTATTTTTAGGTCTACCCAAAGATTTTCAATGATGTTCAGATCAGGGGACTGTGAGGGTCAGTGTAAAACCTTCAGCTTGTGTCTTTTGAGGTAGCCTTTTGTGGATTTTTAGGATCATTATCCATTTGTAGAAGCGAACTTCAGCTTTTTTACAGATGGTATTATGTTTGCATCAAGAATTTGTCGAAATTTCAATGAATCCATTCTTTCCTCTACCATGAAATTTTCCCATGCCATTGGCTGCAACACAACCCCAAAGCATGATTGATCCATCCCCATGCTTAATGTTTGGCATGATGTTTTTTGATCATTGTGACCAAAGAGTTCTATTTTAACCTCATCGGTCCACAGGACTTTTAGTTTCAATAATTTTTATTTTCAATAACATAGCAATTGAACAACAGTTTCCCTTACAAGGGAGTTCAATAAGCTTAAATCTGAACAATGTGGCAAAACCATACATATATTAACTCAAAATCAAAAATACAAATATGACAAGACAAGAACATAGGGAGACATAAAAGAGGGAAAGTGGGAAGGGAAATGAGATACTGCACTTTATTTCGTGGTAAGCTATAGTATATTTACTAGACAAGGTTGTACTATGTTCCGTTTTATGAGTTCTGCCTCCCACCTCCCCACACCCCACCCCACTCCGGCTCAACCCCAGTATTATCAGGATCTCTCACAGGACAATAGAGTCTCAAATAGATAAAGTCAAGGTTTGTTCAAGATTTAAGTTCGTGTTAAGATCCATCCACGGTTTCCAAATCTGGTAGAAGGCCTCCCACAGATCTTCCCTAGTCGCATGTATACGTTCATATAAGAGGATTGAATTCATTTTATCTCTAACTGCCTGGACAGAGAGAAACGACGACCTCCAGCTGGTAGCTATATGTAGCTTAGCGGCCATAAGCAGCTGGCCTATCAGCCTGTGAAATTTATTAGTAAACCCCGGGTATTTTGCTCCCAGGAGGAATGTGGCCGGGTCAGGTTGTATTGTCCCGCCATACATTTTTCCAATTATTAATCCTACTTCCTGCCACATAGCCGAGGCTATCGGGCATTCCCACCAAAAATGCTTCATACCTCCCACTGCGCCGCATCCTCTAAAGCATTTATCTGAAATGTTGGGGTATATAGCGTGAAGTTTACTTGGAACTTGGTATGTTCTGTGTAAGACCTTAATGGATGTCTCTGCCAAGGAGGCTTGATGACTACCCCTGGAAACTGTGTCACAGCATCGTCTCCAATTTTCCAAAGTTAATTGGATACCCAGATCTTCCTCCCACTGTTTCATGTAATGTAATTTGTCAACTCCATGTGCCGCATTGAGGGATCCGTATAGCAGAGAAATAGTTCCCCTTCCCAGTGGGTCATCCATGCATCTCTGTTCAAAGCCAGTCGCGCGAAAAGGGATTTTCCGCCGCAGAATCTGTTCCGCGAAATGGAAAACCTGATAGATACGAAAGGTTTCGCTAATGGGTGGATTGTATTTATGGAGGAATTCTTGTCTAGATAATATCATATTAAAGGGTGAGCAGAGGTGCTTTAGAGTAGTAATTCCGTTAACTTTCCACCATATATTTACCAGCATAATTATGACATGGTGGGGATATCTGAGACGTGGCTGGATGAGAGCCATGACTGGGCTGTTAACTTGCAGGGCTATAGCCTGTTCAGAAATGACCGTACAGATAAGCGAGGGGGTGGGGTGTGTCTATATGTAAAATCTTCCTTAAAACCCATCCTGCGTGATAATATAGGTGAATTTAATGAAAATGTAGAGTCCCTGTGGGTGGAGATAAGGGGAGGGGGAAAAAATAATAAATTACTGATAGGGATTTGTTATAAGTCTCCAAAACTAATGGAAGCAATGGAGAATATCCTCGTAAAGCAAATAGATGAAGCTGCGACTCAAGGAGAAGTCATTATTATGGGGGACTTCAACTACCCTGAAATAGATTGGGGAACAGAAACCTGCAGTTCCAGCAAAGGTAATTGGTTTTTGACAACTATGAGAGACAATTACCTTTCACAACTGGTTCAGGACCCAACAAGGAGGGGGGCACTGCTAGACCTAATATTAACCAACAGGCCAGACCGCATATCAAATATAAGGGTTAGGGGTCACTTGGGGAATAGTGATCACAAAATAATAAGTTTTCATGTAACCTTTAATAAGATGGGTAGTAGGGGGGTGACAAGGACACTAAACTTCAGGAGGGCAAATTTCCAACGGATGAGAGAGGATCTTGGTGCAATTAACTGGGACGATATCCTGAGACACAAAAATACACAAAGAAAATGGGAGACATTTATTAGCATCCTGGATAGGACCTGTGCACAGTATATACCGTATGGGAATAAACATACTAGAAATAGGAGGAAACCAATATGGCTAAATAGAGCTGTAAGGGGCACAATAAGGGACAAAAAGAAAGCATTTAGAGAATTAAAGGAAGTAGGTAGTGAGGAGGCATTAAATAAATACAGAAAATTAAATAAATTCTGTAAAAAGCAAATCAAGGCAGCAAAGATTGAGACAGAGAGACTCATTGCCAGAGAGAGTAAAAATAATCCCAAAATATTCTTTAACTATATAAATAGTATGAAACTAAAAAATGACAGTGTTGGCCCCCTTAAAAATAGTCTGGGTGAAATGGTGGATGAGGATGAGGAAAAAGCCAATATGCTAAATGACTTTTTTTCATCAGTATTTACAAAAGAAAATCCCATGGCAGACAAAATGACTAGTGATAAAAATTCCCCATTAAATGTCACCTGCTTAACCCAGCAGGAAGTACAGCGGCGTCTAAAAATCACAAAAATTGACAAATCTCCGGGCCCGGATGGGATACACCCCCGAGTACTGCAGGAACTAAGTACAGTCATTGATAGACCATTATTTTTAATCTTTAAAGACTCCATAATAACAGGGTCTGTACCACAGGACTGGCGTATAGCAAATGTGGTGCCAATATTCAAAAAAGGGGCAAAAACTGAACTCGGTAATTATAGGCCAGTAAGCTTAACCTCTACTGTGGGTAAAATCCTGGAGGGCATTCTAAGGGATGCTATGCTGGAGTATCTGAAGAGGAATAACCTCATGACCCAGTATCAGCACGGGTTTACTAGGGACCGATCATGTCAGACTAATTTGATCAGCTTCTATGAAGAGGTAAGTTCCGGACTGGACCAAGGGAACCCAGTGGACGTAGTATATATGGACTTTTCCAAAGCTTTTGATACGGTGCCACACAAAAGGTTGTTACATAAAATGAGAGTAATGGGGATAGGGGAAAATATGTGTAAGTGGGTTGAGAGCTGGCTCAGGGATAGGAAACAAAGGGTGGTTATTAATGGAGCACACTCGGACTGGGTCACGGTTAGCAGTGGGGTACCACAGGGGTCAGTATTGGGCCCTCTTCTTTTTAACATATTTATTAATGACCTTGTAGGGGGCATTCAGAGTAGAATTTCAATATTTGCAGATTACACTAAACTCTGCAGGGTAATCAATACAGGGGAGGACAATTTTATATTACAGGATGATTTATGTAAACTAGAAGCTTGGGCTGATAAATGGCAAATGAGCTTTAATGGGGATAAATGTAAGGTCATGCACTTGGGTAGAAGTAATAAGATGTATAACTATGTGCTTAATTCTAAAACTCTGGGCAAAACCGTCAATGAAAAAGACCTGGGTGTATGGGTGGATGACAAACTCATATTCAGTGGCCAGTGTCAGGCAGCAGCTACAAAGGCAAATAAAATAATGGGATGTATTAAAAGAGGCATAGATGCTCATGAGGAGAACATAATTTTACCTCTATACAAGTCACTAGTTCGACCACACTTAGAATACTGTGCACAGTTCTGGTCTCCGGTGTATAAGAAAGACATAGCTGAACTGGAGCGGGTGCAGAGAAGAGCGACCAAGGTTATGCTATGGGTTGAACTAGATGGACTTACAGTCTTCCTTCAACCTTAATAACTATGTAACTATGTAACTATGTAACCATGCAAAAGAACGTGGGTCAAGTCCTGGTGGGAACATGGGGTTGCAGAAGAGGGGAGTCAGTGGGGCAGACTCAGATTGGAGTTCAAATTTAAATCTTTCCTTTCTCCAGAGGATCAGGGAATGTGCTGTGAAAGGTGCTGTGATGTGTAGACCTTTTGGTAATTTTTGTGTGGACCACATAAGGCCCGACAAGGAGAACGGAGGTAAAAGGGACGATTCCAGGTCAACCCATCTCGGTGCACGGTCGGCAGCACAGGCATTAGTCAATTGGGCTAACTGAGCCGATTTGTAATACAGTGTAAAGTTAGGCATGGAAAGCCCCCCCAGTCTTCTATGTATGAACATAGTATTTTGACGGATTCTAGGTTTTTTCCCCTGCCAAATAAATTTTGAAATCATGGAGTGAACTTCGCGTAGGGTCTCATGGGGCAACGGTATGGGGAGAGAGCGAAATAAGTACAGAAATCTAGGCAAAGAGACCATTTTAATTGCATGTAACCTGCCCAACCAGGTCAATTTCATGGCAGACCATCTAGTTAAGTCAGCTCGGAGATTTTTTATTAATGGGAGATAATTCCACTTAAATAGGGTTGACTTATGAGAGGTGAGGTTGACTCCGAGATAAGTTATCTAATGTTCATTTTTTGTAAATTTGAACTGGGAGATAATATTTGTTTGCATGTCCTTAGTGGTGTTAAGAAATAGAGCGTCGGATTTGTCAACATTAATTCTGAGTCCTGAGATCGATTCAAATCTACGTAGGACTGAAAATAAATTTGGGAGAGTGGTGAGTGGGCTGGATAGAGTCAGTAGTAAATCATCCGCAAATAAGCTTGCTTTATATTGTGCGTCAAGCCCCACAGGTCCAAGTATGTTCGGGTTAAGCCTTATTGCCTCAGCCAATGGTTCCATGGCCATGGCAAATAGGGCTGGAGAAAGTGGGCAGCCCTGTCTCGTCCCTCTTTGTATGTTGATAGGAGTAGGTTTAGTTGATGGGAGTTTTAGGTAGGCTGTTGGACTGTCGTACAATAGTTGAAGGCATGAAACAAGGGTGCGAGGGATGCCAAATCTGGTTAGGACCTCAAATAGGTAGGGCCATGAGACCGAGTCGAAAGCTTTTTCTATGTCCAAAGCTAGTAGTAGTAGGGGTTGTTTATGGTAGTTTGCTGAATGTATAATATTTAAATTCCTTCTAATATTCTCGGGACCTTGTCTATTAGGTATGAACCCCACTTGGTCTCGGTGAATAAGGGTAGGTAGAAATTTGTTGAGCCTAGTGGTAATGATGGATGTAAAGAGTTTGAGGTCAACATTTAGCAACGATATAGGTCTATAATTCTTGGGGAGGAGATGGTCTTTCTTTGGTTTTGGGATTACCGTCACATGGGCGATATAGAATTCAGGGGGCATCTGGGTGCCATTTAGTAAGGCATTACAGTAATTTTTAATGTGCGGTGTAAGGATGTTTGTAAGTTTCTTGTAGTATAGTGCCGTGAGGCCGTCAGGTCCAGGGGCTTTGGTTTTTTTTAGGTTTTTAATTACTGTAGAAATTTCGTCCTCAGATATTGGTGTATGCAGTTGGTCTATCGAGGAGTTGGGGATTTTAGGTAATTTCAATTCATCTAGGAAGGAGGATAAGGATTGCGGTGAAGATATCTGTGGGGAGGTATATAGTTTCTGATAGTAGTCCCGGAATGTTTCGTATACTATATCCGGGTGTGCGGAGATTCTGCCTTTGGAGTCTTTGATGGAGGTGACATTATTTAAGGATTCTTTGCATCTGAGCCTACGTGCCAACATGCCAGAAGGTTTATTTGCATATTTATAAAAAGTTGACTTAGTCCAAGTTAGCGCTCTCTCTGTTTTGTTTGTAAGAATGGTGTCCAATTGTAGCTTAGTGTCTCTGATTTGTTTAATCAGAAAGAGGGAAGTGGTGGCCTGGTTAGCGAGTTCAAGTTTCACAAGTTTAGTCTCTAAGCATGTTTGTAGTTCAGATCTTTGTTTCTTTTTATTTGACGCAATTTTAATTAGGGAGCCAGTAATAAATTTTTTATGCGCCATCCATACTAGTCCAGGGGAAATGTTGTCAGTGGAATTGGTCTGGAAGTACAGTCCCAACTCCTCTTTCACTTTAGAGAGTGTAGCAGGGTCAGTAAGTAAGGATTCGTTCAGTCTCCATTTGAATAATTTAGAAGTGGTGACATTGAATTTAAATGTTGATAGGACAACATCATGGTCAGACCACGATGATGGAATATGACGAGAGAGTAGGACAGATGGGATCGTTCTTGCAGTAGTTAGGTGTAGGTCTATTCGAGAATAGGACTGGTGTGCAGGTGAGAAGTATGTGTAACCCTTTATAGGACCATTTAGTTCCCTCCATACATCGACCAGGCAGTTGTCTTTCATTAGGTGTTGGATTTTCTTTTTGTCAGCTTTTGTTAAATCCGATCGTTTCTGGGCGCTGCTATCTAATTTAGGATTAATGATAAAGTTGAAGTCGCCGCACCAGATAAGGTGGTCGTACGTAAGAGTGGCTAGTTTTGATAAAATTAGTTGAAAGACTGATCTCTGGGATGTTGCGGGCAAATAGCTATTAACAATGCAAATTGTCTGGTTTCGTGATGTTCCAAGAGTAATGAGGAATCTGCCCTCTGAGTCCGAATGTGCGCTAATGAGCTGAAATGGGAAGTTATTCCTAATGAATGTGGCGACACCTCTCGTTTTTTTATCCCAGTTTGACATATAGTGTTGTGAATACTTGGCATCAAAGTACTTAGGGTGGGAGGAGGTGGAAAAATGGGTCTCCTGGAGACAAATAATGTCTGGTGCATGTTTTGAGTAGTCAAGGAAGGCTTTCTTACGTTTAATAGGCGAGTTGAATCCTCGGACATTATGAGAAATAACATTACACATTTTTCAGTAAATATTTACCGCTGAAGAGTGTGGAGGCTCAAGCGGGAACCAGAACCACGTCTCTGATTAATAGATGATGAGTTAGTCGATAAGTGAAGTGATGATCTCTGTGGGGAAACAATAGGAAGGGAACAGACTGGGGGGAGACAAAGACAAACATAACAATTAATAATAACAAACGGATATCATATCCGGAAAATATGGCGATCTGGTTTACCATATTAATTGGAGTACCAGGTGTCGCCAAGTTTAGGCAGCATGTTATGAACCCGACATTTAGGCCCTTGGTAGAGAGATAGATATAAAGGGGAGAGGGAAAAGAAGAAGCAGGAGAGGAGGAGGAGAAAAACAAAAAAAAGGGGGGGGGGAGGAGAGAGATGGGGGAGAGAGGGGAGGAAAGAAAGGGGAAGGAGGGGAGGGAGGAAGGGAGGGGGGAAAGGGAAAGGAGGAAGGGAGGGGAGGAAGGAGGGGAGGGAGATGGGAGGAAGGGGGGGAGGTGAGGGGAGTGGGGTAAGAAGGGGTAAGGAGAAGTGGGGGGAAAGGGGAAAGAAAAAAAAAAAGGGGGGGGGGGGTAAGGGGGGAGAGGGAGGAGAAAAGGAGAGGACTGTGGTACGGGAATTATTGGGAAGAAGGGGGGAGGAAGGGGGGAATCAGAGTGAGGTAAGGTAGGGGAGGAATAGGGTCAATTAGGAATGTAGTAATCTGATGGACCACTTGCATTTAAAGTCAGAATAGAATATCTATACAAATATTCAGTATACATTTACTAATTCTGGAGGGCTGAGAGGAGAGGCAGCAAAGAGCCATCAACCCCTTCCCCCCAACTCCGGGAGCAATCAGAATGAACAGTATCAGCTCGATCCGCCCCACGGAAATCAAGGTGGATGATCTTGTAATTTGGACATATCAGACGACCCGAGCATTTTGGCTCCTTGTTCTGGGAATGTTTTGCCATTCTCTTGGTGGTCTTGGCTTTCTCTGCGGCATGGCTGAAGTCTCTATTGAGATCGGGATCCCAGCTTTAAGCATGGCTTGTTTCCCTTCTTCTAGTGTACAGTTGGGAGTTGTATGTAAAGATGAGGGCGAAGGGGAAGCTCCATCTGTATTTAATCTGTGCCGTCTGCAAAGCTGATGTTACTGGTTTGAGGGATCTCCTCCTGGTGAGGGTGGTTGACGCGATATCCGCATAGATATGTACTGAAGAAGGCAGTCCCGGTAGATCTGGATTGTCACGTGCAGCATTCAGGATTAGATCTCGTGCCTCCTCATAATGTAGTTTTAGGATCACATCCCTGGGCATATCGTTGTTGCGCGGCCTGCCCAGGGCTCTATGGATTCTGGTGATATGCAGCATGGACTGGTCTGTGTCAGGGAGTAGTGCGGTGAAAAGGGCAGTAGCAGTGTCTTTGAGAGCTATAATATTTTCGGGGAGTCCCCTGATCCGCAGATTACCCCGACGTGATCTGTTCTCATAGTCTTCGCATCGGAGTTCCAGCTCTGCGACACGTTCTGCATGTAGTTTGAGGGTTTCGCAATCTTCTTCTAAGGCATCTGCAGTGGCATCCATCTTTTCTTCTAGGGCCACCGTACGCTGCATAATGTCCTGTATCTGGGAGGAGATCTTCTGCATAGCTGAGGAAAGCTCAGATCGGAAAGTCTCTTGCAAGGACTTGGTAAGAGTTGCCGTGGAGATCGCTGTCTCTATGTGGGGACCGGTCTCATCTTGGTCCATTATATCTCCCGTGTTCCCCGTAGAGGCCGGGGGGAGAGAAGTCGTAGTAGTCGTCTTGGAAACGCTGCCACTCTGAAAAAGGTCTACAATATTACGGCCCGGTGTTTGTGCTGCGCCTCCCTTCTTAGGCATCGCCAGAAGGAGGGTCTCCCGAGAGTGTAGTGAGTCCAGTTGTGGTGCGTTTGGCGTGATTCAGATGCTGATTAGGGCCTAAATAGGTAGGTCGGGTAGCGGAAATCAGCAAGACATGACTGTCACCGCTGAAGACCGCACATGCGCCTCTAAGAAAAGGATTTTTTAGATAATCCTCATAATGTGCACAGGATTAGAGCTCGACATGGACACTAGGTGTCGCTATTGTATCAGTGGGGACGTTCTGTGGCCAGTTGAGTCTTTTTTTGTGTATTATAAAATATATCACCAGTTCTGAAATTGGGCACTAGATGTCACTAGTTGTCTGTCTTTCAGAGGACTTCCTTTGTATTTATGAATCCCAGGAGGATATCAGTGGCACAGGGAGACTGAAGTCTGGAGATTATATTAGTAATTACTGCGCTGTAAGTTGTTTGAAATGCGGTTGTTCTTCTGTAGGCGTAACTCAGAGGTTGGTGTGAAAGAAACAGAAATATTGCAAATGCAGCGCTGAGTTGTGAAGGAGAGATAACTACAGTCAAATTGAGGTGCACATTTATGTTCTCTGCAGCCCCCTCTGTCCTCCAAAGTCTTTTCTTTATTGTGAAGCACTGAGTCTGCAGTGGAAAGAGTTAGTCTACAAGACAGACCAATTCTCAAGGCAGCAAAGAGGTTCTGTATTAGTTGAGCTGGAGCTGGATATAGACAAAAAGGGTATGGGGCAGCAGGAGGTGTAATGCAATTATAAGTTGTAGGTGAGGAGAGGTCTCAGCACCAGATATAGTACTTTGTATTAGTGCACACTAAGTGTAATGTGTGCTCTGGTCACAAACAATTCCTCCAGCCTCTTAGACCCCAATTAGATGGATGTGGGGGGTCGGGAGACAGCGTGCAGGGTGCAGTTGTAAACTATAGGTGGTGAGCGATCCCAGACCGGCACAGACCCCCAGCCAGGCGTTTAGAGGATCTCCCCGCACCGCGCAGCAGGCTCAAGATGGCGCCGGGGCTGGCGGGAAAACTCCAGCGCTCCACACACCGCTGCTAGGGAAGCGTCCGGGATAACCACCAGGCCGCCGGGGGAAAGGAGCGCCGCCACGGAGGGTGAGTCTGATCAGTTATGTTTCTGATCGCTATGTTCCGAAAAACGCACCGTAAGGTGCAGGGGCCGGGTGGCTGCAACAGCCGTGCGGCACGATGCGGGGCGCCTCCAGAGGTGTCAGGTCGGAGGGGCCGTCTCCACCGGTAGGCAGGGAGATGTGTGTGCGGCCAGTCTCAGTAAAAGAGGGTGCGGAGGAAGGGGGGAAGATCGTACCTCCCTGCGTCCTCTTTAGTCCGGTGCAGGTTGGCTCGTGGTTCTGTTGAAGATGGCGGCGTCTTCACTCTCACTCCCTCCCTCCTCTTAAGTCCTGGGCTCCGCGCCGGGATGGGACCCCCCAATCTTCCAAAAACTGCTCCAGGATCAGGTACTCCCCCTTGTCCGCCAAAAGGGGTTATTTTCACGATCTTTAGATCATGGGCAGGAGCTCCACAAAGATGCGACTGTTCCTCTTCACAGCTAGGCCACGCCCCCGTCCACAGGACTTTTGCATACTTCTGATGCTGAATTTTATGATGAGGACGCACAAGAGATTTTCTTCTGATGCCTCTTCCATGAAGGTCATATTTGTGCAGGTGTCTCTGAACAGTCACCCATATTTCAACTAATAATGTTCAAGGTTTATCTACACTTTTCCCACAAAGAGTGTGTCATGCTGATCAGATCTTCCTGCTCTATAGCATCCTGTTTGCAGACTAGGTACCATTTTCAACATGACTGATTCCTCCTCGAACAGAACATTTTGGTGGTAGCCAATCAATGGTTGCTGATTGCATGCAGCTGCCAAGCAATGCCTTCCACCAGCGGAGGAAGTGAGAAGATTGGCGGTTGACACAAGCGGTAGCACGGAGGAATGAAAGAGGTTTGTTAGGTGAGTATCTGTGTTTTTCTATTTATAAACCACCCAGGCCCCAAATGTTTAATAAAATATTGTAGGGGATCAACATTTTAACTAAACTAACTAATTCGATCCTTAGCCGACTAACAACATACACTCTAGTACTAGATAAGTTCACGTAATAAGAGTAACCAGATTATCAATAGGAGCTTGTAGACAGTACCTATAATGATCGTTGTGAAAATATATAACAAAGAAGGTCGAAGAATCCTCCAAGCAAAATGTGCTACTCACATGGAACTTGACTTTCGAAGTGTAAGGACACATTAATAAAGTCATGAACAAACTGCAAGTCATGCAACAGATCCATTGTTTCATTATGTCCTGTAAGATTATTAATGTGGATCTCAAGTGACAAAGGAACAGAGAGATCTTCATAATCTTGCGAATCCATCACAACAAAGTGAGGCTCCACTTCTGAGTAATGAAAATATTGTCCTCTTATGATCACGGAGACGTTTAATGGCTGTCCTGAATTAGAAAATGTGCAAATTAGTTCATTGTGGTGACGCTTCATGAGATTACACTGTACAAATTGCTTATTACGTTTTTAGTTTCTGATTGCATATTTATTTTGTTTTCTTTGTATATCATAAGGGAGGCAGCCATCTTGGATGAGTAGCTGATTTGCTCTGTTCACACCAGTTCAGAGACGTTCTTTACAACAACTATGTAATACAGGAAACTAGACATCTATGGGAGAGTTTTTGTAGGCTTGTTCTCTGACCTGTGCAGACAGCACAGGGGGAGGAGAGGAGCTGTGACCATCATCTATTTTTAATGGTGGATCGTGTGTTATTTATATATATAAGCTGCCTGTGATGATAATGTGATAACTGTGAAGTGATTGCCACAAAACAGGAAGTGTCAACCTCTAATGGTTAATTTAGACTTACTTTTTGTAATTTTCATTCTGCCAACTAAGCCGAATAATAGTCTGACATGTCGCTGCTATGAAGCAGATGTCTAAGTACTATCATCAGAAGCTCAAGTAAGATGGTTGCTCTAGTAATTTTGTACAGAAAAGAGAAAATCTACCATCAAAAAATGAAGACAGATTAAAAACAAAATTTGTCCAATAGTCATCATTGTTATTTCTCCACTTTTCTGGAGTAGTTTGCTCTTTTTTAGTGTTTTTAAAATATGCACCTTATTCTCCATACACTAAACACCACTTTTTAAGTAGTTTTTCTTCTTCAAATCTATTTTGGTTTTTCCCTCAATGACATTGCTTTTTTTGACATTTTAGACAGATTCATAAAATGTGACTTAGAATCAAAGAATGCTACAGTTGGAAGGGACCTCAAGGGTCATCGTGTCCAACCCCCTGCTTAATGCAAGACTCACTAAACCATCTCAGACAGATGTCTGTCCATCCTCTGTTTGGAGACTTCCATTGAAGGAGAACTCACCGCCTCTCGTGGTCTGTTCCACTCAATAATCACCCTGACTGTCAAAAAGGTTTTTTTTTAATATATGATCTGTAGGTAAGCTTCTCTTAAAACATCCCAGAACTATGTTTGACTTGTTTCCTGCTGCATCACACTGTACACTCATGTGCAGTCTGTGATCTATTAGTATACCCAAGTCTTTTTCACACGCGCTGTGGCTTAAGGCCCCGTCTCACATAGCGAGATCGCTAGCGAGATCGCTGCTGAGTCACTAGTTTTGTGACGCAACAGCGACCTCAGTAGCGATCTCGCTATGTGTGACACGTACCAGCGATCAGGCCCCTGCTGCGAGATCGCTGGTCGTGTCGGAATGGCCTGGACCTTTTTTTGGTCGTTGAGGCCCCGCTGACATCGCTGAATCGGTGTGTGTGACACCGATCCAGCGATGTCTTCACTGGTAACCAGGGTAAACATCGGGTTACTAAGCGCAGGGCCGCGCTTAGTAACCCGATGTTTACCCTGGTTACCAAAAAAAACAAACAGTACATACTCGCCTTTCGGTGTCCAGGTCCCTTGCCGTCTGCTTCCTTCTCTCACTGACTGCCGCCGTACAGTGAGAAGTGAGAGCACAGCAGTGACGTCACCGCTGCGCTCTGCTCTCACTGTACGGCCGGATCTCAGTCAGAGCAGGAAGCAGACGGCAAGGGACCTGGACACCGAAAGTCGAGTATGTACTGTTTGTTTTTTTTGGTAACCAGGGTAAACATCGGGTTACTAAGCGCGGCCCTGCGCTTAGTAACCCGATGTTTACCCTGGTTACCCGAGTGCTGCAGGGGGACTTCGGCATCGTTGAAGACAGTTTCAACGATGCCGAAGTCGTTCCCCTGATCGTTGGTCGCTGGAGAGAGCTGTCTGTGTGACAGCTCCCCAGCGACCACACAGCGACTTACCAACGATCACGGCCAGGTCGTATCGCTGGTCGTGATCGTTGGTAAATCGCTTAGTGAGACGGGGCCTTTAGTTCTATTCCTCCCATTCGGTAGATGTAATTTTCTTTTCTTGCTCAGTTGTAGAATCTTGCATTTCTCCCTGGTAAATACCATTCTATTAAGGTACCGTCACATTAAGCGACGCTGCAGCGATAGCGACAACGATGCCGATCGCTGCAGCGTCGCTGTTTGATCGCTGGAGAGCTGTCACACAGACCGCTCTCCAGCGACCAACGATGCCGAGGTCCCCGGGTAACCAGGGTAAACATCGGGTTGCTAAGCGCAGGGCCGCGCTTAGTAACCCGATGTTTACCCTGGTTACCAGCGTAAAAGTAAAAAAAACAAACAGTACATGCTCACCTGCGCGTCTCCCAGCGTCTGCTTCCTGACACTGACTGAGCTCCGGCCCTAACAGCACAGCGGTGACGTCACCGCTGTGCTTTCACTTTCACTTTAGGGCCGGATCTCAGTCAGAGCAGGAAGCAGACGCTGGGAGACGCGCAGGTGAGCATGTACTGTTTGTTTTTTTTACTTTTACGCTGGTAACCAGGGTAAACATCGGGTTACTAAGCGCGGCCCTGCGCTTAGTAACCCGATGTTTACCCTGGTTACCAGTGTAAAACATCGCTGGGTATCGTTGCTTTTGCTGTCAAACACAACGATACACAGCGATCGGACGACCAAATAAAGTTCTGGACTTTATTCAGCGACCAGCGACATCACAGCAGGATCCTGATCGCTGCTGCGTGTCAAACGAAACGATATCGCTAGCGAGGACGCTGCAACGTCACGGATCGCTAGCGATATCGTTTAGTGTGACGGTACCTTTAGTCACTGTCCATTGTTCAAGCTTATCTACATCCTTCTGAATCCTTTCTCTGTCTCCTCTAGTGTTAGCTATCCCTCCTAGCTTTGCATTGTCTGCAAATTTGATCAGTTTACCTCCAGTTCCCTTATCTAGATAATTTATAAAAATGTTGAACAACACTGGAACCAGGACAGTGCCTTGTGGTACTGCACTTGAAATACTCTTCCAATTGGATGTGCAACCATTTATTGCCACCTAACTGTAGCCTTGTCAATCCCAAGGCAAAACAAAAAAATAAAAAGTGACTTTAATAAATCAGAAATGATTAATTGAACCCTGGGTGTTTTGATTTCTGGTTTCAATATGCCAGCTACAGAATCTAAGGAATTCCTCACACCTGGTCCTCTTTTATGCCACACTCAATATTGGTCATGTTTAGTGTTGATCGAGCTCTGAAATGCTTGAGTGCTCGGTACTGAAATAGAGCATGTCGGTCGCTCATACGTCCTCAACTCGAGTAGCAAGCATAATTATTATTATTATTTATTGTTATAGCGCGATTTATTCCATGGCGCTTTACATGTGAGGAGGGGTATACATAATAAAAACAAGTACAATAATCTTAAACAATACAAGTCATAACTGGTACAGGAGGAGAGAGGACCCTGCCCGCGAAGGCCCACAATCTACAAGGGATGGGTGAGAATACAGTAGGTGAGGATAGAGCTGGTCATGCAGCGGTTTGGTTGATCGGTGGTTACTGCAGGTTGTAGGCCTGTCGGAAGAGGTGGGTCTTCAGGCTCTTTTTGAAGGTTTCGATGGTAGGCGAGAGTCTGATGTGTTGTGGTTGTGTTCCAGAGTAGGGGTGATACGCGAGAGAAATCTTGTATACGATTGTGGGAAGAGGAGATAAGAGGGAGTAGAGAAGGATATCTTGTGAGGATCGGAGGTTGCGTGTAGGTAAGTACCGGGAGACGAGGTCACATGGAGGAGACAGGTTGTGGATGGCTTTGTACGTCATGGTTAGGGTTTTGTAGTGGAGTCTCTGGGCAATGGGGAGCCAGTGAAGGGATTGACAGAGGGGAGAGGCCGGGGAATAGCGGGGGGACAGGTGAATTAGTCGGGCAGCAGAGTTTAGAATAGATTGGAGGGGTGCGAGAGTGTTAGAGGGGAGGCCACAGAGCAAGAGGTTGCAGTAGTCAAGGCGAGAGATGATGAGGGCATGGACTAGGGTTTTTGCAGATTCATGGTTGAGGAATGTACGGATTCGTGAAATATTATTGAGTTGAAGTCGGCAGGAAGTGGAAAGGGCTTGGATATGTGGTTTGAAGGAGAGATCAGCATCAAGGATTACCCCGAGGCAGCGAGCTTGTGGGACTGGGGAGAGTGGGCAGCCGTTTACTGTAATGGATAGGTTCGTTGGGGGGGGGGGGTCGCGTGAGATGGGGAAAGATGATGAATTCTGTTTTGTCCATGTTAAGTTTTAGAAATCTAGCGGAGAAGAAGGATGAAATAGTGGACAGACATTGAGGGATTCTGGTTAGTAGGGAGGTGATATCTGGTCCAGAGATGTAGATCTGTGTGTCGTCAGCATAGAGGTGATAGTGAAAGCCATGAGATTCTATGAGCTGTCCCAGGCCAAAGGTGTAAATGGAGAAGAGCAGGGGCCCAAGGACTGAACCTTGTGGGACTCCAACAGATAGGGGGCGAGGTGAGGAGGTGGTGTGTGAGTGGGAGACGCTGTATGTCCGGTCTGTTAGATATGATGAGATCCAGGATAGGGTCAAGTCTGTGATGCCAAGGGATGAGAGGGTCTGTAATAATAGGGAATGGTCTACTGTGTCAAAGGCAGCCGACAGGTCGAGGAGGAGGAGGACAGAGTAGTGTCGCTTGCTCTTGGCGGTTAAGAGGTCATTGGTGACCTTAGTTAGGGCAGTTTCAGTGGAATGGTGTGACCGGAAGCCAGATTGTAAGCGGTCAAAGAGGGAGCAAGAAGAGAGATGGGAGGACAGTTCAAGGTAGACGCGGTGTTCCAGTAGTTTGGAGACATAAGGGAGAAGTGATATAGGGCGATAGCTAGATACAGAGGATGGGTCAAGAGAGGGCTTTTTGAGGATAGGTGTGATGGAGGCTTGTTTAAAGCTTGAGGGGAAAACACCAGTTGTTAGTGATAGGTTGGGATGAATACTGTGGTGAGGTTTGGGATGAAGTGGGATGGGAGCGGGTCAAGTGCACAGGTGGTGAGATGCGATTTTGAGAGTAGAGTGGAGAGTTGATCTTCTGTAATGGTGGAGAAGTTGGTTTTGAAGGTGGAGGGCTGGGAAGTTGGGAGGAAGGGCTCTGGGGGTTGTTGACCAAAACTGTCTCTGATGTTCTCAATCTTCTGCTTGAAAAATGAGGCAAAGTCTTCAGCTGAGATAACTGGGGAGGGAGGAGGTGCTGGGGGATGGAGGAGAGAATTGAAGGTGTTGAATAACTGTTTAGGGTTGTGAGACAGGGAGGATATGAGAGATGAGAAGTAGGTTTGTTTAGCTGTGGCGAGTGTGGTCTTGAAAGTAGTGAGGGACTGTTTGAATGCGATGAAGTGCTCGTTGGAGTGGGATCTTTTCCATCTGCGCTCAGCAGCCCTGGAAGCCTCAGTTCTTTGGTCGGGCTGGTGTGCCAGGGTTGTCTGTTGATTTTGCAAGCTTTGGTATGTGTAAGTGGGGCAGCAGATTCCAAAGCTACAGCTATTGTGGTGTTATATAGAGTGGCAGCGTCATCCGCATTGTGTAAGGAACTTATGTCTGTGAGAGGGAGGAGGGATTCAGAGAATGAATGTAGGTCAAAATGTTTAAGATTTCTGCGAGGGTGTGAAAGTTTGTGGGGTGGGGATTGTAGACATGGAGTGGAGAGGGAAGAGAATGTGAGAAGAAGAAGCATAATTGAAGTGAATAGCAAACTCGAGCATTTTTCCAGAGGACGAAAAAATTCTATCTTTTTCTCAGATAATTCAATTACGGGCATCCGAGCACTACGCAATACTTGGCACCGCTCGTTACTAGGTCAGGCACTCCGAGCATGATTGCCCATCACTAGTCAAAGGTCAAACCACCAAAGATGATAAGTTCCACTGACCTCGTCTTTTGGGGCCACAGCAGACACATGTAAAACATTTTGGTGCAGATTTATCAAAATTATCTGTCACATATAGCAACCAATCACAGTGCTGCTTGCATTTTACCAGAGCTGTGTGAAAAATGAAAGATGAGCTGCAATTGGTTGCTATGGGCAACAAGAGCATTTTTCCTTTTCAACTGAGACCCATTAACTTAACATTACATTCGTACCTTGTACTCTGATTTCTTGAGACATCGGATGTTTAATTCTTTGCGGATCACAGATAAAAATGGCAGAGTTATTCATATTAAAGCCAAAAGTGATGGAAGACAATACAGCATTTTGTGCAGTTTCTATAAATTCTTCATTTTCTTTTTCTTGCAAAAGACTTACTAATGGTGTGACCATCACCCTAGATATGTAGGACTTATCCATCATACAAGGATCAATACATGATAAATCCACGGAGACACCTAGAAAAATGATTTTGACATAATTATGGATAAAATATTATAATGTACAGTACTGTGCAAAAGTTTTAGACAGGTTTGGAAAAAATGATGTAAAGTAAAAAATTATTTTAAATAAACAAGTGTTAATAGTTTTATTTAATCAATTAAACTGCAAAGTGAAGGAAGAAAACAGAAATCCAAATCAAATTAATATTTCTGTGACCATACTTTGCCTTCAAAACAACGTACATTTTTCTAATCAGGGATTTTGTAGCATTTTAGCCGGTAGTATGACCAACCAAATATCTCCAATAATCATCATTTCCACATGTAGGTTGAAACACAGTCATTAACTGAATCAAAAACAGCTATGTGAAGGACTTCAAACTGGGTGAGGAACAGACAAACGCTGCTACAAAGGTGAGGTTGTTGAAGACAGTTTCATGTCACAGGTGATACATCATGGCAAGACTATGCACAGCAGCACAACACAAGGTACTGTATATACTCAAGTATAAGCCGACCCGAGTATAAGCAGAGGCACCTACTTTTGCCATGGAAAATTGTGTAAGCTTATTGACTCAAGTATAAGCTGGGTATGCATTGTCCCCCTCATCCCTGTCCTGCTATGCGTGGCTCCCCCTGTCCTGTCCTGGTATATGGCTCCACCTGTCCTGTCCTGGTATGTGGCTCCCCCTGTCCTGTCCTGGTATGTGGTTCCACCTGTCCTGTCCTGGTATGTGGCTTCCCCTGTCCTGTCTGTTGTGAATTAGACTTTTTTGGCTCCCTCTTGTGGTCACTAGTGATATGACTCTGGGATTGTCTTTCCTCAGTTTGGCACCCACCTGGGTCGTTAGTCCAGGGGTGTTGCTATATAAACTTCCTGGATCCTCAGTCCAGTGCCTTGCATCGTTGTAATCAGATCCTTTCTGTTTGCTCCTGTCTGCTGGTCCGGGTTATTGCATAATTAAGCTAAGTCCTGCTTCCTTGTTTTTTGGTTATCTGTATTGCTCTTATTTTCTGTCCAGCTTGTACTAAATGTGATTCCTGTTCTTGCTGGAAGCTCTAGGGGGCTGGTATTCTCCCCCCGGGCCGTTGGACGGTTCGGGGGTTCTTGAATATCCAGCGTGGAAATTTTGATAGGGTTTTTGCTGACCGTACAAGTCATCTTACTATATTCTGCTATTAGTCAGTGGGCCTCTCTTTGCTAAATATCTAGTTCATTCTTACGTTTGTCTTTTCTCCTTACCTCACCGTTATTATTTGTGGGGGGCTTGTATCCAACTTTTGGGGTCTTTTCTCTGGAGGCAAGAAAGGTCTATCTTTTCCCTTCTAGGGTTAGTTAGTTCTCCGGCTGGCGCGAGACGTCTAGAACCAACGTAGGCACGTTCCCCGGCTGCTGCTATTTGTGGTGCTAGGATTAGATATACGGTTAGCCCAGTTACCACTGCCCTATGAGCTGGTTTTTTATGTTTGCAGACTTGGTATGTACTTTCGAGACCCTCTGCCATTGGGGTCATAACACCTGTCCTGGTATGTGGCTCCCCCATCCTCTCCTGGTATGTGGCTCCCCGTCCTCTCCTGGTATGTGGCTCCCCCTCCTGTCCTGGTATGTGGCTCCCCATCCTCTCCTGGTATGTGGCTCCCCGTCCTCTCCTGGTATGTGGCTCCCCCTCCTGTCCTGGTATGTGGCTCCACCTGTCCTGTCCTAGTATGTGGCTCCCCCGTCCTCTCCTGGTATGTGGCTCCCCCCATCCTGTCCTGGTATGTGGCTCCCCCCATCCTGTCCTGGTATGTGGCCCCCCCTGTCCTGGAATGTGACTCCCCTGTCCTGGTATGTGGCTCCCCCTGTCCTGGTATGTGGCTCTCCTGTCCTCTCCTGGTATGTGGCTCCCCCCATCCTGTTCTGGTATGTGGCTCCCCCCATCCTGTCCTGGTATGTGGCTCCCCCCATCCTGTCCTGGTATGTGGCTCCCCCTTTCCTGTCCTGGTATGTAGCTCCCCTGTCCACTCCTGGTATGTGGCTTCCCCTTCTGTCCTGGTATGTGGCTCCCCCTGTCCTGTCCTGGTATGTGGCTCCCCCGTCCTCTCCTGGTATGTGGCTCCCCCCATCCTGTCCTGGTATGTGGCTCCCCCCATCCTGTCCTGGTATGTGGCCCCCCCTGTCCTGGAATGTGGCTCCCCCTGTCCTGGTATGTGGCTCTCCTGTCCTCTCCTGGTATGTGGCTCCCCCCATCCTGTTCTGGTATGTGGCTCCCCCCATCCTGTCCTGGTATGTGGCTCCCCCCATCCTGTCCTGGTATGTGGCTCCCCCTTTCCTGTCCTGGTATGTAGCTCCCCTGTCCACTCCTGGTATGTGGCTTCCCCTTCTGTCCTGGTATGTGGCTCCCCCTGTCCTGTCCTGGTATGTGGCTCCCCCATCCTGTCCTGGTATGTGGCTCCCCCATCCTGTCCTGGTATGTGGCTCCCCCTGTCCTGTCCCGGTATGTGGCTCCCCATCCTGTCCTAGTATGTGTGGCTCCCCCTGTGTATGCATGGCTCTCCCGGTCCCGCATGGCTCGGCTCCCCCGGTCCGCATAGATCGGCTCCCCTGGTCCAGAATGGCTCGGCTCCCCGGGCCGATCGTTGTATGCATGTCTCACATTCCCCCCGTCCTACTCACCCTCCTCCCGCCGTTGCTGCATCCAGGGCCGGCTCCAGGTTTTTGAGGGCCCCGGGCGAAAGAGTCTCAGTGGGCCCCCCCCCCCCCCTTTAACACATACCACGATTCATGATGCCCAGATACAGCAGAGAAATATAGGTATAGTACAATGCCAGATTTCACTTCTTACATGAGTGAAAGCTATTGTAAATTCTGCAGTGTATATATACAGAACAGGAGCGGTACTGTGCAGTGTATATATACAGGAGGAGCGGTACTGTGCAGTGTAAATATACAGGAGGAGTGGTACTGTGCAGTGTATATATACAGGACAGGAGAAGTGGTACTGTGCAGTGTATATATACAGGACAGGAGAAGTGGTACTGTGCAGTGTATATATACAGGAGGAGCGGTACTGTGCAGTGTATATACAGGAGGAGTGGTACTGTACAGTGTATATATACAGGACAGGAGGAGTGGTACTGTGCAGTGTATATATACAGGAGGAGCGGTACTGTGCAGTGTATATATACACGAGGAGTGGTACTGTACAGTGTATATATACAGGACAGGAGGAGTGGTACTGTACAGTGTATATATACAGGGGAGTGATGGTACTGTGCAGTGTATATATACAGGAGGAGCGGTACTGTGCAGTGTATATATACAGGAGGAGCGGTACTGTGCAGTGTAAATATACAGGAGGAGTGGTACTGTGCAGTGTATATATACAGGAGGAGTGATACTGTGTGGTGTATATATACAGGAGGAGTGGTACTGTGCAGTGTGTATATACAGGAGGAGAGGTACTGTGCAGTGTATATATACAGGAGGAGCGGTACTGTGCAGTGTATATATACAGGAGGAGCGGTACTGTGCAGTGTATATATACAGGAGGAGCGGTACTGTGCAGTGTATATATACAGGAGGAGCGGTACTGTACAGTGTATATATACAGGAGGAGCGGTACTGTACAGTGTATATATACAGGAGGAGCGGTACTGTACAGTGTATATATACAGGAGGAGTGGTACTGTGCAGTGTATATATACAGGAGGAGTGGTACTGTACAGTGTATATATACAGGAGGAGTGGTACTGTACAGTATATATACAGGAGGAGTGGTACTGTACAGTGTATATATACAGGAGGAGTGGTACTGTACAGTGTATATATACAGGAGGAGTGGTACTGTACAGTGTATATATACAGGAGGAGTGGTACTGTGCAGTGTATATATACAGGAGGAGTGGTACTGTGCAGTGTATATATACAGGAGGAGTGGTACTGTGCAGTGTATATATACAGGAGGAGTGGTACTGTGCAGTGTATATACTTCAACAGCCGCCCAGCCCAGGCCCCCAGCACCTGTCCTGTATATATATTATATACACTGTATCTATACAGGCTGTGCTGGGCGGCTGCTGTAGTATCTATATATATATATATATATATATCAGCTGCAGCCGCCCAGCCCATGGCCGCCCCAGGTCACCCAGTCCCAGATTGTCAGAACATACAGCAATATAGCATTGCACTCACTCAGGTGCTGGTAGGAGTTCTGTCTCCTCCGATAAGTTCAGCAGTGCACACAGCCAGGAGATTCAGAGCAGGAGAACTCTCCGCCCACAATGTCACGCTGGCTGTGTCCAGTTAACCCCTATGTGTGCCTGGCCCTGCACTGACAGTGAGAAGATGCTTGTGCCAGCGCAAATTGAAAGGGTAGAAAGGGTTAAAGCAGCCAGATGGCTCTATGACTGTGTGAGTGGGCCCCCCTGTCTTGTCAGGGCCCCGGCACTTGCCCTGGTAGGCCGGGTGCTGCCGCCGGCCCTGGCTGCATCTCTGTCCCAGCATCTCCGTTGTCCCGGCTCCGGCAGCTCTCCTCTCCTGTGCTGATCGGTCACGTGGTACCGCTCATTAAGATAATGAATATGCAGTCCACGCCTATGGAATGGAAATGTGTACATATTCATTACCTTAATGAGCAGTACCACGTGACCGTTCAGCACAGGAGAAGAGAGCTGCCGGCGCCAAGACAACGGAGATGCAGCGACGGAGGGTGAGTATGATGTCTTCTGTTAGCCGGCGGCTGCAGCTGCAGCTGTCACTGTGTCACAGCCGCCGGCTCCTCCACTCCCCCTCCCCCACCAGCGTTCTGGACAATTGTCTCGTGTATAAGCTGAGGGGGGCGTTTTCAGCACAAAAAAAGTGCTGAAAATCTCGGCTTATACACGAGTATATACGGTACTTGTACTACACCACCAAGGTCTTTCCCAAGCAGAGATTTCAAAGCAAACCTATAATTTACTCCCTATAGAATTAGGTAACAGCCAATCCATATGATGGATATTACTTTTCATTGATGAAAAATAATAAGTGGTACTGGGCAGTGTGGTCTGTCACTGTTTACTGATTATGGCTTGTGGGTATGGGTGCCCTTGTCTCTTTGCACTCTATTAGTAATTTCGTCAATTAAGAGGCTTCTTTTATGAATTGAGCTTCTTACATTATTTATATATTACCATATTGCTAATATAGGTGGATGTTTTTGCACTACTTTACTTTGTCCAGAAATATCTGGATTGAGGGGTTGTTTTATAATCTTGATAATCATGTTTTGGTCTCCATATGGGTAACTTTTTGTAAATACTGTTATATGCGCTGCTCACTCACCATTTGATTACTATGCCATACATGATATTGTTTATACTGTGCTATTGTTGGATTATATCTTTTATCTTAAAAAGGTTTCATATTAGACACTCTCCTCTACTAGGCATATATGCTCGCCTCTGGTACTTATGAATTGCCAGTGTGAGTTCTTAATGCCTGGTGTGGAGTTGGGGATGTAGTTCATGGTTGGAGTTGGCGTTTGGAGATTTGTTCAGGAGATTGTTGCTTGGAGTTTTGTTTGTGTGCACATCCTTATCCTCTCCTATTTGGTTTCTCCTTCCTTTAACTGCCCTGTGCTCCACTCTGTTGTTTGGTGGGTGTATTTTTGTATGATTGTTATTTTCATTTATCCCTGTCCGTCTTCCTTTGTTTGTCTGGTTAGTGTTATCTTATACACTTCGGCTTCCCACCTCCCTCAGTGGGGGAGGAGACAGGTTAAGGCAGCATAGAAAGGCATGTGAAACCGGTGTCTCCACTTTCAGGAGTAATCCGAGGGACAGGGATAGACTAGGGCATCTCTAGTTCTAAGGACCTGTTTAGCGCCCACAGTCCCAAGATACTGCATGACGTATAGGAAGAGGTGATTAGGGGAAAGCAGGCAAATAACTTAACATACCTGGCCACCTCTTCTTGGGTAGAGGGCATAGACTTCACTTAAGAGTCAGTACAACTTCCTAAGAACACTTTTACATTTCTATATGGTACCACAATATTTGCATATATTAGTATTAAATTGCACATGTTCAAATGTACAATCATGCATAATATTTTATATTAGTGAGCAGTGCTAGCGCAAGTGGGGTTTTTCTAGTTTTCTGTCACATTACTGATTTGTGGTTTTGATTATACACTTGTGACTTTTTTTCCATTTGTGCCAGATTCCTATCCTTATCAGTTTCCTTGATTCTTTTTATAGCTATTATCAGAACTCCACCAGCAGCTAACCAGTAGCACTGCTAACCAATATAACATTATAAGTTACACCATGTGCTTTGTGCTCTTATCAGCTCAGATGTAAATCCTGCTCCTCTCCCTCTAAAGGCCCCGTCTCACATAGCGAGATCGCTAGCGAGATCGCTGCTGAGTCACAAGTTTTGTGACGCAACAGCGACCTCAGTAGCGATCTCGCTATGTGTGACACGTAGCAGCGACCAGGCCCCTGCTGTGAGATCGCTGGTCGTGTCGGAATGGCCTGGACCTTTTTTTGGTCGTTGAGGTCCCGCTGACATCGCTGAATCGGTGTGTGTGACACCGATCCAGCGATGTCTTCACTGGTAACCAGGGTAAACATCGGGTTACTAAGCGCAGGGCCGCGCTTAGTAACCCGATGTTTACCCTGGTTACCAGCGTAAATGTAAAAAAAAAAAAACAGTACATACTCACCATCTGATGTCCGTCAAGTCCCCCGGCGTCTGCTTCCTGCTCTGACTGACTGCCGGCCGGAAAGTGAGAGCAGATCACAGCAGTGACGTCACCGCTGCGCTCTGCTCTCACTGTACGGCGGCTCAGTCAGAGCAGGAAGCAGACGCCGGGGGACGTTACGGACACCGAAAGGCGAGTATGTACTGTTTGTTTTTTTTGGTAACCAGGGTAAACATCGGGTTACTAAGCGCGGCCCTGCGCTTAGTAACCCGATGTTTACCCTGGTTACCCGGGTGCTGCAGGGGGACTTCGGCATCGTTGAAGACAGTTTCAACAATGCCGAAGTCGTTCCCCTGATCGTTGGTCGCTGGAGAGAGTTGTCTGTGTGACAGCTCCCCAGCGACCACACAACGACTTACCAACGATCACGGCCAGGTCGTATCGCTGGTCGTGATCGTTGGTAAATCGCTATGTGAGACGGGGCCTTAACACTTTCCATGTGTCTGGAAAAAGTATGTATGAACAGAGAAAGTGGGAAATATATTATAGTTAGCATGATTTTCTTTCAGTGCAGGGGTCTAGAGTTCAAATCCCACCAAGGACCACCATCAGCATGGAATTAATATGTTCACCCTACATTTGCTTTCACTCTCCAAAGACTTACTCAGAGTTTTTAGATTGTAAGCCCCAAAGGTTACAGTTATGACAATATCTGTAAATCGTTGCAGAATATGTTGGTACTGTATGAACAAACACAATTTATAAATAGATAATAAACAAATCATTTTCTATATACAGTTCTGTGCAAAATTTTTAGGCCAGCGTAGAAAAATGCTGCAAGCTATAAATGCTTTAAAATATAGAACTGTTCATAGTTTATTTTTATCAATTAAATGCAAAATGAATGCACAAGAGAGAAATCTACAAATCTAAATCACTTCAGTATTTGGTGTAGCTTGAAACACTGTCAATATCTGAAGAGAGAAAACTGGGTTAGAAACTGATTCCCTTCAAGATTGGAAGATGTCCAGCAGTGCCATCAGTGTGGAACTGGCATCAACCAGTGTGGCCCAACTACACTGATCTATTGTTCGTGAAGTCTGGTCAGATGTGATCTTCATGAAAGAAATGCTGCTCAAAGCCATACCTTAAACATGAAGACAATGCCAAGTGACCCAGCTATGCAGAAAAATGGCTGATGAGTCAAAACTTGAAATACAGTTAGGTCCAGAAATCTTTGGACATTGACTGAGTCTTCATGATTTGGGCTCCGAGTGCCGCAGTATTTTTTTTTTTTTATTTAAAATTAAAATGGACTGAGGAAAATTTTAAAACTGTTCTGTGGTGAGATGAATCAAAATGTGAAATATTTATGGAAACAATGGACGCCATGTCCTGGGGACTCAAGAGGAGAGGGACAATCCAGCTTGCTATCAGTGCACAGTTCCTGCATCTCTGATGGCATAGGGTTGCATTAGTGCCTATGGCTTGGACGACTTACACATCTTGAAAGGCACCGTCAATGCTGAACAGTATATAGAAGTTTTAGAACAACATTTGCTCCCATCAAGACATCTATTTCAGGGAAGGCCTTGCATATTTTAGTAAGACATAGAGAGTTCGAGTGATGAACTGACCTCCTGCAATCCAGACTTTTAACTACGGTAATTAGGAGCATTAAGAAAAAAAAACTGGCAAAGAAGACCCAGGACTGTTGAGCAGCTAGATTATCCTACATTAGATAAAAATGTGACAACATTCCACAAAACACAGCAATCGTCACCAGTCTACTCACATCTCAGACATTTACAGACTTATAAAAAGTAGACGGGATGCTACACAATGGTAGACATGGCAATTTCATAATGAGTTTATTTTTTCAAATCAAATTAAAAAATGCCCAATGTTTATCTTCGGATCTGTGTTCCATGTTCTGTTGTGAATAAAATCCATCAAGTTGCCATGAAACGAGACTGAGCTGAAGACCGTTAAAAAATAGATTTCCAAATTATTACATTATTGTTCTCTTTACATCTTACACAACGTCCCAACTTTTTGGAATTAGGAATGTACAGTTACGTTCAGAAATATTTGTACACTGACACAAGTTTTTCCATTTTAGCTGTTTACCAAAACATAATCAAGATACAGTTATATACAGTAATCAATATGGACTTAAAGCGCAGACTCTCAGCTTTAGGGATTATTCAGACATCAATGATTTTCCATCAGTGTTTGAATGCCAATACCAAGAGTGGAAAATACAGAGAAAAACTATAATTGAAAGATTGATACCCGGTCTGCGTTTTGGAGACACTCCTGGCTTTGGCATACAAACACTGATGAAAAATCACTGACGTCTGAATGAGCCCTTAATTACGGTGTAATTACAACTACTTAATGGGCTGCATGGGCTATTCCCTTGTTAATCCATCATCACTTAAGCAGGTTAAAGGTCTGGAGCTAATTCCAGGTGTGGCATTTGCATTTGAAAGCTGTTCCTGTCAACACACAACATGCAGTCAAAGGAGGTCTCAAAGAAAGAGGAACAGACCATCATTAAACTGAAAAAAAGAGAAGAAATCCACCAGATGTATAGCAGAAATGTTAGAAGTGACCATATCAACAGTTTGGTACATTCTCTCCCCCCCCCCCCCCCCCCCAAAGAAAGAGCACACTGGTGAACTTGGGAACTCAAAGTCCTTGACATCCTTGGAAGGCAATAAGGGTGGGTGATCGCAAAATTGCCTGCCGATGATTCTCTAGAAACTATTAAAACTGAACATTTTATTTATGACAAAGTTAATTTCTCCAATTACTTTTGAGCCCCTGAAATGAGGAGGCTTTGTAGAATAATGGTTGCAATTTCTAAATGTTTTACAAGATATTTTTGTTCAACCCCTTTAATTAAACCTGCAAGTCGACATCTCAATTGAATCTCAGTTGTTTAACCCCTTAAGCCCCGAGGGTGGTTTGCACGTTAATGACCGGGCCAATTTTTATAATTCTGACCACTGTCCCTTTATGAGGTTATAACTCTGGAACGCTTCAATGGATCCTGGTGATTCTGACATTGTTTTCTCGAGACATATTGTACTTCATGATAGTGGTAAAATTTCTTTGATATTACCTGCGTTTATTTGTGAAAAAACAGAAATTTGGCGAAAATTTTGAAAATTTCACAATTTTCCAACTTTGAAATTTTATGCAATTAAATCACAGAGATATGTCACACAAAATACTTAATAAGTAACATTTCCCACATGTCTACTTTACATCAGCACAATTTTGGAACCAAAATTTTTTTTTGTAAGGGAGTTATAAGGGTTAAAAGTTGACCAGCAATTTCTCATTTTTACACCACCATTTTTTTTTAGGGACCACATCTCATTTGAAGTCATTTTGAGGGGTCTATATGATAGAAAATACCCAAGTGTGACACCATTCTAAAAACTGCACCCCTCAAGGTGCTCAAAACCACATTCAAGAAGTTTATTAACCCTTCAGGTGTTTCACAGGAATTTTTGGAATGTTTAAATAAAAATGAACATTTAACTTTTTTTCACACAAAATTTATTTCAGCTCCAATTTGTTTTAATTTACCAAGGGTAACAGGAGAAAATGGATCCCAAAAGTTGTTGTACAATTTGTCCTGAGTACGCTGATACCCCATATGTGGGGGTAAACCACTGTTTGGGCGCATGACAGAGCTCGGAAGGAAAAGAGCGCCATTTGACTTTTCAATGCAAAATTGACTGGAATTGAGATGGGACGCCATGTTGCGTTTGGAGAGCCCCTGATGTGGGGGGTTTCAATGTTTAGGCACAAGTGACACCATTTTGGAAAGTAGACCCCCTAAGGAACTTATCTAGATGTGTGGTGAGCACTTTGACCCAACAAGTGCTTCACAGAAGTTTATAATGCAGAGCCGTAAAAATAAAAAATCATATTTTTTCACAAAAATTATCTTTTCACCCCCAATTTTTTATTTTCCCAAGGGTAAGAGAAGAAATTAGACCACAAAAGTTGTTGTGCAATTTTTCCTGAGTACGACGATACCCCATATGTGGGGGTAAACCACTGTTTGGGCGCATAGCAGAGCTCGGAAGGGAAGGAGCGCCATTTTACTTTTCAATGCAAAATTGACTGGAATTAAGATGGGACGCCATGTTGCATTTGGAGAGCCCCTGATGTGCCTAAACATTGAAACCCCCAAAGGTGACACCATTTTGGAAAGTAGACCCCTTAAGGAACTTATCTAGATGTGTGGTGAGCACTTTGACCCAACAAGTGCTTCACAGAAGTTTATAATGCAGAGCCGTAAAAATAAAAAATCATATTTTTTCACAAAAATGATTTTTCGCCCCCAATTTTTTATTTTCTCAAGGGTAAGAGAAGAAATTAGACCACAAAAGTTGTTGTGCAATTTGTCCTGAGTACGACGATACCCCATATGTGGGGGTAAACCACTGTTTGGGCGCATAGCAGAGCTCGGAAGGGAAGGAGCGCCATTTTACTTTTCAATGCAAAATTGACTGGAATTAAGATGGGACGCCATGTTGCGTTTGGAGAGCCCCTGATGTGCCTAAACATTGAAACCCCCACAAGTGACACCAATTTGGAAAGTAGACCCCTTAAGGAACTTATCTAGATGTGTGGTGAGCACTTTGACCCAACAAGTGCTTCACAGAAGTTTATAATGCAGAGCCGTAAAAATAAAAAAATCATATTTTTTCACAAAAATGATCTTTTTGCCCCCAATTTTTTATTTTTCCAAGGGTAAGAGAAGAAATTGGACCCCAAAAGTTGTTGTGCAATTTGTCCTGAGTACGCTGATACCCCATATGTGGGGGTAAACGACTGTTTGGTCGCATGGCAGAGCTCGGAAGGGAAGGAGCGCCATATGACTTTTCAATGCAAAATTGACTGGAATTGAGATGGGACACCATGTTCCATTTGGAGAGCCCCTGATGTGCCTAAACATTAAAACCCCCCACAAGTGACACCATTTTCGAAAGTAGACCCCCTAAGGAACTTATCTAGATGTGTTTTGAGTGCTTTGAACCCCCAAGTGTTTCACTACAGTTTATAACGCAGAGCCGTGAAAATAAAAATTATTTTTTTTTCACAAAAATGATTTATTAGCCCCCAGTTTTGTATTTTCCCAAGGGTAACAGGAGAAATTGGACCCCAAAAGTTGTCCAATTTGTCCTGAGTACGCTAATACCCCGTGTGTGGGGGGGTACCACTGTTTGGGCGCATGGCAGAGCTCGGAAGGGAAGGAGCGCCATTTGGAATGCAGACTTAGATGGATTGGTCTGCAGGCGTCACGTTGCATTTCTAGAGCCCCTGATGTACCCAAACAGTAGAAACCCCCCACAAGTGACCCCATATTGGAAACTAGACCTCTCAAGGAACTTATCTAGATGTGTTGTGAGAATTTTGAACCCCCAAGTGTTTCACTATAGTATACAACGCAGAGCCGTGAAAATAAAAAATCCTTTTTTTCCCACAAAAATGATTTTTAGCCCCCCAAATTTTTATTTTCCCAAGGATAACAAGAGAACTTGGACCCCAAAAGTTGTTGTCCAATTTGTCCCGAGTACGCTGATACCCCATATGTTGGGGTAAACACCTGTTTGGGCGCACGGGAGAGCTCGGAAGGGAAGGAGCACTGTTTTACTTTTTCAACGCAGAATTGGCTGGAATTGAGATCGGACGCCATGTCGCGTTTGGAGAGCCCCTGATGTGCCTGAACAGTGGAAACTCCCCAATTCTACCTGAAACCCTAATCCAAACACACCCCTAACCCTAATCCCAACGGTAACCCTAACCACACCCCTAACCCTGACACACCCAACCCTAATCCCCACCGTAAATGTAATCCAAACCCTAACCCTAACTTTAGCCCCAACCCTAACTTTAGCCCCAACCCTAACCCTAACTTTAGCTCCAACCCTAGCCCCAACCCTAACCCTAACCCTAGCCCTGACCCTAGCCCTGACCCTAGCCCTAACCCTAATCCTAATGGGAAAATGGAAATAAATACATTTTTTAAATTTTATTATTTTTTCCCTAACTAAAGGGGTGATGAAAGGGGGTTTGATTTACTTTTATAGCGTTTTTTTATATCGGATTTTTATGATTGGCAGCTGTCACACACTAAAAGATGCTTTTTATAGCAAAAAAGTTTTTGCGTCTCCACATTTTGAGACCTATAATTTTGCCATATTTTGGTCCACAGAGTCACGTGAGGTCTTGTTTTTTGCGCAACGAGTTGACGTTTTTATTAGTAACATTTTCGGGGACATGACATTTTTTGATCGCTTTTTATTCCGATTTTTGTGAGGCAGAATGACCAAAAACCAGCTATTCATGAATTTCTTTTGGGGGAGGCGTTTATACCATTCCACGTTTGGTAAAATTGATAAAGCAGTTTTATTCGTCGGGTGAGTACGATTACAGGGATACCTCATTTATATCTTTTTTTTATGTTTTGGCGCTTTTATATGATAAAAGCTATTTTATAGAAAAAATAATTATTTTGGCATCGCTTTATTCTGAGGACTATAACTTTTTTATTTTTTTGCTTATGATGCTGTGTGGCGGCTCGTTTATGCGGGACAAGATGACGTTTTTAGCGGTACCATGGTTATTTATATCCATCATTTTGATCGCGTGTTATTCCACTTTTTGTTCAGCGGTATGATAATAAAGCGTTGTTTTTTGGCTCTTTTTTTTTCTTACGATGTTCACTGAAGGGGTTAACTAGTTTGACAGTTTTATAGGTGGGGTCGTTACGGACGCGGCGATACTAAATATGTGTACTTTTATTGTTTGTTTTTTTTATTTAGATAAAGAAATGTATTTATGGGAATAATATTTTTTTTTAATTTATTTATTTAGGATTTTTTTTTTTTTTTACACATGGGGAAATTTACCAGCGCCTGCACGGCACCCGGAAGTAATCCCTGCAGGACCCGGATGCAGCCCCGCCGCCATTTTGGATCCGGGGCCTGCAGGGATAGGAGGTAAGAGACCCTTGCAGCAACGCGATCACATCGCGTTGCTCCGGGGGTCTCAGGGAAGCACTCAGGGAGCCCCCTCCCTGAGCGATGCTTCCCTGTACCGCTGGCACACCGCGGTTTTGCCAGGTTGTCATGTTTTTAATTGTTTAGATTTTTTAACCTAATTTAGACTGAATAAAGTATTTTTTTTATTGAACATTTTGCGGAGATTGCGTGCAGGACCATTTCTTTGGGAACGAACTCTATAATGCAAAGGAGAAGACATATATCAACACAATCCATAAACAATGCCGTCTCCTCTGGGCCAAATCTTGCTTAAGGGAACGTTTTTTTGTACATTGCATTCTGCATTGTTAACTGTGCATGCCCGGGCGGAGATCTCTCTCTCCTCCCTGGGACTTTAGAATGGGCAGCGGACGCGTTGAAATACTGTGTCCGCTGCTCACGTTATGCACAACTCACAAACATACGTCGGTACGTCGCGCCGACGCTTTGTGACGGCCCCATACTTACGTAAATGTGAAAGAAGCCTTATCTGTTGTGCACATGGATTTCTCCAGAATCTCTGGATGACATTATGCTCTGTAGATGATGAGATATTAAATTTTAATTTTATGTTGATGAACATTTTTCTGAATTTGTTCCACAATTTTTAGAAAGAGTTGTTCAGATTGGTGAGACTTACCATCTTTGCTTCTGAGAGACTCTGCCTCTCTAATGTGCTCTTTTTACAGTCATGTGACTTACCATACTTTAAAATTGACACTTCAGTGCTGTGAATTCTGCTCTTGGGCTCCCTCCGGTGGTTGTTTGTGATAGTGCAGTTGTCTCTGGGTTGTAATCCAGGGCAGGTGTTTCTGCTGATTGCAGCTCTATTCGGTATTTAGGTGTGCTGGATTAATTAGTCAGTGCCAGTTGTCCATTGTTCTTGGAGGGTTTACATCCCTGTCTGGTTCCTTCTGCTCTGCTGCCAATTCAGCCAAGATAAGTGTCTGGTTTATTTTCCTGCAGCACACATGCAGTGTGCTTTTCAGTTCAGAACAATTTATTGTTTTGTCTTGTCCAGCTTAGACTTGTTTGGATTTTTTCAGTCATGCTGGATTCTCTGGAGATGCAGATATACATTCTATGTCTTTAGTTAGATGTGGAATTTTTGTATTTTCTGCTGTGGATATTTTCAGAGTTTTAATACTGACCGCTTAGTACTCTGTCCTATCCTTTACTATTTAGCTAGAAGTGCCTCTTTTGCTAAATCCTGTTTTCAGCCTGTGTGTGTCTTACACTTATATTCACCGTCAATATTTGTGGGGGGCTGCCTATCCTTTGGGGTTTCTGCTCTGAGGCAAGATAGAATTCCCATTTCCATCTATAGGGTTATTTAGTCCTTCGGCTGTGTCGAGGTGTCTAGGATGTGTTAGGTACACCCCACGGCTACTTCTAGTTGCGGTGTCAGTTTAGGGTTGCGGTCTGTACAGGTACCACCTTCTCCAGAGAAGGTCTCATGCGGCTCCAAGGCCACCGGATCATAACACTTCAGCTAGTTTTCATTAGTGCCACTTACTTTTCCAACCTTCTATTAACCCTGTTCCAACTATTTTCAGATGTGTTGTTGCCATAAATTTCTAGATGAGTACATTTTTTTATTATTGAAATGGGAGAATGTCTAAGTATCAACCTTAGATCTGTGTTTTATGTTCTGTTGTGAACACATTATGGGTATGAGAGATTTCCAAATCATTGCATTCCTGTTTTTATTATATTTTACACAGAGCACCACTCAAGTTTCTTAGAATTTGGGGTTGTATAGGGATTTTGGTTGAAGGCAATTTGTTTGCCAAAGGGCTGGAGAGTGTGACAATAGTGTCTACAGGCAACAGTGAAGAATGGTGGAGGTTCCTTGCAAGTTAGGAGATGCTTTTCATGCAAATGGAGATGGGGATTTAGTCGACATTATGGGTGTCATCATGCAATCCTATCAGGGAGGCATCTGAATAGCTCAAAATTAATTCAGCAGCCGGATAATGACACCAAACATACAGCCAATATCAGTAAGATCTCTCTTCAGCTTAAGAAAGAGTCCTGCTCCTGGAAGTGATGATATGGCCCTACAGAGCCCTGATCTCAACATCATCAAATCTGACTGGGATTACATGAAGAGACATAGGTATATGCATAAGCAACATCCACAGACGACCTGTGATTAGTCCTCCAAGGTGTTTGAAACAACCTCCCTTCCGAGTTCCTCCAAAACCTGTGTGAAAGTGTACCTAGAAGAATTGATGCTGTTTTTAAGGAAATAGGTGGTCACACCAAATATTGATTTGCTTTAGATTTCTCTGCTATTCTTTCAGTTTACTTTTGTTAATTGATCAACTAAACTATTAACACTTGTATGTTTGAAAGCATTCTTACCTTGCAGCATTTTTTCTTGCCTAAAACTTTTGCACAGTGGTGTACATTTTTTTGACAGACTCACATGACATGCAATGTCCTAATAAACAGTGAATTACAGTATGATTTATTCTTTTCTTACCTTACAGCACTTTCTTTATATCCTTCTACCCTCCCTACATGCCTCTAATACTCTCACATGGGATAGAGACAGCAGATATCACACTCACGTAGCCAACTGTGAAGTCTTGACCTCAACCTTGCTGTGTCCAGATGGACTCACTCTTCAACCATACTGAGGCTAACCCTCTTTCCCACAGTTCTACTAGTTCCAATCCCAGGCTTGTTTTTTTTCCAGAATAAAGTTTCTTCCCACATTTCAAAAACAATATAGCCTGATAAACTTCCTATGTTTATCAGGCTCACATGGAGAGAGTAAGACCCATATGAGCGATTGTATTCTCTGTACTGTTCGGAAATTGTCTCTATATCTGATGAGATACAGCTATAATTGATATAATAGGAATCTGAAAATAAATTAAAAGTAGGCTTGTAGTAGGTTTGTAGTGATCCCATTCTGCCGATTATATTTTCACTAGCATGCCAGATCTAGAGTCATATTAAATGCCATTAGCTCTTGTATAAAATCAGACACAACTTACCTTCCTTAGTCTTGAACCATTCTGGGATACAGATAATAAGTACGACTGTTATTCCAATAAAGAGCTTAAACAACAGAGACGCTGTCATTGCAGACACGTGTCAAAGCCAGATCTAACTAAACCATAGGCTGCCACCCCCCCCACACATGCAGTTACTAGTCATTTCCTCAGTGAGTTCCAGCACTCGCTTTCTGTTCTCATCATACTTCTTCATCATCGAAGTCACATGTGTTTAAAAGGGAAGTGTAGATCAAATACTTAGAATTTACACTGCTCAATTATCTACAGCTGACGAAAAAACCCCAAAACATTTGAGCTCCTTCGCTGAGTATAGACAAAGGGACATAGGTACAAAGGATTTGCATTGTTTGCTTTTATTTTTTCATTGACAAAAAGACTGTATTCTTGTATTCTCAAAAATGTATTTTAGGAATTCTACATATTAAAATACATTTGCGAAAGTTTAGTCATTGAGGCAAATGAGTACACAGAGCAGCGATAACATGGCATGCTTTAAAGGGAACCTGTCACTAGGTTTGGCCGATTTGAGATATGGCCAAATGCAACATGTTAACAGCAAACCATTCCAGCAAAATGTGAGCTCCATGTAGTACTCCTTCCCTTCTGACCTGTGCTATGCACCCAGTTATGTGTAACCTTTACCCAAGGTTTTTCCATACTCAGAAGAATAAACTATCCACGCATTTTTATGCAATTCTTCTATTACTGTTAGTCCTTTTGAAGATGAAAGATATGGGGCTAAAACTACGTATTAGTGGAAAAATTTAATTTTTCATTTTTCACTCCACTTTGGATTAGATGGATTTAGAATTTGAATACTTTAAAGTACGCATTGTATAAGTCATGCAAGTTGTCAGTTGTTTTTCAATAAATAGGCCCTTTAGAGGCACTTAAGAATTGAATCAGAATTTAACATTACATTTCTGAAAGTTCCTTAAGAATGTGAAAGATGGTTGCTAAACTTATAAACTGTCTAATGTCTCAAAAAAATAAATGGACATAAAAAAAATAATCAAAAAAGACTTATGTACCTCAAATTGTACCAATAAAAAACAGCACATTATGCAAAAATAAGCTCTATTGTAAGCATCGTGGCTCAGTGGTTAGCATGGTTGCTTTGCAGCATTGGGGCCCTGGGTTGAAATCCTACCAAGGACAACATCTGCAAGTAGTTTGTATGTCCTCCCTGTGTTTGTGTGGGTTTCCTCCGGGTTCTCTGATTTCATCCACACTCCAAAGACATACTGATGGGGAATGTAGAATGTGAGCCCCAATGGGGACAGTGACGATGATGTCTGTTAAGTGCTGTGGAATATGATGGCATTATATAAGCAACGTAAAATAAATAATAAGTCCTCATACAGCTCTGTACTGCCTTGCGATACTTGTTCTGATTTGCAGAATAAAGTTAACACTTTATTGGAGCAGCAAATTTAACCCCTTCATCCCCCAAGCCTGTTTTCATCTTCATGATCAGGCCAAATTTTACAATTCTGACCAGTGTCAGTGAGGTAATAACTCTGGAACGCTTCAACGTATCCTATTGATTCTGAGACTGTTTCTTTGGGACATATTGTACTTTATGAAAGTGGCAAAATTTGTTCAATATGACTTGCGTTTATTTGTGAAAAAAAATCTGAAATTTGACAAAAGTTTTGGAAATTTTGCAAATTTCAAACATTCATTTTTTATATCCTTAAACAAGAGAGTTACCTCACAAAATAGTTAATAAATAACATTTCCCACATTTCTACTTTACATCAGCACAATTTTTGAACCATAATTTTTTTCTTAAAAAGTTAGAAGGGTTAAAAGTTGACCAGCAATTTCTAATTTTTCAAACAAAATTTACAAAACCATTTTTTTTTTAGGAACCACATCACATTTGAAGTGACTTTGAGGGATCTATATGATAGAAAAGACTGCACCCCTCAAGGTGCTCAAAACCACATTCAAGAAGTTTATTAACCCTTCACGTGCTTCAAAGGAACTGAAGCAATGTAGAAGGAAAAAATAAACATTTAACTTTTTTCACAAAAATTTTATTTTAGTCCCAATTTTTTTTAATTTCACAAGGATTACAGGAGAAAATTGACCCCAAAATTTTTTGTGCAATTTCTTTTGAGTACGCTCACACCCCATATGTGGGGGAAATCTACTGTTTGGGTGCACAGCAGGGCTCAAAAGGGAAGGAACACCGTTTGACTTTTTGAACGCAAAATTGGAGACAAGTATTTGCCATGTCGTGTTGGGAGGGGGGCCTGATGTGCTTAAACAGTGGAAAGTGACCCCATTTAGGAAACTAGACCCCACAAGGAATTTATCTAGATGTGTGGTGAGCACTTTGAACCCCCAGGTGCTTCCAGAAATTTATAATGTTAAGGCATGAAAATACCAAGCCAAAGAGGAAAGCCCATGCATAAATGAGTGCACACCTGCTACAAAGTCATGGAAAAATATAAATATATATGATTTTTATTAATGTAAACACCAAACAGCAAAAAATCTAAAACCAATTAAAACAACACAGCCACCCCCATGTACCCTGGTCCACATGAAGATATATAATATACAAAAGCCCTCTATATATTATCATATATAAAACTGCAACAAACAGGAGGATAATCCAAGTTAGTTAACAATCAACAATTCGATATTATGTGTCCCCAGGAAAATTTTATTTATACAATATCACAAGGTAAATGTACCATATTGTACCAATAACCAAATCCCTGGTCCTGTCTCAGTGAGCTGAATAAGGGCGTCCCCAAACTTGCTCACAAGTGATCACAATCCATGTGAATAAGGGGAAATATATGATGAAATAAAGTCCCTGCTGGAATCAAAAATTAAATGTATGGCTGTACCCCAGAGATAGCCACCCCTGTGGGGTCTGGGAGAATACAAATAGACAGCCCCTAAGGATGATAAGAGGGCTAATAGTATATTGTGCCCACCAGCATGTCAGAGCACATGACACACAGCCGTCCACCATAGAATAAAACTGCTGGTATGCAGGGTGAGGCCAAAAGGATTACCGTTCCAGGTCAGGGCTGAGAGGGAGTGGAGGAGAGACCGGGGGGTGTGGGTGAGTCCCACGCGTATCGCCGCTCCTGGGCGGCTTCGTCAGGGAAAATAACTCTGTTAGAAAGTGTACAAGTTATATACAAGCAAGTATAATGAAGAATCACCTACCGGTGTTAGCAATTGCCGCCGGTGAGACCGGAAATGGATATGGGAGCTAGAGGTGTAGTCATGGTGACCACTGAGAAGCTCGTGCCTGCGCAGACAGAAGAGGAAATAACTAAGTGCTCAGAACGAGCACTATGTGTGGCCGCACAGAATCAGAGAAGAGGGTGCACAGCGCCCTCTGGCTGAATAATAAATATCTGCACCAAGGAGAAACGAAAGGACATGAGAATATATAGAAGATGTCCCAAGTATATAAGGCTGGTAGATAACTGCCTATACTGGGGGGAATAATATTACTTCCAAATAGGAACCTGTCAGGGAGGAAAGACATATTATTCAATAAGGCACACGTAAACGAGACAATATATAAAGGTATCTCCATCATGTTATTTATAATATGTAATGGCATACTGTGCCTAACAATGGTTTGGGATATAGCCTCACATGGTTATAGAGATAACATGATATAATCATCCACATATATAGCTATGATAATAAATAATAAATAATAATAATAATAATAATGATGAGAATAATATATTAAAGTCAAAAGGATAACCACACACACATATATATATACACACAACATTGTATACATATAACTATATATATATATATATATATATATATATATATATATATATATATATATATATATATGTGGAGCCCCCCCCAAGGCATGAAAATAAACAAAGAAACATTTTCTGCAAAAATGTTCGATTAGCCACATTTTTTCTTTACAAGGGTAACAGCAGAAAATGGCCCACAAAATTTGTTCAATTTGTGCAATTTCTCCTGAGTTAGCAGAATCCCCATATGTGGGAGAAAACAACAGTTTGGGCCCACAGCAGGGCTCGGAAAGGAAAGAGTGACGTTTTGGAGTGCACAATTTGATGGAATGGTCTGCTGGAGTCGTGTTGCATTTGGAGAGCCCCTGATGTGAAACAGTGGAAACCTCCCAGTAGTAGCATACTTGAGTAATGTAGAGTGCATCAGGTTGGCATATGTGAGTTGTGTAGTGTACAATCGGCTGGCATGCATGAGTTGGTAGAATGCATTAGGTTGACATAAGTGAGTTATGCAAGTCAGAAATGAATTTGGTAGTCCATGGATGTGTGGTACAGTCTGATGCATTCTTTTATACACAGTCCAGGTTTGTCGGGGTAGGTATCGCATTTGTAGGGGATGTAAATATGTTTTTGTTCCGTTCTTCTCCCCAACCCCTTTAAGAATGTTTAATGTGTCTGATTAATGTGTTCGTACATGGTGGTACTGATACACATAAAGTGTATTACCACCAAGTACGAGAGCATTGCTATACCTCATGTATATTGCTCTGTATATTTGATTGTTTACATACTTTACACATTAGCGCACATAAAGTTATTAGGGAACGTGTCATGTCCCAGGTCGGCCACTAGATGGGGGAATAATAGAATTAGTCTCACAGCACAGTGGCAGTTATGTTAGGAAACAGTTAATGCAGGAGGGGCACGATGGGGATAAGGTGTAGGAAACTTCCTAGTTAGTTCAGTTGTGGCCTGGGCGCCCGCATAGTTCAGACAGGGCTGGCTAGCCCTGAGCACATCGTGCCCCGTAATGTTGTCTAGGAAGATTGAGCCCAGCAGAGCAGCATCCATGGGCTAGAGAGGAGCAGGAGCTACAAGCAACAGCAGTGACAGTGCAGAATTAGTGGGTCTGTAGCTGACACGGGGAGAAGGCTTAGCAGCACGGGAACAGGACACTCACAATGTGGCAGGTCTTTGCGTGGGCGACGGTTCTAAGAGCCAGGTCGAAGAGAGCACCCCCACAGGAGGCAAGATTACTGTACAGTGAGTACGTTAAGGTACCGCAAAATCTGGTCCGTCCCGGGGACAGTGCAGGAGAGAACAGGCAAGGGACAAAGAAAGGATTGTCTGAAGAGAATGCCTGTGTTGAAGAAAATTGCCCTGGATGATGTGCTGAGTAAAGGAGTTAATGTTGAAAAGTTAAAGCCGGACTGTGACTCTTATTTTGCTGAACTGTCTGTAGAGAAACCATCCCCGTATTGGGCAAGTCCAGATGGAGCAGAGGAGCAGCACCGAGGTACTCAAAATGGAATACATGTCTGTATGCAGGAGGGGGTCCAGGGAGAGATACAGGGATTGCTGTCAGCCATGGCTACCTCCCTGGCTGCCCCTTCCTACACATTGATAAGTTGTGTCCTTGTGTATCACTATTCTGTAGCACACTTTTTGCGGCCTTCATTTCTTTGTGGTTTGAGGGACCTCACCAAGGAAATGTTGGTCTGGTACGATATGAGCACCTTCAGTTATGAAAGTACTGGTGCCCACTCCTTCCTGATCACCAAAGATTAGGGCCTTGATCACTACCTTCTGGAACTGAAGGTATATACCCGTCTGACCTGCACATCGTGATAGCATGTAAGCATTGCCATCTGTACAAGGGCATGGCCAGCTTCTTGTACCACGCATTGGCTTTTCTCATGGCCCTATACGGCAGGAGGACTTGATCAAAGAGATCAATTACCCCCATGTTCTTGTTGCATCCCAGAACACAATCTCGTTTGGTGACCTGTGTAGAGGTACAGCGGTGGGGGTGCTGCCATCACCATGTACAGTGTTCAAGAAAAGGACATCTCTCTGGTCATTGTACTAGACCACTAGCATGTTGTAAATACATTGGACTTTGCTGTAACCCTTTCTGAGTAGCTGCACAATTAGCATCTTAGGGAGGCCTCTTTGATCCTTGCGGACAGTGTTGCAGCATGCTGTGGTAGCTCATGCACAGAGGGACTTGAAGATTGGGATCCTGGTATAAAACTTATCTACATAGAGGTGATAATTGATCCAGTGGTGGCTGCACCAAATCCTATGTAATTTTCCCACTCACTCCCAGGACAGAGGGACATTCAGAGGATTCAATCCAGGTGTCCTTTCCTTCATAACCTCTCAACCTGTGGGTGTACCCTGAAGTAGTCTCGCACAGCTTGTAGAGGAGGACATTGTGTATTATCACTAATGCAAAAACTTGTGGATTGCCTGAAATCGTTTATGGGTCATGGCCATGCGGAACACTGGAGTGTTATACAAAACGTCAACACTCTAATATTGCCCAAGTTCTGGCTTCCTCACTAACCCCATGTGAAGTACAAGGCCCGGAAACTTCATTATAATGCGTTTACAGGGGTCCAGTTAGAAAATGATGAAGAGCGGTTTTGTGCCAAAAATTGCTAGGCATCCAAATTTGTCTAGTCCGCCACAAGGTTTACAAAATCTTCGGAGAAAAAGACTTTGAAAAGGTCTATTTCTGTGAGGCCGGTAGTGTCAAATTTGATTCCTGATTGCACCACAAAATCAGCAATCAGTGGCTCATAATGTTCAGGGGGTGATGTTTGAGCAGAATGTATATGCCCACTCAAAAGAGTGTAAGGGCAGATGTGAATCAATAAAGTTTATGGCTTTTTATGCAGATACACTCTGTCTCTGTGTGACTCCATCACTGCTCGAGCATCCTCATATCTGGCAACCATTCAATATCCCTGATGGTCTGACTTGCAGACCAACCTAACATGTCCATACGGGGCCTCTCCTTCTGCACTTACCACTTTACCTCTTGTCTGTTGCACATGTTCAGTAAATCTGTTATTAATATACTTTTTGTGTTATGCATTGGATCTAATCATTGCAGTGTATACCAGGAACGGGACCAGGAGTGTTGGTGGCCTAGGCAGATGAAGCTGACGGTGCCCCCCACACCCCACCCTGATGACCCCTCAGTAAAGGAAGGAGTCAGAGACTTAGGTAAAAGGACCTCTAAAGTACCCCATCTTTTTTACCAAAAAATACCAACAAAAGTAAAAAAAAAAGTGATGTACTTTAGGGTTGAGGCTCAACAGGGAGTGTGATTTCAAAGTTCTATATAGAATCATTCATTGTTTTGGAGCCATTTACACAATACACAGGATAAATAGCGATATTCACCCCTGATGTCCTATATTTTATATGTCAGACTCAAGGACAGTCATGGAAACTAATATGACTTAGCTGTAATGGGGGGCGCTTGGTTTCAATTAAAGTGTCCATCATTTGGTGGATGCCCTAATGATAACTAAATAGATAAAGGGATATGGATATGTATGATTGCTTTTAAAGAAGCACTCCTCGTCAGGCTCCTCTTCCTCCTCGTGCGCCTCCTCCTCGCCCTTCTTCTCCCATCAAAAGTTTTCTTCTCTTAATACGTTGCAATCATATTATATTTAACGGTGTTCTTATATTTGCTCATTTTACCCTTCTACCCATCTAATTGTTCCCTTTTCCATTAGGTCTATGACATCACGTGATTAATAACTGACGAGCTGAATCCTTGTAAGTCAGGCCCATATACATTTGTATCTCATGAACCTACAACTCCCAGTATGTCCTTAACAATGGTAAGGAGATGCTGGGAGTTGTCAGTCTGTATCAGACTGCAGACCATACTGGAACCACAGTACTGATGAGACTAGTCAGTATTAACATGTATAAATTTACAGGTTCCTTATTGGTGACCTCTTCTCTGATGGAGTCTGTTCTTTTTTTTTTTCGCATCCATTTTGTCCAGACACCATGACGACTTTTCACATCCGCATCTTGTCTCTCCATATTCCCTCTTCTCCGGTTTCCTGCAGCCCATCCTGATACAGTGCCTTTTAAAAAATGCCCTCTGCATAAAAATATGTGGCCATATTAAGACCTAAATAAGCCTCCTATAGTATATGGCCTGCACATTGTCCGCCTTAAATGGAACCTGTCACCCCCCCCCCAGCGTTTGTAACTAAAAGAGCCACCTTGTGCAGCACTAATGCTGCATTCTTTCAAGGTGGCTGTTTTATTTGGGGTCCCTTCCACTGCTGAAATAATCGTTTTTATAATTTGCCCGCCATACCTGTAATTTGTCCGGGGGGGGGGGGGGGGCATGTCTCTTCCCCCGTACACCATGCCTATACCACACCTATACCATGATAGTTATCCCCTCCCTTACACTCTCTATAACTCCACACCGACCCCCACCATTCTAACCTCTCCATACCATGCCCCCATTTCACACTGCCCTCTCTCCATATCCTTTCTGTACCCCTTTTCACACTATGCCCTCATACTGCTGCCCACAATGTTGCCCTCTCCAAACCGTACCCCCCTCACCCTGTTCCCCTACACAGTATGTGTAACCACAGCTGACCATAGAGTGATATCCACAACATCCCTTCAATATACACTATGATGTCCACCACATTCCCCTAATATACAGTATGATGTCCCCCAAAGCCCCCTATACCTCCCTCTGATGTCACCGTATGGCGCCATCCAATGTCCCCTGTGTGTGGCATCTCTAGCAGGGCGCTTGCCGGAAGTGTCAGGGCAGGGAGTTGATTACAGCTCCTGTCCTGGGTGACACGGCTCAGAGCAACCGAGGGCTGGTCCAAAACGCATGTCGGTGCGATCGCGCGTGCACTGCTGAGTCCCCCTGTGTACCAGTGCCACTATTGGGTAATATATTGTTTATCTTTCATAATACTATGCACATGAGTCGCCCGCCAGGGCCGTGGGGTTACTCGGTACTGGGTCCAGTAGCACTTAAAGGGGATGTCACGGTGGATGCGACACGCTCCGTGGCCCTGGGCGCTCAATTAAAAGGGGAAAAGTCTTTTAAAGGGATTTGTATTAAAGTTTGTGTTCGTGACGCCACCTGTGGTTCTCGGTCAGAGGGGACCAACGCTGCTCAAAGGGGTCTTCTGGGGTGATTTTACTGCAGCAAAGATGGTGACACTTCCCACAGGTGAAGCGGGGTCCCCAGGGCTCCCAGTGTGCTGGGCAGGGATGGTGTATGCCGGCAAATAAATGGAGGACACAGAGTTGTAATGTCTTTACCTGGTTTACTGATGGTAGCAGGCCACAGTCCAGGGTATCAGGAACAGGTGGTGATATGGTCCGGCCAGCCTGTAGGCAAAGGTGACCCCTCTCCCAGGTGAGGTCCGTAAGCCTTCCTACTCGCGCTCGTATGCGAGGTCGTTGCTGCCTTTGGCTTCCGTACAAAGACCTCTCTCTCCTGTCCTGGGACAGATACCTGTATGGTGGGCAGTGTGAGCCTTTTTATAGGGTCTCTATCACGACCCGGGCTCCTAGTGTACTGCTGCACCTTCAGGGGTGGGTGTGGGCAAATAACAAAGTCCTATGCCCTCCGGTTCTGCCGTGCGACCTGGAGTACAACACAGCCTCGCGCTCCCGGTGCCCGGTTCCTGTGCTTCGGCTCTGAGGGTGCCAGGTGCACAGTTCCCCTCTAAGCCCTTTTCTGCTCCTGTGCTTCTTTCCTCTGATGCTTCACTACATCCAACCCCTCGGGTTCACTTTCTCACTTTCTGGAACTGTAGCTCAGTCCTGGCTGCACGGCTCCACTGTCTGCTCTCCACTCCTCTCACTTCCACTGTCTCTCCAGACTGAACTGACTCCTCCTCCAGACCAGAACACTTAAAGGGAACCTGTCACCTAAATTTGGCGGGACAGGTTTGCGGTCATATGGGCGGGGTTTTCGGGTGTTTGATTCACCCTTTTCTTACCCGCTGGCTGCATGCTGGCCGCAATATTGGATTGAAGTTCATGCTGTGTCCTCCGTAGTACACGCCTGCGCAAGGCAATCTTGCCTTGCACACGCGCAGTATGCTTTGCCCAACTGCGGGCAAAGCCGAAAAGCATTAGTGCGCATGCGCCGGTGCCCTATGTCCCGGAACACAGCGAAATACTTCTGTTTTTTCTGTTCAGTGGCCAGTGTGAACATGCGCTTACACGCTGCAGGCACACTAGTTTCTATCCCAGTTCATTTCTTTAGTTTTTTTGTCTGCTACTATGTATTGTATACATTCTGTGCTCACTCCTGTGCTGTGCGCCATTTTTTCTCTACAATTACATGGTTGTCTCCCTAATCTTTTGTATTAATAAATATTTTTTGTATTTTTTTTCATTAATTTGGATTTCCTTGATTGTTGTTTTTTTTTCTGTTTTTGTATAAGCCCGTGACGTCAGGGTCTTCTCCCCTCTGTACCCGTCTGTCACTGTTAGTTTGTTCTTTGTAATTTATATTTATTTTTTGTATGTAACCCATTATCATGTACATCACCGTGGAATCAATAGTGCTCTAAAAATAAATAATAATAAAAAAAAAAATGTTGATACATGTAATATTGGTATTATACCACTAGGTGACAGTGATGGCTAACTAATCAATTCTAGCCATACTCTGTATATACAGTACACTGCTCAAAAAAAATAATGGGAATACTTAAACAACAGAATATAGCTCCAAGTAAATCTAACTTCTGTGAAATCAAATTGTCCAAATATGCCAAGCAATCACCCCCTCCATGGATTGGCATGTCGTGAGTGGTTGTCTCATCGGCTTTTTTTGCACCTGTGCTAGGTGGGTCCACTGCATCCTGTTAGTGCATTTGTCTGGAGGCCTGGGCAGGTAAACATCTCTGCTCTGCTTATACTTTTTTCATTCCCACTTGCCATGAAATCAGTCGAATGCAATCTGATAAAAAAAAATCTAAATTAATTTGGACCAATGTGATTCTATGATTGTGAGTTCATCTGCATTTTTTTTTTTCAGCTCGGATCGGATCACGATCGGACTGGGAAAAAGTCACAGCATGCTGCGATTGTAATCTAAAATCGTATCGCATCCCACAATAGAAGTCAATGGGTGCGAGAAAGAAAAATACCACAGTGCTCGGATCATGCGAGTGCTGTCCAATTTTTACACACCGATCGCATTTGAAAAGCGGGCAATTCATGTGCCACGTGCAGTAAAATCACACTGACAGGTTAGAATAGAATAGATATATATATACACATAGAATACATAGATATACTGTAGATGTCAGTGACACACACATATATGTGTATATATATATATATATATATATATATATATATATATATATATATATATATTGCACAGATAGATACAAGAACAGCCGGCAATTCATGTTCCGTGTACTGTAAAATCACAGCAGGAGTCGACAGAATAGAAGAGATGGATTACACAGAGAAAATGCACATAGAATAGATATACAGATGTCTGTGACAAATACAATTAGTACAGTGTATGTGCAGCTTACTGTACATGTATTTAATTAATTAAAAAAAAAAAATTTCAGAAAAAAATGTTGTGGGCTCCCGAGCAATTTTCTGTAACCAGCAGAGGGAAAGCGGATGGCTGGGGGCCGATGTTTATAGCCTGGGAAGGGGGGTAATACCCATGGAGCTTCCAAGGCTATTAATATCAGCTTACATCTGTATATTAAGCCTTTATTGGCTATTAAAATGGGGGACTTAAAAAAAAATGATGTAGGGTCCCCCCATAATTAATAACCAGCAAAGGCTATGCAGGCAGTTGTTGACTGATATTAATAGCCTAGGAAGGAGCCTGCCCCCACCAGGCTAAAAATATCAGTTCTCTGCAGCTCCAGAAAAGACGCATCTCTAACATGCGCCAATTCTTAGTCTGGCACTTCCCACTTGCCCTGTAGCCAGGACCGGACTGGCCATCAGGCATTTCTGGCAGATGTCAGAACGGCGGGTCCCTCTAATGGGCCGCTCGACCACCTCCACTGCCTCTTCAGCGTGCATGTCGGACAGGCACAGCATTAGCTTGCCTGCACACACAATCATGCTTCACCGATGAAACCAGCAGGACCAGGGGGCAGCGTGCTGTGCTGTTCTGTGCCACCCCTTGGCCCTGCTGATTTAAATTCTGCCATGCGATCCTGTACACAAGCAGGGGGGCTGTGCAGGTCTCCGTGCTGAAGTTGTAGGCCTCCCGGCACTGCACCATAGAGTTGTACTAGTGCCGGCCTGGCCAACATTGCAGAGGACAACATACCGCTGGCCGGGCTGAGAGAATCTTCAGCGATGAGGTCAGCAGAGCAGGGGGCCGGGGCAGAAGGTCTCTGGCAGGGTCAGATCTTGCCTTGTCATGGTGTCTGCAGTCGCCCTGAGGCAGGGTGAGATTTATTGCCCAGCTTGAAGCTTGACACAGATCGGGTCGCACTGTCAGTGGGGTCATTGGCTCCAGTGTCTCCCGATCTGTGTGATCAAGCTGCAGCAATAACTCACAGCAGACAGCTGTATACAGGACAGATCATAGCTTACTGATCCTGAGCCTGGCTGCAGGACATCATACACTGCATACATAGAGCCAACATAGAGCCACCATATATTATATCTTGTGTGTCCTGTAGCCAGGTCCAGGACCCATCAGTCAGTGCATATATCATAATATACAACATCCAGTGCACATAGTACACCCCGTGTACAGGAGAATATGTCACTCATATGTCTTATACTAGGTGCAAAGACATCTGATCTTATATACAGGATAATCTGTGATGATATAAGATCTGATGTCATATATAGCATGACATATAATCCTGTATATAACATCCAATGTCTGTACACATAGTCTAGCATATATCAGGGATATGATATACAGGGAAGTATGTGACTGGTAGAACGTCTGATGTCTGTAGCCACAGTATACAATAGCGTAGTTACCGGGGGGCAGAGTGGATGGTTACCTGGGCCTCAGGGGGCCCACCCAGAGCGGCACTGCCTTTAATTAATCAGCATATATAATGCACATATACAGTTGATTAATCCCATAATCCTATTTTAGTAGGCAACAGAAGCACTTCAATTTGCCAGTAATTACATTATATACCAAAAAGGTATGAAGTGACTACAGAGTATATGAATAAAAGGAATCTTTATTGAAACAACAATTAAAATTAATTTAAAAAGACAGGGAAAAGATGGAAGAAAGGACCTCCAAATAGATATCAGGGAATGGTACAGTCAATTGAAAAAAAAAAAACACACACTATCTGCATTGAAGGTAGTATTTTCTGAAAAGATATATAAACCTGCTAAATAGAAAGATATCAATAAGGACTGTAGAGTCTCATTATCATCTACTTTGATTTGTGCGGTCCTTTTCAGAAAAAACTGAACTCATAATGCAGTCACATAGCAACAGGGATAATGATAATAGAATATCTGACCAGAAAGAGCCTGCTAAATGGGATAGTGACTGGTTGTATGAATCAACAAGCCCTAAAAGGTTAAAGATAGCCTAAAATGAGATAAATACAATCCCACTTGCTGCCATTTCCAAAAAACCCACTAGAGGGCAATAGAATTCTAATTCAAAAAGGGAATGCACACTATAAGCATTAGGGTATGTGCACACATTGCGGATTCTCTGCGGATCTGCAGCGTTTTTTGAGGTGCAGAAACGCTGCAGATCCGCAATTGATTTACAGTACAATGTAAATCAATGAGAAAAAAAAGTGCTGTGCACACTTTGCGGAAAATCCGCTGCGGAAACGCTGCGGTTTAAAAGAAGTAGCATGTCACTTCTTTTTTGTGAATCTGCAGCGTTTTTGTACCCACTCCATTATAGAAAACCGCAGGGGTAAAAACCGCAGCAAATCCGCAAGAAAACCGCAGCAAAAACGCACAAAAAAACCGCTGCGGAACCGCACAAAAAACCGCAGGTGCGTTTTCTGCCAGGAGAGGCAGAATCCGCACCAGAAATTCCTAAGCCTAATCCGCAACGTGTGCACATAGCCTTAAAAGGAATCTGGTCATGCAATTTTGCTTTACCTGAAATTAAAATGCTGAAGTGATGTGCGGTGTGAAGGGAAGACTGTGTACCAGCCCTGCACCCGACGAGCGCAGTTTCGCTGTTCAGCTTCACAAAATTTGGGCGTGATAGTATTAGTAACTACGTAACGACGTGGGTTTTTATATCCTGAGTGCCGGTGTCACGTGAATATAGGGCCGGGTTATGGGCGGAATGCAATGTCTAGGCTGGATATAATATACCTGGCGTTATTATGGCGCATAGCGTCGGACCGGAGCTCACATGGCTAATGCGACTTCCGGTCTGGCGCCTTGTGACACCCGGTGAAAAGACACGGAGGGTCACATGATTGGCGCCGATCGAAAGTCTGGCGAGAGTACCACTCCAGCACATGCGCACTAGCCACACAGGGGAATCAATGTGAGTGTGCATGTCTCTGATGTATCAGTTCACCAATCCTGCCCACCTACCGGGATTTGCGGTTCAGCTCAACATGACTTGTAATGTAAGTGCCTAATAGGGCATCTGAAGGCAAGAGAGCGATGTTCAGGCATATGCACCCCTAATTTAACAGAAGAAACAAGGGGGAAGGATAAGATCATATGTATGGGGAACAGTGAGCTAAAATACCAATAGTCACTATAAACCGCCAATAGTCACTATGAAACCTGGTAAGGAAAACCACGAATCATGAAAGTGATATAAAAAATAAGGATTAGGATGGTGAGCTTATTTATACAAAGTAAATGACTAATTTAGTGAAAAGTAATTAGAGGATTTGAAATTGTGATGTGGATAAAGGGGAAAATAGCAATCTATGCTGTGTCCTGGGGGGACAGTGAAAGGGATGAAAAAAATGCTAAATGTAAACATGATTAAAGTGCAAATTACAAATGCAATGATAAATATTGCATAAAAAATATACAAATATAACGTATAGAACAAGAAGAAAATCTTGTATTAAAAAATAAAATAGAGGTTTAATATCAGATATAACCATTTTTCATAGTACAAGTCCTTATCCAGCATGACATGGCAATATCTTCATCTTTGTTCTCAGTTTCTTCATGAGCATGTTAAGGCCCCGTCTCACATAGCGAGATCGCTAGCGAGATCGCTGCTGAGTCACAAGTTTTGTGACGCAACAGCGACCTCCATAGCGATCTCGCTATGTGTGACACGTACCAGCGATCAGGCCCCTGCTGCGAGATCGCTGGTCGTGTCGGAATGGCCTGGACCTTTTTTCGGTCGTTGAGGCCCCGCTGACATTGCTGAATCGGTGTGTGTGACACCGATCCAGCGATGTCTTCACTGGTAACCAGGGTAAACATCGGGTTACTAAGCGCAGGGCCGCGCTTAGTAACCCGATGTTTACCCTGGTTACCAGCGTAAATGTAAAAAAAAAAAAACAATACATACTCGCCTTCTGATGTCCGTCAGGTCCCTGGCCGTCTGCTTCCTGCTCTCACTGACTGCCGGCCGTACAGTGAGAAGTGAGAGCACAGCAGTGACGTCACCGCTGCGCTCTGCTCTCAGTGTACGGCGGCTCAGTCAGTCAGAGCAGGAAGCAGACGGCAAGGGACCTGGACACCGAAAGGCGAGTATGTACTGTTTGTTTTTTTTGGTAACCAGGGTAAACATCGGGTTACTAAGCGCGGCCCTGCGCTTAGTAACCCGATGTTTACCCTGGTTACCGGGTGCTGCAGGGGGACTTCGGCATCGTTGAAGACAGTTTCAACGATGCCGAAGTCGTTCCCCTGATCGTTGGTCGCTGGGGAGAGCTGTCTGTGTGACAGCTCCCCAGCGACCACACAGCGACTTACCAACGATCACGGCCAGGTCATATCGCTGGTCGTGATCGTTGGTAAATCGCTAAGTGAGACGGGGCCTTTAGACAGCAGCAAACATGCACACCAGTCCACAGAAGAGCTTCCAGTGAACAAAAGCCGAAGGCACAACCCAAGAGGAACAACCCCAACAAAGAACAGGACACCTGCAGGGAGGTACGAATAGAAGTAAACAGTTACAATAAATGAATGCAAACAAGTTTAAAAAGAAAAAGGGCAAGAGGATGTAAAAAATGGAATATATAAAAAATATGAATATTGTTAAAACCTAGAGACCAAAAAAGGGAGGGAAACCTCGGAATATATAGCATCTAGTGCTACACATGAGGGCACAATTCTAGGAATGAAACGAACCCATGATTTTCATTTAGACCAAATGGAGTTACAGTATTGAGACGGTAGATCCACCTGTTTTCTTGTTGTGCAAGTAATTTGCCTAGATCTCCCCCATGGATGCCCAGATCAATCTGATCTACACTCCCTGACAGAAGTTATGTCGCTTATCCATGTTATGTAACTAAAAGCTTATAACCTGACGTTAAATTCATCCATTGGTTGTACAAATTATACTTTTGAAAGCTGCGCACTCCAGTTCTTTGCTCTGCCTTGGACAAAGTACGCCTGCGCCGGAGCCGCAGCGTGAAGACAAGAAGAGGACGTCATCGTAAGAAGATGGGAGGCCCCGGACCGTGACGCCCATCGGACTAGAACCGCCCCTGGGTGAGTATAATCTAACCTCTTTTTCTCATCTTTCAGGATACATCGGGGGCTTATCTACAGCATTACAGAATACTGCAGATAAGCCCCTGATGCCGGTGGGCTTAGCTCATCGTCGATTTTGGGGGTGACAGGTTCCCTTTAATGGAACCTGGTAACCTGAGGCTGAAGTGACGGGGACTGAAGGGACTTCAGTAACTACAGAGAGTATTCTAATGCCTCACACACGCGACAGAAGGGATTGTGTTTTTCATCTGCGGGGCACCCGGGTGTGGGACTATCACAGTTTGTTGCCATGGCTACCACCCTGGCCGCCTTACATAATGGCAGAAATCTTACTCCAGTCCACACACAGCACTTGTCACACACATTAGGATTCAATAACAGGCATGTACCTCTTAATGACTCCAGCACACCCCTCAGCAAGCCCTGCCTGAACAACCCTGGTCTGAACGAATCAGAGCCTAGTAGATGCTGCCTTGCCTTTAAGGGGTTGTCCACCATTTGGAAAGCCCCTTGTGAATTTTTTCCCTCCAGTAAAATAATAACACTTATACTCACCTCCGGTGGCTTCACTTTTCCATTGTTCACACATATTTGACATTCAAAGGAAAGGAGAGAGCTGCAGCTCTCGCTTCCTTCAGAAATCTGATTTGTCCGAAGGAGGGAAAAGTGAAGCCAGCGCTGACTGGTCTCAGGGATCTCGTGATATAATGTCACATGAACCCCAGAGAGCCAGTACTGACACGGCTGGAATGGCGCCGACCCCGAAGGTGAGTACAAGTGTTATTATTTTACTATGGTGAAACACAGAGATTGGGAAGGGTTGTCTGAGTAGGGGACAGTCCCAGTAAGAGGAACCTGTCATGTAAAAAATGCTATTAACCTTCAGATATGGTGTTAATCTGCAGGATAAGGCCGGAATCAGGCCTAACATATAAAAATACGGTCCGTTTTTTATGGCCGACATACGCAGAAAAGTTCCTGAACAGTGATCCGTATTCAATGCGAGGATGCAATTTTTTTTTCTGCAAAAAGTATCCGTGTATCATCCGTATGGCATCCGTACGGCGAGATTTTCTCGCCGGCTTGCAAAGCCGACATATAATGGATCCATGGGTGGGCTCAAATATTCGTGAAAACATATATATAGTGTATATATATATATATATATATATATATATATATATATATATATATGTATATCAGTGAGACACATGTGTATATATACAGTATATATATATTTATTTATATTTCATACAGGGCTAGATAGCATAAAAGCCGGTAATTCAATTGCCGGCTTTTGCTAAGTCCTTACCAAACCCGGCAGGATATGAGACATCGTTAACATACAGTAAACCATTTCATATCCGTTATATTTTTACATATTCCTCACTAATAATGTTAGTAGTGTGTGTGTGTGTGTGCATAATTTGGGAGCTCTAGGCTTTAAAATAAAGGGTTAAATCACGGAAAAAACTGGCGTGGGCTCCAGCACAATTTTTTTCCGCCAGAGTGGGAAAACCAGTGGTCGCAGGTTCGGTGACGGCACCGCTAGTCACCAAAGCTTCGTTACCTTCATTTCATTCATTCCCCAGTCTCTTAGCGGCTGCATTAGCAGCACTCCTGGTTGTAAAAATATTTAACCCCTTCAGATGGATTTACAGCGTGGTACTTGACTGTACAGCGGACAGGTATGGGATATTGTTGCTTTTTTATTTTGGAATTTTTTACAGGAGATCGAGGGTCTTCAGGTGGATTCAGCCTACAATAAAGATAATAAAACCCTGTGTCTTTCTTTTATTAAAATACTTTATTCTTAATCTGTGTATTTGTAACCCTTTCCTACTATTGGATTAATAATGGCTAGATGTCTTATTGACTCCTCTCAATTATTAACCAGGCTTAATGTCACCTTACAATAGCCAATAACCCTGGACCCTCTCTAGGCTATTAATGTCTGCCCTCAGTCACTGGCTTTCCCACTCTGGTGGAGAAAATTGCGCGGGAGCCCACGCCAGTTTTTTTCCGTGATTTAACCCTTTATTTTAAAACCTAGAGCTCTCAAATTTTGCACACACAACCTACTAACATTATTAGTGAGGAATATGTAAAAATATAATGGATATGAAATGGTTTAATGTATGTAAACAATGTCTCATATCCTGTCGAGTTTGGTAGGATTAGCAAAAGCCGGCCATTGAGTTACCGGCTTTTATGCTATCTAGCCCTATATTAAATATAAATATATATGTGTGTCTTACTGACATATATATATATATATATATATATATATATATATATATATATAGAGAGAGAGAGAGAGAGACTCAAAAAAGAGGCAGCACTCATGGTGAAACATGTGGTAGGTTTAATCGACCCACATAGCCGGGCTATATGGGTCGATTAAACCTACCACATGTTTCACCATGAGTATGGAGTGCTGCCTCTTTTTTGAGTCTCTGTGAATCTAAGTAATCGTTGGACTGATTACCTGGGGCCCTGCACCCGAAGATAAGTACCATTGTTGTGCTGTTCCTTTTTTCTTACTATATATATATATATATATATATATATATATATATATATATATATATATATATACCTATTCTATGTGTAGACATTTATTTTATCTATTCTAACCTGTCAGTGTGATTTTACTGTACACCGCGCTGAATTACCGGCTTTTCTATAGGACACAGGTGCGTATTTCTAGCAAGGCAGACGTGGTCCGTGTGTAATCCATATTTTTCTCGCCCCCATAGACTTGCATTGGTGTATTTTTGTAGGAATACGCTGACAATAGCAGCATGCTGCGACTTTCTCAGCCCGTTAAATACTGCCGAGTAATATATGGCTGATGAAAGCTGCCCCATAGAGAAACATTGGTCCATGTGCAATGCGTTGTTTTTGCGCCTCTCACTCGTCTGTATTTCTCTCTAGCCTGACCCCGGCCTAATAGTATTCTACAGCTCCCCGGCCACAACGCTGACAGTCTGGCTACCAGAAGGAAATTAACTTTATTCCTCCTGGCCGCCTCCGGCTTTTAGTCATAGAGATGTGGCTGCAGCCGCTTCAGTCACTGCTCAGTATATAGTGAGCGGTAGCTGTAACCATGCTCTGGTACTGACGGACAGCCGGCTCAGCAGTGCATCAGTACAGAACCATCTGTCAGTGGCGGAGCACGGTTACAGCTGCAGCTCACTATGTACTCAGCGATGACTGAAGCTGCAGCAGACGCAACTCTATGACTTAAAGCCAGAGGCCGCCAGGAGGAATAAAGTTCATTTCCACCTGGTAGATGGACTGTCTGCTGCACAGCTTTAGATTGCTATTAACCTGCAGATTAACACCATATCTGCCGATTAATAGTGTGAAAAATTTCAACTGCCGCTCAATGGTTAAAACCAGAATGCAGCTGTTAAGTCCTTCTCAGTCCCTGGCTTACTAGAGGTAGGGATCCGAGTGAAATGACACGCAGCACAAAAGGTTGTGTGATCATATACAGGGGAAGCCCAGGAGCACGTCTGACTCACTGGACTCTACCCCTCCTTTATATAGAAAAGAGTCATACATTTACAGACATGCGCACAAGCGCTCATATTTCACATCCTTTTACAAAAACAGTCTATACTAGAGATAAGGTACAGCTTCTGGTATGTAGGTAAAAGGTTACCATATCAAGAAGGAATGCGTCCATAAAAGGAAATGTCAACTTTGCTTAAGTTTCCTGATATAAGCCAGATGTCTCAGGAGAAAGACACAATGGATTCTTTCAGTCTGATCTCCACAATTCCCCCCTTTGACATATTCTTTTTTTATTACCACAGGGCCAAAGACAAAGCCTTTATTTTTGGTATTACACATGCACACACTTATATTATTAATAAGAGAATCAAATCTAGTATTAATTCTTCTATCGCAAATTATTTTCTTCTTTAGCAGTATACTAAAATATAAAAACAAAAATTAGTACGGTAATATTAATTAGAATCACTAGAGGATAACATAAGAATAAAGAAAAAAAAAAAAATTTATACTCTTGCATCTATTACACAAAGTTTATCTGTGCATACTGAGATACCCTTGAGCACAATCTGGAATAGTACGTATATGACTACAATAATCATAACTATATGTATTATGCTCTGCATAATCCCAGCAACCCACCCACCGATTCCTCTGAACCAGTTGGCTGGGTTAAGAAAAGAAAAGGTATCTGACCACCAGCTATCCTTATTCTGGTCATTATCTTTGTCATACTGATCTCTGAGTCGTTGTACGTCCTTTAATTTAAATGTCATACTCATAGTACTATTCGGGTCTATATAATGACAGCAGGTGGGTCCGATGATTTGACACATACCCCCTTGTGAGGCAGTTAGGTAATCCAATACCAGGGTATGTTGGTTGACGACTATTATAAGCTGATTCTGTACAGCTATACTAGTGTTTAGTATATCCAATATATCCCAGATCTGATCATCTAAATAATCCGTGGCTCTAACTAATTTATCCCACATTTGTGTTAACATAGGATAAATAAAAATGGTACTAGCAATTTTGTTAGGAATTCCCATTTGTACTATATGTGGCCTCCCCGAGGGACGTGGTGAGTTATCTGCAGCTCTTTTATACAGTGTGTGCTTGGGCACGGCTTGCATATTCACTTGTTTATTTGAAATTATGAATGTAGCTGGGGTTAGGCGTCCTAATGTACAAGTACCCTTTATACCTACGGGAAGCCATTTATATGCTCCTTCTCCGCATATCCAAAATGTACCTTCAGGCAGATCCCATAGAGCTGAGTGCTGCAATACCAATCTGTGAGCCAAATCCACAAATCTAGATACATCCTGAAGCATACACCAAGAGGGTTTTTGTCCCAAGGGGCTACAGTACCCGGCTGCGGGATTTCCACATACAGGCATTCCATTGACATACTCATCAGATTCATTACAAACCAGGTTCCCCGGTTTGCTTGTACAATCGCTTGCATTACCTTGAGGGAACAACTCAGAATGTTCCCAATTTCTATTGTGTATGTATCTTTCCAATACTACAGGTTTGAAAGCATCAGAGGAAGGGGTGGTTGTACTGAAACTGAGCTGTAGATTTTCTGTGGGGACCTGTCCTAAATTAGTTAATCCAGTCTTATTCCTAGGTACCCAGGCCCCACCCTTATAGGCCAAATATTGTAGATGTGTACCAGTCCCTGAGAGATTACCCTGCCACCAAGGAAATTCTACCCATCCCACAATTGGTATGGCGATTGTAGTATTCCACAGCCTAGCATTACCAGTTTGGTTGTTGGCCAGGTTGTCTGAACAATTAGGCCAAGCGAATATTTCTTCTGCTGATACGGGAACTGCTAGAAAAGGTATACTTGTGGCTGATACCGGTGAATGGGTACAGATCCAACAATCTGTCAGGGTTTGTGTATTGTTTAACAAGTCATGCACTAATTTTCTATGATGTTGTACGAATCTATTGTTCAAAGGGGCTAGAGAATTCAGTCTATCCCATGCCTCCGTTGAGGTTATCATTATTAACATCAATATCATGAGTTTATACTGCTTTTTTTGCAATGGCTTGCATGTATCCATGATGCCTTTCCTTCAAGCTTGACTGATGTAGGTGTTGTCAACAGGACTTGGAAGGGTCCGTCAAACCTTGGTTCTAGAGCCTTTCTGGTGTGTCTTTTTACATAGACTTGATCACCTGGTTCCAACTTGTGACTTCCTTCTGTGTTGTCAGGATCTGGAAGGGAAGCAAAAACTTGTGCATGCACCTTAGTTAATTTGTTTCTGAAGATTTTGCACATAAGAAGTCAATGACTCAATATTTAACACAAGCTGCTGTGGAAAATAACATCCTAAATTGGCAGTCCTGCCAAACAAAATTTCATATGGAGACAGTTTAGTCTTACCCCTTGGGGTATTGCGTATTGAGTAAAGGGCCAGTGGAAGGCATTCTGTCCAAGGCTTTCCTGTTTCAGCCATGGCTTTCTGTATTTTTAATTTTAAAGTTCCATTCATGCGTTCCACCTTACCAGAACTTTGAGGATGGTACGGAGTGTGTAACTGACTTTCAACACCCAACATTTTCAGTACATTTTGAAATATTTCTCCAGTGAAATGAGTACCCCTATCTGACTTGATCACTTCAGGGAGACCGTAATGGGGTATCAGTTCGGCAACTAGCTTTACAGCAGTGTTTTTAGCTGAAGCCTTCCGAACTGGATAGGCCTCTGGCCACCCTGAGAACATGTCCACACACACCAACACATACTCATACCCATTACTTTTTGGCAGCTGGATAAAGTCTATTTGTAATCGCTGAAACGGATAGAGAGGTCGGACGTGGTGCTTCATAGGGGTCTTTGTTGTCTGTCCGGGATTATGTGCCAGGCATATAACGCATGCAGCACAATAGTCTCTTGCGTAGTTGCCAAAACCTGGAGCCAACCAGACTTGCTTTGCCAGTAGTGTCATTGCATTTGCAGACACATGAGTAGGGTGGTGTAGTCCACCAACTACAATCGGGTACCAGGCTCTAGGTAGACATATTAGTCCATCTTTCTTCCAAATTCCCGCTTGTTCTTCTGCCCCTTCCTTTTTCCACCTGTCCCTCTCCTCTTCTCCTGCATCTTCCTGTGCTTGTCTCAGTCTATCTTCAGTATTTTCTGTGGGATTTACAGTATGAACCTGTTGTAAGGGTTTGACCGCTGCTGCTTTGTCTGCTTTGTCAGCCCTATCATTTCCCCTAAATTCCCTAGTGTCGAGTCTCACATGTGCAGCTACCTTAATTACTGCTACTTCTTTTGTTTCTTGTGCAGCCTCTAAGATCTGTTTGATCAAAGAAGCATGTTTTACAGGTTGTCCTGACGCTGTCATGTAACCTCTAGCTCTCCAGATTACTCCAAAGTCAAACACAATACCATGTGCATACCTAGAATCAGTGTATATATTAGCTGTCTGATTCTCAGCTATTTTTAGCGCTTCGATCAATGCTGTTAGTTCTGCTTCTTGTGCAGACTGTTTTGGTGGAAGTGGTTCTGCTTTGAGAGTTTCAGATTCTGACACAACTGCATACCCTGTATGGAAGTTACCTGTGTCATCTGCAAACCTACTACCGTCTATAAACAGCTCTAAATCTGGATTTTGAAGTGGTGTTTCGGATACATTGGGTAAGCCTGCCGTTTCTTGTAAAATGAGCTCTGAACAATCATGTGTGTCTGTAGGGAAAAAATTTGCGTGTGGATCAGTGTCCTTATTCCCCCCTTCAGACTCGAGAGGTAGCAGTGTTGCTAAATTAAGAGTCTGAAGCCTTGCAAATGTGATAGTAGAGGGGAGCAGCAAAGAACACTGTAGCCGCAAATGTCTGGCCATGGAAATGTGTTTTGGTTGGACCTGGTTTAATATCCCATAAACATCATGCGTAGTTTGAACTGTGAGTGGATACTCTAGGACAATTTCTGATGCTTTGTCCAACAATAGTGAGACAGCAACAACTACACGTACACAGGTTGGCGCTGCTCTAGCTACGGGATCTAACCTTGCTGAAAGATATGCAATTGGTCTTTGTTTCCCTGCATGCTTCTGGGTAAGAACTCCTGTAGCATGAGAATCAACTTCTGCAGCCATAAGCTGAAATGGTTTGGTGTAGTCTGGTAGCCCTAACGCTGGAGCTGAAACAAGGGCATCTTTTAATTGTTGGAACGAAATCTGACCTTCTTTTGTCAACAAATAAGGTTCACTTTTTACACAGTCATACAGTGGTTGCATTAGTTGACTGGCATGTATAATCCATTGTCTACAATGAGACACTATTCCTAAAAATGCTCGTAGCTGTTTATGATTTCTAGGCTCATTCATCTGTCTTATTGCTTCAGTTCTTTGAGGTGTAAGATGCTTTTTACCTTGAGAAATGCAATGACCTAGAAAGACCACTTTGGTCTGACAAACTTGTAGCTTTTCTCTATTCACTTTACACCCTTCTTTTTCTAGAAAACATAGTAAACTTACAGTGGACCTTTCTGCGGTTTCTAGATCTGGGCAGCAAAGTAGTATGTCATCCACATACTGTAAAATTACTACCTGTGGTTCAGGTTCAAACCTTTGAAGAACTGTTTGTAGGGCATTTGAATAAAGAGTAGGGGAGTGTATCATTCCCTGTGGAAGGCGTGTCCACGCCAACTGTTTGCCCTTAAATGTAAATGCAAACAAATGCCAACTATCTTGGTGTAAAGGAACCGAGAAAAATGCATTTGAAAGATCTATTACAGTAAACACTTGAGAACTGGCTGGTATCTGTGATAGTAACGTATGAGGATTGGGTACAACTGGGGTGTTTGGATCTAGAACTTTGTTTATTTCTCTTAGATCATGTACCATACGATATTTGGGCATAGAACCCTTATCAAGAGTTCTCTTCTTGACTGGATACAGAGGAGTGTTAGCAGGTGATTGTATCTCTACCAAAACTCCTTTCTCTCTATATTCCTCTATCTGTTTTGTAATCGCTAATTCCTGCTGGGCACTCACAGGGTATTGTCTGAGCTGTGGGAGAACAGCTCCTGGTTGCACAGATAATTTTACAGGAGAAATATGCAATAATCCCACATCAGTGTCACCCTGTGCCCACAGTGTTTCTGGGATCATTGAGAGATCTAGATCTGTGGTGTACTCTTTTTCTTCAGTATAATCCTCAAAAGCCTGAATTCTAACATATTGTTCTAATGTTTCTGCATCATCAGGGATAGTCAGCATAACTGTGCCATCTTCCCTAAAATTGATGTTAGCTTCTAATTTCTTTAGTACATCAGTTCCTAACAGACATGTTGGGGCACCTCTGGCATACAAAAATCTGGATGCAAAACATTTAGGTCCTAATGAGACCTCTAGGGGCACAGTATATGGCAGTGTTCGAATTACCCCATCATAACCCTCAGCAAAAGTTGTTTGTTCTGAAATATCTTCCGGATTCGGAAGAAAATCTTGATTCAAAATTGAGGAAGTTGCACCTGTATCTATCAAAAATGGAATCTCTCTCCCCCCCACATTCACCTGTATCATAGGTCTTCTAGCTGGTAGGGAAGTTTGTAACACATCGAGTCAATCTGAATCTGGTATGGGACCATCTATGATGGTAGATTTCTGCTGGTTGTCCGTTTGGGGAGGGTTATTTCTGGGAACAAATTTGCCTGACTTTATATCTGCCAACTTCTTCCTGCACTCTCTTTGGAAATGACCTGGCTTTTTACAGTAGTGGCAAAGAAAATTGTGTCTCACTCTTCCTCCTGTATTAGCTTGTGCTATTCTAACAGGCTTACGATTCTCTCTCATATCCATGACTATTCCTAAACATCGTTGTTTCACAATATTTGGTTGTTCAATTGTTCTCCAATCTGGAGTAGAGGATTTAAATTTTTCTCTGATTTTCGGATCTAGCCCCTCTATTAATTGTTTTGTAAAAAGTCTCCTTACTGAAGCATCAGTCAAATCCAATCCTTCATCCCTAAAGCTATTTTCTAGTTCTTGACTATATTCTTCAATACTTTGCCCAAATTTCTGCATAATCACACCTGTAGACCCCCTTTCCCTCTGTTTTCCTCTCATGAAAATTATTAATGCCTCTGTGAACTGGGTACCTGATGCTTCTGTCTGTAAGGCACCCCCTTCTGCCACTGGTCTATTGGGCTGTAGGTGTGTCAATAATTCCTGAAAAAGTCCGGGGGACATTTTCATTCTACATAATTCTTCCCCGTCCGCCCAGACCCCAGCATGAGTCTGCATGATTTGTTGTATGTATTGTGCAAATCGGATAGGATATTGAGTGGGATCAGGCGCATTATGCAGGAGGGACATACCCTCGGCTGGAGACCATGGAAAATACTGTCGGGTCTGATGATATCTAGTTCCCATTACCCCGTCAGCACCAGGTTCCCTAAAGGGTCTTGCTACTACCCTAACAGGGGCAAGTACAGCGCCATATCTAGGTGTACCACAGGCTAGGCAATCATTTCTCCAATCTGGATTTTGTTGTCCACAGTGTGAACATTCCCATCCTCCTACCCCACCAAGATTGGGATACAAGGCTGGAAATTGTTTTCCTCCTTCTGCTCTTCCAGATGGTACAAATGATTGGGCTTTTGGATCTAGGTAAGGTGGCGGGATTATGTCACAACTTTTTCCCTTCCCCATGATCCATTTGGAAGTGTCTGGATCGTACTTCCAATTCTCCTCTTTAGCTGTTTTTGAGACCTCTATCATACAATGTATGATTTCTTCCCACCCATTGTCTTTGATAATTCCACCTCGTTCTTTACTCAGTTTTTCCCATTCTGTACTGAACATAAGTGCTTCTGAAATTCCCAATTTTTCTCTTACCCTCCTAATCTGCCTTCTGACTATCTTTCCACATCTTTCCTGTATGATATCTGCTGCTTCCACTTGTCCTAAGACGGTTTTTGTCTATTTCCCATTTTTCTCTTCAATATTAGCTATTTCTACCCCAGGTGACGTTTGGACAATCACTTACTCTATGGTGATGTCTCGTTGCCTTCTCTCCTAGGGAGCTAAAATATTGAAAGGCTTGTCTGCTCCGTTCTTCCTAACGTGCAGAACGTACTTAAGTGCTATTATGCACGCAAACAGACCCAGCAACACCATACAGATCACAAAACTTTCTGTGTCAGTTAGCATACTTGTCCCAGGCTCATGAAACCGCGTCCTGGGCTCATTCTATCAAACCTTATCCAGAAATGAAGGAGGTTAAGCACTTAATGAGAGTCAAGCATGGGCGGAGGTCTCCCAGAAGGACGCAACCACATGACCCAGTTAGGCTGACTTCCGTGTATAAGGCTTATACCCCAACTATTTCGGCTTATTTTTCTACGCACTTTTGCTCTTCTTTCACAACATACCACAACCTTCACACTGTTCACACACTGCCAGGGACAGGACTCATAAATCTATACAATATGGTAACCCGAGTTTTATAGGTATCTACTCACTACTAGACTAACCCAGCGTGACACGGCTCATAGAGATCTTTCGGATAATACAGGGCAGATAAAAGAGAACTAATAATGTCTCTTACCTGGCCAGGTTTTTCAGTTCATTTGCCGTCCATTATCCCAGATCTCCGTTGTCCGTATCCGCAGGTAAATCTCGAGCAAATACTCTCACCTCGAGTCCCTGTTCGGTGCACCAAAGAAATGTTAAGTCCTTCTCAGTCCCTGGCTTACTAGAGGTAGGGATCCGAGTGAAATGACACGCAGCACAAAAGGTTGTGTGATCATATACAGGGGAAGCCCAGGAGCACGTCTGACTCACTGGACTCTACCCCTCCTTTATATAGAAAAGAGTCATACATTTACAGACATGCGCACAAGCGCTCATATTTCACATCCTTTTACAAAAACAGTCTATACTAGAGATAAGGTACAGCTTCTGGTATGTAGGTAAAAGGTTACCATATCAAGAAGGAATGCGTCCATAAAAGGAAATGTCAACTTTGCTTAAGTTTCCTGATATAAGCCAGATGTCTCAGGAGAAAGACACAATGGATTCTTTCAGTCTGATCTCCACACAGCACTACAAAAAGTGTAGCCTAAACCTAACTGACAACTGGGCGTCGCTATTCCCCTTCTCCTAGGGATGTGTTGTTACAGTCTGATATTGTGAGAGATAATGGTACACTGCCAGACTGTTAATAGAAGAATAGAGACAATTTATTCAATTAAAGCCTCATTCACACATCTGTGTGTCGCAGTCCGAGTACAGACCGTCATTCACAAACTGGCCACAGTTATTTTGACCCAAAATTAACAACCTCATATGCATATACAGTATGAGGCTGTAAGTTCAGGACAGGACACCTGGGGCCGGTCAGTGAATAACTGTCTGTACTCAGCCTGTGAGACATGGATGTGCTGCTGCTCTCTCTTCCTCCAGATGTATGTGATATGTCCGAAGGCGGGTAGAGTGAAGCCAGCGCTGATTTCCTACAGGGATGCCAACACTGCTGAAACGGCGCCGGAACCAGAGGTGAGTAAATATTTTATTAATTTAAAAGGGGAAAACATTCGGATTGAGAAGGGGTTGTCTGAGTAGTGGACAAGTGATTATCCAACATATTTAAGCAAGGGGTGTAACAAGTAAAGCAAAATTCTGCACGACCTGTCAGTGTTCTATTATTCGGGTTGAGGACACTTATTGTATGTGGGCTAGTGAATTGTGTGTGCCAGGGCTGCTTTTTGGTCCCGGATCGGCCCTGAATCTCCCCATTGTCTGAATGCAAGGAAGAGTGAGAACTTGTGCTAATTGTGCAGTAACACTTTGTCATCTCTGCTCCGTCCTGTCTTCCAGCACAGGGTTAAAATTGCTCCGACTCCATTTCTGGCTTCATGGCTTGATCATAGATGCTGGATCCTGATTCCCAAGAAAATCTCCCCAACCCAAGATTGTGAAAGAAACACACAAAACTCTTTTATTGGATGATAAATTAACCGAATTTTATTCCAAATCTCATTATTATTATTTCTTTCAGTGTCTCAAATTTAGAATCAGCCAATTACTATGAAAGAGACACTGAAAATGGCACAACCTCCGACTCACGAAGAATCGTCCTTCAGCACTCAGGAGAGGAAAAACCCCATGGTGGAAACCTCTAGGGAACGATGGCTGGAGGACTGCCCTTCCCTTGGGCTTAGAAGGTTAGTGCCGACACATAACAGCAAATTGTACCAGAATTTGTACATTGTGTCATATTTGGTATGGAGAAGCCTAATGCGACCTCTCCAGGCCGTACACCTAAAGGTGAAGGCGGCGAGTACCGGACGTGAGGGAGATCTGGCTGCAACATCTGTCACCCCATTGATCTGGCTGGCTAGGCGGTATGGCTGATCTGGCTGGCTACGCGGTATGGCTGATCTGGCTGGCTAGGCGGTATGGCTGATCTGGCTGGCTAGGCGGTATGGCTGATCTGGCTGGCTAGGCGGTGTCCCCTTCCTCCCATTGTGGAGTGATGAAGCTCCAGGTCTCCAGACACATCAAGTACGGCTCCTCATACGGCTGAATGACTGATGGTTCTGGAATCTTCTCCTGTATCATAGATATATGTGTTTATGACATCAGCACAGTTGCCGTAGTTACCACAGATGTTTATTACTGATTGTTCATTGGCTAGAAAGTCCCTCTCAGTGTTCCAAAGAATTAACCCTTGAATGCCTGGTATTGTGCCTTTCTCCACAAGTCTGTAAAATAAACTTCTCACTAGGCAGGACCATTATCAATATTTTATCATTACTGTATTTTAAAGTTACCCCCCCACAAAAAAAGTCTGAATTGTAGTAACATCTACAGATTTGATGTGTAACGATCACAATAATTCCCTTAAGCCCTACTAAATACATAAACGCACAATATGAGTACAGAGCAGTCCCATAGAGAAATAAATTAAGGGGCTGGAGACAAATGAAAATGAGAAGAAAGCCCCTCATGACTGGGACTGGATGAGATGTTCAGTTTGAAATACTTAAGGGATTACAGGGAGGTCAATGGTGGAGTGGAAAAAGGGGGCGGAGGATGAAGGGTATTTAGTGGGAAATTGCGGGAAAGATGGGCCATTTTGGGTCAGAATATCCACAGCAGGATTATGTTTTTAATTAAAAAACATTTCTTGTCACAGTGTTTGTTGGCGGGAGGTCAGCAGTGCCACAGGCTGATCGCCTCCATGCCACGCCGCATTGTTGCAGTAATTGATGCAATAGGAGCCCCAACCAAGTATTCCGTGCGTTTACTGAACATACATTTCAGTAAGACAACATTTTGGAATTTAAAATGATTTTTCAAGCTGGTTTTTATGCTGTAAGAATCAGGCTGCACTCAGATGTCATCCGTGTGCAGTCCTATTGTGAGTGTGATGATTCAAAGAGGGAAAACGGAAAGTGGACCCTCTAGACCGCGACAACGAACCCCTCACGGACGAGCTGACCAGATAGACTGCACCTTATACAGGGAGAGTTAGGGGCAGGCCCGTGAGGGACTATCGCCACGGAAGCTGGAGGACCAGGATGGGAGAAGACCAAGAAGAGACGGAGATAGTAGGACCACAGGATAGGTGAGTACTGCAGAGACACAGGACTGGTGGGTAAACTGCAGCAGTGCAGGGTCTGGCGGAGGAACTGAGGGAACGCAGAGGCTAGCAGGATACAGGAAAGACAGGATAAACCCAAAGTCAGAGGGAAAATAAACTTCACAGAGACTAAGAGCGGCCAGGAACATCTGAAGGAACAAATGATAACCAGGCACAGAGGGACGGCAGGAAGCAGTTTAAATACCTAAAGGCAGAGTAGCACTTCCGGGTAACAGACCTCCAGAACCATAGAGAGGACAATAAGGAGGACTGACTTCCGGGTACTAGTCCTCCAGGACCATAGAGGAGAGGAAGAGGAGCGCCGACAGAAGATCAGAAGTGCACACGCGCAGCACTGAATCTGGTATGCGCGCGCACACGAGAAGCAGAGGCCGGGAGCGAGCGAGGAGGCGGCAGCAGCGGTATGATACTGGTGTTATAAAGTATTCTAATTTACTGAGATAATGACTTTTGGGTTTTCACTGGCTGTAAGCCATAATCATCAACATTAACAGAAATAAACACGTGAAATAGATCACTCCGTAATGACTCTACATAATATATGAGCTTCACTTTTTGTAGTGAAGAACTGAAATAAATGAACTATTTGATGATATTCTAATTTTGTGAGAAGCACCTGTAATTGGTGGTTTTTTGGAAGGCAACCCTCCAGCCATCTTTGGAGCCCTAGCCTCACAATGCTGTGTTAGGGTAAGTTCACACTACACGTTTCCTTCTGCAGCAAGACCTGATGTCTTGGCAGGAAAGAAGTTGAGAAAAAATCAGGTTTTGCTTGGGTTTTTTGCTGTGTTTTTGGCATGCTAGATTTGTCTCCTGTGCATGCCGATAAAGTTTAGTGCCAGAAAAATAGTTCTATTCTACAGAACCAGGTTTTGGCACTAAAAACACTGCAAAACCAGATACGTGTTTATTTGCTGCAGATTTTCAGCTCTTTCTCACCACCCGTTCATGTCAATGGGTGAAAAACACTGAAAAAAACATGAAAGAAGTGACACGCTCTATTGCGCAAAACACCATGGAAAGCACAAAATACTGATGACAAAAAAAAAAGCTGGTACAGTACTATAAAATGCAGCTGAAAGTTGGATAAAAAAGCATAAAAAAAGCCTCGTGTGAACTTACCCTAAATAATAAATCTACTTGAGACTTTAGCTACAATAGGTGGGAGGGAAGTATTATCGTGTGAAGAAGCATCTCTAACATTCCCAGTATTAACAAACCAAGTATTCACATTCATGGGGGTTTGATCCTTTGCTTCTCAGGGTGAAAGCCTTATTACCCAGATAGGGCCATATTTAGGGTTCATGCTGCTCTGGGCCCCTGTAGGGCTTCCGCCCCCTATTGGTGGGTTGGGATAATGCTCACTATGCAGTTTTGGTTGCTGTTGGCCAAAAACTTGTTAGGCAAATGGATATCAGTCCCAATGGCCTTATACACGGGCTCATTCACCCCACAGTTTGTCACTTGTCACCTATAATGCTGTACTTAGGGCGGTGGATACTTAGGGGCGATACCAGTAGGTTGTTTTTTTGGGGGGTTAATAGGGGTTAAGTTCCTTATATGAATATGTGGCTGCTCTGTCAGCTCGGTCACTGCCACCACTGCCTATGCAGAGCGCAGACCAACTCATCACAGCTGCTGCTCTCTGCATTGGCAGCAATCAAGAGACTAAGTGGGCTTGGGCTAAGGTTAGGGTTAAAGATACATTTAGGGTTAGGGCTTGGTGAGGGTTAGCTTTAGTGATTAGTAATAAAATAGATAAAAGAAACCACACAAAAAATGGAAAAAAAAGTAAACAAAATGGAAATGTATAACTTAATTGTTGTTAATTTTATGGAAAAGCAAAAAGCATAATGACATTGGTATTTTCTTATAATACTATAAATCTGGGTAGGGAATAGGGGGTCCCATACTGGACTGGTGGGAGGACCTCAGGGAATGCTAATGGAAGGGCCCATGGTTCAGCAGGGCACAATACTTGTCCTGACCCGGGCGCTGGCCACCATGCTTCATCACTGTTCTGAGTTAGACGCTGCAGTATTCAGCCACTGTCTTCAGTATTATAGATTATTATTATTATATATTTTGTGTAAAAGGATAAAAGTAAAATACAGTAATGGCGCCTCAGTATAGGGTCACTGGCCTTGTTGTCATAGAGAACCTTGGAGAAATTATCATCACATTGAATAATGGGCTTGAATATGTATTTGGTCTCTGTGTGCTACAGGTGAGCGCAGAACATATGGACTTTTTGGAAATGGCAAAAAAAAAGCAATAAATCACAAGTTCAGATATCCATTGTAAGTGGGCCAGCTTCTAGATTAGAAGTATCCACTAATGTGAGTGATTCCAATCTACGTACAGCGTGTGGAATAGGCTGGAGGAATGGGACATAATGAACAGCTGCCACCATTAGCAAGGAACCAGTGCCCTCACCCAGGCATGATCTGAAATCCATGTTTCTGCCAGGGAATCACTTACCTGGATGTTAGATAGACTGTAAGATCAGTAATCATTGACCTGTAAAAAATGCAAGAAAACCACCTGTAGACTATAGCAGCGACACAACGTGTAGAGCACATTGCATGAATATGTAATACAGAAAAACTATTAAAGGGAATTTGTCACTAAGTCTTTGCTACCACATATAAGAACAGCATGCTGTAGGGGCAGAGACCCTGACTCCAGCGATTTATCACCTACTTTATTGGCTGTGGCAGTTTTGATTAAAAACTTTTATCTGCTGCGGATCTACCAGTTTTGTTGAATGCTGAGCTCTGTATAACCCTGCACTGTTTTGCAGCTTTTTGTGTACACTGTGCAGAGGCAGAAAGCTGCCAGTCAGTGGTGGGGGCAAGGCTGGATTACTTGGCAGCAAGCCAAGTAGTCCTCTAGTGATAATCTCCTGCTGATAAAACAATGATTTTAATATAACTACACTAAATAGCACAGTCAGTGATACATCACTGGAATCAGAGACTCTGGCCCACATTATATAAAGCCCCCCATTTAATTTAATATTAGACAGTGTAGGACCGTCCCGATCAGAGTCACCTTGTCGTTGTGGGATGGATTTTATGCTATTTTTGATCAAAAACAGTATTACTAAAAACTCTGTTATTTAGATGCACTTTTTTCTTTTTACTTATTTACAGCAGGGTTTTTGCTCATTTTTTCTCTTGTAGGTTTTATGTTTTATGGCCAACGTGAACATGCATTTATGTGCTGCATATATACCAACTTAAAGGGAATGTGCCGCATTTTATTTTTTTATTAAAAATGATTGTTTATATAAACAATTATTTTTAATACAAATGTACATTTTTTAACTTTAACATTTTTTTAATATTATTTTTTCAGCCACTGGGCGCCGCCATTTTGCTTTGCAGGAGTGTAAGTGTAGCTGCACAACACTTACACTCTGCAAATACGGATGCCCTGGGCATATGAGACTGCGGTCGGCGTCCGACCCTATACTTTACATTGAGCTGCTTCCTGCTGTGATCTGGCCACGCCCCCTGAGCCGTCCACATCACAGCAGAGGCAGGAGATCGGCGCCATCTTTCTGGAGCTCACAGTGTGCTGTGAGCTCCAGTTTCCCAGTATAATCGCAGCAGCCCTGCGGTTATAGGAGGAGACCAAGGACGGGAGGGAGAAAGGACTCAGCAGCGGAGCCGTGAAGTAAGTATCGGGGGAGAGGTAATCTAATCCTCTCCTTTGTGATGCTGACTCTGAGCAGTGTATCTCCTCCCATGTGTGTTACTGTGCTGAGCCATGTATCTAATCCTACCATGTGATACTGTGCTGAGACGTGTATCTAATCCTCTCCCGTGGGATGCTGTCTGCTGAGCCGTGTATCTATTTTTGTGTTTTTCATGCTATTCTCAGATTAAGGCCGGCGTCACACTAGCGAGTTTTACGGACGTATGAGAGGTGCAGAAAATACGGATTGCATACGGTACAATGATTCTCTATGTCCCAGCTCCTATCTGCCGTATTTTACTGATCCGTATTATACGGTCTTGTACGGCCGTAGAAAATCGCAGCCTGCTGCGTTTGTCACCGTATTGCGCAAAAAAGATCGCCAATGAAAGTCTATGGGGACGAGAAAAATACGGATTACACACGGACCAGCAGTGTGACTTGCGAGAAATAAGCAGCAGTGTTCTATAGAAAAGCCGGTAATTCAATTACCGGCTTTTCATGTCTCCTTCACAAACCCGACAGGATATGAGACATGGTTTACATACAGTAAACCATCTCATATCCCTTTTTTTTTTGCATATTCCACACTACTAATGTTAGTAGTGTGTATGTGCAAAATTTGGGCGCTGTAGCTTGTAAAATAAAGGGTTAAATCATGGAAAAAATTGGCGTGGGCTCCCGCGCAATTTTCTCCGCCAGAGTGGTAAGCCAGTGACTGAGGGCAGATATTAATAGCCTAGAGAGAGTCCATGGTTATTGGCCCCCCCGTGGCTAAAAACATCTGCCCCCAGCCACCCCAGAAAAGGCACATCTGGAAGATGCGCCTATTCTGGCACTTGGCCTCTCTCTTCCCACTCCCGTGTAGCGGTGGGATGTGGGGTAATGAAGGGTTAATGTCACCTTGCTATTGTAAGGTGACATTAAGCCAGATTAATAATGGAGAGGCATCAATTATGACACCTATCCATTATTAATCCAATAGTACGAAATGGTTAATAAAACACACACACATTATTTAAAAGTATTTTAATGAAATAAAGACACAGGGTGTTGTAATATTTTATTATACTGGTAATCCAACTGAAGACCATCGTCACCTGAAATAAAGTAAAAAAAAAACCAAACAACAATATTCCATACCTTCCGTCGTTCCGTCAGTCCCACGATGAAAATCCATCTGAAGGGGTTAAATCATTTTACAGCCATGCTAATGCATCCTCTCCTGTCTGTAAAATGTTGTGAATGAATGGAGTGCAGGGGAATGTCCTGTAGTTACCTTGAGTTGCGGTGATGCGCCCCCTGCTGGATGGCCTCATATGAACTCGAGCGTGGGAACTTTTTACAAGCTACAGCGCCCAAATTTTGCACATACACACTTCTAACATTAGTAGTGTGGAATATGCAAAAAAAAAAAAGGGATATGAGATGGTTTACTGTATGTAACCCATGTCCCATATCATGTCGGGTTTGTGAAGGAGAAAGAAAAAGCCGGCAATTGAATTACCGGCTTTTCACATATCTCACGCTGAATTAAATATAAATACACTTTATTTATTTATTTATATATATATATATATATATATATATATATATATGTATATGTGTCTCAATGACATATATATATATATATATATATATATATATATATACTGTATATATGTTTTAACGAACATTTGAGCACATAAATCCATTAGATGTCGGTTTTGCAAGAAAATATCGCAGTACGGATGCCATACAGTTTACATACGGAGGATGCCATGCGCAAAATACGCTGACACACCCTGCCTACGGATGACGTACGGATCACTATTTTGGGAACATTTCTGCGTATTACGGCCGTAAGAAACGGACCGTATTTTCATACGCTGAGTGTGACGCCGGCCTAAGGCCGGTGTCCCACTTGCAACTGCAATGCAAGAAACTTGGGCGAGTCTGTCGCCTCAATACGTGGCACTGCCGCTGGCACTCGGGACCAGAGTGTGCGGCTGCATGTATTTCTATGCAGCTGAATGCTCCGGTCCGAACCGCAGGAGTTTCTCTCATTGCAGTTGCATGTGTGACCCGGCCTAAGTAGCAAAAACCTGGTGACAGATTCCCTTTAAATTCAATTCATGAATATAAGGGTAAGTTCACACAGGACTTTTTTGCTGCATATTTTTGCTGCTTTTTTTATGCTAATTTTCAGCTGCTTATAGGTGCGTTTTTGGTGTGTTTTTTGTTGCGTTTTTTTTTTCTCTTTTTCCAGGCTAATGTCCTTGGATTTTCAGCAGCAAAAACGCAGCAAATAATGATACCTGCATTTTAGCTGCGTTTTTTTCAACACCCATTCAAGTCAATGGGTGAAAAAACGCAGCAAAAACGCTGAGGCTATGTCTCCACGTTCAGGATGGCCGGCGGTATCGCCGCAGCGGCGAAGCCCCGCCCCCTTTCTGGGACGCGATCATGCCGGATGTGTTAACTCTTCACATCCGGGATGATCGCTCGCTCCCATAGGGCCCTGTGATATGCCTTGCGGGGACGCTGCGTCCCCGCAAGGTGTACGGACATGCTGCGATCTGAAAAGACGCGCAGCATGTCCGGAGTCGCAGGGCCGCCGCGTGCGGGTTTCCACGCGTAGTGGAGACGGGATTTCATAAAATCCCCTCCACTATGCTGGAACATCTGGACGCTGCTTGTTTGACGCTGCAGCTCTGCGCAGCGTCAAAAAAGCAGCGTTTCCTGACCGTGGAAACATACCCTGAAAGAAGTGACATGCTCTATGTCAAAAAAACACAGCAAAGCACAAAATACTGATCAAACAAAAAACCAATGTGTGTGCATGAGATTTCTGAAATCTCATAGGCTTTGCTGGTACTGTAAAAAGCAGCTGAAAATTAGCATAAAAAAACGCAGCAAAAAAGTCCTGTGTGAACTTACCCTTAAACTGCATACAGAGTACAGCGAGAATTCATTAGTGAGCCATCACTGCCACCTAGTGGTATAATACTAATACTACATGTATCAACTTTTTTTCTACATTTATTATTATTATTTATTTATTTTTAGAGCACCATTGATTCCATGGTGCTGTACGTGTGAAAATGAGCTACATACAAAATATAAATTACATGAAGAAACTAACAGTGACAGATGGGTACAGAGGAGAGAAGACCCTGCCTTCATGGGCTTATACAAAAACGAAAGTAGAAAAAAAACAACAATCAAGGAAGGCCAAATTAATGAAAAAATACAACAAATATTTATTAATACAAAAGATTAGGGATTAGATTAGATTAGTTTGCATATGTTTCCTTGGTAGTTCTATATGGTATATATGCATTTGTGTATCTTATGTATTGTGAGGGATTTTCTCCTATCTATATTTTTATAATTATGTGTATTTTCATATATTTATATGGTACATACAGTGCCTAAAAGTAGTATTCAACCCCCTACAGATTTAGCAGGTTTAATAAGATGCAAATAAGTTAGAGCCTTCAAACTTCAAACAAGAGCAGGATTTATTAACAGATGCATAAATCTTACAAACCAAAAAGTTTTGTTGCTCAGTTAAATTTTTATAAATTTTAAACATAAAAGTGTGGGTCAATTATTATTCAACCCCTAGGTTTAATATTTTGTGGAATAACCTTTGTTTGCAATTACAGCTAATAATCGTCTTTTATAAGACCTGATCAGGCCGGCACAGGTCTCTGGAGTTATCTTGGCCCACTCCTCCATGCAGATCTTCTCCAAGTTATCTAGGTTCTTTGGGTGTCTCATGTGGACTTTAATCTTGAGCTCCTTCCACAAGTTTTCAATTGGGTTAAGGTCAGGAGACTGACTAGGCCACTGCAACACCTTGATTTTTTGCCTCTTGAACCAGGCCTTGGTTTTCTTGGCTGTGGAAGATGAAATGACGACCCACCTTAAGATCCTTGATGGAGGAGCGGAGGTTCTTGGCCAAAATCTCCAGGTAGGCCGTGCTATCCATCTTCCCATGGATGCGGACCAGATGGCCAGGCCCCTTGGCTGAGAAACAGCCCCACAGCATGATGCTGCCACCACCATGCTTGACTGTAGGGATGGTATTCTTGGGGTCGTATGCAGTACCATCCAGTCTCCAAACGTCACGTGTGTGGTTGGCACCAAAGATCTCGTCTCATCAGACCAGAGAACCTTGAACCAGTCAGTCTCAGAGTCCTCCAAGTGATCATGAGCAAACTGTAGACGAGCCTTGACATGACGCTTTGAAAGTAAAGGTACCTTACGGGCTCGTCTGGAACGGAGACCATTGCGGTGGAGTACGTTACTTATGGTATTGACTGAAACCAATGTCCCCACTGCCATGAGATCTTCCCGGAGCTCCTTCCTTGTTGTCCTTGGGTTAGCCTTGACTCTTCGGACAAGCCTGGCCTCGGCACGGGAGGAAACTTTCAAAGGCTGTCCAGGCCATGGAAGGCTAACAGTAGTTCCATAAGCCTTCCACTTCCGGATGATGCTCCCAACAGTGGAGACAGGTATGCCCAACTCCTTGGAAAGGGTTTTGTACCCCTTGCCAGCCTTGTGACCCTCCACGATTTTGTCTCTGATGGCCTTGGAATGCTCCTTTGTCTTTCCCATGTTGACTATGTTTGAGTGCTGTTCACAAGTTTGGGGAGGGTCTTAAATAGTCAGAAAAGGCTGGAAAAGAGATAATTAATCCCAACATGTGAAGCTCATTGTTCTTTGTGCCTGAACTACTTCTTAATACTTTAGGGGAACCAAACAGAATTCTGGTGGGTTGAGGGGTTGAATAATAAATGACCCTCTGAAAAGACTTTTCACAATTTAAAAAAAAATAAACAAAGAAATAACATTCTTTTTTGCTGCAGTGCATTTCACACTTCCAGGCTGATCTACAGTCCAAATGTCACAATACCAAGTTAATTCCAAATGTGTAAACCTGCTAAATCTGCAGGGGGTTGAATACTACTTGTAGGCACTGTACATGTGGGTGGGCTGTGGATATAAGATGGGGTAATGTTTACATATATGTATTGTTGATTTATTGATATATATTCACATTGATATGTGGGGTTTTGTATATGGGGTATATATAAGTGCTGTATAATTCCGGCTAATACGATTGGCCTCTGCAACCGGATTTGCCATGTTTGTAAATATTGCCGTTAAGTATGTTTATGCCTTCATTGTTCAGTCTAGCAGTATGTATAGCATGCAATTTTTTGTCTATTATTAGCACTTATTGTTGTAGTTGCCCTTGTTGTTGCCCTTATGTAAAATGGCCGCAATGTGTTCATGGTTGTGCGCAGGCGCCTCCTTTCCCATAGCAGTGTGCCGGCCTCCTTCTCACGTCCAGCGCCTGGTCACATGGGGACCCCCCCTTTTCTCCGGCGCGGACGGATGGGGGATGCATTGTGCTTGGTGACGGGGATGGGTGGCGCGGCGTGTAAGTATGTAGCACATTTCCAGCTGGCGGTGTGTATATATACACACGCCACGCTTCCTCCACACGCCCCCTGAGGAAGGAGCTGTTAGCTGCGAAACACGCGACGGGGTAGGGCTATTTGCCTTCCACGCCAGCATTCACTAGGTATGTACCATGAATTGAATTTTTGGGATAATTGTCAGCATATTGATTATTGAATGATACTGCACCTGCATGAACAGTGTAGCTGTAGATACCTGCCGCAATGCGGTTTGACATTATGGTGTTGCAGGGGTGGTTGGCCAATTTAGCCCTTTCAGTATGGCCAATGTGAGCGTGCATTCACTTCCCCATTCATGTCATTGCACCTGGATTTTTAGGTTTTAATTCTTATTCAATAAATGTTATATATATATTGATTGGACTCTATGACTGCTACTGTGCTGTTTTTGTTTATTAGAATTGACGTCAGCAGCATGATCAGGTGACCTCATCACACTCCTGCATGTCGCCTTGTCCCCAGGAGTACAGGTGGTCAGAACTTCAATTATACTTTTGCCTGAAAGATGCGAGTGCAATTCCATGCATTGGACAGTCCTCCACCTCCCATAGGGGCGGAGCCACATATTCATCACTGTAATGGGCGGCACCACGTGACCGCTCATACAGGAAGAAGCTGCGGCGCTGAGAGGAAGCCGGGTGAGTATTTTATTTCCAGCGGGCGGGCGCACAGGGGGTGGGAGGGGGGTGGTGACAAGGATCTTTATTTTAAACACAAAAAAATAAAAAAACAATGATTTTTCATTCCTTCTCTCCAGCGAACGCTGCTGGGAAGAAGAAATGAATTCCGGCTTCAGCACCAGATGCAGGGGACAGCGCTTATCTCTAGCGCTGTCTCCTGCACGGTCCGTGTGGTACCCAGTCGGCACACGAGCGGCACACGGCTGCCGCACGTGTGCCACACTGATATGCCACGTGAGCACACGGATACGGATAACTCCGGTCCCGGAATTATCTGGACGTGTGGGACAGGCCTAAAGGGGATTTCCGAGATTGAGGTAGATAAGCTCATGTAATACACATACACAGTGTGAGGAATCACATATAGAGCGACTGCAGAAATTTGTCTTGAGTTCGGAAAACCCCTTTAAGCTGTATAGCAATGTGATTATTCAGCGTAACACTCCGCGCTTTCAGAGAAAATCTGCTTGACGTTACATTGTTTGTTGCTGCGGCCTCTGTCATGAATTGCATCTAATCATTGCAGTGTATACCAGGGCCGGGACCAGGAGTGTTGGTGGCCTAGGCAGATGAAGCTGACGGTGCCCCCCACACCCCACCCTGATGACCCCTCAGTAAAGGAAGGAGTCAGAGACTTAGGTAAAAGGACCTCTAAAGTACCCCATCTTTTTTACCAAAAAAATAACAGCAAAAGAAAAAAAAGTGGAGTACTTTAGGGTTGAGGCTCAACAGGGAGTGTGATTTCAAAGTTCTAAATAGAGTCATTAATTGTTTGGGAGCCATTTACACAATACACAGGATAAATAGCGATATTCACCCCTGACGTCCTATATTTTATGTCAGACCCAAAGACAGTAATGGAAACTAATATGACTTAGCTATAATGGGGGGCGCTTGGTTTCAATTAAAGTATCCATCATTTGGTGGATGCCCCAATGGGAACTAAACAGATAAAGGGATACGGATATGTATGATTGTATTTAAAGTAGCACTACTACTCCTCCTCCTCCGTTACAGGTTTATTCTCTTAATACATTACAGTCATCATATTATATAGCACTGTGTTCTTACAATTGCTCAATTTACCATTCTACCCATCTAATTGTTCCCTTTTCCATTAGGTCTATGACATCACGTAATTAATAACTGACGAGCTGAGTCTTTGTAAGTCAGGCCCATATACACTGCTCAAAAAATAAAGGGAACACTAAAATCCCACATCCTAGATATCACTGAATGAAATATTCCAGTTGTAAATCTTTATTCATTACATAGTGGAATGTGTTGAGAACAATAAAACCTAAAAATGATCAACGTAAATCACAACTAATATCCCACGGAGGTCTGGAGCTGGAATGATGCTCAAAATCAAAGTGGAAAATAAAGTTACAGGCTGATCCAACTTCAGTGGAAATGCCTCAAGACAAGAAAATGATGCTCAGTAGTGTGTGTGGCCTCCACGTGCCTGTATGACCTCCCTACAAGGCCTGGGCATGCTTCTGATGAGGCGGCGGATGGTCTCCTGAGGGATCTCCTCCCAGACCTGGACTAAAGCGTCCGCCAGCTCCTGGACAGTCTGTGGTGCAACGTGACGTTGGTGGATGGTGCGAAACATGATGTCCCAGATGTGTTCAATCAGATTCAGGTCTGGGGAACGGGCGGGCCAGTCCATAGCTTCAATGCCTTCATCTTGCAGGAACTGCTGACACACTCCAGCCATATGAGGTCTGGCATTGTCTTCCATTAGGAGGAACCCAGGGCCAACCGCACCAGCATATGGTCTCACAAGGGGTCTGAGGCTTTGTGCACACGTTGCGGATTTACTGCGGATCCGCAGCGTTTTTTTTCATGCAGAAACGCTGCAGATCAGCAAGTGATTTACAGTACAATATAAATCAACGGGAAAAAAAATGCTGTAATGGTGCGGAAAATTCCGCATGGAAAAGTTGCGGATTAAAAGAAGGAGCATGTCACTTTCTTTTATGCGGATCTACAGCGTTTTGTGCCCATTCCATTATAGAAATCCGCAGGGGTAAAAACACATAAAATCCACAACAAATCCGCACAAAATCCGCATAAAAACGCATCAAATCCGCACCTGCATTTTCTGCCAAGAGATGCAGAATCCACACAAAAAATTCCAGAGGCAAATGCGCAACGTGTGCATGCAGCGCCCCAGGGTCCTGGTCGTTGCAGTAATATCATTCTCCTCTGGGGGGGGGGAGTGATGTTACGTCTGAGGGCAATAAAGGCGATCTCTTTACCAGGTATCACAAACCATGCAACACACTTCACATTCCAGTCAATTCCAGTGCATGGGCTGTGCTATTTACTGCATGGGCTGTGCTATACACTACATGGGCTGTGTTATATACTACATGGGCTGTGTTATATACTATATGCGCTGTGCTATATACTACATGGCTGTGCAATATACTATGTGGCTGTGCTATATACTGCGTGGCTGTGCTATATACTATGTGGGCTGTGTTATTTACTATGTGGGCTGTGTTATATACTACGTGGGCTGTGCAATATACTACGTGGCTGTGCTATATACTACGTGGGCTGTGCTTTATACTGTGTGGGCTGTGCTATAAACTACATGGGCTGTGCTATATACTACGTGGGTTGTGTTATATACTGCGTAGGCTGAGTTATATACTACGTGGGCTGTGCTATATACTGCATGGGCTGTGCTATACACTACATGGGCTGTGCTATTTATTACGTGGGCTGTGCTATATACCACGTGGCTGTGCTATATACTATGTGGCTGTGCACCATACTATGTGGCTGTGCTATATACTGCGTGGGCTGTGCTATATACTACGTGGCTGTGCAATATGCTACGTGACTGTGCTATATACTGCCTGGCTGTGCTATATACTTCATGGGCTGTGTAATATACTAGGAATCCAAAGAAATGCCACCCCACACCATTACTGACCCACTGCCAAACCGGTCATGCTGAAGGATGTTGCAGGCAGCAGATCGCTCTCCATGGCGTCTCCAGACTCTGTCACATATGCTCAGTGTGAACCTGCTCTCATCTGTGAAGAGCACAGGGCGCCAGTGGCAAATTTGCCAATCCTGGTGTTCTGTGGCAAATGCCAAGGCATTTTCCCAGGCTGAAGAGTTCATCTTAGTTCATGCCGCCAGGGGGCGCAGCTTCGGTGACGTCACCGCTAGTCACCGAAGCTCCGCACCCTGCATTTCATTCATTTACATCCGGGAGCGGTCACATTAGCAGTGCTCCCGACTGTAAAATGTAAATGCCCCCAGATATGGATTACTGCGTGGGACTTGACTGTACATTGAGTAAGGAAAATCCGCACATCAAAAAACGCATGACAATCCGCAAGAAATCCGCATCAATTCCGCATTAAATCCGCAAGCATTTTGGCCAGAGTTTTCTGTAAAGAGATGCAGATTCTGTGCGGAAAATTTCACAGTCCAATCCGTATCGTGTGCACATACTCTTAATGGTTGGTAGGGGATCAGATACTTATTTCTCACTGCAAAATGCAAATACATTTATCCAATTTATACAATGTGATTTTCTGGATCTTATTTTTTATATTTTATCTCTCAATGTTAAAATTAACCTACCATTAAAATTATACACTGTTCGTGTCTTTGTCAGTGGGCAAACTTACAAAATCAGCAAGGGATCAAATAATTATTTCCTTCACTGTACATTTTGTGCTCACTCCTGGGCGCCAGCTTTTCTCTACCATCACATGGTTGTCTCCCTAATATTTTGTATTAATAAATATTGTTTGTATTTTTTCATTAATTTGGACTTCCATGATTGTTGTTTTTTACTATTTTCGTTTTTGTATAAGCCCATGAAGGTAGGGTCTTCTCTGTACCCATCTGTCATTGTTAGTTTCTTTGTTGTAATTTATATTTATATTTTGTAAGTAGCTCATTTTCACATGTACAGCACCATGGAATCAATGGTGCTCTAAAAATAAATAAATTATAATAATAATAATTTTTTAAAAAAATTGATACATCTAGTATTAGTATTCTACCACTAGGTGGCAGTGATGGCTCACTAATGAATTCTCGCTGTACTCTGTATGTAGTTTTATATTCATGAATTGGTCCACTTTTAAAGGGAATCTGTCACCAGGTTTTTGCTACTTAGGCCGGGTCACACATGCAACTGCAATGCGATAAACTCGCGTGAGTCTCTCGCCTCAATACCCGTCACTGCCGCCGGCGGTTCGGCCGGAGCATTCAGCTGGATAAAAATACATGCAGCCGCACACTCCGGTCCCGAGTGCCGGCGGCAGTGCCAGGTATTGAGGCGACAGACTCGCCCGAGTTTCTCGCATTGCAGTTACAAGTGGGACATCGGCCTTAATCTGAGAAGAGCATGAAAAACACAAAAATTGAGCTTGACTTAAGTTGGTATATATGCAGCACATAAACGCATGTTCACATTGGCCATAAAACATAGAACCTACAAGAGGAAAAATGAGCAAAAACCCTGCAGTAAATAAGTAAAAAGAAAAAAGTGCATCTAAATAACAGAGTTTTTAATAATACTGTTTTTGATCAAAAATAGCATAAAATCCATCCCACCACGACAAGGTGTCTCTGATCGGGACGGTCCTACACTGTCTAATATTAAACCTTACCATGTGTCAATGTTGACCTCAGTGTGAATAAGGGCAGAAAACAGGACTGGGCCCAACCAGTGGACACCAGTTTGGGGGAGCTTTATATAATGTGGGGCAGAGTCTCTGATTCCAGCGATGTATCACTGACTGTGCTATTTAGTCTACTTATTTTAAAATCACTGTTTTATCAGCAGGAGATTATCACTAGAGGACTACTTGGCTTTCTGCCAAGTAATCCAGCCTTGCCCCCACCACTGATTGGCAGCTTTCTGCCTCTGCACAGTGTACAAAAAAAAACAGCTAAACAGTTCAGGGTTATACAGAGCTCAGTGTTGTGAATTCTGTTCTTGGGCTCCCTCCGGTGGTTGTTAGTGGTAGTGCTGTGGTCTCTGGATTATAGACCGGGCAGGTGTTTCTGCTTATTGCAGCTCTATTAGGTATTTAGGTTTTTAGGATCCATCAATCCCTGCCAGTTGTCCATTGTATCTTGGAGGGATTGCATCTCTGTCTGGCTCCACTTGTCCTGCAGTAATTTCGGCAAAGATAAGTGTCCTGTTTTTGTTCTCTGTAGCACGCATGCAGTGTGCTTTTATGTGCAGTGCAATCTATTGTGTTTTTGTCCAGCTTTGACTTGTTTGGATTTTTCAGTCATGCTGGTTTCTCTGGAGATGCAGATATACATCCTATGTCTTTAGTTAGATGTAGCATATTGTATCTTCTACTGTGGATTTTTCTAGTGTTTTAATACTGACCGCTTAGAACTCTGTCCTATCCTTTCTATCTAGCTAGAAGGGCCTCTTTTGCTAAACTCTGTCTTTTCTGCCTGTGTACGTATTTCCTCTTAAACTCACAGTCAATATTTGTGGGGGGCTGCCTATCCTTTGGGGCTCTGCTCTGAGGCAAGATAGGATTTCCCATTTCCATCTTTAGGGGTATTTAGTTCTCCGGCTGTGTCGAGGTGTCTAGGCCTGGATAGGTACATCCCACGGCTACTTCTAGTTGCGGTGTCAGTATTAGGATTGCGGTCATTACAGGTTCCACCTACTCCAGAGATAGTCTCATGCGGTTCCAGGGTCACCGGATCACAACAGCTCAGCATTCAACAAAACTGGTAGATCCGCAGCAGATAAAACAGTTTTTAATCAAAACTGCCACAGCCAGTAAAGTAAGTGATAAATCGCTGGAATCAGGGTCTCTGCCCCTACAGCATGCTGTTATTATATGTGGTAGCAAAGACTTGGTGACAAATTCCCTTTAATACTTTTTCTGTATTACATATTCATGCAATGTGCTCTACACGTTGTGTCGCTGCTATAGTCTACAGGTGGTTTTCTTGCATTTTTACAGGCCAATAATTACTGATCTTACAGTCTGTCTAACATCCAGGCAAGTGATTCCCTGGCAGAAACATTGATTTCAGAGTCCGTGTCAGGACAAGTATTGTGCTCTGCTGAACCATGGACCATTCCATTAGCATTCCCTGAGGTCCTCCCACCAGTCCAGTATGGGACCCCCTATTCCCCAAGCACATTTATTGTATTATAAGGAAATACCAATGTCATTATACTTTTTGCTTTTCCATAAAATTAAGAAAAAAAACCCTATTAAACCCCAAAAACACAACCTATTAGTACCGCCCCTAAGTATCCGCTGCCCTAAGTACAGCATATTAGGTGACAAGAGACAAAATGTGGGGTGAATGAGCCCGTGTATAAGGCCATTGGGACTGATATCCATTTGCCTAACAAGTTTTTGGCCAACAGCAACCAAAACTGCATTGTGAGCATTATCCCAACCCACCAATAGGGGGCGGAAGCCCTACAGGGGCCCAGAGCAGCATGAACCCTAAATATGGCCCTATCTGGGTAATAAGGCTTTCACCCTCAGAAGCAAAGGATCAAACCCCCATGAATGTGAATACTTGGTTTGTTAATACTGGGAATGTTAGAGATGCTTCTTCACACGATAATACTTCCCTCCCACTTATTGTATCTAAAGTCTCAAGTATATTTATTATTTAGGGTAAGTTCACACTAGGCTTTTTTTATGCTTTTTTATCCAACTTTCAGCTGCATTTTTTAGTACCAGCTTGTGTTTTTGTCATCAGTATTTTGTGCTTTCCATGGTGTTTTGCGCAATAGAGCGTGTCACTTCTTTCATGGTTTTTCAGCGTTTTTCACCCATTGACATGAACGGGTGGTGAAAAAGAGCTGAAAATCCGCAGCAAAAACGCAGGTATCTGGTTTTGCTGTGTTATTAGTCCCAAAACCTGGTTCTGTAGAATAGAACTTTTTTTTTGCACTAAACGTTATCGGCATGCACAGGAGACAAATCTAGCATGTCAAAAACACAGCAAAAAACCCAAGCAAAACCTGATTTTTTTCTCAACTTCTTTCCTGCCAAGACATCAAGTCTTGCTGCAGAAGGAAACGTGTAGTGTGAACTTACCCTAACACAGCATTGTGAGGCTAGGGCTCCAAAGATGGCTGGAGGGTTGCCTTCCTCAGTAAATTAGAATACTTTATAACACCAGCTTGAAAAATAATTTTAAAATCCAAAATGTCCTACTGCAATGTATGTTCAGTACACGCACTGAATACTTGGTCGGGGCTCCTATTGCATCTATTACTGCATCAATGCGGCGTGGCATGGAGGCGATCAGCCTGTGGCACTGCTGACCTCCCGCCAACAGACACTGTGACAAGAAATGTTTTTTTATTAAAAACATCATCCCACTCTGGATATTCTGACCCAAAATGGCCCATCTTTCCCGCACTTTCCCACTAAATACCCTTCATCCTCTGCCCCCTTTTTCCACTCCACCATTGACCACCCTGTAAACCCTTAAGCATTTCAAACTGAACCTCTCATCCAGTCCCAGTCATGAGGGGCTTTCTTCTCATTTTCATTTGTCTCCAGCCCCTTAATTTATTTCTCTATGGGACTGCTCTGTACTCATATTGTGCGTTTATGTATTTAGTAAGGCTTAAGGGAATTATTGTGATCGTTACACATCAAATCTGTAGATGTTATTACAATTCAGACTTTTTTTTAGGGGGGTAACTTTAAAATACAGTAATGATAAAATAGTGATAATGGTCCTGCCTAGTGAGAAGTTTATTTTACAGACTTATGGAGAAAGGCACAAAGCCGGGCATTCAAGGGTTAATTCTTTGGAACACTGAGAGACTTTCTAGCCAATGAACAATCAGCAATAAACATCTGTGGTAACTACGGCAACTGTGCTGATGTCATAAATACATACATCTATGATACAGGAGAAGATTCCAGAACCACCAGTCATTCAGCTGTATGAGGAGCTGTACTTGATGTGTCTGGAGACCTGGAGCTTCATCACTCCACAATGGGAGGAAGGGGACACCGCCTAGCCAGCCAGATCAGCCATACCGCCTAGCCAGCCAGATCAGCCATACCGCCTAGCCAGCCAGATCAAACTAACCCTAGTGATCAATGGGGTGACAGATGTTGCAGCCAGATCTCCCTCACGTCCGGTACTCGCCGCCTTCACCTTTATGTGTACGGCCTGGAGAGGTCGCATTAGGCTTCTCCATACCAAATATGACACAATGTACAAATTCTGGTACAATTTGCTGTTATGTGTCGGCATTAACCTTCTAAGCCCAAGGGAAGGGCAGTCCTCCAGCCATCGTTCCCTAGAGGTTTCCACCATGGGGTTTTTCCTCTCCTGAGTGCTGAAGGACAATTCTTCGTGAGTCGGAGGTTGTGCCATTTTCAGTGTCTCTTTCATAGTAATTGGCTGATTCTAAATTTGAGATACTGAAAGAAATAGTAATAATGAGATTTGGAATAAAACTCGGTCAATTTATCATCCAATAAAAGTGTTTTGTGTGTTTCTTTCACAATCTTGGGTTGGGGAGATTTTGTTGTGAACCAGGATCCAGCATCTATGATCAAGCCATGAAGCCAGAAATGGAGTCGGAGCAATTTTAACCCTGTGCTGGAAGACAGGACGGAGCAGAGATGACAACGTGTTACTGCACAATTAGCACAAGTTCTCACTCTTCCTTGCATTCAGATAATGGGGGTGATTAAGGGCCGGACTGGGACTAAAAAGCAGCCCTGGCACACACAATTCACTAGCCCACATACAATGTGTCCTCAACCCGAATAATAGAACACTGACAGGTCGTGCAGAATTTTGCTTTACTTGTTACACCCCTTGCTTAAATATGTTGGATAATCACTTGTCCACTAGTCAGACAACCCCTTCGCAATCCGAATGTTTTCCCCTTTTAAATTAATAAAATATTTACTCACCTCCGGTTTCGGCGCCGTTCCAGCAGTGTCGGCATCCCTGTAGCAAATCAGCGCTGGCTTCACTCTACCCGCCTTCGGACATAGCACATACATCTGGAGGAAGAGGGAGCAGCAGCACACCTACAGTTAGGTCTATATATATTTGGACAGAGACAACATTTTTCTAATTTTGGTTATAGACATTACCACAATGAATTTTAAACAAAACAATTCAGATGCAGTTGAAGTTCAGACTTTCTGCTTTCATTTGAGGGTATCCACATTAACATTGGATGAAGGGTTTAGGCGTTTCAGCTCCTTAACATGTGCGACCCTGTATGGCCCTAACTGTATGTGTCACAGGCTGAGTACAGAGAGTTAGTCACTGACCGGCCGCCGGTGTCCTGTCCTGAACTTACAGCCTCATACTGTGTATGCTTATGAGGTTAATTTTGGGTCAAAATAACTGTGGCCAGTTTGTAAATGACGGTCTGTACTCGGACTGCGACACAGATGTGTGAATGCGGCTTTAATTGAATAAATTGTCTCTATTCTTCTATTAACAGTCTGGCAGTGTACCATTATCTCTCACAATATCAGACTGTACCAAAACATCCCTGGGAGAAGGGGAATAGCGACGCCCAGTTGTCAGTTAGGTTTATGCTACACTTTTTGTAGTGCGGCATTCTGATTTTAACTATTGAGCGGCAGTTGAGGTTTTTCACACTATTAACCTGCAGATATGGGGTTAATCTGCAGGTTAATAGCAATCTAAAGCTGTGCAGCCGACAGACCGGCTACCAGGTGGAAATGACCTTTATTCCTCCCGGCGGCCTCCGGCTTTCAGTCATAAAGTTGCGGCTGCAGCAGCTTCAGTCATCGCTGAGTACATAATGAGCTGCGGCTGCGGCACTGACAGATGATTGACAGATGTGTATATATATATAAACGTCAGTAAGACACACACACATATACAGTATATGTACAGTACAGACCACAAGTTTGGACACACCTTCTCATTTAAGGATTTTTCAGTATTTTCATGACTATGAAATTTGTACATTCACACTGAAGGCATCAAAACTATGAATTAACACATGTGGAATTATATACTTAACAAAAAAGTGTGAAACAACTGAAATTATGTCTTATATTCTAGGTTCTTCAAAGTAGCCACCTTTTGCTTTCATGACTGCTTTGCACACTTTTGGCATTCTCTTGATGAGCTTCAAGAGATAGTCTAATCCTACCAAACCCGACAGGATATGAGACATTGTTTACATACAAATAAATCACCCGAAAAAAGGCCCTATTGTTTTATTGTGTTTAAACTACACTTAAATCCAAAATAAGTCTGAAATTGCCATAACTACAATGCAACAAGACTCAAACCACAACTTCCAATAAATTAAATACTGTGATGTTTATTAATAATTATAACATGTATTAAATCATTATTTATCAGTAACAAACCTCCAATGTGAAATGGAGCGGATACATACACATAACATCAATTTACAAACCTATATGTGAGCAAAAAATATAATATATAAATATATATACAACCACTGCCTCTGACAGAAAAAAACTGTCTCACAATAGATGGCAGCCTGTCACTAATACGCCCATAGGTACATATATATATTAAACACAAGGTGCATCTGAAACAAATGAACCGGAGCTTAAACTTATTTCACTGCCATCCAGCATGTGTATAAAGACGCTCGCTACCTCATTAGCATATTACCGATGCACACTGTGAATAAAGTAATCGGGCAAAAAGAGGTTTTTACTCACATAAGGTATGATGTCCGTGTCACCGTTCCTAAACCCCGACGCGCGTTTCGTAACACTTCCTCAGGGGGCGTGTCACGTGTAGATAGAGTGTAAGATCAGTAATCATTGGCCTGTAAAAATGCAAGAAAACCACCTGTAGACTATAGCAGCGACTCAACGTGTAGAGCACATTGCATGAATATGTAATACAGAAAAACTATTAAAGGGAATCTGTCACCAAGTCTTTGCTACCACATATAAGAACAGCATGCTGTAGGGGCAGAGACCCTGATTCCAACGCTTAATCACTTTATTGGCTGTGGCAGTTTTGATTAAAACTGGTTTTATTTGCTGTGGATCTACCCTGAACTGTTTTGCGGTTTTTCGTGTACACTGTGCAGAGGCAGAAAGCTGCCAATCAGTGGTGGGGGCAAGGCTGGATTACTTGGCAGCAAGCCAAGTAGTCCTCTAGTGATAATCTCCTGCTGATAAAACAATGATTTAAAAAAAACTGCACTAAATAGCACAGTCAGTGATACATCAGTGGAATCAGAGACTCTGCCCCACATTATATAAAGCCCCCCAGACTGGTGTCTACTGGATGGGCTCATTTTTTCTCTTGTAGGTTTGATGTTTTATGGCCAATGTCAGGGTCGGACTGGGGCACCGGTACAGCGGAGGATCCTCCGGAGGGCCCCAGCCCCTGCCTCCTTCATTTGTCCCTGCCCTGCATGCCAGTAGTATACACCGAGCCGTGCCCACTTCGTCCTATAGCCGGCACCGGCGCGCAGGCTGTATGGCACAAATGATGTGAAGTGCAGCCACGCGGCAGCTCCTTCTCATCACCTGCTGCTGCCGACCCCGACTTCTATTGATCTGCTAAGAGCCGGCCCGTGCGCAGCGTGCGTGTGTGCCGAGTGCCGCCCTCACTGCAGCCGGCACAGTCAGAGACACCGCTGTGTGAGGCAGAGAGGAGACACACGCACACAGCAGCTCACCCACCACACTCACCTGGTTCTGGTACTGCGTCTCCGGCTCTTCATCATAACCTGTGGACAGAGGTGGCCTAATGCTGATTGGCTGATGTGCAGCCAATCAGCGTTAGTTTTCTTTGTGTGTCCTCATAGCACGCCTCAGGCAATGATCTGTGCTGTGATTGGTCGGCTGTCCTGCCCAAGCAGCACAGCAATATATAGTCTGGAGCTGAGGGACATTTATGATGACTGGCTGCAGGCAGTAATGTGTAAGTAACATAGATGATGCCTGCAGGCAGCCTGCAGCATAGTTCTCCAGCCACTGAGGTCGTTAGTGGAGGCCCCCCATGCAATCTAAAGGTAACACAAGGTTGGGGTCCTCCATAGAAAATGTTTAATTTCTTGTGGTCCCCCTTCCCCACTGTCTCTTAATTTACTGTGGGTCTCGCCTCTCCCACCATTTCCCATCTGGGGAAGGGGCCCTCAGCCTCAGGACATTACATGACACAGTGGGGAAGGGGGCCCTCAGCCTCAGGACATTACGTGACACAGTGGGGAAGGGGGCCCTCAGCCTCAGGAAATTACGTGACACAGTGGGGAAGGGGGCCCTCAGCCTCAGGACATTACATGACACAGTGGGGAAGGGGGCCCTCAGTCTCAGAACATTACGTGACACAGTGGGGAAAGGGGGCCCTCAGCCTCAGGACATTACATGACACAGTGGCGAAGGGGCCCTCAGCCTCAGGACATTACGTGACACAGTGGGGAAGGGGCCCTCAGCCTCAGGAAATTACGTGACACAGTGGGGAAGGGGGCCCTCAGCCTCAGGACATTATGTGACACAGTGGGGAAGGGGTCCTCAGCCTCAGGACATTACATGACACAGTGGGGAAGGGGGCCCTCAGCCTCAGGACATTACATGACACAGTGGGGAAGGGGGCCTTAGCCTCAGGACTTTACATGACACAGTGGGGAAGGGGGCCCTCTAGTATTTGACCCCTTCATGACATCCGCCTTACATGTATGGCGCATGTTAGATGCCACTGTCAATCTCTGACAGCTGCATTTAACATGTGGCGCCGACATGCGTGCGCATCATTCTTTTGCCCGTCGGCGCACCTGTTATGTTATCGCGGGTCGCCGATGGATTGCCATGACAACAAGGGGTGAGCTGATGACCCCTGTGCCTGTCATTACGGAGCTCCTGTGAAACCCCACAGGAGACTGTGATTTCTGCAATATACAGCGATGCTCTGGCATCACTCTATATAGCACAGGCGATCAGACTATCGCATCTTTAAGTCCCCGAAGGGCAATAACAATAACAGTGAAAATGTAAAAAAAAACTAAATTAAAAAATACCTTAAAGTTAAAATCATCCCCCTTGTACCCCATTGAAAATAAAGATGTGTAAAAATTCAGCTCTATCAAAATATAAAAGCAATTAACCCAGTAAACACCGTAAGGCTATGTTCACACATTGCGTTTTTACTGCGTTTCGCAGCGTTTGTTTGCACTACATATTGCTTTCAATAGGTGAAAAACACTACTAAAACTAAAAAATTGCTACAAGAAGTGACATGAGGCATTTTGCAAAACCTATGGTTTTGTACAAAATACTGAGGACAAAAAAAAACAAGCTGTGTGCGTGAGATTTCTGAAATGTCATAGACTTTGCTGCTACTGTAAAACGCAGCTGAAAATTTGCATTAAAAACGAAGCAAAAAAGCAATGTGTGAACGGAGCCTAATCAGAGAAAAATTCAAGAATGTGAAATTTCCTTTTTTCTGGTTGCCACAATTCCACAAAAAAGCTGTAACAAGCGATCAAAAAGTCACATGTATCCTAAAATTGTACTAATAAAAACGTCATCTAGCCCTGCAAAAAATAAGCTATCACACAGCACCATCAGCCGAAAAATAGAAACATTACTGGTCTCATAAGATGGTGACACAAAAACATTTTTTTCTCTAATTTCTATTTATTTTCACTACTAAAATAATTTAAAAAAAACAGACGCTTGGTTTCGCCGTCTTCATACTGATGAGCAGAATGATATTGCAAGGTCATTTTTATCACAAAATGCTAATCGTAAAAACAATTAAAATAAAAAAAGTCAGAATTTATGGGGGGGTTTTCTCACAATTTCACTGAACTTGGAATTTGTTTCCCTTTTTCTGGTACACTATGTGTAAAAATCAATGGTGTCATTCAAAAGTACAACTCGTCCTGCAAAAAACAAGCCCTCATATGTCTATATCAGACCTGGGGAAAGTGAGGCCCATGGGCCACATCCGGCCCTCTGACTGTCTCAGTCCGGCCCACGTACCAAGACAGCCGTGGGGCCGGAAATCAGAGGTCCATGGGCCGCACAGTGCCCGCCCGCTCGCTGTCTCTCCATCTGTGGCTCTGCGCTGCGCCGCCGGCTCCTGGTGGAGGAGGGGCCTCCAGCCAATTCCTCCACCAATCAGCATGTGAAACAGCAGACACAATGACTTTTTAAAGAGAAAGGTACATGCAAATAAGGTAGGAACACCACAAGTATATAGGCAAAAAATGTACAAAAGTTTATTTCCACACAAGAATATTACACACAATTTTTAAAAACATCTAAAAAATACAGTCCACTTGGTGGAGTGCATATCCACTCCAATCTATCATGGTACAATATTTGAAGGTATATAAATGTACATATAGAATACCTGGCTTATAAACAATGGTGCACCATAAATAAATTGTATCACAATATTGCTGCATAAATCACATAAATAGTATGTAGGTTCTAATATGTGGACCCATTAGGTGGCGATCCTGTGACCAATATACACTGCACGCTCTATTATGGTATACTCCAGTACGTAGTAGAAGGCAATAGGTCTATATAGGGCTCCTACTTTAGGTGCTGTTAGTCCAAAAGATGGAAGTACATACTGGAGATTAAATGCCAGACCTCTTTAAATAGCGTCTACAAACATGCTCATATACAAATAGGTGCCCTGTGTCTCCCTCTTATCTGTATCAAAGTATAGTTTGCCTGATAGAATGAGGAAAAAAGGCACGTGCTATATACTTAGCCCTGTCAGTCCACTAAGGTCGCCCCCTCGTCCCATGTGCAGCGGTGCAGCCAGGATAGAATGGAGTTTGGAGACCCACGCGTTCCGACACACCAGGTGTCTTTCTCAAGGTGAGTATATCCAATGTGCAGGAATACATTCTTTTTATAGTATCTAGATTACTTTACCATTGAAGCAGCTGCGGGAAGCAGATTACGGCTGTAGCGCCAGCGTGTGTGGCTGTTGACCCGGAAGCTGTAATAGCAAGGTCATAACATACAGAGCGCCTGCGCGTGTGTTTTTTTGCATGATCCTCTGCTTAGTTTCGTATGCGCCTGCGCGTTTAGGGAAAAACCCCCCTTGGGATGCGCTTGCGCGTCAGGTGCACTGCGCCTGAACCCTTCACATGCCATGATTTGCGTCTGCGCATTGTATGTCATACCGCAAGACACTGGTGTATTCAGTGTAAGCAAAGGAATGGATATATTGCATACAAATTTATCTCCTTATATATCCCCCGCTAATTTGAGAATATTCAAATATGGTACCTCCTACAAATACATGTCCCAGTTGATGCTGTGTATCCTAGATCCCGTACTCCATGTACATTTCATTCATCATGTGCTATGAGGAGATTGTGTCACGTGACATACATTATTCTTTAGTCTCTGAGCCTGTGCAATACCAGTTATATATCAATCTGTCATACAATGTTTTTTATAAACAGCATTTTTTATATATACCCTAATTTAAACTGTACTCAATGGAACTCTATGCCCATACTGAATGTGTCTTTTTGGGAGGCCATGTAGACTAGAACACAAATAGGTTTTTCTTGGCATTTGGTGTTGGACCCTGTTTAAGGGTTTTTTCTATAAGTGGAGGCACATTGGATTCAGTTACAAAATGGATTTAAGAGCCAGGGAAGCGGCTTGGCAAGCACAAATGAAAGATGTGTTCGGTTGTACAGATAGTGCAGCAAGTGTGAGCAGTTGTACCAATGATGGAGAATTTCAAAACTTAACCACAGATTTGACTAATTTGCATAAAAAATTGACTAAAACATGGTGGAATATGACCAGTTTGGTTGAATACAAAAGATTGGGACTGGTGCCCCGCGGTCTTAGGGTCCAAATATTCCCAGCTTGGGAAGTGGATCAAGAGTTCAAAAATACTTGGGAAAATGGTCTTCAAAGATGCTCATATATTATCATTGATATGCTGGTAGAACAGGATAAATTGGTGCTAGCTAAAATAAAAGAAGACATAAAAAAGAAGGAAATAGAACTAGATACCTTCGATAGTAAGACACAAATAGACCCGTTTAAGACTCATTTACAGGAATTGATTGATAAATATGAGAAAGACATCATTAAGGGTAAGAAGATTAAATTCCAGCGGGACAAACTAGACATGGAGAGACGGAGGATGTACAGATGGACTCATCAAGGCAATAGGAGGGCATTCACTAGGACAACAGAGAAGGGGGCGAGACCAACTAATAATGAAGCAGGACCCAGTGCTAGTAGTGATTTTTTATCTACAGACACAAGCGACCGAGAAAGCAGTGTAGAAGGGGGAGAAGAAAACCCAAACAATCGCGCCAGAAAGAAAAACTACAATCTGAGGGCCTGGTCACCGAATACGAAGCGAACAACACGCTTCAACAATCGGAAACGGTTTTGAACATTCACCCCCCCTAGATAATATAGGCGAGGACAAGGAAGGGTTACGTATCATCAACCTTTCCACATATCAACTATCAGAAACAGAAACTAATTTACTCATGAAAGGCCTGTCCTTTTCACCTATGAGTGGCCTAGACAAATTCGAACTAACTAAAGACCTTTATCTTTTCTGCAGACAATTGACCTTTAAAATTTTATACCATCAGCCATCACTAGTAGATGACCTGCCAGATCAGGATAGACAAACATTTAGGGATCTATTGGACTTGCTTATGGAGAATGATGAGAATCAAAGCAGACAAAGATTTAGTGGCAGATTACCATCTCAGGCAACCCCTAAGTTCTCTATGTTTCCAGCTATTCAGATATTTTTTTAAACCACATGTAGAGACATAAAAGGACTTCAACTAGATAGGAATGGTCAAAATAATCTGACACAGGAAGAAAAACGGGCACTATCTAAATTGAAAAACAATGACCTAATAGAAATTAAGGAGGCAGATAAGGGCGGGAACATCGTATTGTGGCCCAAAGATATGTACTGCCAGGAAGCAAGACGCCAATTGGAGAATACTCAATATTACCAAAAATTACCAACTGACCCAACTCCAATTTTCAAAATGCAATTGGACAAACTTATTTCAAGGGTCTTCTCCTCTGGCATCATAAACAAAAAAGAAAGGGACTTCATGCTAACAACCCACCCAGTGATTCCAGCATTCTATCTCGTACCAAAAATTCACAAGTCCATCAATAAGCCGCCAGGTAGACCTATTATCTCTGGGTTGGGGGGTCTATATGAGAAACCATGCTCTTACCTTGATTATTTTTTGCAGCCAATAGTGAAATCCCTGGACTCTTATGTATGAGATTCCTCTCATCTTATAGAACTTTGTGAGACTTTGGAAGTTCCGGACAACGCAATTCTAGCAACGCTAGACGTGGAGGCCCTGTATACGAACATCGGACACGAACTATGTATGATAACAACATCTTACTTTTTAAGTAAGCAATCCACAGGGGACAGGGCCCATGATACATTCATCTTGGAAATACTCAAATTCGTACTCGAGAAAAACTATTTTGTGTTCGGTAGAACTTTTTACAAGCAAGTCTCTGGCACAGCTATGGGGGCTAAATGTGCGCCCTCATATGCCAACCTCTTTATGGGGTGGTGGGAGGAGACTCATGTACAAAAACTAGAAGACTTCTCCATTTACGTAGTAAAATGGCTACGTTATATAGATGACATCATCTTAATCTGGTCAGGGACTTCAGAAGGACTTGTCTCCTTTGTTGCAGGGCTCAATAACAACTGTTGGAATATTAAATTAACATCGTTTTTCTCCCCTGTTTCAGTGGAGTTTCTGGATTTAAAATTAACGATAGTCCAGAATCGGATCATCACCACATTATTCCGGAAACAGACGGCCTCAAATAATCTTCTGCACTTCGAGAGCTTCCACCCAACACATCTGAGAAAAGGCATTCCGAAAGGACAATTCCTCAGACTCAGAAGGAATTGTAGTCGTACAGAGGACTTTTTGGAAGAATCTCGACAACTGACCCACAGATTCCGTGAACGAGGATATCCCCAGAGAGTCATCTCAGGAGCATTTGAATTCTCAAGAGGGAAAACAAGAGAGGAGGCACTTTTACCACGGGTAAGACCCACAGTAAATACAATTAATTTAATCACAAAATATAATAATCAGTGGAATGATATTTACCGCATCCTAAACGCGAACTGGGGGATTCTGAAGAGTGAACCAAGATTAAGATCATTCATTGGGGATCGACCCAAGATAGTGGCAGGAAGGGCAAAGAACCTAAAAGATTATCTATCCAATAGCCATTTTAGACGCCCACTACAAAATTAAGAACAGGCCATTCAAACAAAGGATCCTTCCCTTGTGGCAACTGTTCAATTTGCCCACGAATGATCGCAAATAGAGGCATCTCAGTCCGACATTTGTCCACACAGATACAATCTCAAGCGTACTTCAACTGTCGAACACGCAATGTAGTCTACGCATTGATCTGTGGTTGCGACAAAATTTATGTCGGACAGACGACACAAGAGATACGACGGAGAACACAACAACACTTGTCAAATATAGCAATGGCTAGATCAGATAGATCCAAAGGGAAGGCGATTTCATCAGTGGCTTTGCATTTTTTGGAGGTTCACGCAGGTATAGCAGATTCCCTCAAAGTTATGGGTTTGGAGGGGGTAAATCCAAACATAAGAGGGGGTGATATAACGGAGGAGCTCTTACGTCGGGAGGCTAGATGGATTTACGAACTGGGTAGTCTAGCACCGGATGGCCTGAACGAAGAGTTGCTTTATTCAGGCTTCTATAAAAAGAAGTAATCTAACAACTCCTCCTCCTGGTTCACACACATTCGTGCACATTCAGTTGTACTTACAAGGGGGGTCCCAAAAATTTATATATGCATGTGCACCTATATAAAGGCTCTGCATGTTTCCATGCACTTTTTTCTTTCCCTTCTTCCTTTACAGTAGAAATCAAAGAAATCATGAACAACAATAAAGAAAAGGCAACTTTTGGGTCCAGTCTTCAAAAACAGTGATGCCTAAAGATATTTGTTCAAATTATGCTTATGGACTACAATGTGTCTATATATTAATTACCTTTGAGGTATGCGTATACCAATTGAGATCAGTTATCGACTAATGGGCCTTGAAAGAGGCATTAGGTGTAAACCCCTGGGGGTTATGTAGAGCTATTTGTGTTCTAGTCTACATGGCCTCCCAAAAAGACACATTCAGTATGGGCATAGAGTTCCATTGAGTACAGTTTAAATTAGGGTATATATAAAAATGCTGTTTATAAAAAACATTGTATGACAGATTGATATATAACTGGTATTGCACAGGCTCAGAGACTAAAGAATAATGTATGTCACGTGACACAATCTCCTCATAGCACATGATGAATGAAATGTACATGGAGTACGGGATCTAGGATATACAGCATCAACTGGGACATGTATTTGTAGGAGGTACCTTATTTGAATATTCTCAAATTAGCGGGGGATATATAAGGAGATAAATTTGTATGCAATATATCCATTCCTTTGCCTACACTGAATACACCAGCGTCTTGCGGTATGACATACAATGCGCAGACGCAAATCATGGCATGTGAAGGGTTCAGGCGCAGTGCAGCTGACGCGCAAGCGCATCCCAAGGGGGGTTTTTCCCTAAACGCGCAGGCGCATACGAAACTAAGCAGAGGATCATGCAAAAAAACACACGCGCAGGCGCTCTGTATGTTATGACCTTGCTATTACAGCTTCCGGGTCAACAGCCACACACGCTGGCGCTACAGCCGTAATCTGCTTCCCGCAGCTGCTTCAATGGTAAAGTAATCTAGATACTATAAAAAGAATGTATTCCTGCACATTGGATATACTCACCTTGAGAAAGACACCTGGTGTGTCGGAACGCGTGGGTCTCCAAACTCCATTCTATCCTGGCTGCTCCGCTGCACATGGGACGAGGGGGCGACCTTAGTGGACTGACAGGGCTAAGTATATAGCACGTGCCTTTTTTCCTCATTCTATCAGGCAAACTATACTTTGATACAGATAAGAGGGAGACACAGGGCACCTATTTGTATATGAGCATGTTTGTAGACGCTATTTAAAGAGGTCTGGCATTTAATCTCCAGTATGTACTTCCATCTTTTGGACTAACAGCACCTAAAGTAGGATCCCTATATAGACCTATTGCCTTCTACTACGTACTGGAGTATACCATAATAGAGCGTGCAGTGTATATTGGTCACAGGATCGCCACCTAATGGGTCCACATATTAGAACCTACATACTATTTATGTGATTTATGCAGCAATATTGTGATACAATTTATTTACGGTGCACCATTGTTTATAAGCCAGGTATTCTATATGTACATTTATATACCTTCAAATATTGTACTATGATAGATTGGAGTGGATATGCACTCCACCAAGTGGACTGTATTTTTTAGATGTTTTTAAAAATTGTGTGTAATATTCTTGTGTGGAAATAAACTTTTGTACATTTTTTGCCTATATACTTGTGGTGTTCCTACCTTATTTGCATGTACCTTTCTCTTTAAAATTTCTTGTATACGTTCTACATGCTTGGTAGTGAACCCAGGTTATCTATTGGATATTACTCCATGGTGCCCACTTAAAAAGGTTTTTCTTAGCAGACACAATGACGTCACTTCATCATGTCAGGGAACGTGCGCCAGGGAACGGGACCGAGGTGAGTATGTGGGGTTCATTTTTTTCTCTCGTGTATGGGCTATTTGGGTGGGCATGGGGAGGCTATGGAGGTGGGACATGGTGCTGCCCACATGGGGTGACATAGTGCTGCACATGGGAGGGTGACATGGTGCTGTACATAGGGGGGTGACATGCTGCACATGGTGCTGCATATGAGGGCGACATGTGGCACTTGGTGCTACATATAGAGGTGACATACTGCACATGGGGAGGCTATGGGGGCGACATGCAGTGTATATGGGGAGGCTGTGTGGGGCTCATACAGTATATGGAGAGGCTGTGTGGGGCTCATACAGTATATGGGGAGGCTGTGTGGGGCTCATACAGTATATGGGGAGGCTGTGTGGGGCTCATACAGTATATGGGGAGGCTGTGTGGGGCTCATACAGTATATGGGGAGGCTGTGTGGGGCTCATACAGTATATGAGGAGGCTGTGTGGGGCTCATACAGTATATGGGGAGGCTGTGTGGGGCTCATACAGTATATGAGGAGGCTGTGTGGGGCTCATACAGTATATGGGGAGGCTGTGTGGGGCTCATACAGTATATGGGGAGGCTATATGGGGCTCATACAGTATATGGGGAGGCTGTGTGGGGCTCATACAGTATATGGGGAGGCTGTGTGGGGCTCATACAGTATATGGGGAGGCTGTGTGGGGCTCATACAGTATATGGGGAGGCTGTGGGGGGCTCATACAGTATATGGGGAGGCTGTGTGGGGCTCATACAGTATATGGGGGAGGCTGTGTGGGGCTCATACAGTATATGGGGAGGCTGTGTGGGGCTCATACAGTATATGGGGAGGCTGTGTGGGGCTTATGCCACATATAAGGGGCTGTTGGGGGGCTCATACGATATACAGAAGGGGCTGTGCTCGGGTTCAAACGATATATAGGGGGACGTCAGCATACTTAATTCTGCTAATTATTAAGTGATACAATGAATATTAACAAAGTTATCAAAAGTATAATAATTATAATATATTAAAATTGAGCAGAATTAACTTCGGCCTATTGGTTCGGCCCTCCACAACAGTCACGGTCTGTCATGTGGCCCCTTGGGAAAATCAATTGCCCACCCCTGGTCTATATGGACATAAAAATAAAAAATGATGGCTCTTGAAAAAAGGAAGTACAAAATTAGAGCTCGAAACTGGAAAATTTCCCCTGAAATTTCCCATGAAAGGGTTAACAAAATTAATAAAGGGGATGGGGGAACTACAATACCCAGAGAGATTAGCAAAATTAGGATTATTTAGTCTAGAAAAAAGATGACTGAGGGGCGATCTAATAACCATGTGTAAGTATATAAGGGGACAATACAAATATGTCTCCGAGGGTCTGTTTATACCAAGGAAGGTGCCGGTCACAAGGGGCATTCTCTGCGTCTGGAGGAGAGAAGGTTTTTCCACCAACATAGAAGAGGATTCTTTACTGTTAGGGCAGTGAGAATCTGGAATTCCTTGCCTGAGGAGGTGGTGATCGAGAACTCAGTCGAGGGGTTGAAGAGAGGCCTGGATGTCTTCCTGGAGAGTAACAATATTGTATCTTACAGTGATTAGGTTCTTTAGAAGGACGTAGATCTGGGGATTTATTCTGACGGAATATAGGCTGAACTGGATGGACAAATGTCTTTTTTCGGCCTTGCTAACTATGTTACTATATGTTACAATAATGAACTATTTCCTATTAGTAATGTACCATACACAGACATATTTTGAGATCCGTCAGTACAGTAAATCTATAGGAAGCCTGATGTCATTATGTCAGGAGCTTGACCTGTATTTTCTTTTCTACTCACATCTATCTTTTCCTTGCCATAGTGAGCCGACCGCAGACAATCTAACGGGTGAGTTCAATTTTGACATCTCAGCCTCAGAATTGTGAGTAGTGCCCCTGTTTCCATTATTAATAATGATCATTCATGTTTTTATAGATGGGATGTCATTGTTTTCTTGATGTTCCACATTAGGAACAGGGTTCTCTACATCTTCAATCATGTGAGGTTTAGGGTTCGTTCACACGGCCATCGATTCGCTCATGTAAAAGAATTGGTCCGATTATGGTAATGTCACTCGGCTCAAACTCTCCCCGCTTTGTCGCTGAGTTTATCTGTATTGGCGCTCTGTGCACAGTGATACAGTTATATGTAGTGTGGCTCCAGGTGGGCTCCTCAGAGCGCGGGGCCGGGGCAACAGCATCCTCTGCCCCCTATCGCTAGTTACACTACTGCACGCACCTATAGACTTGTACGGGTACGTGTCATCCGAATATCGGATACACTTGCATCAAGCTGCCATTAATAATTGCACATCTGCACTATCCCATAGTAGAACACTGGGCCCAGTGCTATCCGATACAACATCACATAGCTCTCGGCCGTGTTATACACTCGTGTGAGCGAGCCCATAAAATATAGTTCCTGGTCTGTGTGGGGAGCTGCTTATTAGGCCTCATCTGCACTGACATGTTTTCATCAGTAATTTGAAGAATAAATGTGACTCTTTCTATTATATTCTGTGTAGCTTCAGCTCTGGGTTTTGTCTTACAAATTCCAACGCTAAATGGTGACCAAATATGAAAGTGTGAATGAGGCCTAGCTCTGCATTAGTCTCGTGTCCTGCTCCGTCTTCTTTATTTCCATATCAGTACTGGAGCCGGTGCTGTAAAATGACATTACATTCTACAGTGTTGGGTTCTGTACTGGTAATTGGCGTCTAGGAGAGCTATAAGCCTGGAGGCTGGGGGGCTGTATGTCTATATATCTATATATGGAAATGAAAAAAGAGGCAGCACTCCATTGATTCAGTGAAAAAAATGTGGAAGGTTTTAATCGACCCACATAGCCGGGCGACGTTTCAGCTCAAACTGAGCCTTTATCAAGCCACATTTTTTTCACTGAATCAATGGAGTGCTGCCTCTTTTTTCATTTCCATATACCTGAAGTAATCACTGGACTGGTTGCCTGGGGCCTTGCACCCGAAGATAAGTAACTAATATTATGTGCTGTTCCCTTTTTTCTACTATATATCTATATATATATAATTGTCTAAGGGTTTAATTGTCTGTCTGTCCTGGAAATCCCGACTCTCTGGTTGAGGCCTCCAGGCCTCGACCAATCAGCGACGGGCACAGTCTGCCACGAATTCTGGAATCATCATTGTCCTCCACTGCTGTCAAGTGCCGCCATTGTGTAGGGTGCGTGCCTGCGTCTCCCTGTATGGGCGGCATCTCCCTGTGTGGGGCGGCGTCTCCTCCCTGTGTGGGGCGGCGTCTCCTCCCTGTGTGGGGCGGCGTCTCCTCCCTGTGTGGGGCGGCGTCTCCTCCCTGTGTGGGGCGGCGTCTCCTCCCTGTGTGGGGCGGCGTCTCCTCCCTGTGTGGGGCAGCACCACGCGCACCACGCAGGGAGACACACGCACGCGCCCCACGCAGGGTGACGCAGGCAAGTGCCCCACGCAGGGAGACGCAAGCACGCGCCCCAGTCAGGAACGCGCACCACACAGGGAGACGCTGCCCCACGCACCACACAGGGAGAAGACGCCGCCCCACACAGGGAGGAGACGCCGCCCCACACAGGGAGGAGATGCCACCCCACACAGGGAGGAGACGCCGCCCCACACAGGGAGGAGACGCTGCCCCACACAGGGAGGAGACGCCGCCCCACACAGGGAGGAGACGCCGCCCCACACAGGGAGGAGACGCCGCCCCACACAGGGGGGAGACGCCGCCCCACACAGGGAGGAGACGCTGCCCCACACAGGGAGATGCCGCCCATACAGGGGGCCGCAGGCACGCACCGCACACACACACACAGGGATACATCATTGGCGGCACTTGACAGCAGTGGAGGACAATGATGATTCCAGAATTCACGGCAGACTGTGCCCGTCGCTGATTGGTCGAGGCCTTGCGGCCTCGACCTTAGACGCGGGATTTCCAGGACAGACAGACAATTAAACCCTTAGACAGTTATATATATAGATGTGTCCTGTGCTGTGCAGTATATAGAGGATGAGTCCTGTACTGTGCAGTATATAGAGGATGTGTCCTGTGCAGTATATAGAGGATGAGTCCTGTGCTGTGCAGTATATAGAGGATGTGTCCTGTGCTGTGCAGTATATAGAGGATGTGTCCTGTGCTGTGCAGTATATAGAGGATGTGTCCTGTGCTGTGCAGTATATAGAGGATGTGTCCTGTGCTGTGCAGTATATAGAGGATGTGTCCTGTGCTGTGTAGTATATAGAGGATGTGTCCTGTGCTGTGCAGTATATAGAGGATGTGTCCTGTGCTGTGCAGTATATACAGGTCCTTCTCAAAAAATTAGCATATAGTGTTAAATTTCATTATTTACCATAATGTAATGATTACAATTAAACTTTCATATATTATAGATTCATTATCCACCAACTGAAATTTGTCAGGTCTTTTATTGTTTTAATACTGATGATTTTGGCATACAACTCCTGATAACCCAAAAAACCTGTCTCAATAAATTAGCATATCAAGAAAAGGTTCTCTAAACGACCTATTACCCTAATCTTCTGAATCAACTAATTAACTCTAAACACATGCAAAAGATACCTGAGGCTTTTAAAAACTCCCTGCCTGGTTCATTACTCAAAACCCCCATCATGGGTAAGACTAGCGACCTGACAGATGTCAAGAAGGCCATCATTGACACCCTCAAGCAAGAGGGTAAGACCCAGAAAGAAATTTCTCAACAAATAGGCTGTTCCCAGAGTGCTGTATCAAGGCACCTCAATGGTAAGTCTGTTGGAAGGAAACAATGTGGCAGAAAACGCTGTACAACGAGAAGAGGTGACCGGACCCTGAGGAAGATTGTGGAGAAGGACCGATTCCAGACCTTGGGGAACCTGAGGAAGCAGTGGACTGAGTCTGGTGTGGAAACATCCAGAGCCACCGTGCACAGGCGTGTGCAGGAAATGGGCTACAGGTGCCGCATTCCCCAGGTAAAGCCACTTTTGAACCATAAACAGCGGCAGAAGCGCCTGACCTGGGCTACAGAGAAGCAGCACTGGACTGTTGCTAAGTGGTCCCAAGTACTTTTTTCTGATGAAAGCAAATTTTGCATGTCATTCGGAAATCAAGGTGCCAGAGTCTGGAGGAAGACTGGGGAGAAGGAAATGCCAAAATGCCTGAAGTCCAGTGTCAAGTACCCACAGTCAGTGATGGTGTGGGGTGCCATGTCAGCTGCTGGTGTTGGTCCACTGTGTTTCATCAAGGGCAGGGTCAATGCAGCTAGCTATCAGGAGATTTTGGAGCACTTCATGCTTCCATCGGCTGAAATGCTTTATGGAGATGATTTCATTTTTCAGCACGACCTGGCACCTGCTCACAGTGCCAAAACCACTGGTAAATGGTTTACTGACCATGGTATTACTGTGCTCAATTGGCCTGCCAACTCTCCTGGCCTGAACCCCATAGAGAATCTGTGGGATATTGTGAAGAGAAAGTTGAGAGACGCAAGACCCAACACTCTGGATGAGCTTAAGGCCGCTATTGAAGCATCCTGGGCCTCCATAACATCTCAGCAGTGTCACAGGCTGATTGCCTCCATGCCACGCCGCATTGAAGCAGTCATTTCTGCCAAAGGATTCCCGACCAAGTATTGAGTGCATAACTGAACATTATTATTTGATGTTTTTTTTATTTGTTATTAAAAAACACTTTTATTTGATTGGACGGGTGAAATATGCTAATTTATTGAGACAGGTTTTTTGGGTTATCAGGAGTTGTATGCCAAAATCATCAGTATTAAAACAATAAAAGACCTGACAAATTTCAGTTGGTGGATAATGAATCTATAATATATGAAAGTTTAATTGTAATCATTACATTATGGTAAATAATGAAATTTAACACTATATGCTAATTTTTTGAGAAGGACCAGTAGAGGATGTGTCCTGTGCTGTATATAGAGGATGTGTCCTGTGCTGTGCAGTATATAGAGGATGTGTCCTGTGCTGTGCAGTATATAGAGGATGTGTCCTGTGCTGTGCAGTATATAGAGGATGTGTCCTGTGCAGTATATAGAGGATATGTCCTGTGCTGTGCAGTATATAGAGGATGTGTCCTGTGCTGTGCAGTATATAGAGAATGTGTCCTGTGCTGTGCAGTATATAGAGGATGTGTCCTGGGCTGTGCAGTATATAGAGGATGTGTCCTGTGCAGTATAGAGGATGTGTCCTGTGCTGTGCAGTATATAGAGGATGTGTCCTGTGCTGTGCAGTATATAGAGGATGTGTCCTGTGCAGTATATAGAGGATGTGTCCTGTGCTGTGCAGTATATAGAGGATGTGTCCTGTGCAGTATATAGAGGATGTGTCCTGTGCAGTATACAGAGGATGTGTCCTGTGCTGTGCAGTATATAGAGGATGTGTCCTGTGATGTGCAGTATATTGAGGATGTGTCCTGTGCTGTGTAGTATATAGAGGATGTGTCCTGTGCTGTGCAGTATATAGAGGATGTGTCCTGTGCTGTATATATAGGATTTGTCCTGTGTGGTGCAGTATATAGAGGATGTGTCCTGTGCTGTGCAGTATATAGAGGATGTGTCCTGTGCTGTGCAGTATATATAGGATGTGTCCTGTGTGGTGCAGTATATAGAGGATGAGTCCCGTGTGGTGCAGAATATAGAGGATGTGTCCTGTGCTGTGCAGTATATAGAGGATGTGTCCTGTGATGTGCAGTATATAGAGGATGTGTCCTGTGCTGTGCAGTATATAGAGGATGTGTCCTGTGATGTGCAGTATTTAGAGGATGTGTCCTGTGCTGTGCAGTATATAGAGGATGTGTCCTGTGCTGTGCAGTATATAGAGGATGTGTCCTGTGCTGTGCAGTATATAGAGGATGTGTCCTGTGCTGTGCAGTATATAGAGGATGTGTCCTGTGCTGTGCAGTATATAGAGGATGTGTCCTGTGCTGTGCCGTATATAGAGGATGTGTCCTGTGCTGTGCCGTATATAGAGGATGTGTCCTGTGCTGTGCAGTATATAGAGGATGTGTCCTGTGCTGTGCAGTATATAGAGGATGTGTCCTGTGCTGTGCAGTATATAGAGGATGTGTCCTGTGCTGTGCAGTATATAGAGGATGTGTCCTGTGCTGTGCAGTATATAGAGGATGTGTCCTGTGCAGTATATAGAGGATGTGTGCTGTGCTGTGCAGTATATAGAGGATGTGTCCTGTGCTGTGCAGTATATAGAGGATGTGTCCTGTGCTGTGCCCTATATAGAGGATGTGTCCTGTGCTGTGCCGTATATAGAGGATGTGTCCTGTGCTGTGCCGTATATAGAGGATGTGTCCTGTGCTGTGCAGTATATAGAGGATGTGTCCTGTGCTGTGCAGTATATAGAGGATGTGTCCTGTGCTGTGCAGTATATAGAGGATGTGTCCTGTGCTGTGCAGTATATAGAGGATGTGTCCTGTGCTGTGCAGTATATAGAGGATGTGTCCTGTGCTGTACAGTATATAGAGGATGTGTCCTGTGCAGTATATAGAGGATGTGTCCTGTGCTGTGCAGTATATAGAGGATGTGTCCTGTGCTGTGCAGTATATAGAGGATGTGTCCTGTGCAGTATATAGAGGATGTGTCCTGTGCAGTATATAGAGGATCTGTGCTGTGCAGTATATAAAGGATGTGTCCTGTGCAGTATATAGAGCAGTGATGGGCAACCTTTTGAGCTCGGTGTGTCAAAATTCGCCAAAAAACCGAGCATAACTTGGGTGGTGTGTCACCTTGATAAAAAAACTATTTTGCGACATGTATAGTTTAAATAACAAATATGTATAATTAGAATTAACTTACCTGCTTAGTGACTTCTTTGTTCATCTGTCAGTTGGTTTCTTTTGTTGGTCTTGCTATTATTTAACTTGTGTGGGGTGCCGTGAACTAAGATAAGTGAGGGGGAGGGGGAATTCTTCCAGTGATGGCGAACCTGTGGCACTCCAGCTGTTGCAAAACTACAATTCCCATCATGTCTTTACAGCCAAAGCCTTTGCTTTGAATGGCCAGCCATGATGGGAATTGTAGTTTTGCAACAGCTGGACTGCCACAGGTTCGCCATCACTGATGCCTCCCTCTCACTTATCTCAGTAATGGCCAATGACACCCCACAGTTCACTGGATGATGGTTGCTGTAGTAGTCACAGGGCCTGAGTCCAGACAGCTATCACAGGGCCTGAGTCCAGACAGCAATCACAGGGCCTGAGTCCAGACAGCTATCACAGGGCCTGAGTCCAGACAGCTATCACAGGGCCTGAGTCCAGACAGCAATCACAGGGCCTGAGTCCAGACAGCAATCACAGGGCCTGAGTCCAGACAGCAATCACAGGGCCTGAGTCCAGACAGCAATCACAGGGCCTGAGTCCAGACAGCAATCACAGGGCCTGAGTCCAGACAGCAATCACAGGGCCTGAGTCCAGACAGCAATCACAGGGCCTGAGTCCAGACAGCAATCACAGGGCCTGAGTCCAGACAGCAATCACAGGGCCTGAGTCCAGACAGCAATCACAGGGCCTGAGTCCAGACAGCTATCACAGGGCCTGAGTCCAGACAGCTATCACAGGCCCTGAGTCCAGACAGCTATCACAGGGCCTGAGTCCAGACAGCAATCACAGGGCCTGAGTCCAGACAGCAATCACAGGGCCTGAGTCCAGACAGCTATCACAGGGCCTGAGTCCAGACAGCAATCACAGGGCCTGAGTCCAGACAGCTATCACAGGGCCTGAGTCCAGACAGCTATCACAGGGCCTGAGTCCAGACAGCTATCACAGGGCCTGAGTCCAGACAGCAATCACAGGGCCTGAGTCCAGACAGCAATCACAGGGCCTGAGTCCAGACAGCAATCACAGGGCCTGAGTCCAGACAGCAATCACAGGGCCTGAGTCCAGACAGCAATCACAGGGCCTGAGTCCAGACAGCAATCACAGGGCCTGAGTCCAGACAGCAATCACAGGGCCTGAGTCCAGACAGCAATCACAGGGCCTGAGTCCAGACAGCTATCACAGGGCCTGAGTCCAGACAGCAATCACAGGGCCTGAGTCCAGACAGCTATCACAGGGCCTGAGTCCAGACAGCAATCACAGGGCCTGAGTCCAGACAGCAATCACAGGGCCTGAGTCCAGACAGCAATCACAGGGCCTGAGTCCAGACAGCTATCACAGGGCCTGAGTCCAGACAGCAATCACAGGGCCTGAGTCCAGACAGCTATCACAGGGCCTGAGTCCAGACAGCAATCACAGGGCCTGAGTCCAGACAGCTATCACAGGGCCTGAGTCCAGACAGCAATCACAGGGCCTGAGTCCAGACAGCTATCACAGGGCCTGAGTCCAGACAGCAATCACAGGGCCTGAGTCCAGACAGCAATCACAGGGCCTGAGTCCAGACAGCAATCACAGGGCCTGAGTCCAGACAGCAATCACAGGGCCTGAGTCCAGACAGCAATCACAGGGCCTGAGTCCAGACAGCAATCACAGGGCCTGAGTCCAGACAGCTATCACAGGGCCTGAGTCCAGACAGCTATCACAGGGCCTGAGTCCAGACAGCTATCACAGGGCCTGAGTCCAGACAGCTATCACAGGGCCTGAGTCCAGACAGCTATCACAGGGCCTGAGTCCAGACAGCTATCACAGGGCCTGAGTCCAGACAGCTATCACAGGGCCTGAGTCCAGACAGCTATCACAGGGCCTGAGTCCAGACAGCTATCACAGGGCCTGAGTCCAGACAGCTATCACAGGGCCTGAGTCCAGACAGCTATCACAGGGCCTGAGTCCAGACAGCAATCACAGGGCCTGAGTCCAGACAGCTATCACAGGGCCTGAGTCCAGACAGCAATCACAGGGCCTGAGTCCAGACAGCAATCACGGGGCCTGAGTCCAGACAGCAATCACGGGGCCTGAGTCCAGACAGCAATCACGGGGCCTGAGTCCAGACAGCAATCACAGGGCCTGAGTCCAGACAGCAATCACAGGGCCTGAGTCCAGACAGCAATCACAGGGCCTGAGTCCAGACAGCAATCACAGGGCCTGAGTCCAGACAGCTATCACAGGGCCTGAGTCCAGACAGCAATCACAGGGCCTGAGTCCAGACAGCAATCACAGGGCCTGAGTCCAGACAGCTATCACAGGGCCTGAGTCCAGACAGCTATCACAGGGCCTGAGTCCAGACAGCTATCACAGGGCCTGAGTCCAGACAGCTATCACAGGGCCTGAGTCCAGACAGCAATCACAGGGCCTGAGTCCAGACAGCTATCACAGGGCCTGAGTCCAGACAGCAATCACAGGGCCTGAGTCCAGACAGCAATCACAGGGCCTGAGTCCAGACAGCAATCACAGGGCCTGAGTCCAGACAGCTATCACAGGGCCTGAGTCCAGACAGCTATCACAGGGCCTGAGTCCAGACAGCTATCACAGGGCCTGAGTCCAGACAGCTATCACAGGGCCTGAGTCCAGACAGCTATCACAGGGCCTGAGTCCAGACAGCTATCACAGGGCCTGAGTCCAGACAGCTATCACAGGGCCTGAGTCCAGACAGCTATCACAGGGCCTGAGTCCAGACAGCTATCACAGGGCCTGAGTCCAGACAGCTATCACAGGGCCTGAGTCCAGACAGCAATCACAGGGCCTGAGTCCAGACAGCAATCACAGGGCCTGAGTCCAGACAGCAATCACAGGGCCTGAGTCCAGACAGCAATCACAGGGCCTGAGTCCAGACAGCAATCACAGGGCCTGAGTCCAGACAGCAATCACAGGGCCTGAGTCCAGACAGCAATCACAGGGCCTGAGTCCAGACAGCAATCACAGGGCCTGAGTCCAGACAGCAATCACAGGGCCTGAGTCCAGACAGCTATCACAGGGCCTGAGTCCAGACAGCAATCACAGGGCCTGAGTCCAGACAGCAATCACAGGGCCTGAGTCCAGACAGCTATCACAGGGCCTGAGTCCAGACAGCTATCACAGGGCCTGAGTCCAGACAGCTATCACAGGGCCTGAGTCCAGACAGCAATCACAGGGCCTGAGTCCAGACAGCTATCACAGGGCCTGAGTCCAGACAGCAATCTCCTCAGGCCTCAGAAGTGCAGCCTGGGACTTCTGGTCGGCGCAGCAGGGAGCAGCGCAATGTCGCCCAAACAACACAGATCCGACGCAGAGGCCTGGGACTTCCGGGAGCTGCGCCTGGCCTACCGGAAGTCCCAGGCCTAGACGCTCTGCACCGGAGCTCTGTTGTTTGGACCCACAGACCTCCTGCATGGCATCCGATCCGATAAAAAATCGGATCGGATGCCATTGTTTAGTATTCCGATACCGCAAGTATCGGGTATCGGCCGATATTTGCTGTATCGGAATTCCGATACCGAGATCCGATACTTTTGTGGTATCGGGTATCGGTATCGAAACATTAATGTGTGTAAAATAAAGAATTAAAATAAAAAATATTGCTATACTCACCTGTCCGACGCAGCCTGGACGTCCGCGAGGGAACCGGCAGCGTTGTTTGCTTAAAAATCGCGGTTTTCCTTCCTTACTTGAAGTCCCGGCTTGTGATTGGTTGCGTGCCGCCCATGTGACCGAGACGCGACCAATCACAGCAAGCCGTGACGTAATTTTAGGTCCTTCAGGATTTTAAAATTACGTTCCGGCGTTGTGATTGGTTGCGTGCGGTCACATGGGCGACGCAACCAATCACAACGCCGGAACGTAATTTTAAAATCCTGAAGGACCTAAAATTACGTCACGGCTTGCTGTGATTGGTCGCGTCTCGGTCACATGGGCGGCACGCAACCAATCACAAGCCGGGACTTCAAGTAAGGAAGGAAAACCGCGATTTTTAAGCAAACAACGCTGCCGGTTCCCTCGCGGACGTCCAGGCTGCGTCGGACAGGTGAGTATAGCAATATTTTTTATTTTAATTCTTTATTTTACATATTAATATGGTTCCCAGGGCCTGAAGGAGAGTTTCCTCTCCTTCAGACCCTGGGAAAGAAGCAATTTCTATGGGGCCGCGGCCGGCGGCCGGCGTGTCACTGAAAATGACTACGCGTGTCAGCACTGACACGCGTGTCATAGGTTCGCCATCACTGATATAGAGGATGTGTCCTGTGCTGTGCAGTATATAGAGGATGTGTCCTGTGCAGTATATAGAGGATGTGTCCTGTGCTGTGCAGTATATAGAGGATGTGTCCTGTGCTGTGCAGTATATAGAGGATGTGTCCTGTGCTGTGCAGTATATAGAGGATGTGTCCTGTGCAGTATATAGAGGATGTGTCCTGTGCTGTGCAGTATATAGAGGATGTGTCCTGTGCTGTGCAGTATATAGAGGATGTGTCCTGTGCTGTGCAGTATATAGAGGATGTGTCCTGTGCTGTGCAGTATATAGAGGATGTGTCCTCTGCTGTGCAGTATATAGAGGATGTGTCCTGTGCAGTATATAGAGGATGTGTCCTGTGCTGTGCAGTATATAGAGGATGTGTCCTGTGCTGTGCAGTATATAGAGGATGTGTCCTGTGTAGTATATAGAGGATGTTTCCTGTGCAGTATATAGAAGATGTGTCCTGTGCTGTGCAGTATATAGAGGATGTGTCCTGTGCAGTATATAGAGGATGTGTCCTGTGCTGTGCAGTTTATAGAGGATGTGTCCTGTGCAGTATATAGAGGATGTGTCCTGTGCTGTGCAGTATATAGAGGATGTGTCCTGTGCAGTATATAGAGGATGTGTCCTGTGCTGTGCAGTATATAGAGGATGTGTCCTGTGCTGTGCAGTATAAAGAGGATGTGTCCCGTGCGGTACTTTTACATAACTCCATGGTGGGCTCCAAGAATGATTTGTCTCTAGTGGGCCCAAGGTACTCCAGTCCGAAGCTGGCCAATGTGAACATGCGTTTATGGGCTGCATGTATAGCAACTTAAGTCAAGCTCAATTTTTGTCTTTTTCATTCTCTTCTCAGGTTAAGGCCGGTGTCCCACTTGCATCTGCAATGCGAGAAACTCGGCGAGTCTGTCGCCTCAATACCTGGCACTGCCGCCGGCACTCGGGACCGGAGTGTGCGGCTGCATGTATTTCTATGCAGTTGAATGCTCTGATCTGAACCGCCGGCGGCAGTGACGGGTATTGAGGCGAGAGACTCGCGCGAGTTTATCGCATTGCAGTTGCATGTGTGACCCGGCCTAAGTAGCAAAAACCTGGTAACAGATTCCCTTTAAGGCTATGTGCATACGATGCGGATTTCCTGCGGATCCGCAGCGGATTTTTCCGTGCAGAAATGCGGCAGATCTGCACTGTGATTTACAGTACAATGTAAATCAATTTGAAAAAAAAAAAAGCTGTGCAGATGGTGTGGAAAAATCTGTGCAGAAATGCACTTCTTTTGTGCAGATCTGCAGCGTTTCTGCACCCTTCCATTATAGAAATCCGCAGTGGTAAAAACCGCAGAAAATCCGCATCAATTCTTCATAAAAAAAACGCACAAAATCCGCATAAAATCCACAGCAAATCTGCATAAAAACCACAGAAAATCCGCATTAATTCCGCATAAAAACCGCAGCAAATCTGCACCTGCATATTCTGCATATTCTGCCAGGAGATGCAGATTTTGTGCAGAAAATTCTGCACCCCTTTCCGCATGTGTGTGCACATAGCCTAAAAGTGGACCAATTCATGAATATAAAACTACATACAGAGTACAGCTAGAATTCATTAGTGAGCCATCACTGCCACCTAGTGGTAGAATACTAATACTACATGTATCAACTTTTTTTTATATTTATTATTATTATTATTATTATTATTTATTTAATTTTAGAGCACCATTGATTCCATGGTGCTGTACATGTGAAAATGAGCTACATACAAAATATAAATTACATGAAGAAACTAACAGTGACAGATGGGTACAGAGGAGAGAAGACCCTACCTTCATGGGCTTATACAAAAATGAAAATAGAAAAAAACTACAATCAAGGAAGTCCAAATTAATGAAAAAATAAAAAAAATATTTATTATTACTACAAAAGATTAGAGAGACAACCATGTGATGGTAGAGAAAAGCTGACGCCCAGGAGTGAGCACAGAATGTACAGTGAAGGAAATAATTATTTGATCCCTTGCTGATTTTGTAAGTTTGCCCCGATAAAATATAAAAAATAGGATCCAGAAAATCATTGTATAAATTGGATAAATGTATTTGCATTTTGCAGTGAGAAATAAGTATTTGATCCCCTACCAACCATTAAGGGTATGTGCACACGTTACGGATTGGCCTGCGGAATTTTCCGCACATAATCTGCATCTCTTTACAGAAAACTCAGGCCTGCGTTTTACCTGCAGATTTACCACGGATTTATTGTGGAATTACAGCGGTTTTTGTGCGGTTTTCAACAGCATTTTTACACCTGCGGATTCCTATTATGGAGCAGGTGTAAAACGCTGCGGAATCCGCACAAAGAATTGACACGCTGCTGAATGTAACCCGCAGCGTTTCCGCGCGCTATTTTCCGCGTCATGTGCACTGCGGATTTTGTTTTCCATACGTTTACATGGTGCTGTACAACGCATGGAAAACTGCTGCAGATCCACAGCAAAATCCGCAAAGTGTTCACATAGCCTGAGAAGCCTGTCACCACTTCTGCATTTCTCACCCTCCTGGTTTTGGCTTACATATGCTGATTTGAAATACTGACCAAACACTCAATGTGTGAACGTGGCCTTAAACATACTGTAGACAAAACAAACATCCTCACTCCTAAAAAAAGCTGAAAAAAGTGTGAAGAACACCACAAAACAAGCTGAAAAACAGGTGTTTTGAACGCAACATTTTTACTGCTAATAGAAAAGGTTTTGGCTACTGAAAAAAACGCTGCATGTGAACATAGTCTTACTCTGAAACGCTATGTCTATCTCTGGTGTTACATAGGACTGCATGTGACATCTACTACATTATCTGTTCTCAGAAAGTTAGCACTGTTTTATCTGAAGAGTTAAAAAAAAAATTTAGAGGGTTTGGGGGCAACTCTTTGTCTTGGGCCCCCAATCTTTTCTGACCCTAGCAACGCCCCTGCGTACAGCTAATATTGGCATACCCGTTGGCCGATATAAGGCCCCTAAATATGGGGGCCACAGTGCAATGTTATCATTTGGGGCCGACACTTTACAGTTTTGCCTAGGGCCCCACTTTGTCTAAAACCGGCCCTGGCTGTGGGCTTTATTTTCCTCTGTCATCGCACACACAGCTCAGTGCGTTCGGTGGCAGGAGCTGCCAGGGAGAAGCTGCTGCTGCTGGGAAGAGAAGGTCAAGGGTAAGTATCTGCAGCGAGGTGATTGCTGCCTGTACTTAGTATTACAGTACAGGCTGCAATCACTGCTCACTGCCGAGCTGTTCAGAGCACAGCAGGGAGAGCGGCACACTGCTCAGCCCTGAACAGGATTCAGCACTTCCTGGGAGAGAAGGGAAGGTAAGTACATGTTGTTGTTTTTTTTATTATGCGCCTACCACTGCTAACTGCCCCTATATATACCACCTACCACTGCTACCTGCCTCTATATACCACATACCACTGCTACCTGCCTCTATATACCACCTACCACTGCTACCTGCCCCTATACATACCACCTACCACTGCTACCTGCCCCAATATATACCACCTACCACCATACCTCCCAACTTTTGAAGATGGGAAAGAGGGACAATGTTTGCGGCACGCAACGCGCACCGCGGCATATTTTAGGCCACACCTCTGACCACACCCATTCATAATTAGTCACACCCATATCCACGTCCCAACCACACCCATTTAGCACTGCTGATCACACTGTTTCATATACAATAATTATAAACAAAAAAATATGGCCACACAGTGCTCCATACTGTATAATGCCCACACATGATGCTCCATACTGTATGATGACCACACATGATGCTCCATACTGTATAATGGCCACACATGATGCTCCATACTATATAATGACCTTACCTGATGCTCAATACTGTATAATGACCACACATGATGCTCCATACTGTATAATGACCCCACATGATGCTCAATACTGTGTAATGACCGCACATGATGCTCCATACTGTATATCGGCTGCACATGATGCTCCATACTGTATAATGGCCCCACATGATGCTCCATACTGTATAATGACCCCGCATGAAGCTCCTTACTGTATAATGACCGCACATGATGCCCCATACTGTATAATGACCGCACATGATGCTCCATACTGTATAATGACCCAACATGATGCTCCATACTGTATAATGACCCAACATGATGCTCCATACTGTATATTGGCTGCACATGATGCTCCATACTGTATAATGACCGCACATGATGCTCCATACTGTATAATGACTGCACATGATGCTCCATACTGTATAATGACTGCACTTGATGCTCCATACTATATATTGGCTGCACATGATCCTCCATAGTGTATAATGGCCACACAGTGCTCCATACTGTATAATGGCCCCACATGATGTTCCATACTGTATAATGACCCATGATGCTCCATACTGTATAATGACCGCACATGATGCTCCATACTGTATAATGACCGCACATGATGCTCCATACTGTATAATGACTGCACATGATGCTCCATACTGTATATTGGCTGCACATGATGCTCCATACTGTATGACTGCACATGATGCTCCATACTGTATAATGTCCCCACATGATGCTCCATACTGTATAATGACCCCACATGATGCTCCATACTGTATAATGACCCCACATGATGCTCCATACTGTATAATGACCCCACATGATGCTCCATACTGTAATGACCGCACATGATGCTCCATACTGTATAATGGCCCCACATGATGCTCCATTCTGTATAGTGACCACACATGATGCTCCATACTGTATATTGGCCGCACATGATACTTCGTACCATATAATGGCCACATAGCTACTCCTACACACGCGGCTGCGCTCCGTACACTTTGCACACACGGCTCCGCTCCATACACCTCATACACACACGGCTCTGCTCCGTACACCTCGTGCACGTTTAGCTCCGCTCCATACACCACATACACACACGGCTCCTCTCCATACACCTCATACACACACGGCTCCACTCCATACACCTCATACACACACGGCTCCGCTCCATACACCTCATACACACACGACTCCGCTTCATACACCTCGTACACACACGGATCCGCTCCATACACCTCATACACACGGCTCCGCTCCATACACCTCGTACACATGGCTCCGCTCCATACACACACGGCTCCGCTCCATACACCTCGTACACAAGGCTCCGCTCCATACACCTCATACACACACGGCTCCGCTCCATACACCTCCCACACACGGCTCCGCTCCATACACCTCCCACACACGGCTCCGCTCCATACAGCTCGTACACACACGGCTCTGCTACATCCACACTGTACACCTCCTGACCCCACACAAGGCATTACTTACCTCATCCTGCAGCTGCAGCACGATGTGGCAAGTTGGCAACCAGCACAGGCTGCCGAGTCCTGCAATACACGGAGGTTCTGATCATGTGACCCCCTGACTCCTCCACTCCTGTGACCTCATCACAGGTCCTGTGCACAGAAAACAGGCAGCCATACGGAAGGGTAAGGGCCCGGGGCATGGCTTAACACAAGGGGGCATGTCGGTCCTGCTGTCTGCGGGATCAGAGCGTCCCGTGCTGGACAGCGGGGCAAAGGCTCAAAACCGGGACAGTCCCGCACAATGAGGGAAGGTTGGGAGCTATGCCTACCACTTCTACCTCCCCCTATATATGCACCACCTACCACTGCTACCTGCCTCTATATACCACCTACCACTGCTACCTGCCCCTATATACCACTGCTACCTGCCTCTATATACCACCTACCACTGCTACCTGCCCCTATATATACACCACCGCTACCTGCCTCTATATATACCACCTACCACTGCTACCTGCCTCTATATACCACTGCTACCTGCCTCTATATATACACCACCTACTACTGCTACCTGCCCCTATATACCACCAACCACAGCTACCTCTGCCCTGTGTATCTAATCTTGTCCTGTGTATCTATTCTTGTCCTGTGTATCTAATCTTGTTCTGTGTATCTAATCTTGTCCTGTGTGATACTGACTGGTGAGTTGTCTATCTAATCCTGTCCTGTGTAGCAGACAGTATCACACAAGATGGGATTAGATACACGGCTCAGCAGTCAGTATCACACAGGACAGGATTAGATACACAGCTCAGTAATCAGTATCACACAGGACAGGAGTAGATACACAGGACAGGTTTAAATACACCAGAAAGTATTAGATAAACAGCTCAGCAGTCAGTATCTAATTCTCTCCTGTACACTCCTCTCTCCCCATGGGTCGATCTCCCTCCTATGCACTCCTCTCCCACTGCATGTGTTTCCCCATTGTGGTTTATTATTTTTGTTGCAGGAGATGAGGGAGTCGGGGATTATGGTTTAATTAAGATTATTAAAGGCCTTTATTCTGGCCTAAATGTTACCGGACAATATAAAGGTGACATCAACCCCACAAATATGAACCCCACTTGCTACCGCTACAGAGCAAGTGGGAATTGCAAGGCAAAGCGCCAGAAAAGGCGCATCTAACAGGCGGCTGAGAGCTGATGTTTTTAGCCTGTGGGGGGACCATATCCATGGCCCCTTCCTAAGCTATTAATGTCAGCCCGCAGCAGTCTACATAGCATTTACTGGTTATTAATTATAGGGGACCCCACATCTTTTTTTTTTTTTTTTTTTTTGGGGGGGGGGGGGGGTAGGTCCCCCATTTCAATAACCAGTAAAGGCTAAGTATACAGTTGTGTGAGCACACTCCCCCCATAGACCAGCACACTGCTCTCCTGAAATACTCTGTGCTCCTGTCACCCTGCTCTTTCCACCATACCTCTCTCTGTGACCCTCCTAGACCAGCACAATGCCATATGGATCACATATAGTGCCGCCATATATATTTATCACATAATACTCCCATAAAGACCACACATTATGCGGCCATATATATTTATTACATAATACTGCCATATAGATCACACATGATGCCGCCAAGTATTATGTGTGATCTGTATTATGGCATTGTGTGATCTATATGACGGTATTATATGTGATCTATTTGGTAGTATTATGTTTGACCAGTGTTGTGGAATGATGTGAAAACTATATGACGGTATTATATGAGAACTATATTTTGGGATTATGTGTGATTATGTGGCAGTAGTATGTGAGAATTATATGGTGGTTTTATGTGTTATCTACATGGTGGTATTGTGTGTGATCTATATGACAGTATGTGAGATGTATATGGCGGTATTTTGTGAGAAGTATATGGCGGTATTGTGTGAGAAGTATATGGTGGTATGTGAGAAGTATATGGCGGTATTATGGGTGATCTATGTGGCGGTATTATGGGTGATCTATGTGGCGGTATTATGGGTGATCTATGTGGTGGTATTATGGGTGATCTATGTGGCGGTATTATGGGTGATCTATATGACTTAGAAGTTTATGGCGGTATTGTGTGTGATGTATATGGCGGTATTATCTTGAGAAAGGGGACCCATTCTAGGGTGGTTTTGGCTGAGCACCTGCACGCGGGTCTGGGGTAATAGATGGGGCAGCATGACCTCCAGTTCGGTGCAGTCAGGGGAGGGCTGGTGAAGCAGCTGAATAGAAGGGTCTCATTTTTATCTTTAGTATATGGCTACATTTCCCCCAACCTGCTTCCCAGCATCACCCCGTACTGCGCCTGTCACCTCGCTTTCACACATCGCCAGGACAGGATGGAGAAGCCAGGATCTGAGGAGGGGAATGGGGTCTTTGCATGCAATGTCTGGATCAGAACAGGCCATCAATCAGCAGAAATGTTTCCTGGAATTTTGTGGAGCAGACGGTCCATCCATGTGTATGAAAGACAGCGTTCTATGTAAATCCCTGGCTGCTCCGCGCACTGAACAGGGTGCCCCCATAGACCAGCACACTGCGCTCCTGAAGTACTCTGTGCTGCTGTCACCCTGCTCCCTCCACCATATATCTCCCAGAATCCTTGCTGCCTGCCATCCTCTGTGACTGTCTACTTGTCAGTATAACTTTGCAGTCACTAAGAAAATGGCTGCTCACTGTGTTCCTGAATCTCATCTGCTCTTATCCCTTAGCAAACACCCGGAAGGGGAGGAGAGGAGACATCACAGCCATGTCAGCCGACTCCGCCCATAATTACTGCAGTGCCGTAATGTGAGCTAGTTGTACACTAGATTTTTGTCCAATTTCAGTAGCTGCTCCCTCTAGTGTTTAAAAGTGGAAATGCCAAAACTTTTAAAATTATTTTTCATATTTTACTAAATTATAAACAAATTATGATATTTTTGAACAAAATGTAATTATTAATTCTTTACATTTTTTTCATTTGCTTTAAAAAAATTTTTTTTGATGGCACCTTCCCTTTAAGCATTTCAAACTGAACCTCTCATCCAGTCCCAGTCATGAGGGGCTTTCTTCTCATTTTCATTTGTCTCCAGCCCCTTAATTTATTTCTCTATGGGACTGCTCTGTACTCATATTGTGCGTTTATGTATTTAGTATGGCTTAAGGAAATTATTGTGATCGTTACACATCAAATCTGTAGATGTTATTACAATTCAGACTTTTTTAGGGGGGTAACTTTAAAATACCGTAATGATAAAATAAAGATAATGGTCCTGCCTAGTGAGAAGTTTATTTTACAGACTTATGGAGAAAGGCACAATACCAGGCATTCAAGGGTTAATTCTTTGGAACACTGAGAGGGACTTTCTAGCCAATGAACAATCAGCAATAAACATCTGTGGTAACTACGGCAACTGTGCTGATGTCATAAACACATATATCTATGATACAGGAGAAGATTCCAGAACCACCAGTCATTCAGCCGTATGAGGAGCTGTACTTGATGTGTCTGGAGACCTGGAGCTTCATCACTCCACAATGGGAGGAAGGGGACACCGCCTAGCCAGCCAGATCAGCCATACCACCTAGCCAGCCAGATCAGCCATACCGCCTAGCCAGCTCAATCAGCCATACCGCCTAGCCAGCCAGATCAAACTAACCCTAGTGATCAATGGGGTGACAGATGTTGCAGCCAGATCTCCCTCACGTCCGGTACTCGCCGCCTTCACCTTTATGTGTACGGCCTGGAGAGGTCGCATTAGGCTTCTCCATACCAAATATGACACAATGTACAAATTCTGGTACAATTTGCTGTTATGTGTCGGCATTAACCTTCTAAGCCCAAGGGAAGGGCAGTCCTCCAGCCATCGTTCCCTAGAGGTTTCCACCATGGGGTTTTTCCTCTCCTGAGTGCTGAAGGACGATTCTTCGTGAGTCGGAGGTTGTGCCATTTTCAGTGTCTCTTTCATAGTAATTGGCTGATTCTAAATTTGAGACACTGAAAGAAATAGTAATAATGAGATTTGGAATAAAATTCGGTCAATTTATCATCCAATAAAAGTGTTTTGTGTGTTTCTTTCACAATCTTGGGTTGGGGAGATTTTGTTGTGAACCAGGATCCAGCATCTATGATCAAGCCATGAAGCCAGAAATGGAGTCGGAGCAATTTTAACCCTGTGCTGGAAGACAGGACGGAGCAGAGATGACAACGTGTTACTGCACAATTAGCACAAGTTCTCTGTCATGATCTCCATGGCCAGAGAACTAGCATAAGCCTCTATAGGAACAAGCTCTTGGAAGATGTAACTATACTGACCATGAACTAAACCTACCGCATCATCTAGAAGTAGCCAGGTAGCATGTCCTACTTTTTATCCCTATATGCCCAGCGCCGGCCGGAGAACTAAATAATGCTAGCAGAGGGAAATATAAGACCTGACTCACCTCTAGAGAAATGCCCAAAAAAAGGAGACAGAGGCCCCCCACATATATTGGCGGTGATTTTAGAAGAAATAACAAACGCAGCAGGAAAATAGTTTTAGCAAATTTGAGGTCCGCTTTCTAGATAGCAGAAGACAGAAAGCATACTTTCATGGTCAGTAGAAAACCCTAACAAAACACATCCAGAAATTACTTTAGGACTCTGGCATTAACTCATAATACCAGAGTGGCAATTCCTGATCAACAAGAGCTTTCCAGACACAGTAACGAAACTGCAGCTGTGAACTGGAACAAAAATACAAAAACAAAACATGGACGAATGTCCAACTTATCTAGTAGATGTCTGGGAGCAGGAACAAGCACAGAGAGGCTTCTGATAACATTGTTGACCGGCAAGCATCTAACAGAGAAGCCAGGTTATATAGCGACACCCAGATCTAATCAGAACAGGTGAACAGGGAAGATGATGTCACAAGTTCAATTCCACCAGTAGCCACCGGGGGAGCCCAGAATCCAAATTCACAACAGTACCCCCCCCTCAAGGAGGGGGCACCGAACCCTCACCAGAACCACCAGGGCGATCAGGATGGGCCCTATGAAAGGCACGAACCAGATCAGAGGCATGAACATCAGATGCAGTGACCCAAGAATTATCCTCCTGGCCATATCCCTTCCACTTGACCAGATACTGGAGTCTCCGTCTGGAAACACGGGAGTCTAGGATTTTTTCCACAACGTACTCCAACTCACCCTCAACCAACACCGGAGCAGGAGGCTCAACGGAAGGCACAACCGGTGCCTCATACCTGCGCAATAACGACCGATGAAAAACGTTATGAATAGAAAAGGATGCAGGGAGGTCCAAACGGAAGGAAACAGGGTTAAGAATCTCCAATATTTTATACGGACCGATGAACCGAGGCTTAAACTTAGGAGATGAGACCCTCATAGGGACAAAACGAGAAGACAACCACACCAAATCTCCAACACAAAGCCGAGGACCAACACGACGGTGACGGTTGGCAAAAAGCTGAGTCTTCTCCTGGGACAACTTTAAATTGTCCATCACCTGCCCCCAGATATGATGCAATCTCTCCACCACCGCATCCACTCCAGGACAATCCGAGGATTCCATCTGACCGGAGGAAAATCGAGGATGGAACCCCGAATTACAGAAAAACGGGGAAACCAAGGTGGCAGAGCTGGCCCGATTATTGAGGGCGAACTCCGCCAATGGCAAAAAAGCAACCCAATCATCCTGGTCAGCAGACACAAAACACCTCAGATATGTCTCCAGGGTCTGATTAGTCCGCTCGGTCTGGCCATTAGTCTGAGGGTGAAAAGCAGACGAAAAAGACAAATCTATGCCCATCCTAGCACAAAATGCCCGCCAAAATCTAGACACAAATTGGGTTCCTCTGTCAGAAACGATATTCTCAGGAATACCATGCAAACGAACAACATTTTGAAAAAACAGGGGCACCAACTCGGAAGAAGAAGGCAATTTGGGCAGGGGAACCAAATGAACCATCTTAGAAAAACGGTCACACACCACCCAGATGACAGACATCTTCTGAGAAACAGGCAGATCTGAAATAAAATCCATCGAGATGTGTGTCCAAGGCCTCTTAGGAATAGGCAAGGGCAACAATAATCCACTAGCCCGAGAACAACAAGGCTTGGCCCGAGCACAAACGTCACAAGACTGCACAAAGCCTCGCACATCTCGTGACAGGGAAGGCCACCAGAAGGATCTTGCCACCAAATCCCTGGTACCAAAAATTCCAGGATGACCTGCCAACGCAGAAGAATGCACCTCAGAGATGACTTTACTGGTCCAATCATCAGGAACAAACAGCCTATCAGGCGGACAACGATCCGGTCTATCCGCCTGAAACTCCTGCAAGGCCCGCCGCAGGTCTGGAGAAACGGCTGACAAGATAACTCCCTCCTTAAGAATACCTGTGGGGTCAGAGTTGCCAGGTGAATCAGGCTCAAAACTCCTAGAAAGGGCATCCGCCTTAACATTCTTAGAACCTGGTAGGTACGATACCACAAAATTAAACCGAGAAAAAAAATAATGACCAACGCGCCTGTCTAGGATTCAGGCGCCTGGCGGTCTCAAGATAAATCAAATTTTTGTGGTCAGTCAATACCACCACCTGATGTCTGGCCCCCTCGAGCCAATGGCGCCACTCCTCAAACGCCCACTTCATGGCCAAAAGCTCCCGATTCCCAACATCATAATTCCGCTCAGCGGGCGAAAATTTACGGGAAAAGAAGGCACAAGGCCTCATCACGGCGCAGTCAGAACTTTTCTGCGACAACACTGCCCCAGCTCCGATCTCAGAAGCGTCGACCTCAACCTGAAAAGGAAGAGTCACATCAGGCTGACGCAACACAGGGGCAGAAGAAAAACAGCGCTTAAGCTCCTGAAAGGCCTCCACAGCATCAGGGGACCAATTAGCAACATCAGCACCCTGTCTAGTCAAATCGGTCAATGGCTTAACGACATCCGAAAAACCAGAAATAAATCGACGATAAAAGTTGGCAAAGCCCAAAAATTTCTGAAGACTTTTAAGAGAAGAGGGCTGCGTCCAATCACAAATAGCTTGAACCTTGACAGGATCCATCTCAATGGAAGAGGGAGAAAAAATATATCCCAAAAAGGAAATTCTCTGAACCCCAAAAACGCACTTAGAACCCTTGACACACAGAGAATTAGACCGCAAAACCTGAAAAACCCTCTTAACTTGCTGGACATGAGAGTCCCAGTCATCCGAAAAAATCAGAATATCATCCAGATACACTATCATAAATTTATCCAAAAAATCGCGGAAAATATCATGCATAAAGGACTGGAAGACTGAAGGGGCATTAGAAAGACCAAAAGGCATCACCAAATACTCAAAGTGGCCCTCGGGCGTATTAAATGCGGTTTTCCACTCATCCCCCTGCCTGATCCGCACCAAATTATACGCCCCACGGAGATCAATCTTAGAGAACCACTTGGCCCCCTTTATGCGAGCAAACAAATCAGTCAGCAACGGCAATGGGTATTGATATTTAACCGTGATTTTATTCAAAAGCCGATAATCAATACATGGTCTCAAAGAGCCGTCTTTTTTTGACACAAAGAAAAAACCGGCTCCTAAGGGAGATGACGATGGACGAATATGTCCCTTTTCCAAGGACTCCTTTATATATTCTCGCATAGCAGTATGTTCAGGCACAGACAGATTAAATAAACGACCCTTTGGGTATTTACTACCCGGAATTAAATCTATAGCACAATCGCACTCACGGTGCGGAGGTAGTGAACCCAGCTTGGGTTCTTCAAAGACGTCACGATAATCAGACAGGAACTCAGGGATTTCAGAGGGAATAGATGATGAAATGGACACCAAAGGTACGTCCCCATGAGTCCCCTTACATCCCCAGCTCAACACAGACATAGCTCTCCAGTCAAGGACTGGGTTGTGAGACTGCAGCCATGGCAATCCCAGCACCAAATCCTCATGTAGATTATACAGCACTAGAAAACGAATAGTCTCCTGGTGATCCGGATTAATACACATAGTCACTTGTGTCCAGTATTGTGGTTTATTATTAGCCAATGGGGTGGAGTCAATCCCCTTCAGAGGAATAAGAGTTTCCAAAGGCTCTAAATCATACCCACAACGATTGGCAAAGGACCAATCCATAAGACTCACAGCGGCGCCAGAGTCGATATAGGCGTCAGTAGTAATAGATGACAAAGAGCAAATCAGGGTCACAGACAAAATAAATTTAGACTGTAAAGTGCCAATGGAAACGGATTTATCAAGCTTTTTAGTACGCTTAGAGCATGCTGATATAACATGAGTAGAATCCCCACAATAGAAACACAACCCATTTTTCCGTCTAAAATTCTGCCGCTCGCTTCTGGACAGAATTCTATCACACTGCATGCTTTCTGGCGTCTTCTCAGTGGACACCGCCAGATGGTGCACTGGTTTGCGCTCCCGCAGACGCCTATCGATCTGAATGGCCATTGTCATGGACTCATTCAGACCCGCAGGCACAGGGAACCCCACCATAACATCCTTAATGGCATCAGAGAGACCCTCTCTGAAGGTAGCCGCCAAGGCACACTCATTCCACTGAGTAAGCACAGACCATTTACGGAATCTTTGGCAGTAAATTTCAGCTTCATCTTGCCCCTGCGATAGGGACATCAAAGTTTTTTCTGCCTGAAGTTCCAAATGAGGTTCCTCATACAGCAAGCCCAAGGCCAAAAAAAACGCATCCACATTGCGCAACGCAGGATCCCCTGGTGCCAATGCAAAAGCCCAGTCTTGAGGGTCGCCGCGGAGCAAGGAAATCACAATCCCAACCTGCTGTGCAGGGTCTCCAGCAGAACGAGATTTCAGGGACAAAAATAGCTTACAATTATTTCTAAAATTCTGAAAGCTAGATCTATTCCCTGAGAAGAATTCCGGCAAAGGAATTCTCGGCTCAGATACCGGAGCATGAATAATAAAATCTTGCAAATTTTGTACTTTCGTGGTGAGATTATTCAAACCTGCAGTTACACTCTGAAGATCCATTATTAACAGGTGAACACAAAGCCATTCAAAGATTATAAGGAGAGAGAAAAAAAAGAAAGACTGCAGCATAGACAGACTGGCAAGTGATCCAATTAAGAGCACAGAGAAGAAAAAAAAAAAAAAAAACTCTCAGCAGACTTCTTATTTCTCTCCTTTCTCAGCCAAGGATTTTAACCCTTTAGTGGGCCGGTCAAACTGTCATGATCTCCATGGCCAGAGAACTAGTATAAGCCTCTATAGGAACAAGCTCTTGGAAGATGTAACTATACTGACCATGAACTAAACCTACCGCATCATCTAGAAGTAGCCAGGTAGCATGTCCTACTTTTTATCCCTATATGCCCAGCGCCGGCCGGAGAACTAAATAATGCTAGCAGAGGGAAATATAAGACCTGACTCACCTCTAGAGAAATGCCCAAAAAAAGGAGACAGAGGCCCCCCACATATATTGGCGGTGATTTTAGAAGAAATAACAAACGCAGCAGGAAAATAGTTTTAGCAAATTTGAGGTCCGCTTTCTAGATAGCAGAAGACAGAAAGCATACTTTCATGGTCAGTAGAAAACCCTAACAAAACACATCCAGAAATTACTTTAGGACTCTGGCATTAACTCATAATACCAGAGTGGCAATTCCTGATCAACAAGAGCTTTCCAGACACAGTAACGAAACTGCAGCTGTGAACTGGAACAAAAATACAAAAACAAAACATGGACGAATGTCCAACTTATCTAGTAGATGTCTGGGAGCAGGAACAAGCACAGAGAGGCTTCTGATAACATTGTTGACCGGCAAGCATCTAACAGAGAAGCCAGGTTATATAGCGACACCCAGATCTAATCAGAACAGGTGAACAGGGAAGATGATGTCACAAGTTCAATTCCACCAGTAGCCACCGGGGGAGCCCAGAATCCAAATTCACAACAGTTCTCACTCTTCCTTGCATTTAGATAATGGGGAGATTCAGGGCTGGACTGGGACCAAAAAGCAGCCCTGGCACACACAATTCACTAGCCCACATACAATGTGTCCTCAACCCGAATAATAGAACACTGACAGGTCGTGCAGAATTTTGCTTTACTTGTTACACCCCTTGCTTAAATATGTTGGATAATCACTTGTCCACTAGTCAGACAACCCCTTCTCAATCCGAATGTTTTCCCCTTTTAAAGGGACTCTGTCACCCCCTCCAGCCATTAGAAACTAAAAGAGCCATCTTGTGCAGAAGTAATGCTGCATTCTGACAAGGTGGCTCTTTTAGTTATTGGTGCAGTCAAAGCAGAAATATAACGTTTTATAATTTCGCAAAAATACCTGTCTTTAGTCCTGGAGGCAGGTCTTAACCCCCCTGCTGCACACGCCACACTGCCGTCACTCAAGGCTTCTTCGGCGCCGGCCCCTCCGCGCTGTTTTCAAATCAAATCCGGCGCCTAAGCTGTTTTGTTCTGCCTGGGGCAGGCGCAGTGAGCACTGCCCGTCTGACCTCAGATGCAGTCTTGCAGACTGCGCCTGTGCGGCCACCCAGCTTGTGAATCCCAGCCCCGCACTGTGCATAATACAGTGCGGGGCTGGGATTCACAAGCTGGGTGGCCGCACAGGCGCAGTCTGCGAGACTGCATCTGAGGTCAGACGGGCAGCACTCACTGCGCCTGCCCCAGGCAGAACAAAACAGCTCAGGCGCCGGATTTGATATGAAAACAGCGCGGAACGGGGCGGCGCCCGGCGCCGAAGAAGCCTTGAGTGACGGCAGTGTGGCGTGTGCAAGGTGGCTCTTTTAGTTTCTAACAGCTGGAGGGGGTGACAGAGTCCCTTTAAATTAATAAAATGTATACTCACCTCCGGTTCCGGCGCCGTTCCAGCAGTGTTGGCATCCCTGTAGCTAATCAGCGCTGGCTTCACTCTACCCGCCTTCGGACATATCACATACATCTGGAGGAAGAGAGAGCAGCAGCACATCCATGTGTCACAGGCTGAGTACAGACAGTTATTCACTGACTGGCCCCAGGTGTCCTGTCCTGAACTTACAGCCTCATACTGTATATGCTTATGTAGTGACCAGGAAAGCCATTACTAATGTATGTTATATATCATATGGTAAGTGTGTTCTCTACTCCTTACATGATTACACTTGCGACACCGGCTCCTGGAGAGAAAAACATCCCATACCTATAAGCCTAACTAAAGTGATAAGTGCAAAAAGTGACAAGTGCAAAGAGCAATTATAAGCAAATAACAACATAAAAGACAATACCATAGTGTAATCATGGTAGTACAAGGTATATACAAGCCACAAAATATGTGGACTATAAAACAGTGATAGATAATATAAAGTAGGGAAAATGAAGATCGGTCTCAGGAGCGCAGAAAGAAGACTCGAACACCAGGTTGTATTTGAGCCACAACGCGTTTCAATGGATAACACCGTCTTCATCAGGTGGGCAGGTTATTAGTGGTGACAAAGAGGCAGTATTTAAATAAACATCAAACAGTTGCAAAGCTATTACAATTACATATGCTAATGTGTAGGTATAATAGATAATTAAAAATAGCCTGTGCACGGTGACACATACGCAGAGCATTTAAGAGACAGCAGAGCAAACGCAGCGGGGAGCTATCACATCATACAAACATAATAAAACTAACCTAGGATAAAAAATAAAACAGCTAAATTAATCATAAAAAATGAGCATGAAAAAACAAAAACAAATTATACATACACACATTTATATATATACACCATGTTCCAAATTATTATGCAAATTACATTTTTCTCAGATTTTCCTTAATGGTCAGTGCAAATGACAGTCAGTCTAATAAAAGTCATCACCCGTTAGAGTATACATCAAATTTTATTGAAGAAACCTCCCAATGATAACAGTATAATCTCCAAAATGAATAAAAACTCATAATGCACTGTTCCAAATTATTAGGCACAGTAGTATTTCTAAACATTTGATATGTTTTAAAGAACTGAAAATGCTCTTTTGTGGAATTTGCAGCATTAGGACGTCACATTCACTGAACAAAAAAGCTATTTAACTCCAAAACATCCTAACAGGCCAAGTTACATGTTAACATAGGACACTTCTCTGATATCACCTTCACAATTCTTATATCCATTGAACTTGTGAGTTTTTGGAGAGTTTCTGCTTGTATTTTTTTGCATGAAGTCAGAATAGCCTCCCAGAGCTGCTGTTTTGATGTGAACTGCCTCCCACCCTCATAGATCTTTTGCTTGATGATACTCCAAAGGTTCTCTATAGGGTTGAGGTCGGGGGAAGATGGTGGCCACACCATGAGTTTATCTCCTTTTATGCCCATAGCAGCCAATGACTCAGAGGTATTCTTTGCAGCATGAGATGGTGCATTGTCAGCATGAAGATGATTTTGCTACTGAAGGCACATTTCTGCTTTTTATACCATGGAAGAAAGTTGTCAGTCAGAAACTCCATATACTTTGCAGAAGTGATTTTCATACCTTCAGGAACCTTAAAGGGCCCTACCAGCTGTTTCCCCATGATTCTTGCCCAAAACATGACTCCTCCACCTCTTTTCTGACGTCGCAGCCTTGTTGGGACATGGTGGCCATCCAGCATCCACCAACCATCCACTACTCCATCCATCTGGACCATCCAGGGTTGCTCGACACTCATCAGTAAACAAGATTGTTTGAAAATTAGTCCTCATGTATGTCTGGGCCCACTGCAACCGTTTCTGCTTGTGAACAGTTTAGGGGTGGCCGAATAGTAGGTTTATGCACCACAGCAAGTCTTTGAAGGATCCTACACCTTGAGGTTCGAAGGACTCCAGAGGCACCAACAGCTTCAAATATCTGCTGCTTTGTAATTTGTAATGGTATTTTGGCAGCTGCTCTCTTAATCCAATGAATTTGTCTGGCAGAAACATTCCTCATTATGCCTTTATCTGCATGAACTCTGTGCTCTGTTTCAGTCATAAATCTCTTCACAGTATGATGATCACTCTTAAGGTTTCGTGAAATATCTAATGTTTTCATACCGTGTCCAAGGCATTGCACTATTTAATGCTTTTCAGCAGCAGAGAGATCCTTTTTATTTCCCATATTGCTTGAAACCTGTGTCCTGCTTAATAATGTGGAACAACATTTTTAAGTAGTTTTCCTTTAATTAGAATCACCTAGAAAACTAATTGTCACATGTGTTTAAGATTGATTTCAGTGATCCATAGAGCCCTGAGACACAATACCATTCACGAATTTATTTGAAAAGCAAAAAAATCTTTATGACACTTAAATCCAATTTGCATAATAATTTGGAACACAGTGTGTATGTATATATATATATATATATATATATATATATATATATATATATATATAAACTTACATACATACACATATACACATGCAAACAAATAAGAAGGAGAAGAGAACCATATCTAGCTTGTCACTTTATCAGGCATAAGATTCAATCCTTCGGGGGCCAACGTACCCAGTTTGAATATCCAGAAACTCTTTTTTATTAGGCTACTGAATCGATCTGCCACGTTATCGGATATGTGATCGATGATTATTAATTTCAAAGATTTCCAATTTTTTTGGTGTATTATGACAGACTGTAATAAGAAACCATTTTTTATGTTCTGTCGATGTTTATTCAATCTGGCGTGCATCGTTTGTATGGTGCGGCCCACATATTGGAGACCGCAACCGCACTCGATCAGGGAGACTACGTAAGTAGACTGACAGTTAACAGATGAGTGAATTTTAAAAAGGGCGCCTGTTGTATTTGACTTAAATTCCCGTGCTCCATTTACTATGGAAGCACAGCAAAGGCACTTAGGATTCCTGCATGCAAAGCAACCATAGTTCGAAGGTAACTGAGGACCTAGGTATAATGGAGCTAATGTAGTATTACTGGGTGTAATCCTATTGCCTAAGGTTCGATTCTTATGGAAAATTGTTATAGGGTGAGGAGGTATATGTTTCGAAAGTACTGGATCCCCTTTAAGAATAAACCAATATTTTGACAGTAGTTTCCTAACAATTCCATTGGATTGATTAAAGGTGGTGATAAAACTGCACCTACTCAATGACATCTTAGGGGAGGATGACTCTGTGGCTTTCGCTTTGTTGCTGTTGATACAATCCTTCTGGGTAAGGCTAGGGTCACATTGCGTTAGGGCAATCCGTTAAGCGCATAGCGCTAGCGGATTGCGCTAACGCAATGCTTCTCTAGGGTCCGCGTTCGGCGTCCCCGCTAGCGCAGATCCCCGATCTGCACTAGCGAGGAACGGACCTCGGGCGCGCCGCGGACGCTGCAAGCAGCGTCCGAGGTCCGTCACTCAAATGACGCCACATCGCTAGCGCACGCCCAATGTGGTCGGGCGCTAGCGACGCGTTCTCCATTACAGGCTATGGCGGCGTTAACGGACTACGTTAACACCGCGTTATGCCACGATGTAACGTAGTCCGTTAAACGTGGTCACATAACGCAATGTGACCCTAGCCTAACAGGACACAGGTTCCTCAATCTGAGGATGGTGCAGGTTCCAGCGGTCGGAACCCACCAAGCAGTAAGTTACGGCATCACCTCGCCTGTGAATAGGTGATAACTTGTTTTCATTGGACATCCCCTGTAAGGAATGGCGCATGCTAGCAGTGAAGGAGGGAGGAAGCACTGGGTACAAGGCAAATGTTACTATTGGAGGCTGTATTAGGGCATGTGAGTAGCAGACACTTCATCAGGATGACTTCGCCCCCACATGACTCTGACTGGTGTCAAAACAAACCTTAATTAGGACCCCGACTGCCATAGAAAATCCACAGCACTGTGATTGCGCCTCCCTCTCCTTCTCTCTACACCACCTAGGTGCTGTGATTGCTACTGACTGTGGTGTAAATGGGCTTAAGCTGCCAGGATCAGGGCTAGCTCCACTGCCGGCAGCTGGGGCAGAAGCGGGTTGTATAATACACCAGTACGACTGCTGCACATCTCGTAGGTGCCCTGACAGCACCAGCCTGATGAAAATGTGCATTATAGCGTGGGTTCTGGAACCTGACTGCGATGTACTGTACATGTTAGATGTTTCTCGGGAACCAATATAAGTAATCAGTATAAGCAGTTATCCCTTAAAGGTAATCTGTCAGCATGTTTTGTTATGTAATCTCAGAGCAGCATGATGTAGGAGAAGAGAGTCTGATTCCGATGATGTGTCAATTAATGGGCTGTGTTTTGCTGCTTCAATACAATCAGTGTTTTCTCAGCAGAAGATTATCACTACAGGACTAGGTGTCTCGTGTCTCCTAGTCTAACCACTGTCCCCAGCACTGATTAGCAGCTTTCTGTCAATATACAGTGTACACAGTAAGCAGACCATCAGTGGTGTGGATGGGGTTATACACAGCTCAACATCTGAGCTCTGCTAGATCTGCTGAAGAGAAAACTGTGATTCTATCCCAACTGCTGCACCTAGAAAACTAAGTGATACATTGCTGGAATCAGAATTTATGTCCCTACATCATGGTGCTGTCAGATTGCATAGCAAAAACTTGTTGACGGATTCCCTTTAAGGCCCAGTTGTAATATCACTGTAGGGCCGGAGACACACTGGTGCGAGAGACGGCCGAGTCTCGCTGGTTAAAAGCAAGCTGTGGCACCTGCATTCCGGAGCTGAGCGTGCAGCTCCATGTATTGCTATGGAGCCGCACGCTCCGCTCCGGAATGCAGGTGCCACAGCTTGCTTTTAACCAGCGAGACTCGGCCGTCTCTCGCACCAGTGTGTCTCCGGCCTAGCACTATCACTAGATGTGACCTCCCTATACCGGTATACCTGCTGCTGTGATTCTGCAGAAGTGTTATTCACAAAACTGCTGTATACATGTACATCTCCTGAATGGTATTACTGCATATCTTCTATAGATATAAAAGTGAGGTTCTTAGCGCACATTTTGAGCAAATTGTGCGAGCCCATCTGCCAACGACAAGGCGACCTCTTCAGATGGGACCTACACTAACCTAACACTAACTTATTAACTAACGGGACTCTGCCTCACAAATCTGTTATTATTATTACTACACTTTTTATTATTTATTAAAAATGTACCTTTTATCATTTACTTTTTGATTTATTAGTTTTATCATTTTTATTACTCTTGTGACTCTAATAATGATATTACTAAGGTCCCTATGTCTAAAGCTTTTGATCCAGAAGAAGGCAAAAACCCCAAGACACATTCAGCCAATTTGTGTCACTGGGGAAAAATTCCTTCTCGACCCCGGGAAAAGGCGATCAGTCCTAGAACCCTGGATCAAACCTAATTATGTTATTACTAGGTATCTAACTAATATTAGAGTGCTATTTCTACCACTAATATAGATATTATTATAATGTATAGGGGTTTGTTCTTTTTATAGATTTTATCTCTATTATTTATGTCCTGCTATCTTATTACAGTACTATTCTAACTTTTCTATAACTATTTCACATTACGGTACTAATTGAGCTATGACTATAATTATTGTAATTTTAGGTTCTTGTCTTTTTATAGCTATAACTATTTTATATTCTATAATTAATACTGCTATTTTATGACTGTATTATTCTATCTTTTCTATTAACATTAATACTACCTTATTCTTACACTGTTGATCCAGAAGAAGGCAAAAACCCCAAGACACATTCAGCCAATTTGTGTCACTGGGGAAAAATTCCTTCTTGACCCCAAGAAAAGGCGATCAGTCCTAGAACCCTGGATCACACTGCTATTCCACCTACTACTATTACTACTGTCAATTTATTACTATTTTATGACTTTCTTATTATCACTAATATAATTACTCTTGTTAGTCTAATGCTGATATCTTGCCACTATGTTGCTATTATGCTGCTATTATTATTTCTAGTGTTTTGTATACTTACCGGCCGATAATGCCAATGTATCGGCAGAGGGGTCCCAGCAGGATGGTCCACATGATGTTCTTCCATGTCATGGGAGAGGCTTGGCTGACTTGGTGGTGGAAGTTGTGCGGCCTGGTCCTGCTTCTTCGTGTGCTGCTTCTCGGGAGCCTAATGTCCAGTTTGATCTTCTTTGCCGCCATCTCCTCTTCTTCCTTCTCTTCTTTCTCCTCCTCCTCCTCGTCCAGATAGGCCAGCATTTCTCTCAGCGTCACTTCTTCTTCCCTCTTCCTTTCCTCCCTGGCTCGGATGCTTATGGGTGGAGCAGGCCGTTCTTCGTCCCTTACAGCAAACCTTCTCTGGGCTTCTGGGTTGGTTGGCATGAGGCGCTAGGAAGAGCAGAGATGAAGTTAGAAGGATGACTAGGAATATCCGAGTACATAACTACCTGTACTTAGTTTTCTCACTGACCTCCTTCTTGTAGAGGGGTGACGGGAGAAGCTTGATACAATACGCCAGTCTTCTCAGTTGCTCCTCAGGTGTGACGTAAACTGGAGAAAACACAACCAGATATTAGAATCAATCCTAACCGTACAAAGAGGATGTGATAGAGCGCCACTGCTGAAACGTACTAAGCGACACTCAGGAAATAAGCGTAAAAGAGCTACAAACTTGTATTTACGACTGTCAGAAGGAGCTCACTGATAGATTCTCAGTTAGTTAATTCTGCAGCCAGCAATAGATGGCAGAGCTCAGAGATAATAGGAAGCAAATAATGGAAATTCTTTAATGAAACTCCACTGCAAAAATAATTTTTACCACAAAATACACGCTTTTAAGTAAAAACTAAAATGCCCCCAAAGATAGACAACCCCTATAAAGTAAAGCTCCAGAAGCCCATCCAACAGCAGTGTAGAGAACGGTCAGTTATCACAGACTGATGGAAGCTACCTGATCCAGCGCTGGCAGAATACCCGGTCCACATGGTGACCGCTGATATCTTCTCTGAGAAAATGTATCCAAATCCTATAAGACATCAGGAATAGTCAGCAAGGGTTTAGGTAATTGATTCATATTTATTTTATCATATATTCAGGGGCAGGGAAGGGCAACATTGGGAAATATATGGGATACTGGCGGTTACATATGTGAGCTTCATTATAGGGGTATTTTCAGTTGGAACAAGTTATCGCCTTATACATGGGATCAGTGATGACTTATAGATCAGTGATGACTTATAGATCAGTGGGGTCCGTCCGCTGGAAATTCCCGCCATCACCAGAACTTTTATCCCCATTAGAAGGTATAGGAGGCGCACATGCTCCCCTGCTGCTCCATTCATCCTCTCTGGGGCCTGCACGAGCTGTACTCGTCGCTCTCTGGCAGTCCCGGTGGTCGGGGGAGGTACTGCCGCTGCCTTCTAATGGGATACCAGTGCCCTGTTCTGGTTATTGCTGCGGTTCCCAGTGGTCGGACTCTGATCTTATCCCGCAGATAGGTGATAACTTGTCCCAATGGGATCACCCCTTTAGTATGTGGTATATATGGAGGACGGGATATCATGCAGAGTACTAGTAATACTACACTGCGGGCCATCATGTGTGTGTGCCGGGGACATTCCCCATGGAGGAGCAGAGCGGAGGGTAAATATCGGGATCTTGTCTCTGGATCGATCCAGATGGGAGATGTCACGAGTTCCGGCCTCACCCACTGATATCTCACCACATCATGTGTTGGGGAAATAATAACTTGGTAATGATCAGATTTATCAGAAAGTGTCAGTTGTGGTCTGTGAGTGCGTGTGATGGATGTGGGGTCCGTCCGGTGCATTATCTCACGTGTTATACCTGGAATCTCGCACTGACTGCAGGTGTCTGTCTTCACACTCGGATGAGATGTAACAAACTGACTTTATTTTTTCAAATTCAAACTGAGCAATCCTACTGGTTGTTGATGACTGCAGTTACCATGGTGACAGAAGTATCTCAAGATTTAAAGGGACAGGACACTGTTATAGTGCTATAGTACGTTTTACTATAAAGTTCATCAAATACCGGATATTACGTGGCTCTGTTCAGATAATGTGGGGGGCAAATATATCTCTTCATAAATTACATAGATTCATTTAGAGGATCTGCAGAGATATATGGGGGTACAATAACTTGTGCTGAAAATTGAATGTGTATAAAGAAGGCTAATAATGTAATTAATGCAAGAAGGAAGAAAGTGATCTCAAGCGACAAAATATCAAGGTGAAAAATGTTGTACCGCTCTGACAAAAATTAAGAGACCACTGCAAAATTTTCAATTTGTCTGATTTTTCTCTTTGTAGGTACTGTATATTTTTGAGTAAAATGTAAATTGTTCTTTTAGTCTATAAACTACTGACAATATGTCTCCGAAGTTCCAGGCAATAAATTTTGTATTTATTTTCTGAAAATGAGAAATGGTCAAAATAACAAAAAAAATGCATTGCTTGCAGACCTCAAATAATGCAAAAAAAAAACAAGTTCATAATCATTTAGAAACAACAATACTAATGTTTTAATCACAGCTTTCAGGCGTCTTGGCATGCTTTCCATCTGTCTTTCACACTGCTTTTGGGTGACCTTATTCCACTTCTGGTAAAAATTGTAAGCAGTTCTTCTTTGTTTGATGGTTGTGACTATCCATCTTCCTCTTGATTACATTCCAGAGGTTTTCAATGATGTTTAGGTCTGGAGATTGGGCTGCACATGACAGGGATTTGATGTGGTGGTCCTTCATCCACACCTTTATTGACCTAGCTGTGTGGCATGGCCATTGTCCTGCTGGAAAAAACAGTCCTCAAAGTTGGGGAACATTGCCTGAGCAGAAGGAATCAACTGTTTTTACAGGACAACCTTGTTTAATTGCTTAATTGCTTGCTTAATTCATACGTCCTTCGCAAAGATTAACCTGCCCAATTCCAGCCTTGCTGAAGCATCCCCAGATCATCACCGATCCTCCACCAAATTTCACAGTGGGTGCAAGACACTGTGGCTTGTACGCCTCTCCAGGTCTCCATCTAACCATTAGATGACCAGGTGTTGGGCAAAGCTGAAAATTAGACTCATCAGAGAAGATTACCTTACTCCAGCCCTCTATGGTACAATCCTTATGGTCTTTGGCAACCTTCAACCTGGGGGCCCTCAGCCTCAGGACATTACGTGACACAGTGGGAAAGGGGGCCCTCAGCCTCATTACGTGACACAGTGGGAAAGGGGGCCCTCAGCCTCAGGACATTACGTGACACAGTGGGGAAGGGGGCCCTCAGCCTCAGGACATTATGTGACACAGTGGGGAAGGGGCCCTCAGCCTCAGGACATTACGTGACACAGTGGGAAAGGGGGCCCTCAGTCTCAGGACATTACGTGACACAGTGGGGAAGGGGCCCTCAGCCTCAGGACATTACATGACACAGTGGGGAAGGGGCCCTCTGGTATTTGACCCATTCATGACATCCGCCTTACATGTATGGCGCATGTTAGATGCCACGGTCAATCTCTGACAGCTGCATTTAACATGTGGCGCCGACATGCGTGTGCATCATTCTTTTGCCCGTTGGCGCACCTGTTATGTGATCGCAGGTCGCCGATGGATTGCCATGACAACAAGGGGTGAGCTGATGACCCCTGTGCCTGTCATTACGGAGCTCCTGTGAAACCCCACAGGAGACTGTGATTTCTGCAATATACAGCGATGCTCTGGCATCACTCTATATAGCACAGGCGATCAGACTATCGCATCTTTAAGTCCCCGAAGGGCAATAACAATAACAGTGAAAATGTAAAAAAAAAATAAATTAAAAAATACCTTAAAGTTCAAATCATCCCCCTTGTACCCCATTGAAAATAAAGATGTTTAAAAAATGTAAAAATTCAGCTCTATCAAAATATAAAAACAATTAACCCAGTAAACACCGTAAGGCTATGTTCACACATTGCGTTTTTACTGCGTTTTGCAGCGTTTGTTTGCACTACATATTGCTTTCAATAGGTGAAAAACACTACTAAAACGCTGAAAATTGCTACAAGAAGTGACATGACATGAGGCATTTTGCAAAACCTATGGTTTTGTACAAAATACTGAGGACAAAAAAATCAAGCTGTGTGCGTGACATTTCTGAAATGTCATAGACTTTGCTGCTACTGTAAAACGCAGCTGAAAATTTGCATTAAAAACGAAGAAAAAACGCACCGTGTGAACGGAGCCTAATCAGAGAAAAATTCAAGAATGTGAAATTTCCTTTTTTCTGGTTGCCACAATTCCACAAAAACGCTGTAACAAGCGATCAAAAAGTCACATGTATCCTAAAATTGTACTAATAAAAACGTCATCTAGCCCTGCAAAAAATAAGCTATCACACAGCTCCATCAGCCGAAAAATAGAAACATTACTGGTCTCATAAGATGGTGACACAAAAACATTTTTTTCTCAAATTTCTATTTCTTTTCACTAGTAAAATAATTTTAAAAAAATAGACGCTTGGTTTCGCCGTCTTCATACTGATGAGCAGAATGATATTGCAAGGTCATTTTTATCACAAAATGCTGATCGTAAAAACAATTAATATCAAAAAAGTCAGAATTTATGGGGGATTTTTTCACAATTTCACTGAACTTGGAATTTGTTTCCCTTTTTCAGGTACACTATGTATAAAAATCAATGGTGTCATTCAAAAGTACAACTCGTCCTGCAAAAAACAAGCCCTCATATGTCTATATCAGACCTGGGGAAAGTGAGGCCCATGGGCCACATCCGGCCCTCTGACTGTCTCAGTCCGGCCCACGTACCACGACAGCCGTGGGGCTGGAAATCAGAGGTCCATGGGCCGCACAGTGCCCGCCCGCTCGCTGTCTCTCCATCTGTGGCTCTGCGCTGCGCCGCCGACTCCTGGTGGAGGAGGGGCCTCCAGCCAATTCCTCCACCAATCAGCATGTGAAACAGCAGACACAATGACGTCACTTCCTCATGTCAGGGAACGTGCGCCAGGGAACGGGACCGAGGTGAGTATGTGAGGTTAATTTTTTTCTCTCGTGTGTATGGGCTATTTGGGTGGGCATGGGGAGGCTATGGAGGTGGGACATGGTGCTGCCGACATGGGGTGACATAGTGCTGCACATGGGAGGGTGACATGGTGCTGTACATAGGGGGGTGACATGCTGCACATGGTGCTGCATATGAGGGCGACATGTGGCACTTGGTGCTACATATAGAGGCGACATACTGCACATGGGGAGGCTATGGGGGCGACATTCTGCACATGGGGAGGCTATGGGGGCGACATGCAGTGTATATGGGGAGGCTGTGTGGGGCTCATACAGTATATGGGGAGGCTGTGTGGGGCTCATACAGTATATGGGGAGGCTGTGTGGGGCTCATACAGTATATGGGGAGGCTGTGTGGGGCTCATACAGTATATGGGGAGGCTGTGTGGGGCTCATACAGTATATGGGGAAGCTGTGTGGGGCTCATACAGTATATGGGGAGGCTGTGTGGGGCTTATGCCACATATAAGGGGCTGTTGGGGGGCTCATACGGTATACAGAAGGGGCTGTTCAAAGATATATAGGGGGACGTCAGCATACTTATTTCTGCTCATTATTAAGTGATACAATGAATATTAACAAAATTATCAAAAGTATAATAATTATAATATATTAAAATTGAGCAGAATTAATTTTGGCCTATTGGTTCGGCCCTCCACAACAGTCACGGTCTGTCATGTGGCCCCTTGGGAAAATTAATTGCCCACCACTGGTCTATATGGACATAAAAATAAAAAATGATGGCTCTTGAAAAAAAGGAAGTACAAAATTAGAGCTCAAAACTGGAAAATTTCCCCTGAAATTTCCCATGAAAGGGTTAACAAAATTAATAAAGGGGATGGGGGAACTACAATACCCAGAGAGATTAGCAAAATTAGGATTATTTAGTTTAGAAAAAAGATGACTGAGGGGCGATCTAATAACCATGTGTAAGTATATAAGGGGACAATACAAATATGTCTCCGAGGGTCTGTTTATACCAAGGAAGGTGCCGGTCACAAGGGGCATTCTCTGCATCTGGAGGAGAGAAGGTTTTTCCACCAACATAGAAGAGGATTCTTTACTGTTAGGGCAGTGAGAATCTGGAATTCCTTGCCTGAGGAGGTGGTGATCGAGAACTCAGTCGAGGGGTTCAAGAGAGGCCTGGATGTCTTCCTGGAGAGTAACAATATTGTATCTTACAGTGATTAGGTTCTTTAGAAGGACGTAGATCTGGGGATTTATTCTGACGGAATATAGGCTGAACTGGATGGACAAATGTCTTTTTTCGGCCTTGCTAACTATGTTACTATATGTTACATTAATGAACTATTTCCTATTAGTAATGTACTATACACAGACATATTTTGAGATCCGTCAGTACAGTAAATCTATAGGAAGCCTGATGTCATTATGTCAGGAGCTTGACCTGTATTTTCTTTTCTACTCACATCTATCTTTTCCTTGCCATAGTGAGCCGACCCCAGACAATCTAACGGGTGAGTTCAATTTTGAGATCTCAGCCTGAGAATTGTGAGTAGTGCCCCTGTTTCCATTATGTTTCACATACAGAGGATGTGTCCTGTGATGTGCAGTATATAGAGGATGTGTCCTGTGCTGTGTAGTATATAGAGGATGTGTCCTGTGTTGTGCAGTATACAGAGGATGTGTCCTGTGCTGAGCAGTATATAGAGGATGTGTCCTGTGCTGTGCAGTATATAGAGGATGTGTCCTGTGCTGTGCAGTATATAGAGGATGTGTCCTGTGCTGTGCAGTATATAGAGGATGTGTCCTGTGCAGTATATAGAGGATGTGTCCTGTGCTGTGCAGTATATAGAGGATGTGTCCTGTGCTGTGCAGTATATAGAGGATGTGTCCTGTGCTGTGCAGTATATAGAGGATGTGTCCTGTGCTGTGCAGTATATAGAGGATGAGTCCTGTGTGGTGCAGTATATAGAGGATGTGTCCTGTGCAGTATATAGAGGATGTGTCCTGTGCTGTGCAGTATATAGAGGATGTGTCCTGTGCTGTGCAGTATATAGAGGATGTGTCCTGTGCTGTGCAGTATATAGAGGATGTGTCCTGTGCTGTGCAATATATATAGGATGTGTCCTGTGCTGTGCAGTATATAGAGGATGTGTCCTGTGCTGTGTAGTATATAGAGGATGTTTCCTGTGCAGTATATAGAGGATGTGTCCTGTGCTGTGCAGTATAAATAGGATGTGTCCTGTGCTGTGCAGTATATAGAGGATGTGTCCTGTGCTGTGCAGTATATAGAGGAGGTGTCCTGGGCAGTATATAGAGGATGTGTCCTGTGCTGTGCAGTATATAGAGGATGTGTCCTGTGCAGTATATAGAGAATGTGTCCTGTGCAGTATATAGAGGATGTGTCCTGTGCTGTGCAGTATATAGAGGATGAGTCCTGTGTGGTGCAGTATATATAGGATGTGTCCTGTGCTGTGCAGTATATAGAGGATGTGTCCTGTGCTGTGTAGTATATAGAGGATGTTTCCTGTGCGGTATATAGAGGATGTGTCCTGTGCAGTATATAGAGGATGTGTCATTTGCTGAGCAGTATATAGAGGATGTGTCCTATGCTGTGCAGTATATAGAGGATGTGTCCTGTGCTGTGCAGTATATAGAGGATGTCCCCTGTGCTGTGCAGTATATAGAGGATGTGTCCTGTGCTGTGCAGTATATAGAGGATGTGTCCTGGGCAGTATATAGAGGATGTGTCCTGTGCTGTGCAGTATATAGAGGATGTCCCCTGTGCTGTGCAGTATATAGAGGATGTGTCCTGTGCTGTGCAGTATATAGAGGATGTGTCCTGGGCAGTATATAGAGGATGTGTCCTGTGCTGTGCAGTATATAGAGGATGAAGGATGTGTCCCGTGCGGTATTTTTACATAACTGCATGGCGGGCTCCAAGAATGATTTGTCTCCGGTGGGCCCAAGGTACTCCAGTCCGAAGCTGGCCAATGTGAACATGCGTTTATGGGCTGCATGTATAGCAACTTAAGTCAAGCTCAATTTTTGTCTTTTTCATGCTCTTCTCAGATTAAGGCCGGTGTCCCACTTGCATCTGCAATGCGAGAAACTCGGGCGAGTCTGTCGCCTCAATACCTGGCACGGCCGCCGGCACTCGGGACCGGAGTGTGCGGCTGCATGTATTTCTATGCAGTTGAATGCTCTGATCTGAACCGCCGGCGGCAGTGACGGGTATTGAGGCGAGAGACTCGCGCGAGTTTCTCGCATTGCCGTTGCATGTGTGACCCGGCCTAAGTAGAAAAAACCTGGTGACAGATTCCCTTTAAGGCTATGTGCATACGATGCGGATTTCCTGCGGATCCGCAGCGGATTTTTCCGTGCAGAAATGCGGCAGATCTGCACTGTGATTTACAGTACAATGTAAATCAATTTGAAAAAAAAAAAAAAGCTGTGCAGATGGTGTGGAAAAATCAGTGCAGAAATGCACTTCTTTTGTGCAGATCTGCAGCGTTTCTGCACCCTTCCATTATAGAAATCCGCAGTGGTAAAAACCGCAGAAAATCCGCATCAATTCTGCATAAAAACAGCACAAAATCCGCAGCAAATCTTCATAAAAACCACAGAAAATCCGCATCAATTACGCATAAAAACCGCACAAAATCCGCAGCAAATCTGCACCTGCGGATTCTGCCAGGAGATGCAGATTTTGTGCAGAAAATTCTACACCCCATTCCGCATCGTGTGCACATAGCCTAAAAGTGGACCAATTCATGAATATAAAACTACATACAGAGTACAGCTAGAATTCATTAGTGAGCCATCACTGCCACCTAGTGGTAGAATACTAATACTACATGTATCAACTTTTTTTCTACATTTATTATTATTATTATTATTATTATTTATTTATTTTTAGAGCACCATTGATTCCATGGTGCTGTACATGTGAAAATGAGCTACATACAAAATATAAATTACATGAAGAAACTAACAGTGACAGATGGGTACAGAGGAGAGAAGACCCTACCTTCATGGGCTTACTCAAAAATGAAAATAGAAAAAAACAACAATCAAGGAAGTCCAAATTAATGAAAAAATACAAAAAATATTTATTATTACAAAAGATTAGAGAGACAACCATGTGATGGTAGAGAAAAGCTGGCGCCCAGGAGTGAGCACAGAATGTACAGTGAAGGAAATAATTATTTGATCCCTTGCTGATTTTGTAAGTTTGCCCCCATAAAATATAAAAAATAAGATCCAGAAAATCACATTGTATAAATTTCATAAATGTATTTGCATTTTGCAGTGAGAAATAAGTATTTGATCCCCTACCAACCATTAAGGGTATGTGCACACGTTACGGATTGGCCTGCGGAATTTTCCACACATAATCTGCATCTCTTTACAGAAAACTCAGGCCTGCGTTTTACCTGCAGATTTACCACGGATTTATCGTGGAATTACCGCGGTTTTTGTGCGGTTTTCAAAAGCATTTTTACACCTGCGGATTCCTATTATGGAGCAGGTGTAAAACGCTGCGGAATCCGCACAAAGAATTGACATGCTGCTGAATGTAACCTGCAGCGTTTCCGCGCGCTATTTTCCGCGGCATGTGCACTGCGGATTTTGTTTTCCATACGTTTACATGGTGCTGTACAACGCATGGAAAACGGCTGCGGATCCACAGCAAAATCTGCAAAGTGTTCACATAGCCTGAGAAGCCCGTCACCACTTCTGCATTTCTCACCCTTCTGGTTTTGGCTTACATATGCTGATTTGAAATACTGACCAAACACTCAACGTGTGAACGTGGCCTTAAACATACTGTAGACAAAACAAACATCCTCACTCCTAAAAAAAGCTGAAAAAAGTGTGAAGAACACCACAAAACAAGCTGAAAAACAGGTGTTTTGAACGCAACAGTTTTACTGCTAATAGAAAAGGTTTTGGCTACTGAAAAAAAACGCTGCATGTGAACATAGTCATACTCTGAAACGCTATGTCTATCTGTGGTGTTACATAGGACTGCATGTGATGTATACAAAATTATCTGCACTCAGAGAATTATCACTGCTATCTTTGGTGTTACATAGGACTGCAGGTGACATCTACTACATTATCTGTTCTCAGAGAGTTAGCACTGTTTTATCTGAAGAGTTAAAAAAAAATTAAGAGGGGGTTGGGGGCAACTCTATGTCTTGGGCCCCCAATCTTTTCTGACCCTAGCAACGCCCCTGCGTACAGCTAATATTGGCAGACCCGTTGGCCGATATAAGGCCCCTAAATATGGGGGCCACAGTGCAATGTTATCATTTTGGGCCCCCACTTTACATTTTTTGCCTAGGGCCCCACTTTGTCTAAAACCGGCCCTGGCTGTGGGCTTTATTTTCCTCTGTCATCACACACAGCTCAGTGCGTGCGGTGGCAGGAGCTGCCAGGGAGAAGCTGCTGCTGATGGGAAGCGAAGGTCAAGGGTAAGTATCTGCAGCGAGGTGATTGCAGCCTGTACTTAGTATTACAGTACAGGCTGCAATCACTGCTCACTGCCGAGCTGTTCAGAGCACAGCAGGGAGAGCGGCACACTGCTCTGCCCTGAACAGGATTCAGCACTTCCTGGGAGAGAAGGGAAGGTAAGTACATGTTGTTGTTTTTTTTATTATGCGCCTACCGCTGCTAACTGCCCTTATATATACCACCTACCACTGCTGCCTGCCTCTATATACCACATACCACTGCTACCTGCCTCTATATACCACCTACTACTGCTACCTGCCCCTATACATACCACCTACCACTGCTACCTGCCCCTATATATACCACCATACCTCCCAACTTTTGAAGATGGGAAAGAGGGACAAAGTTTGCAGAGCGCAACGCGCACCGCGGCAAATTTTAGGCCACACCTCTGACCACACCCATTCATAATTACTCACACCCATATCCACATCCCAACCACACCCATTTAGCACTGCTGATCACACTGTTTCATATACAATAATTATAAACAAAAAATTATGGCCACACAGTGCTCCATACTGTATAATGCCCACACGTGATGCTCCATACTGTATGATGACCACACATGATGCTCCATACTGTATAATGGCCACACATGATGCTCCATACTATATAATGTCCTTACCTGATGCTCAATACTGTATAATGGCCACACATGATGCTCCATACTGTATAATGACCCCACATGATGCTCAATACTGTGTAATGACTGCGCATGATGATCCACACTGTATATTGGCTGCACATGATGCTCCATACTGTATAATGGCCCCACATGATGCTCTATACTGTATAATGACCGCACATGATGCTCCATACTGTATAATGACTGCACATGATGCTCCATACTGTATATTGGCTGCACATGATGCTCCATACTGTATAATGGCCGCACATGATGCTCCATACTGTATGACCACACATGATGCTCCATACTGTATAATGACCGCACATGATGCTCCATACTGTATAATGACCGCACATGATGCTCCATACTGTATAATGACTGCACATGATGCTCCATACTGTATAATGACTGCACATGATGCTCCATACTGTGTATTGGCTGCACATGATGCTCCATACTGTATAATGGCCCCACATGATGCTCCATACTGTATAATGACCGCACATGATGCTCCATACTGTATAATGACTGCACATGATGCTCCATACTGTATAATGACTGCACATGATGCTCCATACTGTATATTGGCTGCACATGATGCTCCATATTGTATAATGGCCCCACATGATGCTCCATACTGTATAATGACCCCACATGATGCTCCATACTGTATAATGACTGCACATGATGCTGCATACTGTATAATGACCCCACATGATGCTCCATACTGTATAATGACTGCACATGATGCTCCATACTGTATAATGGCCCCACATGATGCTCCATACTGTATAATGGACCCACATGATGCTCCACACTGTATAATGGCCCCACATGATGCTCCATACTGTATAATGACCCCACATGATGCTCCATACTGTATAATGACTGCACATGATGCTCCATACTGTATAATGACCCCACATGATGCTCCATACTTTATAATGACCGCACATGATGCTCCATACTGTATAATGACTGCACATCATGCTCCATACTGTATAATGACTGCACTTGATGCTCCATACTGTATATTGGCTGCACATGATGCTCCATACTGTATAATGACTGCACATGATGCTGCATACTGTATAATGACCCCACATGATGCTCCATACTGTATAATGGCCCCACATGATGCTCCATACTGTATAATGACTGCACATGATGCTCCATACTGTATAATGGCCCCATATGATGCTCCATACTGTATAATGGCCCCACATGATGCTCCATACTGTATAATGGCCCCACATGATGCTCCATACTGTATAATGACCCCACATGATGCTCCATACTGTATAATGACTGCACATGATGCTCCATACTGTATAATGACCCCACATGATGCTCCATACTGTATAATGACCGCACATGATGCTCCATACTGTATAATGACTGCACATCATGCTCCATACTGTATAATGACTGCACTTGATGCTCCATACTGTTTTGTTATGGTTCTCAATGGCAAGAGAACATAGCCCAGTGTCATGATTCTCAATGGCGAGAGAACATAGCCCAGCATATATGAGAACTAGCTCTTGGAAGATGGAAACTATACTGACCATGAACTAAACCTGCCGCACAACTAGAAGTGGCCGGGTAGCATGCCTACGTTTTTTTATCCCTAGATGCCCAGCGCCAGCCGGAGAACTACCTAATCCTAGCAGAGGAAAAGACAGTCCTGGCTCACCTCTAGAGAAATTTTCCCAAAAGGCAGACAGAGGCCCCCACATATATTGGCGGTGATTTAAGATGAAATGACAAACGTAGTATGAAAATAGGTTTAGCAAAATCGAGGTCCGCTTACTAGATAGCATGAAGACAGAAAGGGCACTTTCATGGTCAGCAGAAAACCCTATCAAAACACCATCCAGAAATTACTTTAAGACTCTAGCATTAACTCATAACACCAGAGTGGCAATTTCCGCTCACAAGAGCTTTCCAGACACAGTAACGAAACAGCAGCTGTGAACAGGAACAAAATGCAAAAACACACAAGGACAAAAGTCCAACTTAGCTGGGAGTTGTCTAGTAGCAGGAACATGCACAGAAAGGCTACTGATTACATTGTTGACCGGCATGAAACTGACAGAGGAGCAAGGTTATATAGCGACTCCCACATCCTGATAGGAGCAGGTGAACAGAGGGGATGATGCACACAAGTTAAATTCCACAAGTGGCCACCGGGGGAGCCCAGAATCCAATTTCACAACAGTACCCCCCCCCCCTCAAGGAGGGGGCACCGAACCCTCACCAGAACCACCAGGGCGATCAGGATGAGCCCTATGAAAGGCACGGACAAGATCGGAGGCATGAACATCAGAGGCAGTGACCCAAGAATTATCCTCCTGACCGTATCCCTTCCATTTGACCAGATACTGGAGTTTCCGTCTGGAAACACGAGAGTCCAAGATCTTTTCCACAACGTACTCCAACTCACCCTCAACCAACACCGGAGCAGGAGGCTCAACGGAAGGCACAGCTGGTACCTCATACCTGCGCAACAATGACCGATGAAAAACATTATGAATCGAAAAGGATGCAGGGAGGTCCAAACGGAAGGACACAGGGTTAAGAATCTCCAATATCTTGTACGGGCCGATGAACCGAGGCTTAAACTTAGGAGAAGAAACCCTCATAGGGACAAAACGAGAAGACAACCACACCAAGTCCCCAACACAAAGCCGAGGACCAACACGACGACGGCGGTTGGCAAAAAGCTGAGTCTTCTCCTGGAACAACTTCAAATTGTCCACCACCTGCCCCCAAATCTGATGCAACCTCTCCACCACAGCATCCACTCCAGGACAATCCGAAGATTCCACTTGACCGGAGGAAAATCGAGGATGAAACCCTGAATTACAGAAAAACGGGGACACCAAGGTGGCAGAGCTGGCCCGATTATTGAGGGCGAACTCCGCCAAAGGCAAAAAAGCAACCCAATCATCCTGATCCGCAGACACAAAACACCTCAAATATGTCTCCAAGGTCTGATTAGTCCGCTCGGTCTGGCCATTAGTCTGAGGATGGAAAGCAGACGAAAAAGACAAATCTATGCCCATCCTAGCACAGAATGCCCGCCAAAATCTAGACACGAATTGGGTCCCTCTGTCAGAAACGATATTCTCCGGAATACCATGCAAACGAACAACATTTTGAAAAAACAGAGGAACCAACTCGGAAGAAGAAGGCAACTTAGGCAAGGGAACCAGATGGACCATCTTAGAGAAACGGTCACACACCACCCAGATGACAGACATCTTCTGAGAAACAGGCAGATCCGAAATAAAATCCATCGAGATGTGCGTCCAAGGCCTCTTCGGGATAGGCAAGGGTAACAACAATCCACTAGCCCGAGAACAACAAGGCTTGGCCCGAGCACAAACGTCACAAGACTGCACAAAGCCTCGCACATCTCGTGACAGGGAAGGCCACCAGAAGGACCTTGCCACCAAATCCCTGGTACCAAAGATTCCAGGATGACCTGCCAACGCAGAAGAATGAACCTCAGAGATGACTCTACTGGTCCAATCATCAGGAACAAACAGTCTACCAGGTGGGCAACGATCAGGTCTATCCGCCTGAAACTCCTGCAAGGCCCGCCGCAGGTCTGGAGAAACGGCAGACAATATCACTCCATCTTTAAGGATACCTGTGGGCTCAGAATTACCAGGGGAGTCAGGCTCAAAACTCCTAGAAAGGGCATCCGCCTTAACATTCTTAGAACCCGGTAGGTAAGACACCACAAAATTAAACCGAGAGAAAAACAACGACCAGCGCGCTTGTCTAGGATTCAGGCGCCTGGCAGACTCAAGGTAAATTAAATTTTTGTGGTCAGTCAATACCACCACCTGATGTCTGGCCCCCTCAAGCCAGTGACGCCACTCCTCAAAAGCCCACTTCATGGCCAAAAGCTCCCGATTCCCAATATCATAATTCCGCTCGGCGGGCGAAAATTTACGGGAAAAAAAAGCACAAGGTCTCATCACGGAGCAGTCGGAACTTCTCTGCGACAACACCGCCCCAGCTCCGATTTCAGAAGCGTCGACCTCAACCTGAAAAGGAAGAGCAACATCAGGCTGACGCAACACTGGGGCGGAAGAAAAGCGGCGCTTGAGCTCCCGAAAGGCCTCCACAGCATCAGGGGACCAATCAGCAACATCAGCACCCTTCTTAGTCAAATCAGTCAATGGTTTTACAACATCAGAAAAACCAGCAATAAATCGACGATAAAAGTTAGCAAAGCCCAAAAATTTCTGAAGACTCTTAAGAGAAGAGGGTTGCGTCCAATCACCAATAGCCTGAACCTTGACAGGATCCATCTCGATGGAAGAGGGGGAAAAAATGTATCCCAAGAAGGAAATCTTCTGAACCCCAAAAACACACTTAGAACCCTTCACACACAAGGAATTAGACCGCAAAACCTGAAAAACCCTCCTGACCTGCTGGACATGAGAGTCCCAGTCATCCGAAAAAATCAGAATATCATCCAGATACACAATCATAAATTTATCCAAATAATCGCGGAAAATGTCATGCATAAAGGACTGGAAGACTGAAGGGGCATTTGAAAGACCAAAAGGCATCACCAAATACTCAAAATGGCCCTCGGGCGTATTAAATGCGGTTTTCCACTCATCCCCCTGCTTGATTCGCACCAAATTATACGCCCCACGGAGATCAATCTTAGAGAACCACTTGGCCCCCTTTATACGAGCAAACAAATCAGTAAGCAGTGGTAACGGATATTGATATTTAACCGTGATTTTATTCAAAAGTCGATAATCAATACACGGCCTCAAAGAGCCGTCTTTCTTAGACACAAAGAAAAAACCGGCTCCTAAGGGAGATGACGAAGGACGAATATGTCCCTTTTCCAAGGACTCCTTTATATATTCTCGCATAGCAGCGTGTTCAGGCACAGACAGATTAAATAAACGACCCTTAGGGTATTTACTACCCGGGATCAAGTCTATGGCACAATCGCACTCCCGGTGCGGAGGTAGTGAACCAACCTTGGGTTCTTCAAAAACGTCACGAAAGTCAGACAAGAATTCAGGAATCTCAGAGGGAATAGATGATGAAATGGAAACCAAAGGTACGTCCCCATGAGTTCCTTTACATCCCCAGCTTAACACAGACATAGCTCTCCAGTCGAGGACTGGGTTATGAGATTGCAGCCATGGCAATCCCAGCACCAAAACATCATGTAGATTATACAGCACCAGAAAGCGAATAACCTCCTGGTGATCCGGATTAACACGCATAGTCACTTGTGTCCAGTATTGTGGTTTATTACTAGCCAATGGGGTGGAGTCAATCCCTTTCAGAGGTATCGGAGCCTCCAATGGCTCCAAATCATACCCACAGCGTTTGGCAAAGGACCAATCCATAAGACTCAAAGCAGCGCCAGAGTCGACATAGGCGTCCGCGGTAATAGATGACAAAGAACAAATCAGGGTCACAGATAGAATAAACTTAGACTGTAAAGTGCTAATTGAAACAGACTTGTCAGGCTTCTTAGTACGCTTAAAGCATGCTGATATAACATGAGTTGAATCACCACAATAGAAGCACAACCCATTTTTTCGTCTAAAATTCTGCCGCTCGCTTCTGGACAGAATTCTATCACATTGCATATTTTCTGGCGTTTTCTCAGTAGACACCGCCAAATGGTGCACAGGTTTGCGCTCCCGCAGACGCCTATCGATCTGAATAGCCATCGTCATGGACTCATTCAGACTCGCAGGCACAGGGAACCCCACCATAACATCCTTAATGGCATCAGAGAGACCTTCTCTGAAAATCGCCGCCAGGGCGCACTCATTCCACTGAGTAAGCACAGACCATTTGCGGAATTTTTGGCAGTATATTTCAGCTTCATCTTGCCCCTGAGACAAGGACATCAAGGCCTTTTCCGCCTGAAGCTCTAAATGAGGTTCCTCATAAAGCAACCCCAAGGCCAGAAAAAACGCATCCACATTGAGCAACGCAGGATCCCCTGGTGCCAATGCAAAAGCCCAGTCTTGAGGGTCGCCCCGGAGCAAGGAAATTACAATCCTGACCTGCTGTGCAGGGTCTCCGGCAGAGCGAGACTTCAGGGACAAAAACAATTTGCAATTATTTTTAAAATTTTGAAAGTGAGATCTATTCCCCGAGAAGAATTCAGGCAAAGGAATTCTAGGCTCAGACATAGGTGCATAAACAACAAAATCTTGCAAATTTTGTACCTTTGTGGCGAGATTATTCAAACCTGTAGCTACACTCTGAAGATCCATTTGAAACAGGTGAACACAGAGCCATTCAAGGATTAGAAGGAGAGGAAGAGAGGAAGGCTGCAGTATAGGCAGACTAGCAAGTGATTCAATTAAGAGCACACTCAGAACTAGAGGGAAAAAAAAAAAAAAAAAAAATTGTAGCAGACTTCTTTTTTCTCTCCTTTCTCAGCCAGGTTTTAACCCTTTTTTGGGCCGGTCAAACTGTCATGATTCTCAATGGCGAGAGAACATAGCCCAGCATATATGAGAACTAGCTCTTGGAAGATGGAAACTATACTGACCATGAACTAAACCTGCCGCACAACTAGAAGTGGCCGGGTAGCATGCCTACGTTTTTTTATCCCTAGATGCCCAGCGCCAGCCGGAGAACTACCTAATCCTAGCAGAGGAAAAGACAGTCCTGGCTCACCTCTAGAGAAATTTTCCCAAAAGGCAGACAGAGGCCCCCACATATATTGGCGGTGATTTTAGATGAAATGACAAACGTAGTATGAAAATAGGTTTAGCAAAATCGAGGTCCGCTTACTAGATAGCATGAAGACAGAAAGGGCACTTTCATGGTCAGCAGAAAACCCTATCAAAACACCATCCAGAAATTACTTTAAGACTCTAGCATTAACTCATAACACCAGAGTGGCAATTTCCGCTCACAAGAGCTTTCCAGACACAGTAACGAAACAGCAGCTGTGAACAGGAACAAAATGCAAAAACACACAAGGACAAAAGTCCAACTTAGCTGGGAGTTGTCTAGTAGCAGGAACATGCACAGAAAGGCTACTGATTACATTGTTGACCGGCATGAAACTGACAGAGGAGCAAGGTTATATAGCGACTCCCACATCCTGATAGGAGCAGGTGAACAGAGGGGATGATGCACACAAGTTAAATTCCACAAGTGGCCACCGGGGGAGCCCAGAATCCAATTTCACAACAGCCCAGCAAACATACGAACTAGCTCTTGGAAGGATGGAAACTAAACTGACCATGAACTAAACCTGCCGCACAACTAACAGTAGCCGGGTAGCGTAGCCTGCGTTTTATCCCTAGACGCCCAGCGCCGGCCGGAGGACTAACTAATCCTGGCAGAGGAAAATATAGTCCTGGCTCACCTCTAGAGAAATTTCCCCGAAAGGCAGACAGAGGCCCCCACAAATATTGGCGGTGATTTTAGATGAAATGACAAACGTAGTATGAAAATAGGTTTAGCAAAATTGAGGTCCGCTTACTAGATAGCAGGAAGACAGAAAGGGCACTTTCATGGTCAGCTGAAAACCCTATCAAAATACCATCCTGAAATTACTTTAAGACTCTAGTATTAACTCATAACATCAGAGTGGCAATTTCAGATCACAAGAGCTTTCCAGACACAGAAACGAAACTACAGCTGTGAACTGGAACAAAATGCAAAAACAAACAAGGACTAAGTCCAACTTAGCTGGGAGTTGTCTAGCAGCAGGAACATGCACAGAAAGGCTTCTGATTACAATGTTGACCGGCATGGAAGTGACAGAGGAGCAAGGCTAAATAGCGACTCCCACATCCTGATGGAAACAGGTGAACAGAGAGGATGATGCACACCAGTTCAATTCCACCAGTGGCCACCGGGGGAGCCCAAAATCCAATTTCACAACAGTACCCCCCCCCTCAAGGAGGGGGCACCGAACCCTCACCAGAACCACCAGGGCGATCAGGATGAGCCCTATGAAAGGCACGGACCAAATCGGAGGCATGAACATCAGAGGCAGTCACCCAAGAATTATCCTCCTGACCGTATCCCTTCCATTTGACCAGATACTGGAGTTTCCGTCTGGAAACACGGGAGTCCAAGATTTTTTCCACAACGTACTCCAACTCGCCCTCAACCAACACCGGAGCAGGAGGCTCAACGGAAGGCACTACCGGTACCTCATACCTGCGCAATAATGACCGATGAAAAACATTATGAATAGAAAAAGATGCAGGGAGGTCCAAACGGAAGGACACAGGGTTAAGAATCTCCAATATTTTGTACGGGCCGATGAACCGAGGCTTAAACTTGGGAGAAGAAACCCTCATAGGGACAAAGCGAGAAGACAACCACACCAAGTCCCCAACACAAAGCCGAGGACCAACCCGACGCCGGCGGTTGGCAAAAAGCTGAGTCTTCTCCTGGGACAACTTCAAATTGTCCACTACCTGCCCCCAAATCTGATGCAACCTCTCCACCACAGCATCCACTCCAGGACAATCCGAAGATTCCACCTGACCAGAAGAAAATCGAGGATGAAACCCCGCATTACAGAAAAAGGGAGACACCAAGGTGGCAGAACTGGCCCGATTATTGAGGGCAAACTCCGCTAAAGGCAAAAAAGCAACCCAATCATCCTGATCTGCAGACACAAAACACCTCAAATATGTCTCCAAGGTCTGATTCGTCCGCTCGGTCTGGCCATTAGTCTGAGGATGGAAAGCAGACGAGAAAGACAAATCTATGCCCATCCTAGCACAGAATGCTCGCCAAAATCTAGACACGAATTGGGTACCTCTGTCAGAAACGATATTCTCCGGAATACCATGCAAACGGACCACATTTTGAAAAAACAGAGGAACCAACTCGGAAGAAGAAGGCAACTTAGGCAGGGGAACCAAATGGACCATCTTAGAGAAACGATCACACACCACCCAGATGACAGACATCTTCTGAGAAACAGGAAGATCCGAAATAAAATCCATCGAGATGTGCGTCCAGGGCCTCTTCGGGATAGGCAAGGGCAACAACAATCCACTAGCCCGAGAACAACAAGGCTTGGCCCGAGCACAAACGTCACAAGACTGCACGAAGCCTCGCACATCTCGAGACAGGGAAGGCCACCAGAAGGACCTTGCCACCAAATCCCCGGTACCAAAGATTCCAGGATGACCTGCCAACGCAGAAGAATGAACCTCAGAAATGACTTTACTGGTCCAATCATCAGGAACAAACAGTCTACCAGGTGGGCAACGATCAGGTCTATCCGCCTGAAACTCCTGCAAGGCCCGCCGCAGGTCTGGAGAAACGGCAGACAATATCACTCCATCCTTAAGGATACCTGTAGGTTCAGAATTACCAGGGGAGTCAGGCTCAAAACTCCTAGAAAGGGCATCCGCCTTAACATTCTTAGAACCCGGCAGGTAGGACACCACAAAATTAAACCGAGAGAAAAACAACGACCAGCGCGCCTGTCTAGGATTCAGGCGTCTGGCGGACTCAAGATAAATTAGATTTTTGTGGTCAGTCAATACCACCACCTGATGTCTAGCCCCCTCAAGCCAATGACGCCACTCCTCAAAAGCCCACTTCATGGCCAAAAGCTCCCGATTCCCAACATCATAATTCCGCTCGGCGGGCGAAAATTTACGCGAGAAAAAAGCACAAGGTCTCATCACGGAGCAATCGGAACTTCTCTGCGACAAAACCGCCCCAGCTCCGATTTCAGAAGCGTCGACCTCAACCTGAAAAGGAAGAGCAACATCAGGCTGACGCAACACAGGGGCAGAAGAAAAGCGGCGCTTAAGCTCCCGAAAGGCCTCCACAGCAGCAGGGGACCAATCAGCAACATCAGCACCCTTCTTAGTCAAATCAGTCAATGGTTTAACAACATCAGAAAAACCAGCAATAAATCGACGATAAAAGTTAGCAAAGCCCAAAAATTTCTGAAGACTCTTAAGAGAAGAGGGTTGCGTCCAATCACAAATAGCCTGAACCTTGACAGGATCCATCTCGATGGAAGAGGGGGAAAAAATATATCCCAAAAAGGAAATCTTTTGAACCCCAAAAACGCACTTAGAACCCTTCACACACAAGGAATTAGACCGCAAAACCTGAAAAACCCTCCTGACCTGCTGGACATGAGAGTCCCAGTCATCCGAAAAAATCAAAATATCATCCAGATACACAATCATAAATTTATCCAAATAATCACGGAAAATGTCATGCATAAAGGACTGAAAGACTGAAGGGGCATTTGAAAGACCAAAAGGCATCACCAAATACTCAAAGTGGCCCTCGGGCGTATTAAATGCGGTTTTCCACTCATCCCCCTGCTTAATTCGCACCAAATTATACGCCCCACGAAGATCTATCTTAGAGAACCACTTGGCCCCCTTTATGCGAGCAAACAAATCAGTCAGCAGTGGCAACGGATATTGATATTTAACCGTGATTTTATTCAAAAGCCGATAATCAATGCACGGCCTCAAAGAGCCATCTTTCTTAGCCACAAAGAAAAAACCGGCTCCTAAGGGAGATGACGAAGGACGAATATGTCCCTTTTCCAAGGACTCCTTTATATATTCTCGCATAGCAGCATGTTCAGGCACAGACAGATTAAATAAACGACCCTTAGGGTATTTACTACCCGGAATCAAATCTATGGCACAATCGCACTCCCGGTGCGGAGGTAATGAACCAAGCTTAGGTTCTTCAAAAACGTCACGATATTCAGTCAAGAATTCAGGAATCTCAGAGGGAATAGATGATGAAATGGAAACCACAGGTACGTCCCCATGCGTCCCCTTACATCCCCAGCTTAACACAGACATAGCTTTCCAGTCAAGGACTGGGTTATGAGATTGCAGCCATGGCAATCCAAGCACCAACACATCATGTAGGTTATACAGCACAAGAAAGCGAATAATCTCCTGGTGATCCGGATTAATCCGCATACTTACTTGTGTCCAGTATTGTGGCTTATTGCTAGCCTGTCGTGATTCTCAATGGCGAGAGAACATAGCCCAGCATATATGAGAACTAGCTCTTGGAAGATGGAAACTATACTGACCATGAACTAAACCTGCCGCACAACTAGAAGTGGCCGGGTAGCATGCCTACGTTTTTTTATCCCTAGATGCCCAGCGCCAGCCGGAGAACTACCTAATCCTAGCAGAGGAAAAGACAGTCCTGGCTCACCTCTAGAGAAATTTTCCCAAAAGGCAGACAGAGGCCCCCACATATATTGGCGGTGATTTAAGATGAAATGACAAACGTAGTATGAAAATAGGTTTAGCAAAATCGAGGTCCGCTTACTAGATAGCATGAAGACAGAAAGGGCACTTTCATGGTCAGCAGAAAACCCTATCAAAACACCATCCAGAAATTACTTTAAGACTCTAGCATTAACTCATAACACCAGAGTGGCAATTTCCGCTCACAAGAGCTTTCCAGACACAGTAACGAAACAGCAGCTGTGAACAGGAACAAAATGCAAAAACACACAAGGACAAAAGTCCAACTTAGCTGGGAGTTGTCTAGTAGCAGGAACATGCACAGAAAGGCTACTGATTACATTGTTGACCGGCATGAAACTGACAGAGGAGCAAGGTTATATAGCGACTCCCACATCCTGATAGGAGCAGGTGAACAGAGGGGATGATGCACACAAGTTAAATTCCACAAGTGGCCACCGGGGGAGCCCAGAATCCAATTTCACAACAGTACCCCCCCCCCCTCAAGGAGGGGGCACCGAACCCTCACCAGAACCACCAGGGCGATCAGGATGAGCCCTATGAAAGGCACGGACAAGATCGGAGGCATGAACATCAGAGGCAGTGACCCAAGAATTATCCTCCTGACCGTATCCCTTCCATTTGACCAGATACTGGAGTTTCCGTCTGGAAACACGAGAGTCCAAGATCTTTTCCACAACGTACTCCAACTCACCCTCAACCAACACCGGAGCAGGAGGCTCAACGGAAGGCACAGCTGGTACCTCATACCTGCGCAACAATGACCGATGAAAAACATTATGAATCGAAAAGGATGCAGGGAGGTCCAAACGGAAGGACACAGGGTTAAGAATCTCCAATATCTTGTACGGGCCGATGAACCGAGGCTTAAACTTAGGAGAAGAAACCCTCATAGGGACAAAACGAGAAGACAACCACACCAAGTCCCCAACACAAAGCCGAGGACCAACACGACGACGGCGGTTGGCAAAAAGCTGAGTCTTCTCCTGGAACAACTTCAAATTGTCCACCACCTGCCCCCAAATCTGATGCAACCTCTCCACCACAGCATCCACTCCAGGACAATCCGAAGATTCCACTTGACCGGAGGAAAATCGAGGATGAAACCCTGAATTACAGAAAAACGGGGACACCAAGGTGGCAGAGCTGGCCCGATTATTGAGGGCGAACTCCGCCAAAGGCAAAAAAGCAACCCAATCATCCTGATCCGCAGACACAAAACACCTCAAATATGTCTCCAAGGTCTGATTAGTCCGCTCGGTCTGGCCATTAGTCTGAGGATGGAAAGCAGACGAAAAAGACAAATCTATGCCCATCCTAGCACAGAATGCCCGCCAAAATCTAGACACGAATTGGGTCCCTCTGTCAGAAACGATATTCTCCGGAATACCATGCAAACGAACAACATTTTGAAAAAACAGAGGAACCAACTCGGAAGAAGAAGGCAACTTAGGCAAGGGAACCAGATGGACCATCTTAGAGAAACGGTCACACACCACCCAGATGACAGACATCTTCTGAGAAACAGGCAGATCCGAAATAAAATCCATCGAGATGTGCGTCCAAGGCCTCTTCGGGATAGGCAAGGGTAACAACAATCCACTAGCCCGAGAACAACAAGGCTTGGCCCGAGCACAAACGTCACAAGACTGCACAAAGCCTCGCACATCTCGTGACAGGGAAGGCCACCAGAAGGACCTTGCCACCAAATCCCTGGTACCAAAGATTCCAGGATGACCTGCCAACGCAGAAGAATGAACCTCAGAGATGACTCTACTGGTCCAATCATCAGGAACAAACAGTCTACCAGGTGGGCAACGATCAGGTCTATCCGCCTGAAACTCCTGCAAGGCCCGCCGCAGGTCTGGAGAAACGGCAGACAATATCACTCCATCTTTAAGGATACCTGTGGGCTCAGAATTACCAGGGGAGTCAGGCTCAAAACTCCTAGAAAGGGCATCCGCCTTAACATTCTTAGAACCCGGTAGGTAAGACACCACAAAATTAAACCGAGAGAAAAACAACGACCAGCGCGCTTGTCTAGGATTCAGGCGCCTGGCAGACTCAAGGTAAATTAAATTTTTGTGGTCAGTCAATACCACCACCTGATGTCTGGCCCCCTCAAGCCAGTGACGCCACTCCTCAAAAGCCCACTTCATGGCCAAAAGCTCCCGATTCCCAATATCATAATTCCGCTCGGCGGGCGAAAATTTACGGGAAAAAAAAGCACAAGGTCTCATCACGGAGCAGTCGGAACTTCTCTGCGACAACACCGCCCCAGCTCCGATTTCAGAAGCGTCGACCTCAACCTGAAAAGGAAGAGCAACATCAGGCTGACGCAACACTGGGGCGGAAGAAAAGCGGCGCTTGAGCTCCCGAAAGGCCTCCACAGCATCAGGGGACCAATCAGCAACATCAGCACCCTTCTTAGTCAAATCAGTCAATGGTTTTACAACATCAGAAAAACCAGCAATAAATCGACGATAAAAGTTAGCAAAGCCCAAAAATTTCTGAAGACTCTTAAGAGAAGAGGGTTGCGTCCAATCACCAATAGCCTGAACCTTGACAGGATCCATCTCGATGGAAGAGGGGGAAAAAATGTATCCCAAGAAGGAAATCTTCTGAACCCCAAAAACACACTTAGAACCCTTCACACACAAGGAATTAGACCGCAAAACCTGAAAAACCCTCCTGACCTGCTGGACATGAGAGTCCCAGTCATCCGAAAAAATCAGAATATCATCCAGATACACAATCATAAATTTATCCAAATAATCGCGGAAAATGTCATGCATAAAGGACTGGAAGACTGAAGGGGCATTTGAAAGACCAAAAGGCATCACCAAATACTCAAAGTGGCCCTCGGGCGTATTAAATGCGGTTTTCCACTCATCCCCCTGCTTGATTCGCACCAAATTATACGCCCCACGGAGATCAATCTTAGAGAACCACTTGGCCCCCTTTATACGAGCAAACAAATCAGTAAGCAGTGGTAACGGATATTGATATTTAACCGTGATTTTATTCAAAAGTCGATAATCAATACACGGCCTCAAAGAGCCGTCTTTCTTAGACACAAAGAAAAAACCGGCTCCTAAGGGAGATGACGAAGGACGAATATGTCCCTTTTCCAAGGACTCCTTTATATATTCTCGCATAGCAGCGTGTTCAGGCACAGACAGATTAAATAAATGACCCTTAGGGTATTTACTACCCGGGATCAAGTCTATGGCACAATCGCACTCCCGGTGCGGAGGTAGTGAACCAACCTTGGGTTCTTCAAAAACGTCACGAAAGTCAGACAAGAATTCAGGAATCTCAGAGGGAATAGATGATGAAATGGAAACCAAAGGTACGTCCCCATGAGTCCCTTTATATCCCCAGCTTAACACAGACATAGCTCTCCAGTCGAGGACTGGGTTATGAGATTGCAGCCATGGCAATCCCAGCACCAAAACATCATGTAGATTATACAGCACCAGAAAGCGAATAACCTCCTGGTGATCCGGATTAACACGCATAGTCACTTGTGTCCAGTATTGTGGTTTATTACTAGCCAATGGGGTGGAGTCAATCCCTTTCAGAGGTATCGGAGCCTCCAATGGCTCCAAATCATACCCACAGCGTTTGGCAAAGGACCAATCCATAAGACTCAAAGCAGCGCCAGAGTCGACATAGGCGTCCGCGGTAATAGATGACAAAGAACAAATCAGGGTCACAGATAGAATAAACTTAGACTGTAAAGTGCTAATTGAAACAGACTTGTCAGGCTTCTTAGTACGCTTAAAGCATGCTGATATAACATGAGTTGAATCACCACAATAGAAGCACAACCCATTTTTTCGTCTAAAATTCTGCCGCTCGCTTCTGGACAGAATTCTATCACATTGCATATTTTCTGGCGTTTTCTCAGTAGACACCGCCAAATGGTGCACAGGTTTGCGCTCCCGCAGACGCCTATCGATCTGAATAGCCATCGTCATGGACTCATTCAGACTCGCAGGCACAGGGAACCCCACCATAACATCCTTAATGGCATCAGAGAGACCTTCTCTGAAAATCGCCGCCAGGGCGCACTCATTCCACTGAGTAAGCACAGACCATTTGCGGAATTTTTGGCAGTATATTTCAGCTTCATCTTGCCCCTGAGACAAGGACATCAAGGCCTTTTCCGCCTGAAGCTCTAAATGAGGTTCCTCATAAAGCAACCCCAAGGCCAGAAAAAACGCATCCACATTGAGCAACGCAGGATCCCCTGGTGCCAATGCAAAAGCCCAGTCTTGAGGGTCGCCCCGGAGCAAGGAAATTACAATCCTGACCTGCTGTGCAGGGTCTCCGGCAGAGCGAGACTTCAGGGACAAAAACAATTTGCAATTATTTTTAAAATTTTGAAAGTGAGATCTATTCCCCGAGAAGAATTCAGGCAAAGGAATTCTAGGCTCAGACATAGGTGCATGAACAACAAAATCTTGCAAATTTTGTACCTTTGTGGCGAGATTATTCAAACCTGTAGCTACACTCTGAAGATCCATTTGAAACAGGTGAACACAGAGCCATTCAAGGATTAGAAGGAGAGGAAGAGAGGAAGGCTGCAGTATAGGCAGACTAGCAAGTGATTCAATTAAGAGCACACTCAGAACTAGAGGGAAAAAAAAAAAAAAAAAAATTGTAGCAGACTTCTTTTTTCTCTCCTTTCTCAGCCAGTAATTTAACCCTTTTTTGGGCCGGTCAAACTGTCGTGATTCTCAATGGCGAGAGAACATAGCCCAGCATATATGAGAACTAGCTCTTGGAAGATGGAAACTATACTGACCATGAACTAAACCTGCCGCACAACTAGAAGTGGCCGGGTAGCATGCCTACGTTTTTTTATCCCTAGATGCCCAGCGCCAGCCGGAGAACTACCTAATCCTAGCAGAGGAAAAGACAGTCCTGGCTCACCTCTAGAGAAATTTTCCCAAAAGGCAGACAGAGGCCCCCACATATATTGGCGGTGATTTAAGATGAAATGACAAACGTAGTATGAAAATAGGTTTAGCAAAATCGAGGTCCGCTTACTAGATAGCATGAAGACAGAAAGGGCACTTTCATGGTCAGCAGAAAACCCTATCAAAACACCATCCAGAAATTACTTTAAGACTCTAGCATTAACTCATAACACCAGAGTGGCAATTTCCGCTCACAAGAGCTTTCCAGACACAGTAACGAAACAGCAGCTGTGAACAGGAACAAAATGCAAAAACACACAAGGACAAAAGTCCAACTTAGCTGGGAGTTGTCTAGTAGCAGGAACATGCACAGAAAGGCTACTGATTACATTGTTGACCGGCATGAAACTGACAGAGGAGCAAGGTTATATAGCGACTGCCACATCCTGATAGGAGCAGGTGAACAGAGGGGATGATGCACACAAGTTAAATTCCACAAGTGGCCACCGGGGGAGCCCAGAATCCAATTTCACAACACTAGCCAATGGGGTGGAGTCAATCCCCTTCAGGGGTATAGGAGTTTCAAGAGGCTCCAAATCATACCCACAGCGTTTGGCAAAGGACCAATCCATAAGACTCAAAGCGGCGCCAGAGTCGACATAGGCATCCGCGGTAATAGATGATAAAGAACAAATCAGGGTCACAGATAGAATAAACTTAGACTGTAAAGTGCCAATTGAAACAGACTTATCAAGCTTCTTAGTACGCTTAGAGCATGCTGATATAACATGAGTTGAATCACCGCAATAGAAGCACAACCCATTTTTTCGTCTAAAATTCTGCCGTTCACTTCTGGACAGAATTCTATCACATTGCATATTCTCTGGCGTCTTCTCAGTAGACACCGCCAAATGGTGCACAGGTTTGCGCTCCCGCAGACGCCTATCGATCTGGATAGCCATTGTCATGGACTCATTCAGACCCGCAGGCACAGGGAACCCCACCATAACATCCTTAATGGCATCAGAGAGACCCTCTCTGAAATTCGCCGCCAGGGCGCACTCATTCCACTGAGTAAGCACAGCCCATTTACGGAATTTCTGGCAGTATATTTCAGCTTCGTCTTGCCCCTGAGATAGGGACATCAAGGCCTTTTCCGCCTGAAGTTCTAACTGAGGTTCCTCATAAAGCAACCCCAAGGCCAAAAAAAACGCATCCACATTGAGCAACGCAGGATCCCCCGGAGCCAATGCAAAAGCCCAATCCTGAGGGTCGCCCCGGAGCAAAGAAATCACAATCCTGACCTGCTGAGCAGGATCTCCAGCAGAGCGAGATTTCAGGGACAAAAACAACTTGCAATTATTTTTGAAATTTTGAAAGCAAGATCTATTCCCCGAGAAAATTTCAGGCAAAGGAATTCTAGGTTCAGATATAGGAACATGAACAACAAAATCTTGTAAGTTTTGAACTTTCGTGGTGAGATTATTCAAACCTGCAGCTAAACTCTGAATATCCATTTGAAACAGGTGAACACAGAGCCATTCCAGGATTAGAAGGAGAGAGAGAGAGAAAGGCTGCAATATAGGCAGACTTGCAAGAGATTCAATTACAAGCACACTCAGAACTGAGAAAAAAAAAAAAAATCTTCAGCAGACTTCTCTTTTCTCTCCTTTCTCTGTCAATTAATTTAACCCTTTTAGGCCGGTCAAACTGTTATGGTTCTCAATGGCAAGAGAACATAGCCCAGCAAACATACGAACTAGCTCTTGGAAGGATGGAAACTAAACTGACCATGAACTAAACCTGCCGCACAACTAACAGTAGCCGGGTAGCGTAGCCTGCGTTTTATCCCTAGACGCCCAGCGCCGGCCGGAGGACTAACTAATCCTGGCAGAGGAAAATATAGTCCTGGCTCACCTCTAGAGAAATTTCCCCGAAAGGCAGACAGAGGCCCCCACAAATATTGGCGGTGATTTTAGATGAAATGACAAACGTAGTATGAAAATAGGTTTAGCAAAATTGAGGTCCGCTTACTAGATAGCAGGAAGACAGAAAGGGCACTTTCATGGTCAGCTGAAAACCCTATCAAAATACCATCCTGAAATTACTTTAAGACTCTAGTATTAACTCATAACATCAGAGTGGCAATTTCAGATCACAAGAGCTTTCCAGACACAGAAACGAAACTACAGCTGTGAACTGGAACAAAATGCAAAAACAAACAAGGACTAAGTCCAACTTAGCTGGGAGTTGTCTAGCAGCAGGAACATGCACAGAAAGGCTTCTGATTACAATGTTGACCGGCATGGAAGTGACAGAGGAGCAAGGCTAAATAGCGACTCCCACATCCTGATGGAAACAGGTGAACAGAGAGGATGATGCACACCAGTTCAATTCCACCAGTGGCCACCGGGGGAGCCCAAAATCCAATTTCACAACACTGTTTATTGGCTGCACATGATGCTCCATACTGTATAATGGCCACACAGTGCTCCATACTGTAATGACCGCACATGATGCTCCATACTGTATAATGGCCCCACATGATGCTCCATACTGTATAATGACCCCACATGATGCTCCATACTGTATAGTGACCCCACATGATGATCCATACTGTAATGACCGCACATGATGCTCCATACTGTATAATGGCCCCACATGATGCTCCATTTTGTATAGTGAACACACATGATGCTCCATACTGTATATTGGCCGCACATGATACTTTGCACCATATAATGGCCACATAGCTACTCCTACACTCGCTCCGTACACTTTGCACACACGGCTCCGCTCCATACACCTCATACACACACGGCTCTGCTCCGTACACCTCGTACACATTTAGCTCCGCTCCATACACCACAAACACACGGCTCCGCTCCATACACCTCATACACACACGGCTCAGCTCCATACACCTCATACACACACGGCTCCGCTCCATACACCTCATACACACACGGCTCCGCTCCCTACACCTCGTACACACACAGCTCCGCTCCATACACCTCATACACGGCTCCGCTCCATACACCTCGCACACACACGGCTCTGCTCCATACAGCTCGTACACACACACGGCTCTGCTACATCCACACTGTACACCTCCTGACCCCACACAAGGCATTACTTACCTAATCCTGCAGCTGCAGCACCATGTGGCAAGTTGGCAACCAGCACAGGCAGCCGAGTCCTGCAATCCACGGAGGTCCTGATCATGTGACCCCCCTGACTCCTCCCCTCATGTGACCTCATCACAGGTCCTGTGCACAGAAAGCAGGCAGCCATACGGAAGGGTAAGGGCCCGGGGCATGGCTTAACACAAGGGGGCGTGTCGGTCCTGCTGTCTGCAGGATCAGAGCGTCCCATGCTGGACAGCGGGGCAAAGGCTCAAAACCGGGACAGTCCCGCACAATGAGTGATTGTTGGGAGCTATGCCTACCACTTCTACCTGCCCCTATATATACCACCTACCACTGCTACCTGCCTCTATATACCACCTACCACTGCTACCTGCCCCTATATACCACTGCTACCTGCCTCTATATACCACCTACCACTGCTACCTGCCTCTATATATACACCACCGCTACCTGCCTCTATATATATCACCTACCACTGCTACCTGCCCCTATATACCACTGCTACCTGCCTGTATATATACCACCAACCACTGCTACCTGCCTATATATACCACCTACCACTGCTACCTGCCCCTATATATACACCACCGCTACCTGCCTCTATATATACCACCTACCACTGCTACCTGCCTCTATATACCACTGCTACCTGCCTATATATATACCACCTACTACTGCTACCTGCCCCTATATACCACCTACCACAGCTACCTCTGCCCTGTGTATCTAATCTTGTCCTGTGTATCTATTCGTCTTGTGTATCTAATCTTGTCCTGTGTATCTAATCTTGTCCTGTGTGATACTGACTGGTGAGCTGTCTATCTAATCCTGTCCTGGGTATCTAATCCTGTCCTGTGTAGCAGACAGTATCACACAAGATGGGATTAGATACACCAAAATGCAGCTTTTTTTTTCTGCCGCATGTCACTTCTTTTGCGTGGAACTGCAGCGTTTCTGCACCCTTAGGGTACTGTCACACAGTGCAATTTTGATCGCTAGGACGGCACGATTTGTGACGTTCTAGCGATATCGTTACGTTCTCGCAGTGTCTGACACGCTACTGCGATCAGGGACCCTGCTGAGAATCGTACGTCGTAGCAGATCGTTTGAAACTTTCTTTCGTCGCTGGATCTCCCACTGTCATCGCTGGATCGTTGTGTGTGACAGCGATCCAGCGATGCGTTCGCTGGTAACCAGGGTAAACATCGGGTAACTAAGCGCAGGGCCGCGCTTAGTAACCCGATGTTTACCCTGGTTACCAGCGTAAAAGTAAAAAAAAACAAACCATACATGCTCACCATCTGATGTCCGTCAGGTCCCTTGCCGTCCGCTTCCCGCTCTGACTGTCTGCCGGCCGGAAAGTGAGAGCAGATCACAGCGGTGACGTCACCGCTGCGCTCTGCTCTCACTGTACGGCCGGATCTCAGTCAGAGCAGGAAGCGGACGGCAAGGGACCTGACGGACATCAGATGGTGAGCATGTACGGTTTGTTTTTTTTAACTTTTACGCTGGTAACCACGGTAAACATCGGGTTACTAAGCGCGGCCCTGCGCTTAGTAACCCGATGTTTACCCTGGTTACCCGGGGACTTCGGCATCGCTCCAGCGCCGTGATTGCAACGTGTGACCGCAGTCTACGACGCTGGAGCGATAATCATACGACGCTGCGACGTCACGAATCGTGCCGTCGTAGCGATTAAAATGGTACTGTGTGACAGTACCCTTAGACTTGCATTGAGTCGGACACATCTGCAGCAAAACCGCAAATGTAAAAAATATCTGCAGTTTTGCTGCAGATGTGGGTCCGAGAAACGCTGCAGTTTGGGAGGAGGGAAGTGTGTGGGCGGTGACTGTGCATGTATGTGTGTGCGGGCGAGGTCTGCGGGCTGTTCGGCAGGATTGTTCGGGTGTGTGTGGGACTACTCGGGTGTGTGCAGGACTGTTTGGGTGTGTGCGGGGCTGTTCGGGTGTGTGCGGGACTGTGCGGGTGTGTGCGGGGCTGTTCGGGTGTGTGCGGGGCTGTTCGGGTGTGTGTGGGGATGTTCGGGTGTGTGCGGGGCTGTTCGTGTGTGTGCGGGGCTAATCGAGTGTGTGCGGGGCTAATCGGGAGTGTGCCTGGCTGTGTGTGGGTGGTGACTGTGTGCATGTATGTGTGTGCGGGGCTGTTCGGGTGTGTGCGGGGCTGTTCGGGTGTGTGCAAGGCTGTTCGGGTGTGTGCGGGGATGTTCGGGTGTGTGCGGGACTGTCCGGGTGTGTGCGGGGCTGTTCGGGTGTGTGCGGGTCTGTGCGGGGGGTCTTTGGGGGTGTGTGCAGGCATCATCCGATGGGACTACAAGTACGCAGCATCCAATCTGCAGCTAAGGGCTCTTTTCCATTTGCGAGAAACACGTCCGTGTCTCACATGTGAAAACCAAGCTCTGGCGCTGGCACTTTGGAGCTGAGAGTGCAGCTCCATGTGTGTTCGTGTGTGTGCAGGGCTAATCGAGTGTGTGCGGGGCTAATCGGGAGTGTGCCTGGCTGTGTGTGGGTGGTGACTGTGTGCATGTATGTGTGTGCGGGGTCTGCGGGCTGTTCAGGTGTGTGCGGGACTGTCCGGGTGTGTGCGGGGCTGTTCGGGTGTGTGCCGGACTGTTTGGGTGTGTGCGGGTGTGTGCGGGGCTGTCAGGGTGTGTGCGGGTCTGTGCAGGGGGTCTTTGGGGGTGTGTGCAGGCATCATCCGATGGGACTACAAGTACGCAGCATCCAATCTGCAGCTAAGGGCTCTTTTCCATTTGTGAGAAACAAGTACATGTCTCGCATGTGAAAACCAAGCTCTGGCGCTGGCACTTTGGAGCTGAGAGTGCAGCTCCATGTGTTGCTATGCGGCCGCACGCTCCGCTCTGGAGTGCCGGTGCCAGAGCCTGGTTTACACACGGGCGTGTTTCTCGCAAATGGAAAAGAGCCCCAATCCGGATGTAATCCGGACAGTGGACACGCACCCTACACTATCTATACATCTGTCAATAGATATTTCTATCCATAGATATATCTATCCAGATATATCTATTGATAGATATATGAATAGATAGATGTATGCATGTATAGATCTATCTATATGTAGCTCTATCTATCCATCTCATCTATCATCTGTCTATCTGTGTGTGTAATGGAGCGTGGGTTGGACAAATGTAAAAGAGGAGGTTGGACAATAATGACATCATAAATTTTTTTTTTTGTTCAATAATACATCTTTATTTAGCTTTCAAAAACGCATACAAAAACGCATAAAAACCGCACCAAAAAGAATCAAAAAATGCATCGAAACCGCACCAAAAACTTCATCAAAACCATTCAAAAACCGCACCAAAAACTGCATCAAAACCGCAAAAAAGCACTAAAAACGCATCAAAAACTGAATCAAAACCGCGCAAAAAATGCACCAAAAACACATCAAAACTGCACAAAAAAGCATCAAAACCGCACCAAAACTGCATAAAAAATGCATCAAAACTGTGCAAAAAACTCACCAAAAACTGCATCAAAACAGCGCAAAAAACGCACCAAAAACTGCATCAAAACCACGCAAAACAGCGCACCAAAAACCGGACCAAAAACTGCATCAAAACGCATCAAAAACTGAATCAAAACCGCGCAAAAAAATGCATCAAAACCGCACCAAAAACTGCATAAAAAACGCATCAAAACCGTGCAAAAACGCATCAAAAACGCAGCTGCGTTTTGTGCCAGGAGATGCAGATTTTGTGCAGAAAATTCTGTACCCAAATCTGCAACGTTTGCACACAGCCTAAAACTGACCTGCCATTATGATTCTCCAGGTCATTACGAGTTCATAGACATCAAACATGTCTAGGTTCTTTTTTATCTAAGTGGTGAAAAAAAGTTCCAAACTTTGCTAAAAAATATAAAATAATTGCGCCATTTTCCGATACCAGTAGTGTCTATATTTTCTGAGATATTGGGTTGGGTGAGGGCTAATTGTTTGCGTGCCTAGTTGACATTTTTAATGATACCACTTTTGTGCAGATACGATCTTTTCATCGCCCGTTATTACATTTTAATGCAATGTAGCGGCGACCAAAAAAACATAATTTTGGCTTTTAATTTTTTTTTCTCTCTACGCCGTTTAGCAATCATGTCAATTTTTTTTCTTTTTTTTTTGCTGAAAACAGCTGACATGTTGCGACTTTGAAGTGTGCTCACCGCGGAGCCCACCTCAAATTGGGGGATACTGCCAGCTGACTGTTGTGAATTCTGCTCTTGGGCTCCCTCCGGTGGTTGTAAGTGGTACTGCTGCTGATCTCAGCAGTCAACAGGTGCTTTCACTTACTACCAATTCTGACTGGGCTACTTATTCTTATCCATTGTTTTCTGGAGGATTCACATCTCTCTTGGTTTCTCCTGCTGGATTGTCCAAATCATCAAAGATAAGTCCTGGCTTTGTTTTTGCAGTCCACATGCGGTGGAATTTATAGCTCAGTGAAATGCTATGTTTTTTCTTGTCCAGCTTTGTCTGTGTAAGGATTTATTCAGCCAAGCTGGAAGCTCTGGAGTTGCAGAGTTACCCTCCATGCCTTTAGTTAGGTGTGGAGATTTTTGTATTCTCTGTGGTGGATTTTTGTAGTATTTTAATACTGACCGCACAGTACTCTGTCCTGTCTTTTCTTTCTAGCTAGCGTGGCCTCCTTTGCTAAATTCTGTTTTCAGTCTGCGTATGTAATTTCCCTCTCCTCTCACAGTCAATATTTGTGGGGGGCTGTCTTTCCTTTGGGAATTTTCTCTGAGGCAAGATAGTTTTCCTGTTTCCTTCTTTAGGGGTAATTAGTCCTCCGGCTGTGACGAGGTGTCTAGGGAGTGACAGGAACATCCCACGGCTACTTCTAGTTGCGGTGTTAAGTTCAGGGTCTGCGGTCAGTATAGAGGCCACCTACTCCAGAGCTCGTCCATGCTGCTCCTAGGCCACCAGATCATAACAACTGACATACTATTCCGTCGGCTGGCAGAAATGGGTTAATGAACAGTATGTTTCAGTTAAAAAAAAAATGAAAAAAAAAAATGGTGTGGGCTCCGGTGCAATTTTCTGCACCAGAGGGGGAAAGCCGACGGCCGGGGGCCAATATTTGTACCCTGGGAAGGAGGTAATACCCATGGCCCCTCCCAGGCTATGAATATCAGCCTGCAGCTGTCTGCGTAGCTTTTACTGGCTATTAAAATAGGGGGACCCACCAAAAAAATTGACGTGGGGTCCCCCTATATTTTATAGCCAGAAAGGCTACGCAGACAGCTGCAGGCTGATATTCATAGCCTAGAGAGGGGCCATGGACATTGGCCCCCCGACTACAAATACCAGCCCCCAGCCGTCTGTGAGATGCGCCAATTCCGGCACTTAGCCCCTCTCTTCCCACTCCCCTGTAGCAGTGGGATATGGGGTAATAAGGGGTTAATGTCACCTTGCTATTGTAAGGTGACAGTAAGCCCAGTTAATAATGGAGATAATGGTCAATAAGACACCTATCCTATAGTAGTGAAAGGGTTAAAAAAATTAAAGACACAGCCAGAAAAAAAGTATTTTAATATTCATAATTTAACCATACTTACGATACTCAATCGCCTGCAAAAAAATTAAAGTAATAAACCAACCATATACTACCTGTCCGCCGTAGTCCAATTAATAACGAGTGTCCCATGACGATCTCCCTTATAGAACAGTGACATCGGGTGATGTCACTGCTCTATAGACCTTCAGTGACACACTGACAGGAGGCAATAGCTCCTGCAGTGCATCACTGAGGTTACCCGAGTTCAGGGTCTCACTTTATGGCAATGCTGCGTGGGAATTTTCTCACATAGCAGTGCCACAAGTGAGACTAGGGACTATTTCTCACATGGGTGGAGGAATACAGTGCGGAAGGATACCTTCTGTCATTGTATTCCTGGAGCCCTTGGAGAGCGGTCACATCAGCTGATGCTGTTGCTCTTCACGGGAGATCGTCGTGGGACACTCGTTTTAATTGGATATCTGCGGATCAGGGAGTATAGTGTTTGTTTCTTATTTTAATATTTTTTACAGGTGACACTGGCTTCGGGGATCAAGGTGACAAGGTGATGGTGAGTATGTACTCTATGTTATATGTATTGCATGTGCTGCATGTCTATATGTATGTCTATATGTATGTACTGTATGTATGTGTATGTGGCATGTTGTATGTTGCATGTTGTATGTCATATGTTGCATGTTGTTTGTCGAATGTTGTATGTCGCATGGTGCATGTTGTATGTTGCATGCTGTATGTTGCATGTCGCATGGCGCATGTTGTATGTTGAATGTCGCATGGTGCATGTTGTATGTTGCATGTTGTATGTCGCATGGTGCATGTTGTATATCGCATGTTGCATGTCGCATGGTGCATGTTGTATGTCGTGTGTTGTATGTTGCATACACTCATCCCAGCACAGCCCCATCCGCACATCCCAGCCTAGCCCTGCCCGCACAGCCCCGCAGACCCCAGCACCGCCCAGAGCCCAGTCACTCTAGATGAGGGATCGCTGTCTGTGGACGCTGGGTCACTTCTACTGATGACGTCACGTCAATTTACAGAGTCTGGAAATTGACGTGACGTCGGTGGAAATTACCGGCGGCTGCAGCCTGGGGGTCACGTGACCTGGACTCAGCCGCCAGCATAGCGCCCCTCACAGGCTAAAATGCCAACATAAAGTATTTACAAAATTCAATAGGGGCCCCGGCATGATACATTAGGGGGTTAATTGAAAGTAGTGGACAACCCCTTTAATGCTCCTTGAAGATCAGTGCATAGCAATGTCAGGAAAAGCTTTACAGTTGCTTGGTTTGCCTGCTCCAATAAGAAATCCTGAAGGCATCCAAATGTGTAGGGAGATTTTCATAGAAACAAACTACAATATTGATGAACTGACTGCATTTGTGTCTCAGAACGAGCCAATATTGGTACCAGATCAAAGGGACGCCTATAACTACATTTTAAGTTTCAGTGAAACCAACAAAGGTGGGATTACATAGTTACATAGTTATTAAGGTTGAAGGAAGACTTTAAGTCCATCTAGTTCAACCCATAGCCTAGCATGCCCTAACATGTTGATCCAGGGGAAGGCAAAAAACCCCATGTGGTAAGAGTAAGCTCCATCATGGGGAAAAAAATTCCTTCCCGACCCCACATACGGCAATCAGACTAGTTCCCTGGATCAACGCCTTATCAAGGAATCTAATATATATACCCTGTAATATTATACTTTTCCAGAAAGGTATCCAGTCCCCTCTTAAATTGAAGCAATGAGTCACTCATTACAACATCATACGGCAGAGAGTTCCATAGTCTCACTGCTCTTACAGTAAAGAATCCGCGTCTGTTATTATGCTTAAACCTTTTTTCCTCCAGACGTAGAGGATGCCCCCTTGTCCCTGTCACCGGTCTATGATTAAAAAGATCAGCAGAAAGGTCTTTGTACTGTCCCCTCATATATTTATACATTAACATAAGATCCCCCCTTAGTCTTCGTTTTCCAAACTAAATAGCCCCAAGTGTAATAACCTATCTTGGTATGGCAGACCCCCCAGTCCTCTAATAACCTTGGTCGCTCTTCTCTGCACCCGCTCCAGTTCAGCTATGTCTTTCTTATACACCGGAGACCAGAACTGTGCACAGTATTCTAAGTGTGGTCGCACTAGTGACTTGTATAGAGGTAAAATTATGTTCTCCTCATGAGCATCTATGCCTCTTTTAATGCATCCCATTATTTTATTTGCCTTTGTAGCAGCTGCCTGACACTGGCCACTGAATATGAGTTTGTCATCCACCCATACACCCAGGTCTTTTTCATTGACGGTTTTGCCCAGAGTTTTAGAATTAAGCACATAGTTATACATCTTATTACTTCTACCCAAGTGCATGACCTTACATTTATCCCCATTAAAGCTCATTTGCCATGTATCAGCCCAAGCTTCTAGCTTACATAAATCAGCCTGTAATATAAAATTGTCCTCCCCTGTATTGATTACCCTGCAGAGTTTAGGATTGTCTTCCTTGATGCTCCAGGTGGAACAGGAAAGACATTTGTAATCAACTTGCTCCAGGCAAAATTTCAACAACAAAAAATGATTGCACTTGCAGTGGCATCTTCTGGAATTGCAGCTACGCTTTTAAAAGGTGGCAGGACAGAACATTCGACATTCAAACTACCACTTAACCTGTCACTGTGACAGCCCCGTGTGTAATATTACCAAGAGATCAGGACTGGCCAAATTGGTTCAAAAATGCAGTGCCATCATTTGGGATGAATGCACCATGTCACACAAAAGGGCTCTGGAAGCAGTGGACAGACTGCTGCAAGACCTGCGTAGCAACAAATATATCATGGGAGGAGTAGTTGTTGTTTTGGCAGGTGACTTCTGCCAAACACTACCTGTTAGTCCAAGATCAACCCCTGCAGACGAACTCAATGCCTGTCTCAAAGCATCATACCTTTGGAGAAAAGTAAAGAAAATGTCACTGAACACAAACATTAGGGTCTACATGACAGGCGATGTTTCTGCTGGACTGTTTTCGAGCCAGCTGTTGACTATTGGAGATGGCAAGGCACCAGTAAACTCATCCACTGGACAGATCACCTTCCCAAGCAACTGTTGTTGCATTGTGACTTCCATTTAGGAGTTGAAAGCAAAGGTTTTTGCAAACATTCAATTCCACTTGAAAAATTCTGGCCGGCTGTGTGAAAGGGCTATTCTAGCTCCCAAAAATGACAGCGTCAACAAGATCAATCTTCAAATTCTAAATCTCCTTCCAGGTGTGTGCACAACCTACAAGTCAGTGGATACAGTAATAGACCCTGCTCAAGCATTATTTTATCCAACTGAGTTCCTCAATTCCTTGGAGCCACAAGGACCTCCTCCTCACAACCTCTTTCTAAAACCTGGAGCACCTATTCTGCTATTGAGAAATTTGGATCCACCAAAGCTGTGTAATGGAACAAGACTCTTGATTAAGAACCTGTTTCCACATGTAATTGAAGCAACCATTTTGACAGGATGTGCCACAGGAGAAGATGTTTTCATTCCAACAATTCCTCTCATTCCACATGATTTGCCTTTTGATTTTAAACGCCTCCAGTTTCCTGTTCGACTGGCATTTGCTATGTCCATCAACAAGGCTCAGGGACAGTCCTTGAAAGTAGTTGGAATCGATTTACAATCTCCATGCTTTTCACATGGCCAACTTTATGTGGCCTGTTCAAGAGTTGGAACAGCCAAAAATCTGTTTGTCTTTGCACCTGAAGGAAAAACTAAGAATGTCGTTTATCAAAATGCTCTCGAATAAGTAATAGAATATTACTTCACATTACTTGGCCCATTTAGTTAAATCTGTGTAGAATATCTCTGGTGTTGAAATATATGTTGTGAGATGCTTCTATTAGCTTAGTTTTTGCCTTTTAATAATTACATTTCTATCTATTTGTTTTGTGGTTTTTGTGTGCAGAATAAATTTTTGTTAACACATTCTATTTTGCTAACAGCAGTTATTAATCCGGGTGAAGCTGGGTAGTACAGCTAGTATATACGTATATATACACACACACACACTTCCTCTGTAAAACAGACATACACACACTGCCCCAATGCAAAAAATACATATACACACACACATTGCCCCTCTGCACAATATATACACACACTGTCCCTCTGCTCAATATATACCACGTACTGTCTCCCTGCACAATATATACACACTGCCCCTCTGCAAAATATGTATACACACACACTGCCCTTTTGCAAAATATGTATACATATACATACATGCACACACAAACACAACCTTTCTTCAAAGTATATACTCACACACACTGCCCCTCTGCAAAATATTTACTAACACACACACAGATACAAACACACTCCCTCTGAATAAAGCAGCCTACATAATACATTTAATGTCCAGCTCCTGCTGGAGCTCTTCCCAGTGCACGCCCGCACTGTTTTTACTCCACTTCGGCCCCGGCAGCAATGTTGTACATTGGACCTGGGGCTGACAGCATCAGCGGGGAGGAACATAGATCACCGGGGAGGGGGGGTGGCACGAAGATCACAGGGGGCACTTAGCTGCAGGGGACAGAGATCACAGGGGGCACAGAGATCACATGGGAGCACAAATATCACAGGGAGTACATAGCAGGGGGCAGAGGGACCACAGGGGGCACATAGATCACAGGGGGGCACAATGTTGGTAGCCACATAAATCATAGGGGGCACATAGCTGGGGTACAGGGATCACATGGAGACATATAGCTATGGGGCACAGAGATCATAGGGGGGCACATAGCTGGGGCCAGAGAGATCACAGAGGGCACAGAGATCACATTGGGGCACATAGCTGAGGGTCACAGAGATCACAGGGGGGCATATAGATGGGAGCAGAGAGATCACAGGGGGCTTATAGTTGGGGGGCACAGAGATCATATTGGTGCACACAGCTGGGGGACCACAGAGATCACAGGGGGTACATAGCTGAGGGGCACAGACTACCAGCAGAAAGGCACAGAGTTGCGGGCACAGAAACCACTAGCACACATAGAGCTGCCAGCACAGAGATCGCTATGGGCTCTCTGGTAGTAGTTCCTCTTCCGAGAGGACGGGAGCGCATTGGGCACTAACCCTCCCCACCCGATGACGTCATCACTCATGTGCAAGCGGCGTTCTGTACTGAACGGTGCGTACCATGCAGTTGGGGGATAAAGGGTCGGCAGCTGGCAGGATACGAATGCCGCCCGAGCATTGTGGACTTAGGGGACCTGCCCGTGGGCCGCATTAAAAAGGATGTCCTTCCATCTCCCCGCATATCTCCCCTCACACACCGCTACGCCACTTTGGATGTCCGTATAAATTGAAATAAAGAACTTGGAAAGGAAACAGTGAGTGCTGACTTTCTGTATTTGTTCATGTTTGTGCACTACTTGTTGGCTACTACACCACAAGCTTCAAAAGTTTCCTGTACAGCTGTTATTGTATTTTAAAACAGTTTATCCACTGGTGCCTTCATATTTCTCACATGTTCTGAATCATGCTATATAGAGTCTGCCTATGGGGAGTGCAAAATACTGTATAGAGGCATATGGGGGTGCATTATACTATATGGAGGCTGCATATGGGGAGTGCATTATACTATATTGAAGAATATCTGGTGCATTATACCTTATAGAGGCTATTTATGGGGCCAGCATACAGTGTAAGGATTACAGTGAGGGGGCCATTATACAGTACGGGAGACAATATGGGGTCTTTGCACAATGTGGGGGCCATCACAGAGTGCTGGCGCCATCAAACAGTTTGGGGGCTACTAAGAGGTCAGTATACTGTGTGGGTGGTACTCTACAGTGAGGGGGCATTATACTGTGTTTAAGAGAGCATCATACTGGGTAGAAGAGAGCGTTTTTAGTGGGGAGACTCGGTATATTATATTATTAAATGTAAAGTGAACACTTATTGTTACAGGGAACTCAGGTTATTGTGAGGGTAAAAGAGGCATTACTTCTTACTTTCCCCTCTAACACTCTTGATCCCTCCAATCTATTTAAACTCTCCTGCCCGACTAATCCACCTGTCCCCCCGCTATTCCCCATCCTATCCCCTCTGTCAATCCCCATTACCCAAAGACTCCAGTTCAAACCCTTACTATGGCATACAAAGCCATCCACAACCTGTCTCCTCCATACATCTGTGACCTCGTCTCCCGGTACTTTCTTGCACGCAACCTCCGATCCTCACAAGATCTCCTTCTCTACTCCCCTCTTATCTCCCCTTCCCACAATCGCATACAAGGTTTCTCTCGTGCATCTCCCCTACTCTGGAACTCTCTACGACAACATATCAGACTCTCACCTACCATTGAAACCTTCAAAAAGAACCTGAAGACCTAACTCTTCCGACAAGCCTATAACCTGCATTAACCACTGATCGACCAAACTGCTGCATGACCAGCTCTGCCCTCACCTATTGTATCCTCACCCATCCCTTGTAGATTGTGAACCCTCTCGGGCAGGGTCCTCTCTCCTCCTGTACCAGTCGTGACTTGTATTGCTTAAGATTACTGTACTTGTTTTTACTATGTATACCCCTCCTCACATGTAAAGCTCCATGGAATAAATAGCACATAATTATAAATAACAATAATAATAATAGGGGGAAAAATCTGGGCAATGTTTTGTAGGGCACCTGCAATTGGCATTATTGTATTCTAGAGGGTTTGTTTTACCATTTAGAGCACACACAGTAGGCGCAGTAATAGGGACACATACGGCAGCAGCAGCAGCTCAGTATTGGGGTATTAGCAGGATGAAGAGGTTGTGCAGGTTAGGAATAGATGTAGACGGTGTTGGAAGTGTGAGAAGTGAAATGTGTCATTGTTGTAATCTCTGCAGCCGAGTCCTGGCCGGAGAAGTTGTCATGTCGGTCTGGGCCAGATGGAAAAGACGGGAAACGTGAACTATTCCATCAGAAAGAACGTCACTTGTAAGTTACTATCTGTAGCTGTGCTGTAATCACTTATATGTTCCATAGGACTGGTATCTACCACTGACCACACAGCGGTAATATCAATGATGGTCTTTACATAGAGATTATTTTCAGTAACAGCGCGGTCAGCTGCTGAGGTTCTTCTACATCCACTGCTAGGGTGCGCCGCCATAGCTGTAATCAAGGTTACCTGGTTAGGGGCCCACTCAGAAGTTTTGCCCCCCCCGAACCAAAATCCTAGCTACGCCTTTATATTCGGCTTGAAGTGCAGTGCTTACAAGCTCTTTGCTAGAGACTCTATAGCGAGCTAATGTATGAGTTGTTTTTCTAATCTAAAATCTAAGTATTCAGGTTTAAAAATACCGTGTTGGCACTTTGCAATAAATAAGGCTGGTTTCACATTTGCGTTGGGCAGAGCTGTGGAGGGCTGCGTACTTTCTCCACTAAGCCCCGCCCCCTGCCGCATCTCTTCCATTCAGCTCCGCCTACGTCTGCATGCGCCCTGTGTACCTATCTTTAACATTGGGTACGCAGGCCATGCGGATGTATGCGGATGCGTCCGTATGCGTCGTTTTCACGCTGCGCCGACCACAACAAAATGCAACATGCTCTGATCGACGCAATTCGGCGCAGCATTAAAACGATGCATGCAAACGCAGCCCCATACATCCGCTGTTTATAGATGTTCTCCCATCTATATTTTTTAAATGACTGCAAATGTATTAAATGTGTGTATATGTGCATGTAATATAGTGAGAGTGTACTAATATACTCGCCTGCAGCCGCTCTCTCCGGAGTCCAGCGCATTCTGCTCCTCTTCTGTGTGATGTCACCACTGTTCAGACGCCTGGGGTCACACTGTGCTCAGCGTGACCCTGAAATGGCTTTTAGGCCGGGGTCCCACTAGCATATGGCATCTGATAAAAGAGCATCAGATGTGATACGCTAATGACACTCGGCTCTAGCTCTGCTGCGAGTGGGAGCCGGGTGTCAGTGCGTTGTGCTCCAATCCGAGTGTCTGTGCTCTGTGCTCCTATCCACGGTGCTCAGATCAGCTGTGCTCCAATCCGCTGTGCTCCTATACCCTGTGCTCCTAACTGCTGTGCTCCAATCTGCTGTGCTCCGATCAGAGTGGGTGTGCGCTGTGCTCCGATCTGCTGTGCACCTATCTGCTGAGCTCCTATCTGCTGAGCTCCTATCTGCTGTGCTCTGATGTGTTTTGTTCCTTCCTATCGCTGTGCTTCTATCACTGTGCTCCTATCTGCTGAGCTCCTATCTGCTGAGCTCCTATCTGCTGAGCTCCTATCCGCTGTGCTTCTAGCCGCTGTGCTCCTACCCGCTGTGCTCCGATCCGCTGGCAGCAGAGAGAATCACAGCATGGTCGCGGAGGAAACAGAGAAATTAGTTTCTCCATCTCCTCTGCTGCCGGCGCTGACAGAAATCGCACTGCACTCAGGTGATATCCGAGTGCAGTGCGATGTTTCACATGCAGCCATAGCCCTATATGTGTGCGTGCGATCCGAATTCAGCATGTAGTGATTTTTTTTTCGTGTCCGATTGTGATCAGATCGGAGCAAGAAAGAAATGCAAATGAGAATAGAACTATAGGATTAAATTGGTCCGAATTTAATCTGATTGTTAATCAAATTGCATTCATTCTATTTAATCGCAAGTAGGAATGAGCCCTTACAGTGTAAGTCTATGGAGCATCAGATCTAGGCCCCATGGGCTTCTATTGTAAGAGAGACTCCCGGCTCGTGCAAAGAGTATAGAGAGGTCGGCCAGTCGCAATAGTGGTGATGTCACTGAGAAGAGTAGCAGAATGGGCTGGACACTCACTGGAAAAAGCAGCGACCGATCCTTCACTGTATGTTTTGCTGGTTCCTCCTCCTCTCACCTTCCCCTTACTGTTGGGGTTCCTCAAGGATCAGTCCTAGGCCCCCTCCTCTTCTCTTTGTATACCGCCCCTATTGGACAAACAATCAGTAGATTTGGTTTCCAGTACCATCTCTATGCTGACGACACCCAATTATACACCTCTTCTCCTGCTTTCACTCCGACCTTCTTAGAAAACACCAGTGATTGTCTTACCGCTGTCTCTAACATCATGTACTCCCTCTATCTGAAACTGAACCTGTCAAAAACTGAACTCCTCGTGTTCTCTCCCTCTACTAACCTACCTTTGCCTGACATTGCCATCTCCGTGTGTGGTTCCACCATTACTCCAAAGCAACATGCCCGCTGCCTTGGGGTTATCCTTGATTCCGAGCTTTCATTCACCCCCCACATCCGATCACTGGCTCGCTCTTCTTATTTGCATCTCAAAAACATTTCTAGAATTCGCCCTTTTCTTACTTTCGACTCTGCAAAAACTCTTACTGTTTCTCTTATTCATTCCCGTCTGGACTATTGTAACTCTCTACTAATCGGCCTCCCTCTTACCAAACTCTCCCCGCTCCAATCTGTCCTGAATGCTGCTGCCAGGATCATATTCCTCACCAACCGTTACACCGATGCCTCTACCTTGTGCCAGTCATTACACTGGCTACCCATCCACTCCAGAATCCAGTACAAAACTACTACCCTCATCCACAAAGCACTCCATGGCTCAGCACCACCCTACATCTCCTCTCTGGTCTCAGTCTACCACCCTACCCGTGCCCTCCGCTCCGCTAATGACCTCAGGTTAGCATCCTCAATAATCAGAACCTCCCACTCCCGTCTCCAAGACTTTACGCGTGCTGCGCCGATTCTTTGGAATGCACTACCTAGGTTAATACGATTAATCCCCAATCCCCACAGTTTTAAGAGTGCCCTAAAAACGCATTTGTTCAGACTGGCCTACCGCCTCAACGCATTAACCTAACAATCCCTGTGTGGCCTATTAAAAATAGAAAAAAAACAACAAAACACATAATCAGGTTCCTTGCATCATGTTCTCATACACTTTATGCAGTTAATAGCCCTCTGTGTCTGTACTGCTACATACTTAGGCTGTTAACTGGTTCATGCAGCTTTACATGAACACCCGAGCCTTACACTATGGCTGGTCCAAATAACTAAAGCAATTTTTACCATCCACCTCTCGTGTCTCCCCTTTTCCTCATAGTTTGTAAGCTTGCGAGCAGGGCCCTCATTTCTCCTGGTATCTATTTTGAACTGTGATTTCTGTTATGCTGTAATGTCTATTGTCTGTACAAGTCCCCTCTATAAGTTGTAAAGCGCTGCGGAATATGTTGGCGCTATATAAATAAAAATTATTATTATTATTATTATAGGTGAGTGTATTAATACACTTACACTACAGTACATGGAGATTTATATATATAGCGAGAGAGAGAGCGCCCGCTAGAGCAGTGGGGTACCGAAACCGGGTCAGCGGTTATTAAAGGGATGTGTCATGGCAGCAGTGACCCGGTCCATGGCCCTGGGTGTCCAATAAAAGTGTCAATGAAATGAAAGGGGAATAAAGTTTATAGGGGATTTGTTCGTGACACCACCTGTGGTACTCGGCTAGGGATGGCCGACGCTGCTTAAAGAGACCGCAGGGGCTGATGGTGATGCAGCAGAGTTGTTACAGCTCTCCACAGGTAGAGCTTAGCCCCAGGGCAGTGATGGTGTTACATGTGATGATGGATGTTGTGATGCAGGGCAGGTGACGCAGTAATAATTCAGAAAACAGCAGGGTGCAGTTCCCACACTTTTACTCACGGTTTGAAGTGCAGGTCGGGGCACTAGTTACAGATGACAGTGGAGGTCCGGGGAGCCTGGAAGCAACTTAAGATTCACTAAGCCAGATGGGTTTTGAGGCCTCCTTGCTGCGCTGTCCTCTGAGGTCCTTGCTGCCTAAAGCTATGCTCAATCCTCTGTTCCTTAGTGTTCTGAAGTACTTGCCCGTATGGCAGGCAACTTGAGCCAATTGCAGGTGTCGCTCCTTTATGGCGGTTCCGGGCTCTGATATGCTGCTGTGCCTCTGGGTGTTAGATGGGGTCAGGAGACCTGCAGTCTCCTGCCCTCCGGATTTAGCTGCCGGGACTTTAGTACCCATGCAACCACAGACTCTGGTGTCCAGTTTCTTGCACTCAGTACTGGGGTGAGCTTGGTTGGAGCTCCACTCCCCAAGTTCTCTTTTACTGCTCTCCTCTGTTCCAGACACTGACTGACTCACCCCTCCTCCAGGCCAGAACTTATAGAGAAGCTCCCCTGAATCCGGATTTAGAGCTCCCCCTTCTGGTCTGGAGTCAGGAAAGGTGTCGGATGTGAGTGTTATCTAGTCAGGGAAACCCTCCTTGCTTCCAGGCATGACATCACCCCCCTGTGAGGGAGGCAATGCCACTGTGGCAACCGTCTCCTGGGATGCTATATATATATATCTTATTTAATTTCAAAAGCATCACATGTGGTGTCTGAAGCAAAGGAGCTGATTTTTGTTTTTTGGATTCAATATTCACCTCACATTTTTATTATCTTGTACGTTGCTCAGACCGGGGAGGGATGAAAATCAGACAACGGGTCAATTATTATCTTTATTACATTTAATGGTGGACACTGAGTGATGGTGAAAAGCTGCAGAGGACTGAGAGCAGAAAAGGCAAAGGGGCTTCCTCTTCTCTACAGGAAAAACCAGACTGGGACCAACATACAAGCTTACGTCGGAAGGAGAGAAAAGGGTTAAGCTTCTTACACAGAGGCAATGATGAGGAGCTAAGTACATTTTATTACTCAATGATCCTGCTCCACTCATTCCCTATGTGGTATCCAAGTGCTGAGCTCGGCTTTTTTCTGGCAGCCCCATAGAATGAATGGAGCTTCAGATGGTTCCTGACTTTCAGCTCCTTTCTAACAGGACACAGGTTCCTCAATCTGAGGATGGTGCAGGTTCCAGCGGTCGGAACCCACCAAGCAGTAAGTTACGGCATCACCTCGCCTGTGGATAGGTGATAACTTGTTTTCATTGGACATCCCCTGTAAGGAATGGAGCATGCTAGCAGTGAAGGAGGGAGGAAGCATTGGGTACAAGGCAAATGTTACTATTGGAGGCTCTATTAGGGCATGTGAGTAGCAGACACTTCATCAGGATGACTTCGCCCCCACATGATTCTGACTGGTGTCAAAATAAACCTTAATTAGGACCCCGACTGCCATAGAAAATCCACAGCACTGTGATTGCACCTCCCTCTCCTTCTCTCTACACCACCTAGGTGCTGTGATTGCTACTGACTGTGGTGTAAATGGGCTTAAGCTGCCAGGATCAGGGCTAGCTCCACTGCCGGCAGCTGGGGCACAAGCGGGTTGTATAATACACCAGTACGACTGCTGCACATCTCGTAGGTGCCCTGACAGCACCAGCCTGATGAAAATGTGCATTATAGCGTGGGTTCTGGAACCTGACTGCGATGTACTGTACATGTTAGATGTTTCTCGGGAACCAATATAAGTAATCAGTATAAGCAGTTTTATCCTTAAAGGTAATCTGTCAGCATGTTTTGTTATGTAATCTGAGAGCAGCATGATGTAGGAGAAGAGAGTCTGATTCCGGTGATGTGTCAATTAATGGGCTGTGTTTTGCTGCTTCAATACAATCAGTGTTTTCTCAGCAGAAGATTATCACTACAGGACTAGGTGTCTCGTGTCTCCTAGTCCAACCACTGTCCCCAGCACTGATTAGCAGCTTTCTGTCAATATACAGTGTACACAGTAAGCAGTCTATTAGTGGTGTGGACGGGGTTATACACAGCTCAACATCTGAGCTCTGCTAGATCTGCTGAAGAGAAAACTGTGATTCTATCCCAACTGCTGCACCTAGAAAACTAAGTGATACATTGCTGGAATCAGAATTTCTGTCCCTACATCATGGTGCTGTCAGATTGCATAGCAAAAACTTGTTGACGGATTCCCTTTAAGGCCCAGTTGTAACGTCACTGTAGCACTATCACTAGATGTGACCTCCCTATACCGGTATACCTGCTGCTGTGATTCTGCAGAAGTGTTATTCACAAAACTGCTGTATACATGTACATCTCCTGAATGGTATTACTGCATATCTTCTATAGATATAAAAGTGAGGTTCTTAGCGCACATTTTGAGCAAATTGTGCGAGCCCATCTGCCAACGACAAGGCGACCTCTTCAGATGGGACCTACACTAACCTAACACTAACTTATTAACTAACGGGATTCTGCCTCACAAATCTGTTATTATTATTACTACACTTTTTATTATTTATTAAAAATGTACCTTTTATCATTTACTTTTTGATTTATTAGTTTTATCATTTTTATTACTCTTGTGACTCTAATAATGATATTACTAAGGTCCCTATGTCTAAAGCTTTTGATCCAGAAGAAGGCAAAAACCCCAAGACACATTCAGCCAATTTGTGTCACTGGGGAAAAATTCCTTCTCGACCCCGGGAAAAGGCGATCAGTCCTAGAACCCTGGATCAAACCTAATTATGTTATTACTAGGTATCTAACTAATATTAGAGTGCTATTTCTACCACTAATATAGATATTATTATAATGTATAGGGGTTTGTTCTTTTTATAGATTTTATCTCTATTATTTATGTCCTGCTATCTTATTACAGTACTATTCTAAATTTTCTATAACTATTTCACATTACAGCACTGATTGAGCTATGACTATAATTATTGTAATATTAGGTTCTTGTCTTTTTATAGCTATAACTATTTTATATTCTATAATTAATACTGCTATTTTATGACTGTATTATTCTATCTTTTCTATTAACATTAATACTACCTTATTCTTACACTGTTGATCCAGAAGAAGGCAAAAACCCCAGGACACATTCAGCCAATTTGTGTCACATGGGGAAAAATTCCTTCTTGACCCCGAGAAAAGGCGATCAGTCCTAGAACCCTGGATCACACTGCTATTCCACCTACTACTATTACTATTGCTATTTTATTACTATTTTATGACTTTCTTATTATCACTAATCTAATTACTCTTGTTAGTCTAATGCTGATATCTTGCCACTATGTTGCTATTATGCTGCTATTATTATTTCTAGTGTTTATTATACTTACCGGCCGATAATGCCAATGTATCGGCAGAGGGGTCCCAGCAGGATGGTCCACATGATGTTCTTCCATGTCATGGGAGAGGCTTGGCTGACTTGGTGGTGGAAGTTGTGCGGCCTGGTCCTGCTTCTTCGTGTGCTGCTTCTCGGGAGCCTAATGTCCAGTTTGATCTTCTTTGCCGCCATCTCATCTTCATGCTTCTCTTCTTTCTCGTCCTCCTCCTCGTCCAGATAGGCCAGCATTTCTCTCAGCGTCACTTCTTCTTCCCTCTTCCTTTCCTCCCTGGCTCGGATGCTTATGGGTGGAGCAGGCCGTTCTTCATCCCTTACAGCAAACCTTCTCTGGGCTTCTGGGTTGGTTGGCATGAGGCGCTAGGAAGAGCAGAGATGAAGTTAGAAGGATGACTAGGAATATCCGAGTACACAACTACCTGTACTTAGTTTTCTCACTGACCTCCTTCTTGTAGAGGGGTGACGGGAGAAGCTTGATACAATACGCCAGTCTTCTCAGTTGCTCCTCAGGTGTGACGTAAACTGGAGAAAACACAACCAGATATTAGAATCAATCCTAACCGTACAAAGAGGATGTGATAGAGCGCCACTGCTGAAATGTACTAAGCGACACTCAGGAAATAAGCGTAAAAGAGCTACAAACTTGTATTTACGACTGTCAGAAGGGGCTCACTGATAGATTCTCAGTTAGTTAATTCTGCAGCCAGCAATAGATGGCAGAGCTCACAGATAATAGGAAGCAAATAATGGAAATTGTTTAATAAAACCACTGCAAAAATTATTTTTACCACAAAATACACGCTTTTAAGTAAAAACAAAAATGCCCCCAAAGATAGACAACCCCTATAAAGTAAAGCTCCAGATGCCCATCCAACAGCAGTGTAGAGAACGGTCAGTTATCACAGACTGATGGAAGCTACCTGATCCAGCGCTGGCAGAATACCCGGTCCACATGGTGACCGCTGATATCTTCTCTGAGAAAATGTATCCAAATCCTATAAGACATCAGGAATAGTCAGCAGGGGTTTAGGTAATTGATTCATATTTATTTTATCATATATTCAGGGGCAGGGAAGGGCAACATTGGGAAATATATGGGATATATTGGCGGTTACATATGTGAGCTTCATTACAGGGGTATTTTCAGGTGGAACAAGTTATCGCCTTATACATGGGATCGGTGATGACTTATAGATCAGTGATGACTTATAGATCAGTGGGTTCCGTCCGCTGGAAATTCCCGCCATCACCAGAACTTTTATCCCCATTAGAAGGTATAGGAGGCGCACATGCTCCCCTGCTGCTCCATTCATCCTCTCTGGGACCTGCAGGAGCTGTTCTCGTTGCTCTCTGGCAGTCCCGGTGGTCGGGGGAGGTACTGCCGCTGCCTTCTAATGGGATACCAGTGCCCTGTTCTGGTTATTGCTGCGGTTCCCAGTGGTCGGACTCTGATCTTATCCCGCAGACAGGTGATAACTTGTCCCAATGGGATCACCCCTTTAGTATGTGGTATATATGGAGGACGGGATATCATGCAGAGTACTAGTAATACTACACTGCGGGCCATCATGTGTGTGTGCAGATCGGAGGGTAAATATCGGGATCTTGTCTCTGGATCGATCCAGATGGGAGAGGTCACGAGTTCCGGCCCCACCCACTGATATCTCACCACATCATGTGTTGGGGAAATAATAACTTGGTAATGATCAGATTTATCAGAAAGTGTCAGTTGTGGTCTGTGAGTGCGTGTGATGGATGTGGGGTCCGTCCGGTGCATTATCTCACGTGTTATACCTGGAATCTCGCACTGACTGCAGGTGTCTGTCTTCACACTCGGATGAGATGTAACAAACTGACTTTATTTTTCAAATTCAAACTGAGCAATCCTACTGGTTGTTGATGACTGCAGTTACCATGGTGACAGAAGTATCTCAAGATTTAAAGGGACAGGACACTGTTATAGTGCTATAGTACGTTTTACTATAAAGTTCATCAAATACTGGATATTACGTGGCTCTGTTCAGATAATGTGGGGGGCAAATATATCTCTTCATAAATTACATAGATTCATTTAGAGGATCTGCAGAGATATATGGGGGTACAATAACTTGTGCTGAAAATTGAATGTGTATAAAGAAGGCTAATAATGTAATTAATGCAAGAAGGAAGAAAGTGATCTCAAGCGACAAAATATCAAGGTGAAAAATGTTGTACCGCTCTGACAAAAATTAAGAGACCACTGCAAAATTTTCAATTTGTCTGATTTTTCTCTTTGTAGGTACTGTATATTTTTGAGTAAAATGTAAATTGTTCTTTTAGTCTATAAACTACTGACAATATGTCTCCGAAGTTCCAGGCAATAAATTTTGTATTTATTTTCTGAAAATGAGAAATGGTCAAAATAACAAAAAAAATGCATTGCTTGCAGACCTCAAATAATGCAAAAAAAAACAACAAGTTCATAATCATTTAGAAACAACAATACTAACGTTTTAATCACAGCTTTCAGGCGTCTTGGCATGCTTTCCATCTGTCTTTCACACTGCTTTTGGGTGACCTTATTCCACTTCTGGTAAAAATTGTAAGCAGTTCTTCTTTGTTTGATGGTTGTGACTATCCATCTTCCTCTTGATTACATTCCAGAGGTTTTCAATGATGTTTAGGTCTGGAGATTGGGCTGCACATGACAGGGATTTGATGTGGTGGTCCTTCATCCACACCTTTATTGACCTAGCTGTGTGGCATGGCCATTGTCCTGCTGGAAAAAGCAGTCCTCAAAGTTGGGGAACATTGCCTGAGCAGAAGGAATCAACTGTTTTTACAGGACAACCTTGTTTATTTGCTTAATTGCTTGCTTAATTCATACGTCCTTCGCAAAGATTAACCTGCCCAATTCCAGCCTTGCTGAAGCATCCCCAGATCATCACCGATCCTCCACCAAATTTCACAGTGGGTGCAAGACACTGTGGCTTGTACGCCTCTCCAGGTCTCCATCTAACCATTAGATGACCAGGTGTTGGGCAAAGCTGAAAATTAGACTCATCAGAGAAGATTACCTTACTCCAGTCCTCTATGGTACAATCCTTATGGTCTTTGGCAACCTTCAACCTGGGGGCCCTCAGCCTCAGGACATTACGTGACACAGTGGGAAAGGGGGCCCTCAGCCTCAGGACATTACGTGACACAGTGGGGAAGGGGGCCCTCAGCCTCAGGACATTATGTGACACAGTGGGGAAGGGGCCCTCAGCCTCAGGACATTACATGACACAGTGGGAAAGGGGGCCCTCAGCCTCAGGACATTATGTGACACAGTGGGGAAGGGGCCCTCAGCCTCAGGACATTACATGACACAGTGGGGAAGGGGCCCTCAGCCTCAGGACATTACATGACACAGTGGGGAAGGGGCCCTCTGGTATTTGACCCATTCATGACATCCGCCTTACATGTATGGCGCATGTTAGATGCCACGGTCAATCTCTGACAGCTGCATTTAACATGTGGCGCCGACATGCGTGTGCATCATTCTTTTGCCCGTCGGCGCACCTGTTATGTTATCGCGGGTCGCCGATGGATTGCCATGACAACAAGGGGTGAGCTGATGACCCCTGTGCCTGTCATTACGGAGCTCCTGTGAAACCCCACAGGAGACTGTGATTTCTGCAATATACAGCGATGCTCTGGCATCACTCTATATAGCACAGGCGATCAGACTATCGCATCTTTAAGTCCCCGAAGGGCAATAACAATAACAGTGAAAATGTAAAAAAAAAAAATTAAAAAATACCTTAAAGTTCAAATCATCCCCCTTGTACCCCATTGAAAATAAAGATGTTTAAAAAATGTAAAAATTCAGCTCTATCAAAATATAAAAACAATTAACCCAGTAAACACCGTAAGGCTATGTTCACACATTGCGTTTTTACTGCGTTTTGCAGCGTTTGTTTGCACTACATATTGCTTTCAATAGGTGAAAAACACTACTAAAACGCTGAAAATTGCTACAAGAAGTGACATGACATGAGGCATTTTGCAAAACCTATGGTTTTGTACAAAATACTGAGGACAAAAAAATCAAGCTGTGTGCGTGACATTTCTGAAATGTCATAGACTTTGCTGCTACTGTAAAACGCAGCTGAAAATTTGCATTAAAAACGAAGAAAAAACGCACCGTGTGAACGGAGCCTAATCAGAGAAAAATTCAAGAATGTGAAATTTCCTTTTTTCTGGTTGCCACAATTCCACAAAAACGCTGTAACAAGCGATCAAAAAGTCACATGTATCCTAAAATTGTACTAATAAAAACGTCATCTAGCCCTGCAAAAAATAAGCTATCACACAGCTCCATCAGCCGAAAATAGAAACATTACTGGTCTCATAAGATGGTGACACAAAAACATTTTTTTCTCAAATTTCTATTTCTTTTCACTAGTAAAATAATTTTTTAAAAAATAGACGCTTGGTTTCGCCGTCTTCATACTGATGAGCAGAATGATATTGCAAGGTCATTTTTATCACAAAATGCTGATCGTAAAAACAATTAATATCAAAAAAGTCAGAATTTATGGGGGATTTTTTCACAATTTCACTGAACTTGGAATTTGTTTCCCTTTTTCAGGTACACTATGTATAAAAATCAATGGTGTCATTCAAAAGTACAACTCGTCCTGCAAAAAACAAGCCCTCATATGTCTATATCAGACCTGGGGAAAGTGAGGCCCATGGGCCACATCCGGCCCTCTGACTGTCTCAGTCCGGCCCACGTACCAAGACAGCCGTGGGGCTGGAAATCAGAGGTCCATGGGCCGCACAGTGCCCGCCCGCTCGCTGTCTCTCCATCTGTGGCTCTGCGCTGCGCCGCCGACTCCTGGTGGAGGAGGGGCCTCCAGCCAATTCCTCCACCAATCAGCATGTGAAACAGCAGACACAATGACGTCACTTCATCATGTCAGGGAACGTGCGCCAGGGAACGGGACCGAGGTGAGTATGTGGGGTTCATTTTTTTCTCTCGTGTGTATGGGCTATTTGGGTGGGCATGGGGAGGCTATGGAGGTGGGACATGATGCTGCCCACATGGGGTGATATGGTGCTGCACATGGGAGGGTGACATGGTGCTGTACATAGGGGGGTGACATGCTGCACATGGTGCTGCATATGAGGGCGACATGTGGCACTTGGTGCTACATATAGAGGCGACATACTGCACATGGGGAGGCTATGGGGGCGACATTCTGCACATGGGGAGGCTATGGGGGCGACATGCAGTGTATATGGGGAGGCTGCGTGGGGCTCATACAGTATATGGGGAGGCTGTGTGGGGCTCATACAGTATATGGGGAGGCTGTGTGGGGCTCATACAGTATATGGGGAGGCTGTGTGGGGCTCATACAGTATATGGGGAGGCTGTGTGGGGCTCATACAGTATATGGGGAGGCTGTGTGGGGCTCATACAGTATATGGGGAGGCTGTGTGGGGCTCATACAGTATATGGGGAGGCTGTGTGGGGCTCATACAGTATATGGGGAAGCTGTGTGGGGCTCATACAGTATATGGGGAGGCTGTGTGGGGCTCATACAGTATATGGGGAGGCTGTGTGGGGCTCATACAGTATATGGGGAGGCTGTGTGGGGCTCATACAGTATATGGGGAGGCTGTGTGGGGCTCATACAGTATATGGGGAAGCTGTGTGGGGCTCATACAGTATATGGGGGAGGCTGTGTGGGGCTTATGCCACATATAAGGGGCTGTTGGGGGGCTCATACGGTATACAGAAGGGGCTGTTCAAAGATATATAGGGGGACGTCAGCATACTTATTTCTGCTCATTATTAAGTGATACAATGAATATTAACAAAATTATCAAAAGTATAATAATTATAATATATTAAAATTGAGCAGAATTAATTTTGGCCTATTGGTTCGGCCCTCCACAACAGTCACGGTCTGTCATGTGGCCCCTTGGGAAAATTAATTGCCCACCACTGGTCTATATGGACATAAAAATAAAAAATGATGGCTCTTGAAAAAAAGGAAGTACAAAATTAGAGCTCAAAACTGGAAAATTTCCCCTGAAATTTCCCATGAAAGGGTTAACAAAATTAATAAAGGGGATGGGGGAACTACAATACCCAGAGAGATTAGCAAAATTAGGATTATTTAGTTTAGAAAAAAGATGACTGAGGGGCGATCTAATAACCATGTATAAGTATATAAGGGGACAATACAAATATGTCTCCGAGGGTCTGTTTATACCAAGGAAGGTGCCGGTCACAAGGGGCATTCTCTGCGTCTGGAGGAGAGAAGGTTTTTCCACCAACATAGAAGAGGTAACAATATTGTATCTTACAGTGATTAGGTTCTTTAGAAGGACGTAGATCTGGGGATTTATTCTGACGGAATATAGGCTGAACTGGATGGACAAATGTCTTTTTTTGGGCCTTGCTAACTATGTTACTATATGTTACATTAATGAACTATTTCCTATTAGTAATGTACTATACACAGACATATTTTGAGATCCGTCAGTACAGTAAATCTATAGGAAGCCTGATGTCATTATGTCAGGAGCTTGACCTGTATTTTCTTTTCTACTCACATCTATCTTTTCCTTGCCATAGTGAGCCGACCGCAGACAATCTAACGGGTGAGTTCAATTTTGAGATCTCAGCCTCAGAATTGTGAGTAGTGCCCCTGTTTCCATTATTAATAATGATCATTCATGTTTTTACAGATGGGATGTCATTGTTTTCTTGATGTTCCACATTAGGAACAGGGTTCTCTACATCTTCAATCGTGAGGTTTAGGGTTCGTTCACACGGCCATCGATTCTCTCATGTAAATGAATTGGTCCGATTATGGTAATGTCACTCGGCTCAAACTCTCCCCGCTTTGTCGCTGAGTTTATCTGTATTGGCGCTCTGTGCACAGTGATACAGTTATATGTAGTGTGGCTCCAGGTGGGCTCCTCAGAGCGCGGGGCCGGGGCAACAGCACCCTCTGCCCCCTATCGCTAGTTACACTACTGCATGCACCTATAGACTTGTACGGGTACGTGTCATCCGAATATCGGATACACTTGCATCAAGCTGCCATTAATAATTGCACATCAGCACTATCCCATAGTAGAACACTGGGCCCAGTGCTATCCGAGACAACATCACATAGCTCTTGGCCGTGTTATACGCTCGTGTGAGCGATCCCATAAAATATAGTTCCTGGTCTGTGTGGGGAGCTGCTTATTAGGCCTCATCTGCACTGACATGTTTTCGTCAGTAATTTGAAGAATAAATGTGACTCTTTCTATTATATTCTGTGTAGCTTCAGCTCTGGGTTTTGTCTTACAAATTCCAACGCTAAATGGTGACCAAATATGAAAGTGTGAATGAGGCCTAGCTCTGCATTAGTCTCGTGTCCCGCTCCGTCTTCTTTATTTCCATATCATCATTGTCCTCCACTGCTGTCAAGTGCCGCCATTGTGTAGGGTGCGTGCCTGCGTCTCCCTGTATGGGCGGCATCTCCCTGTGTGGGGCGGTGTCTTCGTCAAGTGCCGCCAATGATGTCTCCCTGTGTGTGTGTGTGCGGTGCGTGCCTGCGGCCCCCTGTATGGGCGGCATCTCCCTGTGTGGGGCAGCGTCTCCTCCCTGTGTGGGGCGGCGTCTCCTCCCTGTGTGGGGCGGCGTCTCCTCCCTGTGTGGGGCGGCATCTCCTCCCTGTGTGGGGCAGCATCTCCTCGCTGTGTGGGGCGTCGTCTCCTCACTGTGTGGGGTGGCGTCTCCTCCCTGTGTGGGGCAGCACCACGCGCACCACGCAGGGAGACACACGCACGCGCCTCACGCAGGGAGATGCTGGCACGAGCCCCACACAGGGAGACGCAAGCACGCGCCCCACTCAGGAACACGCACCACACAGGGAGACGCTGCCCCACACAGGGAGACGCTGCCCCACGCACCACACAGGGAGAAGACGCTGCCCCACACAGGGAGGAGACGCCGCCCCACACAGGGAGGAGACGCCGCCCCACACAGGGAGGAGACGCCGCCCCACACAGGGAGGAGACGCTGCCCCGCACAGGGAGATGCTGCCCATAGAGGGAGACGCAGGCACGCACCCTACACAATGGCGGCACTTGACAGCAGTGGAGGACAATGATGATATGGAAATAAAGAAGACGGAGCAGGACACGAGACTAATGCAGAGCTAGGCCTCATTCACACTTTCATATTTGGTCACCATTTAGCGTTGGAATTTGTAAGACAAAACCCAGAGCTGAAGCTACATAGAATATAATAGAAAGAGTCACATTTATTCTTCAAATTACTGACGAAAACATGTCAGTGCAGATGAGGCCTAATAAGCAGCTCCCCACACAGACCAAGAACTATATTTTATGGACTCGCTCACACGAGCATATAACACGGCCGAGAGCTATGTGATGTTGTATCGGATAGCACTGGGCCCAGTGTTCTACTATGGGATAGTGCAGATGTGCAATTATTAATGGCAGCTTGATGCAAGTGTATCAGATATTCGGATGACACGTACCCGTACAAGTCTATAGGTGCGTGCAGTAGTGTAACTAGCGATAGGGGGCAGAGAGTGCTGTTGCCCTGGGCCCCGCGCCCTGAGGAGCCCACCTGGAGCCACACTACATATAACACGCACCCTACACAATGGCGGCAATTGACAGCAGTGGAGGACAATGATGATTCCAGAATTCACGGCAGACTGTGCCCGTCGCTGATTGGTCGAGGCCTGGCGGCCTCGACCAGAGACGCGGGATTTCCAGGACAGACAATTAAACCCTTAGACAATTATATATATAGATGTGTCCTGTGCTGTGCAGTATATAGAGGATGAGTCCTGTGCTGTGCAGTATATAGAGGATGTCCCCTGTGCTGTGCAGTATATAGAGGATGTGTCCTATGCTGTGCAGTATATAGAGGATGTGTCCTGTGCTGTGCAGTATACAAAGGATGTGTCCTGTGCAGTATATAGAGGATGTGTCCTGTGCTGTGCAGTATATAGAGGATGTGTCCTGTGCAGTATATAGAGGATGTGTCCTGTGCTGTGCAGTATATAGAGGATGTGTCCTGTGCTGTGCAGTATATAGAGGATGTGTCCTGTGCAGTATATAGAGGATGTGTCCTGTGCTTTGCAGTATATAGAGGATGTGTCCTGTGCTGTGCAGTATATAGAGGATGTGTCCTGTGCAGTATATAGCGGATGTGTCCTCTGCTGTGCAGTATATAGAGGATGTGTCCTGTGCTGTGCAGTATAAAGAGGATGTGTCCCGTGCGGTACTTTTACATAACTGCATGGTGGGCTCCAAGAATGATTTTTCTCTGGTGGGCCCAAGGTACTCCAGTCCAAAGCTGGCCAATGTGAACATGCGTTTATGGGCTGCATGTATAGCAACTTAAGTCAAGCTCAATTTTTGTCTTTTTCATGCTCTTCTCAGATTAAGGCCGGTGTCCCACTTGCAACTGCAATGCGAGAAACTCGGTCGAGTCTGTCGCCTCAATACCTGGCACTGCCGCCGGCACTCGGGACCGGAGTGTGCCTCTGCATGTATTTCTATGCAGTTGAATGCTCTGATCCGAACCGCCAGCGGCAGTGACGGGTATTGAGGCGAGAGACTCGCGCGAGTTTCTCGCATTGCCGTTGCATGTGTGACCCGGCCTAAGTAGCAAAAACCTGGTAACAGATTCCCTTTAAGGCTATGTGCATACGATGCGGATTTCCTGCGGATCCGCAGCGGATTTTTCCGTGCAGAAATGCGGCAGATCCGCACTGTGATTTACAGTACAATGTAAATCAATTTGAAAAAAAAAAAGCTGTGCAGATGGTGTGGAAAAATCAGTGCAGAAATGCACTTCTTTTGTGCAGATCTGCAGCGTTTCTGCACCCTTCCATTATAGAAATCCGCAGTGGTAAAAACAGCAGAAAATCCGCATCAATTCTTCATAAAAACCGCACAAAATCCGCATAAAAACCACAGAAAATCCGCATCAATTCCGCATAAAAACCGCACAAAATCCGCAGAAAATCTGCACCTGCATATTCTGCCAGGAGATGCAGATTTTGTGCAGAAAATTCTGCACCCCATTCCGCATCGTGTGCACATAGCCTAAAAGTGGACCAATTCATGAATATAAAACTACATACAGAGTACAGCTAGAATTCATTAGTGAGCCATCACTGCCACCTAGTGGTAGAATACTAATACTACATGTATCACCTTTTTTTTACATTTATTATTATTATTATTTATTTATTTTTAGAGCACCATTGATTCCATGGTACATGTGAAAATGAGCTACATAAAAAATATAAATTACATGAAGAAACTAACAGTGACAGATGGGTACAGAGGAGAGAAGACCCTACCTTCATGGGCTTATACAAAAATGAAAATAGAAAAAAACTACAATCAAGGAAGTCCAAATTAATGAAAAAATAAAAAAAAATATTTATTATTACAAAAGATTAGAGAGACAACCATGTGATGGTAGAGAAAAGCTGGCGCCCAGGAGTGAGCACAGAATGTACAGTGAAGGAAATAATTATTTGATCCCTTGCTGATTTTGTAAGTTTGCCCCGATAAAATATAAAAAATAAGATCCAGAAAATCACATTGTATAAATTGGATAAATGTATTTGCATTTTGCAGTGAGAAATAAGTATTTGATCCCCTACCAACCATTAAGGGTATGTGCACACGTTACGGATTGGCCTGCGGAATTTTCCGCACATAATCTGCATCTCTTTACAGAAAACTCAGGCCTGCGTTTTACCTGCAGATTTACCACGGATTTATCGTGGAATTACCGCGGTTTTTGTGCGGTTTTCAACAGCATTTTTACACCTGCGGATTCCTATTATGGAGCAGGTGTAAAACGCTGCGGAATCCGCACAAAGAATTGACACGCTGCTGAATGTAACCCGCAGCGTTTCCGCGCGGTATTTTCCGCGTTATGTGCGCTGCGGATTTTGTTTTCCATACGTTTACATGGTGCTGTACAACGCATGGAAAACGGCTGCAGATCCACAGCAAAATCTGCAAAGTGTTCACATAGCCTGAGAAGCCCGTCACCACTTCTGTATTTCTCACCCTCCTGGTTTTGGCTTACATATGCTGATTTGAAATACTGACCAAACACTCAACGTGTGAACGTGGCCTTAAACATACTGTAGACAAAACAAACATCCTCACTCCTAAAAAAAGCTGAAAAAAGTGTGAAGAACACCACAAAACAAGCTGAAAAACAGGTGTTTTGAACGCAACAGTTTTACTGCTAATAGAAAAGGTTTTGGCTACTGAAAAAAAACGCTGCATGTGAACATAGTCTTACTCTGAAACGCTATGTCTATCTGTGGTGTTACATAGGACTGCATGTGATGTATACAAAATTATCTGCACTCAGAATTATCACTGCTATCTCTGGTGTTACATAGGACTGCAGGTGACATCTACTACATTATCTGTTCTCAGAGAGTTAGCACTGTTTTATCTGAAGAGTTAAAAAAAAATTAAGAGGGTTTGGGGGCAACTCTTTGTCTTGGGCCCCCAATCTTTTCTGACCCTAGCAACGCCCCTGCATACAGCTAATATTGACAGACCCGTTGGCCGATATAAGGCCCCTAAATATGGGGGCCACAGTGCAATGTTATCATTTTGGGCCCCCACTTTACAGTTTTGCCTACGGCCCCACTTTGTCTAAAACCGGCCCTGGCTGTGGGCTTTATTTTCCTCTGTCATCGTACACACAGCTCAGTGCGTGCGGTGGCAGGAGCTGCCAGGGAGAAGCTGCTGCTGATGGGAAGCGAAGGTCAAGGGTAAGTATCTGCAGCGAGGTGATTGCAGCCTGTATTTAGTATTACAGTACAGGCTGCAATCACTGCTCACTGCCGAGCTGTTCAGAGCACAGCAGGGAGAGCGGCACACTGCTCTGCCCTGAACAGGATTCAGCACTTCCTGGGAGAGAAGGGATGTTGTTGTTTTTTTTTATTATGCGCCTACCACTGCTAACTGCCCCTATATATACCACCTGCCACTGCTACCTGCCTCTATATACCACATACCACTGCTACCTGCCTCTATATTCCACCTACTACTGCTACCTGCCCCTATACATACCACCTACCACTGCTACCTGCCCCTATACATACCACCTACCACTGCTACCTGCCCCTATATATACCACCTACCACCATACCTCCCAACTTTTGAAGATGGAAAAGAGGGACAAAGTTTGCGGCGCGCACCGCGGCAAATTTTAGGCCACACCTCTGGCCACACCCATTCATAATTAGTCACACCCATATCCACGTCCCAACCACACCCATTTAGCACTGCTGATCACACTGTTTCATATACAATAATTATAATCAAAAAAATATGGCCACACAGTGATCCATACTGTATAATGCCCACACATGATGCTCCATACTGTATGATGACCACACATGATGCTCCATACTGTATAATGGCCACACATGATGCTCCATACTGTATAATGGCCACACATGATGCTCCATACTATATAATGACCTTACCTGATGCTCAATACTGTATAATGACCACACATGATGCTCCATACTGTATAATGACCCCACATGATGCTCAATACTGTGTAATGACCGCACATGATGCTCCATACTGTATATTGGCTGCACATGATGCTCCATACTGTATAATGGCCCCACATGATGCTCCATACTGTATAATGACCCCACATGATGCTCCTCCATACTGTATAATGACCGCACATGATGCTCCATACTGTATATTGGATGCACATGATGCTCCATACTGTATAATGGCCACACAGTGCTCCATACTGTATAATGGCCCCACATGATGCTCCATACTGTATAATGACCCCACATGATGCTCCATACTGTATAATGACCGCACATGATGTTCCATACTGTATAATGACCGCACATGATCCTCCATACTGTGTAATGACTGCAAATGATGCTCCATACTGTATAATGACTGCACATGATGCTCCATAGTGTATATTGGCTGCACATGATGCTCCATACTGTATAATGGCCACACAGTGCTCCATACTGTATATTGGCCCCCATGATGCTCCATACTGTATAATGACTGCACATGATGCTCCATACTGTATAATGACTGCACTTGATGTTCCATACTGTATATTGGCTGCACATGATGCTCCATACTGTACAATGGCCACACAGTGCTCCATACTGTATAATGGCCCCACATGATGTTCCATACTGTATAATGACCCCACATGATGCTCCATACTGTATAATGACCCACCATGATGCTCCATACTGTATAATGACCACACATGATGCTCCATACTGTATAATGACCGCACATGATGTTCCATACTGTATAATGACTGCACATGATGCTCCATACTGTATAATGTCCCCACATGATGCTCCATACTGTATAATGACCCCACATGATGCTCCATACTGTATAATGACCCCACATGATGCTCCATACTGTATGACTGCACATGATACTCCATACTGTATAATGACCCCACATGCTGCTCCATACTGTATAATGGCCCCACATGATGCTCCATACTGTATAATGACTGCACATGATGCTCCATACTGTATAGTGACCACACATGATGCTCCATACTGTATATTGGCCGCACATGATACTTCGTACCATATAATGGCCACATAGCTACTCCTACACACGCGGCTGCGCTCCGTACACTTTGCACACACGGCTCCGCTCCATACACCTCATACACACACGGCTCTACTCCGTACACCTCGTACACATTTAGCTCCGCTCCATACACCACATACACACACGGCTCCGCTCCATACACTTTGTACACACACGGCTCCGCTCCATACACCTCATACACACACGACTCCGCTCCATACACCTCGTACACACACGGATCCGCTCCATACACCTCATACACACACGGCTCCGCTCCATACACCTCGTACACACGGCTCCGCTCCATACACCTCATACACACACGGCTCTGCTCCATACACCTCAAACACACACGGCTCCGCTCCATACACCTCGTACACACACGACTCTGCTCCATACACCTCATACACACACGGCTCCGCTCCATACACCTCGCACACACACGGATCCGCTCCATACAGCTCGTACACACACGGCTCTGCTACATCCACACTGTACACCTCCTGACCCCACACAAGGCATTGCTTACCGCATCCTGCAGCTGCAGCACCATGTGGCAAGTTGGCAACCAGCACAGGCAGCCGAGTCCTGCAATACACGGAGGTCCTGATCATGTGACCCCCTGACTCCTCCACTCCTGTGACCTCATCACAGGTCCTGTGCACAGAAAGCAGGCAGCCATACGGAAGGGTAAGGGCCCGGGGCATGGCTTAACACAAGGGGGCGTGTCGGTCCTGCTGTCTGCGGGATCAGAACGTCCCGTGCTGGACAGCGGAGCAAAGGCTCAAAACCGGCACAGTCCCGCACAATGAGGGACGGTTGGGAGCTATGCCTACCACTTCTACCTGCCCCTATATATACCGCCTACCACTGCTACCTGCCCCTATATACCACTGCTACCTGCCTCTATATGCCACCTACCACTGCTACCTGCCCCTATATACCACTGCTACCTGCCTCTATATACCACCTACCACTGCTACCTGCCCCTATATATACACCACCGCTACCTGCCTCTATATATACCACCTACCACTGCTACTTGCCTCTATATACCACTGCTACCTGCCTCTATATATACCACCTACTACTGCTACCTGCCCCTATATACCACCAACCACAGCTACCTCTGCCCTGTGTATCTAATCTTGTCCTGTGTATCTATTCTTGTCCTGTGTATCTAATCTTGTCCTGTGTATCTAATCTTGTCCTGTGTGATACTGACTGGTGAGTTGTCTATCTAATCCTGTCCTGGGTATCTAATCCTGTCCTGTAGCAGACAGTATCACACAAGATGGGATTAGATACACGGCTCAGCAGTCAGTATCACACAGGACAGGATTAGATACACAGTTCAGTAATCAGTATCACACAGGACAGGAGTAGATACACAGGACAGGTTTAAATACAACAGAAAGTATTAAACAGCTCAGCAGTCAGTATCTAATTCTCTCCTGTACACTCCTCTCTCCCCATGGGTCGCTCTCCCTCCTATGCACTCCTCTCCCCCTGCATGTGTTTCCCCATTGTGGTTCATTATTTTTGTTGCAGGAGATGAGGGAGTCGGGGATTATGGTTTAATTAAGATTAATAAAGGCCTTTATTCTGGCCTAAATGTTACCGGACAATATAAAGGTGACATCAACCCCACAAATATGAACCCCACTTTCTACCGCTACAGAGCAAGTGGGAATTGCCAGGCAAAGCGCCAGAAAAGGCGCATCTAACAGGCGGCTGAGAGCTGATGATTTTAGCCTGTGGGGGGGACCATATCCATGGCCCCTTCCTAAGCTATTAATGTCAGCCCGCAGCAGTCTGCATAGCATTTACTGGTTATTAATTATAGGGGACCCCACATCTTTTTTTTTTTTTGGGGGGGGGGGTAGGTCCCCCATTTCAATAGCCAGTAAAGGCTAAGTATACAGTTGTGTGAGCACAATCCCCCCATAGACCAGCACACTGCTCTCCTGAAATACTCTGTGCTCCTGTCACCCTGCTCTTTCCACCATACCTCTCTCTGTGACCCCCCTAGACCAGCACAATGCCATATGGATCACATATAATGCCGCCATATATATTTATCACATAATACTCCCATAAAGACCACACATTATGCGGCCATATATATTTATTACATAATACTGCCATATAGATCACACATGATGCCGCCAAGTATTTTGTGTGATCTGTATTATGGCATTGTGTGATCTATATGACGGTATTATATGTGATCTATTTGGTAGTATTATGTTTGACCAGTGTTGTGGAATGATGTGAAAACTATATGACGGTATTATATGAGAACTATATTTTGGGATTATGTGTGATTATGTGGCAGTAGTATGTGAGAATTATATGGTGGTTTTATGTGTGATCTACATGGTGGTATTGTGTGTGATCTATATGACAGTATGTGAGAAGTATATGGCGGTATTTTGTGAGAAGTATATGGCGGTATTGTGTGAGAAGTATATGGTGGTATGTGAGAAGTATATGGCGGTATTATGGGTGATCTATGTGGCGGTATTATGGGTGATCTATGTGGCGGTATTATGGGTGATCTATGTGGTGGTATTATGGGTGATCTATGTGGCGGTATTATGGGTGATCTATATGACTTAGAAGTTTATGGCGGTATTGTGTGTGATGTTTATGGCGGTATTATCTTGAGAAAGGGGACCCATTCTAGGGTGGTTTTGGCTGAGCACCTGCACGCGGGTCTGGGGTAATAGATGGGGCAGCATGACCTCCAGTTCGGTGCAGTCAGGGGAGGGCTGGTGAAGCAGCTGAATAGAAGGGTCTCATTTTTATCTTTAGTATATGGCTACATTTCCCCCAACCTGCTTCCCAGCATCACCCCGTACTGTGCCTGTCACCTCGCTTTCACACATCGCCAGGACAGGATGGAGAAGACAGGATCTGAGGAGGGGAATGGGGTCTTTGCATGCAAAGTCTGGATCAGAACAGGCCATCAATCAGCAGAAATGTTTCCTGGAATTTTGTGGAGCAGACGGTCCATCCATGTGTATGAAAGACAGCGTTCTATGTAAATCCCTGGCTGCTCCGCGCACTGAACAGGGTGCCCCCATAGACCAGCACACTGCGCTCCTGAAGTACTCTGTGCTGCTGTCACCCTGCTCCCTCCACCATATATCTCCCAGAATCCTTGCTGCCTGCCATCCTCTGTGACTGTTTACTTGTCAGTAGAACTTTGCAGTCACTAAGAAAATGGCTGCTCAATGTGTTCCTGAATATCATCCTCTCTTATCCCTTAGCAAACAGCCGGAAGGGGAGGAGAGGAGACATCACAGCCATGTCAGCAGACTCCGCCCATAATTACTGCAGTGCCGTAATGTGAGCTAGTTGTACACTAGATTTTTGTCCAATTTCAGTAGCTGCTCCCCCTAGTGTTTAAAAGTGGAAATGCCAAACCTTTTAAAATTATTTTTTATATTTTACTAAATTATAAACAAATTATGATATTTTTCAACAAAATGTAATTATTAATTCTTTACATTTTTTCATTTGCTTTAAAAAAAATTTTTTTGATGGCACCTTCCCTTTAAGCATTTCAAACTGAACCTCTCATCCAGTCCCAGTCATGAGGGGCTTTCTTCTCATTTTCATTTGTCTCCAGCCCCTTAATTTATTTCTCTATGGGACTGCTCTGTACTCATATTGTGCGTTTATGTATTTAGTAGGGCTTAAGGGAATTATTGTGATCGTTACACATCAAATCTGTAGATGTTATTACAATTCAGACATTTTTAGGGGGGTAACTTTAAAATACCGTAATGATAAAATAAAGATAATGGTCCTGCCTAGTGAGAAGTTTATTTTACAGACTTATGGAGAAAGGCACAATGCCAGGCATTCAAGGGTTAATTCTTTGGAACACTGAGAGGGACTTTCTAGCCAATGAACAATCAGCAATAAACATCTGTGGTAACTACGGCAACTGTGCTGATGTCATAAACACATATATCTATGATACAGGAGAAGATTCCAGAACCACCAGTCATTCAGCCGTATGAGGAGCTGTACTTGATGTGTCTGGAGACCTGGAGCTTCATCACTCCACAATGGGAGGAAGGGGACACCGCCTAGCGAGCCAGATCAGCCATACCGCCTAGCCAGCCAGATCAGCCATACCGCCTAGCCAGCTCAATCAGCCATACCGCCTAGCCAGCCAGATCAAACTAACCCTAGTGATCAATGGGGTGACAGATGTTGCAGCCAGATCTCCCTCACGTCCGGTACTAGCCGCCTTCACCTTTATGTGTACGGCCTGGAAAGGTCGCATTAGGCTTCTCCATACCAAATATGACACAATGTACAAATTCTGGTACAATTTGCTGTTATGTGTCGGCATTAACCTTCTAAGCCCAAGGGAAGGGCAGTCCTCCAGCCATCGTTCCCTAGAGGTTTCCACCATGGGGTTTTTCCTCTCCTGAGTGCTGAAGGACGATTCTTCGTGAGTCGGAGGTTGTGCCATTTTCAGTGTCTCTTTCATAGTAATTGGCTGATTCTAAATTTAAGACACTGAAAGAAATAGTAATAATGAGATTTGGAATAAAACTCGGTCAATTTATCATCCAATAAAAGTGTTTTGTGTGTTTCTTTCACAATCTTGGGTTGGGGAGATTTTGTTGTGAACCAGGATCCAGCATCTATGATCAAGCCATGAAGCCAGAAATGGAGTCGGAGCAATTTTAACCCTGTGCTGGAAGACAGGACGGAGCAGAGATGACAACGTGTTACTGCACAATTAGCACAAGTTCTCACTCTTCCTTGCATTTAGATAATGGGGAGATTCAGGGCCGATCAGGGACCAAAAAGCAGCCCTGGCACACACAATTCACTAGCCCCCATACAATGTGTCCTCAACCCGAATAATAGAACACTGACAGGTCGTGCAGAATTTTGCTTTACTTGTTACACCCCTTGCTTAAATATGTTGGATAATCACTTGTCCACTAGTCAGACAACCCCTTCTCAATCCGAATATTTTCCCCTTTTAAAGGGACTCTGTCACCCCCTCCAGCCATTAGAAACTAAAAGAGCCACCTTGTGCAGAAGTAATGCTGCATTCTGACAAGGTGGCTCTTTTAGTTATTGATGCAGTCAAAGCAGAAATATAACGTTTTATAATTTTGCAAAAATACCTGTCTTTAGTCCTGGAGGCAGGTCTTAACCCCCCTGCTGCACACGCCACACTGCCGTCACTCAAGGCTTCTTCGGCGCCGGCCCCTCCGCGCTGTTTTCAAATCAAATCCGGCGCCTGAGCTGTTTTGTTCTGCCTGGGGCAGGCGTAGTGGGCACTGCCCGTCTGACCTCAGATGCAGTCTTGCAGACTGCGCCTGTGCAGCCACCCAGCTTGTGAATCCCAGCCCCGCACTGTGCATAATGCATAACACACTGCGGGGCTGGGATTCACAAGCTGGGTGGCCGCACAGGCGCAGTCTGCGAGACTGCATCTGAGGTCAGACGGGCAGCGCTCACTGCGCCTGCCCCAGGCAGAACAAAACAGCTCAGGCGCCGGATTTGATTTGAAAACAGCGCGGAACGGGGCGGCGCCCGACGCCGAAGAAGCCTTGAGTGACGGCAGTGTGGCGTGTGCAGCAGGGGGGTTGAGACCTGCCTCCAGGGCTAAAGACAGGTATTTTTGCTAAATTCTAAAACTTTTTATTTCTGCTTTGACTGCACCAATAACTAAAAGAGCCACCTTGTCAGAATGCAGCATTACTTCTGCACAAGGTGGCTCTTTTAGTTTCTAACTGCTGGAGGGGGTGACAGAGTCCCTTTAAATTAATAAAATGTATACTCACCTCCGGTTCCGGCGCCATTCCAGCAGTGTTGGCATCCCTATAGCAAATCAGCGCTGGCTTCACTCTACCCGCCTTCGGACATATCACATACATCTGGAGGAAGAGAGAGCAGCAGCACATCTATGTGTCACAGGCTGAGTACAGACAGTTATTCACTGACCGGCCCCAGGTGTCCTGTCCTGAACTTACAGCCTCATACTGTATATGCTTATGTAGTGACCAGGAAAGCCATTACTAATGTATGTTATATATCATATGGTAAGTGTGTTCTCTCTTCCTTACATGATTACACTTGCGACACCGGCTCCTTGTCTTGCCTTGGGAGGAGGTAAACTATTTAATTCTATGCTGCCCTCTCCAGCCTTGTTTTGGTATTACAACTTGTAGTACTATACTGCCCTCTTCTGCCTTAGTTTGGCATTGCAACGTGTTTTTCTGATTTGAAGATAAATGGCAGTTGGAGGTGGTGCGTTCGGGACAAACAGGACTTTATGGACGGTTTTGGTGGGGAGAGGAGGTAGAAAATTGGGGCTCCTGGATTGGGACAAGTGGGGTGTACAAATAGCACCCTATTCGGAGTACCCCGCGTTATGCAGCAACAGAGTGCTGAGACAAGAGATGGAACTGCAGAACTGCGCAGCAGATTCCCTGGATACTCCGATCTGATTAAGGTCAGTTTGATCCTCCCCCTTCATGCAGCACAGTTAGTCAAATGAAAAGTTACCACCATCCTCCCAAGGCTGGGACCGAGAAAAGGCGTTGACCGTCGCAATTGTAAGAAAAATTTTATCGGCTACCCATGACTGTTATACTGAAAAATATAAGGATTGTTACAAATCTTCAGTAAAGTTCATCTTTCAAGTTTGCACGAGACCCCGGTGTATGCTTCTTCCGTCCGCAGCCTCATACTTTGCGGGCATCAACATAACTCACAGTCTCATAAATCCGTCGTCTCCCCCTTTATAATTGCCACCGAACCTAGGGATTGTTAGAGCCATCGGAGTCACCGTGACTGAACCATCCTCCGAGATACTAGGCCCTGCATCTCACAAGGCGGTGCGCCACTTATGAGGTTGTTAATTTTGGGTCAAAATAACTGTGGCCAGTTTGTGAATGACGGTCTGTACTCGGACTGCGACACACAGATGTGTGAATGCGGCTTTAATTGAATAAATTGTCTCTATTCTTCTATTAACAGTCTGGCAGTGTACCATTATCTCTCACAATATCAGACTGTAACAACACATCCCTGGGAGAAGGGGAATAGCGACGCCCAGTTGCAGTTAGGTTTAGGCTACACTTTTTGTAGTGCTATAAATCCTACACATAACCGAAGGAGTATATGTCCAAACCAATTTTAACAAAATAGATATTTTATTAATAAATACATAGTCATCATAATGGTAATAACCAGTGTAACAACAGACATGAAAAGCACAGACATCAACTCATGTGGGGGAAGCACCACAACTGCAATAACAGAATGAGCAAGTGAGCAAACCACCAAAGGCACAGTCCGTATCCACTGTTACCATACACAATCCAAAGCCTATTCCATAAGGCAGGGTATAAATGGATATGCCAAGACCTCAGTGTAAATAATGGGCATGAAATACTTCATAACCTTGATCCAATCCCGCAAAGTATAAAATGTAAAGGACCCCTTTAAAGGTCGCTCAACTTACCCATGGTAATATCTGTCAGTGTGTGCTCCACAGCAGCCCCGACGCGCGTTTCACGTGGCCTTCTTCCGGGGGCTGTGTATGTGTGTCATTAACGAATGCTTATATGCCAAAGGCACAGCTGTTCCCACTGCTAATTCACATAGGCGGAGCGTGCACACATTTGTCACGGGGCTTCCACGACAGAGAGGTTCCAGAGAACCGCAGCGCTCTGGGCCTCGTTCACACACAGTGAACAGAAGCTCTTTACCTGTATTATGACCTGGCTGCTTTGTGCCAGCAGTGCAGGAGTTAACTTTATTGCTGAGTTGCTGAGAGCTGGGTCTCTCAGCTGAAGTGGATTTTGTAATCTGATCCTCTATATAGACCCAGTCCTGACTTCAGCTATTGTCAGTGAGCACTTCTACTGCCTGGCTTGGAGGTTGAAGGAGCGTAGTGTTGGAGTTGGAGGTTTATTTACAGAGATTGGTGTCTGCTGTTTTGGTTGCATGTAAAACCTGTTTTCCTTTCTAGTTTATTCCTTCTCTTCCCTTCTCTGTGTTTCCTCTGTGGTTGTGTGAGCATTTGATGAGTTTGAGACTTTTAGTTACCTTGTCTGTTTACCCTGTTGTTTGTTATAGTTACACTGGTGCAGTCCACCTCTTTTGGGGGGAGAGGGGGCCCCTGATAGGGCCAACTCAGGAGTCAGGGATACGCTGGCGGCCCAGGCCTCCTAACCATCATAGGTACCCCTGAGATAAGGGAAAGCCAGGGCCCTTTATTGTGGCAGGGTCAGGTGCGGGTCCCAGTACGCCGTCCTGCCCCTTTATCGCCGTTTACGGCGTGACAACATTAAAATAACAGACGTCATACATGTCGTCATGGCCGTAAATCGCCACCCGCGCATGCGCACTAAAGTGTGGATACCAGACGGCGTACCAATAGGTATGACATATACGCGCCGCTTGTAGCAATCTCCCCGGCAATAGATGGCACATGTGCACCGTATAGCAGGCCCCAAATGACACATCCTCGCAAGCCGCCCACATGTCTCAGCGGGTGAAGGGGAATACCCATGACGTCATATCACCCGTTGGACATTACGGAGGCCCGCAGGAATGTATCAGGATTCCAGCCACAGTGAACATGCGCACATGTTGGGAAGGTCAAGTTAGAAAAAATGTATGGAGAAAGAAACCCCTATGGGGTCCAGAAGAATAGTGCAAAAGCTATATATGTATATCAAAGGAGAGAAAGACATCCCATACCTATAAGCCTAACTAAAGTGATAAGTGCAAAAAGTGACAAGTGCAAAGAGCAATTATAAGCAAATAACAACATAAAAGACAATACCATAGTGTAATCATGGTAGTACAAGGTATATACAAGCCACAAAATATGTGGACTATAAAACAGTGATAGATAATAGAAAGTAGGGAAAATGAAGATCGGTCTCAGGAGCGCAGAAAGAAGACTCGAACACCAGGTTGTATTTGAGCCACAACACGTTTCAATGGATAACACCATCTTCATCAGGTGGGCAGGTTATTAGTGGTGACAAAGAGGCAGTATTTAAATAAACATCAAACAGTTGCAAAGCTATTACAATTACATATGCTAATGTGTAGGTATAATAGATAATTAAAAATAGCCTGTGCACGGTGACACATACACAGAGCATTTAAGAGACAGCAGAGCAAACGCAGCGGGGGGCTATCACATCATACAAACATAATAAAACTAACCTAGGATAAAAAATAAAACAGCTAAATTAATCATAAAAAATAAGCATGAAAAAACAAAAACAAATTATACATACACACATTTATATATATACACCATGTTCCACATTTTTCTCAGATTTTCCTTAATGGTCAGTGCAAATGACAGTCAGTCTAATAAAAGTCATCACCCGTTAGAGTATACATCAAATTTTATTGAAGAAACCTCCCAATGATAACAGTATAATCTCCAAAATGAATAAAAACTCATAATGCACGGTTCCAAATTATTAGGCACAGTAGAATTTCTAAACATTTGATATCTTTTAAAGAACTGAAAATGCTCATTTGTGGAATTTGCAGCATTAGGAGGTCACATTCACTGAACAAAAAAGCTATTTAACTCCAAAACATCCTAACAGGCCAAGTTACATGTTAACATAGGACACTTCTCTGATATCACCTTCACAATTCTTGTATCCATTGAACTTGTGAGTTTTTGGAGAGTTTCTGCTTGTATTTTTTTGCATGAAGTCAGAATATCCTCCGAGAGCTGCTGTTTTGATGTGAACTGCCTCCCACCCTCATAGATCTTTTGCTTGATGATACTCCAAAGGTTCTCTATAGGGTTGAGGTCGGGGGAAGATGGTGGCCACACCATGAGTTTATCTCCTTTTATGCCCATAGCAGCCAATGACTCAGAGGTATTCTTTGCAGCATGAGATGGTGCATTGTCAGCATGAAGATGATTTTGCTACTGAAGGCACATTTCTGCTTTTTATACCATGGAAGAAAGTTGTCAGTCAGAAACTCTATATACTTTGCAGAAGTGATTTTCATACCTTCAGGAACCTTAAAGGGCCCTACCAGCTGTTTCCCCATGATTCTTGCCCAAAACATGACTCCTCCACCTCTTTTCTGACGTCGCAGCCTTGTTAGGACATGGTGGCCATCCACCAACCATCCACTACTCCATCCATCTGGACCATCCAGGGTTGCTCGACACTCATCAGTAAACAAGATTGTTTGAAAATTAGTCCTCATGTATGTCTGGGCCCACTGCAACCGTTTCTGCTTGTGAACAGTTTAGGGGTGGCCGAATAGTAGGTTTATGCACCACAGCAAGCCTTTGAAGGATCCTACACCTTGAGGTTCGAGGGACTCCAGAGGCACCAACAGCTTCAAATATCTGCTGCTTTGTAATTTGTAATGGTATTTTGGCAGCTGCTCTCTTAATCCAATGAATTTGTCTGGCAGAAACATTCCTCATTATGCCTTTATCTGCATGAACTCTGTGCTCTGTTTCAGTCATAAATCTCTTCACAGTATGATGATCACTCTTAAGGTTTCGTGAAATATCTAATGTTTTCATACCGTGTCCAAGGCATTGCACTATTTAACGCTTTTCAGCAGCAGAGAGATCCTTTTTATTTCCCATATTGCTTGAAACCTGTGTCCTGCTTAATAATGTGGAACAACATTTTTAAGTAGTTTTCCTTTAATTAGAATCACCTGGAAAACTAATTGTCACATGTGTTTAAGATTGATTTCAGTGATCCATAGAGCCCTGAGACACAATACCATTCACGAATTTATTTTAAAAACAAAAAAATCTTTATGACACTTAAATCCAATTTGCATAATAATTTGGAACACAGTGTATATATATATATATATATATATATATATATATATAAACATACATACATACACATATACACATGCAAACAAACAAGAAGGAGAAGAGAACCATATCTAGCTTGTCACTTTATCAGGCATAAGATTCAATCCTTCGGGGGCCAACGTACCCAGTTTGAATATCCAGAAACTCTCTTTTTTTATTAGGCTACTGAACCGATCTGCCACGTTATCGGATATGTGATCGATGATTTTTAATTTCAAAGATTTCCAATTTTTTTGGTGCATTATGACAGACTGTAATAAGAAACCATTTTTTATGTTCTGTCGATGTTTATTCAATCTGGCGTGCATCGTTTGTATGGTGCGGCCCACATATTGGAGACCGCAACCGCACTCGATCAGGGAGACTACGTAAGTAGACTGACAGTTAACAGATGAGTGAATTTTAAAAAGGGCGCCTGTTGTATTTGACTTAAATTCCCGTGCTCCATTTACTATGGAAGCACAGCAAAGGCACTTAGGATTCCTGCATGCAAAGCAACCATAGTTCGAAGGTAACTGAGGACCTAGGTATAATGGAGCTAATGTAGTATTACTGGGTGCAATCCTATTGCCTAAGGTTCGATTCTTATGGAAAATTGTTATAGGGTGAGGAGGTATATGTTTCGAAAGTACTGGATCCCCTTTAAGAATAAACCAATATTTTGACAGTAGTTTCCTAACAATTCCATGGGATTGATTAAAGGTGGTGATAAAACTGCACCTACTCAATGACATCTTAGGGGAGGATGACTCTGTGGCTTTCGCTTTGATGCTGTTGATACAATCCTTCTGGGTAAGGCTAGGGTCACATTGCGTTAGGGCAATCCGTCAAGCGCATAGCGCTAGCGGATTGCGCTAACGCAATGCTTCTCTAGGGTCCGCGTTCGGCATCCCCGCTAGCGCAGATCCCCGATCTGCACTAGCGAGGAACGGACCTCGGGCGCGCCGCGGACGCTGCAAGCGGCGTCCGAGGTCCGTCACTCAAATGACACCACATCGCTAGCGCACGCCCAATGTGGTCGGGCGCTAGCGACGCGTTCTCCATTACAGGCTATGGCGGCGTTAACGGACTACGTTAACACCGCGTTATGCCACGATGTAACGTAGTCCGTTAAACGCGGTCACATAACGCAATGTGACCCTAGCCTAACAGGACACAGGTTCCTCAATCTGAGGATGGTGCAGGTTCCAGCGGTCGGAACCCACCAAGCAGTAAGTTACGGCATCACCTCGCCTGTGAATAGGTGATAACTTGTTTTCATTGGACATCCCCTGTAAGGAATGGAGCATGCTAGCAGTGAAGGAGGGAGGAAGCACTGGGTACAAGGCAAATGTTACTATTGGAGGCTGTATTAGGGCATGTGAGTAGCAGACACTTCATCAGGATGACTTCGCCCCCACATGACTCTGACTGGTGTCAAAATAAACCTTAATTAGGACCTTGACTGCCATAGAAAATCCACAGCACTGTGATTGCACCTCCCTCTCCTTCTCTCTACACCAACTAGGTGCTGTGGTTGCTACTGACTGTGGTGTAAATGGGCTTAAGCTGCCAGGATCAGGGCTAGCTCCACTGCCGGCAGCTGGGGCAGAAGCGGGTTGTATAATACACCAGTACGACTGCTGCACATCTCGTAGGTGCCCTGACAGCACCAGCCTGATGAAAATGTGCATTATAGCGTGGGTTCTGGAACCTGACTGCGATGTACTGTACATGTTAGATGTTTCTCGGGAACCAATGTAAGTAATCAGTATAAGCAGTTATCCCTTAAAGGTAATCTGTCAGCATGTTTTGTTATGTAATCTGAGAGCAGCATGATGTAGGAGAAGAGAGTCTGATTCCGATGATGTGTCAATTAATGGGCTGTGTTTTGCTGCTTCAATACAATCAGTGTTTTCTCAGCAGAAGATTATCACTACAGGACTAGGTGTCTCGTGTCTCCTAGTCTAACCACTGTCCCCAGCACTGATTAGCAGCTTTCTGTCAATATACAGTGTACACAGTAAGCAGACCATCAGTGGTGTGGATGGGGTTATACACAGCTCAACATCTGAGCTCTGCTAGATCTGCTGAAGAGAAAACTGTGATTCTATCCCAACTGCTGCACCTAGAAAACTAAGTGATACATTGCTGGAATCAGAATTTATGTCCCTACATCATGGTGCTGTCAGATTGCATAGCAAAAACTTGTTGACGGATTCCCTTTAAGGCCCAGTTGTAATATCACTGTAGCACTATCACTAGATGTGACCTCCCTATACCGGTATACCTGCTGCTGTGATTCTGCAGAAGTGTTATTCACAAAACTGCTGTATACGTGTACATCTCCTGAATGGTATTACTGCATATCTTCTATAGATATAAAAGTGAGGTTCTTAGCGCACATTTTGAGCAAATTGTGCGAGCCCATCTGCCAACGACAAGGCGACCTCTTCAGATGGGACCTACACTAACCTAACACTAACTTATTAACTAACGGGACTCTGCCTCACAAATCTGTTATTATTATTACTACACTTTTTATTATTTATTAAAAATGTACCTTTTATCAATTACTTTTTGATTTATTAGTTTTATCATTTTTATTACTCTTGTGACTCTAATAATGATATTACTAAGGTCCCTATGTCTAAAGCTTTTGATCCAGAAGAAGGCAAAAACCCCAAGACACATTCAGCCAATTTGTGTCACTGGGGAAAAATTCCTTCTCGACCCCGGGAAAAGGCGATCAGTCCTAGAACCCTGGATCAAACCTAATTATGTTATTACTAGGTATCTAACTAATATTAGAGTGCTAATTCTACCACTACTATAGTTATTATTATAATGTATAGGGGTTTGTTCTTTTTATAGATTTGATCTCTATTATTTATGTCCTGCTATCTTATTACAGTACTATTCTAACTTTTCTATAACTATTTCACATTACGGTACTAATTGAGCTATGACTATAATTATTGTAATTTTAGGTTCTTGTCTTTTTATAGCTATAACTATTTTATATTCTATAATTAATACTGCTATTTTATGACTGTATTATTCTATCTTTTCTATTAACATTAATACTACCTTATTCTTACACTGTTGATCCAGAAGAAGGCAAAAACCCCAGGACACATTCAGCCAATTTGTGTCACTGGGGAAAAATTCCTTCTTGACCCCAAGAAAAGGCGATCAGTCCTAGAACCCTGGATCACACTGCTATTCCACCTACTACTATTACTACTGTCAATTTATTACTATTTTATGACTTTCTTATTATCACTAATATAATTACTCTTGTTAGTCTAATGCTGATATCTTGCCACTATGTTGCTATTATGCTGCTATTATTATTTCTAGTGTTTTTTATACTTACCGGCCGATAATGCCAATGTATCGGCAGAGGGGTCCCAGCAGGATGGTCCACATGATGTTCTTCCATGTCATGGGAGAGGCTTGGCTGACTTGGTGGTGGAAGTTGTGCGGCCTGGTCCTGCTTCTTTGTGTGCTGCTTCTCGGGAGCCTAATGTCCAGTTTGATCTTCTTTGCCGCCATCTCATCTTCATGCTTCTCTTCTTTCTCGTCCTCCTCCTCGTCCAGATAGGCCAGCATTTCTCTCAGCGTCACTTCTTCTTCCCTCTTCCTTTCCTCCCTGGCTCGGATGCTTATGGGTGGAGCAGGCCGTTCTTCGTCCCTTACAGCAAACCTTCTCTGGGCTTCTGGGTTGGTTGGCATGAGGCGCTAGGAAGAGCAGAGATGAAGTTAGAAGGATGACTAGGAATATCCGAGTACATAACTACCTGTACTTAGTTTTCTCACTGACCTCCTTCTTGTAGAGGGGTGACGGGAGAAGCTTGATACAATACGCCAGTCTTCTCAGTTGCTCCTCAGGTGTGACGTAAACTGGAGAAAACACAACCAGATATTAGAATCAATCCTAACCGTACAAAGAGGATGTGATAGAGCGCCACTGCTGAAACGTACTAAGCGACACTCAGGAAATAAGCGTAAAAGAGCTACAAACTTGTATTTACGACTGTCAGAAGGGGCTCACTGATAGATTCTCAGTTAGTTAATTCTGCAGCCAGCAATAGATGGCAGAGCTCAGAGATAATAGGAAGCAAATAATGGAAATTGTTTAATGAAACTCCACTGCAAAAATAATTTTTACCACAAAATACACGCTTTTAAGTAAAAACTAAAATGCCCCCAAAGATAGACAACCCCTATAAAGTAAAGCTCCAGATGCCCATCCAACAGCAGTGTAGAGAACGGTCAGTTATCACAGACTGATGGAAGCTACCTGATCCAGCGCTGGCAGAATACCCGGTCCACATGGTGACCGCTGATATCTTCTCTGAGAAAATGTATCCAAATCCTATAAGACATCAGGAATAGTCAGCAGGGGTTTAGGTAATTGATTCATATTTATTTTATCATATATTCAGGGGCAGGGAAGGGCAACATTGGGAAATATATGGGATATTGGCGGTTACATATGTGAGCTTCATTACAGGGGTATTTTCAGGTGGAACAAGTTATCGCCTTATACATGGGATCAGTGATGACTTATAGATCAGTGGGGTCCGTCCGCTGGAAATTCCCGCCATCACCAGAACTTTTATCCCCATTAGAAGGTATAGGAGGCGCACATGCTCCCCTGCTGCTCCATTCATCCTCTCTGGGGCCTGCACGAGCTGTACTCGTCGCTCTCTGGCAGTCCCGGTGGTCGGGGGAGGTACTGCCGCTGCCTTCTAATGGGATACCAGTGCCCTGTTCTGGTTATTGGTGCGGTTCCCAGTGGTCGGACTCTGATCTTATCCCGCAGATAGGTGATAACTTGTCCCAATGGGATCACCCCTTTAGTATGTGGTATATATGGAGGACGGGATATCATGCAGAGTACTAGCAATACTACACTGCGGGCCATCATGTGTGTGTGCCGGGGACATTCCCCATGGAGGAGCAGATCGGAGGGTAAATATCGGGATCTTGTCTCTGGATCGATCCAGATGGGAGAGGTCACGAGTTCCGGCCTCACCCACTGGTATCTCACCACATCATGTGTTGGGGGAAATAATAACTTGGTAATGATCAGATTTATCAGAAAGTGTCAGTTGTGGTCTGTGAGTGCGTGTGATGGATGTGGGGTCCGTCCGGTGCATTATCTCACGTGTTATACCTGGAATCTCGCACTGACTGCAGGTGTCTGTCTTCACACTCGGATGAGATGTAACAAACTGACTTTATTTTTTCAAATTCAAACTGACCAATCCTACTGGTTGTTGATGACTGCAGTTACCATGGTGACAGAAGTATCTGAAGATTTAAAGGGACAGGACACTGTTATAGTGCTATAGTACGTTTTACTATAAAGTTCATCAAATACTGGATATTACGTGGCTCTGTTCAGATAATGTGGGGGGCAAATATATCTCTTCATAAATTACATAGATTCATTTAGAGGATCTGCAGAGGTATATGGGGGTACAATAACTTGTGCTGAAAATTGAATGTGTATAAAGAAGGCTGATAACGTAATTAATGCAAAAAGGAAGAAAGTGATCTCAAGCGACAAAATATCAAGGTGAAAAATGTTGTACCGCTCTGACAAAAATTAAGAGACCACTGCAAAATTTTCAATTTGTCTGATTTTTCTCTTTGTAGGTACTGTATATTTTTGAGTAAAATGTAAATTGTTCTTTTAGTCTATAAACTACTGACAATATGTCTCCGAAGTTCCAGGCAATAAATTTTGTATTTATTTTCTGAAAATGAGAAATGGTCAAAATAACAAAAAAAACGCATTGCTTGCACACCTCAAATAATGCAAAAAAAACAAAACAAGTTCATAATCATTTAGAAACAACAATACTAATGTTTTAATCACAGCTTTCAGGCGTCTTGGCATGCTTTCCATCTGTCTTTCACACTGCTTTTGGGTGACCTTATTCCACTTCTGGTAAAAATTGTAAGCAGTTCTTCTTTGTTTGATGGTTGTGACTATCCATCTTCCTCTTGATTACATTCCAGAGGTTTTCAATGATGTTTAGGTCTGGAGATTGGGCTGCACATGACAGGGATTTGATGTGGTGGTCCTTCATCCACACCTTTATTGACCTAGCTGTGTGGCATGGCCATTGTCCTGCTGGAAAAAACAGTCCTCAAAGTTGGGGAACATTGCCTGAGCAGAAGGAATCAACTGTTTTTACAGGACAACCTTGTTTAATTGCTTGCTTAATTCATACGTCCTTCACAAAGATTAACCTGCCCAATTCCAGCCTTGCTGAAGCATCCCCAGATCATCACCCATCCTCCACCAAATTTCACAGTGGGTGCAAGACTCTGTGGCTTGTACGCCTCTCCAGGTCTCCATCTAACCATTAGATGACCAGGTGTTGGGCAAAGCTGAAAATTAGACTCATCAGAGAAGATTACCTTACTCCAGTCCTCTATGGTCCAATCCTTATGGTCTTTGGCAACCTTCAACCTGGGGGCCCTCAGCCTCAGGACATTACGTGACACAGTGGGAAAGGGGGCCCTCAGCCTCAGGACATTACGTGACACAGTGGGGAAGGGGGCCCTCAGCCTCAGGACATTACGTGACACAGTGGGAAAGGGGGCCCTCAGCCTCAGGACATTACGTGACACAGTGGGGAAGGGGGCCCTCAGCCTCAGGACATTATGTGACACAGTGGGGAAGGGGCCCTCAGCCTCAGGACATTATGTGACACAGTGGGGAAGGGGCCCTCAGCCTCAGGACATTACGTGACACAGTGGGGAAGGGGCCCTCAGCCTCAGGACATTATGTGACACAGTGGGGAAGGGGTCCTCAGCCTCAGGACATTACGTGACACAGTGGGGAAGGGGGCCCTCAGCCTCAGGACATTACGTGACACAGTGGGGAAGGGGCCCTCAGCCTCAGGACTTTACATGACACAGTGGGGAAGGGGGCCCTCTGGTATTTGACCCCTTCATGACATCCGCCTTACATGTATGGAGTATGTTAGATGCCACGGTCAATCTCTGACAGCTGCATTTAACATGTGGCGCCGACATGCGTGTGCATCATTCTTTTGCCCGTCGGCGCACCTGTTATGTGATCGCGGGTCACCGATGGATTGCCATGACAACAAGGGGTGAGCTGATGACCCCTGTGCCTGTCATTACGGAGCTCCTGTGAAACCCCACAGGAGACTGTGATTTCTGCAATATACAGCGATGCTCTGGCATCACTCTATATAGCACAGGCGATCAGACTATCGCATCTTTAAGTCCCCGAAGGGCAATAACAATAACAGTGAAAATGTAAAAAAAAAAAATTAAAAAATACCTTAAAGTTCAAATTATCCCCCTTGTACCCCATTGAAAATAAAGATGTTTAAAAAATGTAAAAATTCAGCTCTATCAAAATATAAAAACAATTAACCCAGTAAACACCGTAAGGCTATGTTCACACATTGCGTTTTTACTGCGTTTTGCAGCGTTTGTTTGCACTACATATTGCTTTCAATAGGTGAAAAACACTACTAAAACGCTGAAAATTGCTACAAGAAGTGACATGAGGCATTTTGCAAAACCTATGGTTTTGTACAAAATACTGAGGACAAAAAAATCAAGCTGTGTGCGTGAGATTTCTGAAATGTCATAGACTTTGCTGCTACTGTAAAACGCAGCTGAAAATTTGCATTAAAAACGAAGCAAAACGCACCGTGTGAACGGAGCCTAATCAGAGAAAAATTCAAGAATGTGAAATTTCCTTTTTTCTGGTTGCCACAATTCCACAAAAACGCTGTAACAAGCGATCAAAAAGTCACATGTATCCTAAAATTGTACTAATAAAAACGTCATCTAGCCCTGCAAAAAATAAGCTATCACACAGCTCCATCAGCCGAAAAATAGAAACATTACTGGTCTCATAAGATGGTGACACAAAAACATTTTTTTCTCTAATTTCTATTTATTTTCACTACTAAAATAATTAAAAAAAAATAGACGCTTGGTTTCGCCGTCTTCATACTGATGAGCAGAATGATATTGCAAGGTCATTTTTATCACAAAATGCTAACCGTAAAAACAATTAAAATCAAAAAAGTCAGAATTTATGGGGGATTTTTTCACAATTTCACTGAACTTGGAATTTGTTTCCCTTTTTCAGGTACACTATGTGTAAAAATCAATGGTGTCATTCAAAAGTACAACTCGTCCTGCAAAAAACAAGCCCTCATATGTCTATATCAGACCTGGGGAAAGTGAGGCCCATGGGCCACATCCGGCCCTCTGACTGTCTCAGTCCGGCCCACGTACCAAGACAGCCGTGGGGCTGGAAATCAGAGGTCCATGGGCCGCACAGTGCCCGCCCGCTCGCTGTCTCTCCATCTGTGGCTCTGCGCTGCGCCGCTGACTCCTGGTGGAGGAGGGGCCTCCAGCCAATTCCTCCACCAATCAGCATGTGAAACAGCAGACACAATGACGTCACTTCATCATGTCAGGGAATGTGCGCCAGGGAACGGGACCGAGGTGAGTATGTGGGGTTCATTTTTTTCTCTCGTGTGTATGGGCTATTTGAGTGGGCATGGAGAGGCTATGGAGGTGGGACATGATGCTGCCCACATGGGGTGACATAGTGCTGCACATGGGAGGGTGACATGGTGCTGTACATAGGGGGGTGACATGCTGCACATGGTGCTACATATAGAGGCGACATACTGCACATGGGGAGGCTATGGGGGCGACATGCAGTGTATATGGGGAGGCTGTGTGGGGCTCATACAGTATATGGGGAGGCTGTGTGGGGCTCATACAGTATATGGGGAGGCTGTGTGGGGCTCATGCAGTATATGGGGGGGCTGTGTGGGGCTCATACAGTATATGGGGAGGCTGTGTGGGGCTCATACAGTATATAGGGAGGCTGTGTGGGGCTCATACAGTATATGGGGTGGCTGTGTGGGGCTCATACAGTATATGGGGAAGCTGTGTGGGGCTCATACAGTATATGGGGAGGCTGTGTGGGGCTCATACAGTATATGGGGAGGCTGTGTGGGGCTCATACAGTATATGGGGAGGCTGTGTGGGGCTCATACAGTATATGAGGAAGCTGTGTGGGGCTCATACAGTATATGAGGAGGCTGTGTGGGGCTCATACAGTATATGGGGAAGCTGTGTGGGGCTCATACAGTATATGAGGAGGCTGTGTGGGGCTCATACAGTATATGGGGAAGCTGTGTGGGGCTCATACAGTATATGGGGAGGCTGTGTGGGGCTCATACAGTATATGAGGAGGCTGTGTGGGGCTCATACAGTATATGAGGAGGCTGTGTGGGGCTCATACAGTATATGGGGAGGCTGTGGGGGGCTCATACAGTATATGGGGGAGGCTGTGTGGGGCTCATACAGTATATGGGGGGGCTGTGTGGGGCTCATACAGTATATGGGGAGGCTGTGTGGGGCTCATACAGCATATGGGGAGGCTGTGTGGGGCTCATACAGTATATGAGGAAGCTGTGTGGGGCTCATACAGTATATGGGGTGGCTGTGTGGGGCTCATACAGTATATGGGGTGGCTGTGTGGGGCTCATACAGTATATGGGGAGGCTGTGGGGGGCTCATACAGTATATGGGGTGGCTGTGTGGGGCTCATACAGTATATGGGGAGGCTGTGGGGGGCTCATACAGTATATGGGGGAGGCTGTGTGGGGCTCATACAGTATATGGGGAGGCTGTGTGGGGCTCATACAGTATATGGGGGAGGCTGTGTGGGGCTCATATGTAGCGCCCCCACTGCCGCAGGGCCGAGGGGTACCCGGTACCGGGCCTCTGAGTCTCTGCTCCGGGGTTGTCACGGCGGCTAGGCCCCGGTCCGTGACCCTGCCGCGGGGCGCACAGTTAATAACAGGTGTGGATGATGTAGATGGGGGGTGAGGCTGTGGTGGTGCGGTGCAGTAAATAACGAGGACACCAGGTTGCAGTCTCTTTACCTCTTTACTGAAGATCTCTGGGTCCTCAGTCCAGAATACGGTTCACCAGGCTGCGCAAGTCCGGCCGGTCCAATGGCACTTCCAGAGTTCTCCTCACAGGTGGAAATCGGTGCCTTCCTTCTAGCGCTATGTGTTGTGGTCCTTCCCTGCTGTGCTTACGGAAAGTCCCCACAACCGTTGTGTCTGTTTCTTAAGTTCCCTCACAACTCGATTAAATGATGTTCTTCTAATCCTCCGTCCCTCCCTGATGTTCTGGTAGGAACAGCACCCGTTTGACGGGTAGGCTCGGAGCTCTTCCGGGACTCTAGAGTCGCCCCTCTCCACAGGTTGCCCCCCAAGACTGCATAGGTGATATGTGTTAGACAGCCCGCCTTAAACTGACTGTCCTGCCGCTGTTTAGAGTATTGCTTGAAGCTGATTGTTATGATACTCCCTCGGCGTTCCGGCCACCGGTAATGCGCCTCAGTAGGGTGTTGCTCCGGTCTTACAGCACGACCCCTACTGGTATTTCTCCTTTTGCTTGATCTCGTTTCTCACTCAGCACAATCTATCTCGCTTCTAATCCTTCCTTGGGCACCGCCGCTACCCGGAGCAGGCGCGGTCCCGTTACGTTCATTCAAGTTGCCAAGCCTCTGTCAGGATCCCACCCCTGACAGAGACCCTACTGTATCTTCCCCCACAACACCCTCTGCCACAAGGTGTTGCCTGGTTCCAACCCAGTCAGCTTTCTCATCTAACTTCCTGCCTGACCCCCAGTTTACCCACTATGGTGGGGAGTGGCCTAATGAATAGAACCCTTAGCTCCCCCCGGAGGCCCAGCTGTGAAATGTATTGGTGTCTGTGATACCTGGTCAGATGAACTCCTTCAGTGCCATCGGACGCACCATGGCTCCCCATAGTGGCGGAGCCACAGTACTGCAACGACCAGGACTCTGGGGCGCTGCACTCCCCCCTGGTTAAACACAGTACTCCGGGACTGGGAAGAAAACAACAATACAAGTTAGCAAAAAGACATACAGTTTCGTTGAGTGTAATAACAATAAGTATACTTGAACAGGCTTCCCTTTATGGGAGGTAAGGACACTTGAACGTTACAAAACATGGTTAAATATCATAGCAACATGCTATAAATAACTTTTCTTACCCAACCGGGTATTCTACTAAGTGCAAAACTGTTGAACAATAATTTAACATTGCCTTTAAGGACATACACTCTAAATCCACTAAAGACCTTCCTATAATCACATTATAAGGTAATTTAACTTTTTCATTCTCCTTCTTTAAATCTGCAGGACCGCCTGTCCTAACGGCGCCAGACCTACTGCCTCTCCTTTCAATTACAGGACCGCCCCGTTCAGCCAGGGCCTACTGCCTTTTCAACTACTATACACAGTATAGAACATAACATTACTTTCAGTTTAAGAGCACTGAGCCATCTCTACATGACTCCTATGAGGACTCAGGGTTTACCTTCTATCCTAACTATCTATCAACATTATCAAAACATTTTCTATTGAACATTAAGCCTTCTCATTATCTTTCTTTCTATCATGCATGCTGGACACCACGTCTATCCCTACGGGCCCACTGCATCCTTCTTCTATCTTTCACCTTTTTCTTCTCAGAGAACATCATCAGTATTTCTTCACAATTAACTAGTTGAATACATATAACTTACTCATGTAAACATTATCATCACTTTCTTTCATCAAAACATTATTGCTACCTGTCTTAAAGCAATATCACCGTTTAAGCGCGACAATTGAACATCCCCTTTAAGAGAGGACCAAGTCTCTATGAGGTAGCGTGTCTTCTCAAGCTACCAGTCCATACTCAGCAAAGGTTCCAGTGTGGTATCTTCACAAAGAGTCCTTCTTTTATGTAAAACCAGTAAGAAGCCCCTTTAAGAAGGTGCAAACTATTTACAAGAAGTTTGTATCATGCATTGTTCATGATCCAGCAGTTCTTTCAGCGATGAATAAACAGGAAACAAAACAAAAAGCAGAAGAAGGGACCCCGGGTAAACAAAGGGATCCCTTTAAGAATAACCCAGGTCGGGTTTAAAGTAGCAAAAAGCAGGGAAACAAACAGTTAACTATGTACTGTTTCAGGTTTCCGAGGTTTAGTTGGACGGCTTCCAGGGCTGCACCTGGCACTTAACCCTTCCTGCAGGGGCGTAACTACCGCGGTCGCAGCGGTCGCCATTGCGACCGGGCCCCGCAGGTCAGGGGCCCCGGGCCGGCAGGTCTGAGCAGGGCCAGGCTGGCCATCGGGCACTTCTGGCAAATGCCAGAAGAGCCGATGCCAGTAGTGGGCCGCTGCACTGTTCCTCCCCCGGAACCCCCCCAGTGCCGCCGCCGCCGCCGCATTTAACTATACCGGCGTCTATGACACCGGTATAGTTCAATGCAATGATGGGAGGAGAGAGCGTCACCTGACGCTCCCTCTCCCATCATTCCCCGCTCTGCCTCTGACAGTACACTGCGGGTGCGCGATGACGTCATATCATCGCGCACCTGCAGTGTCCTGGGCAGACTGCAGCCGCCAGGAGCAGCGCGGGCAAAAGGAAAGGTGAGGAGAGTTTTTTTTTTTTTTTTCTTTTTAACCGGACTGTGGGGCCATTATCGGGGGGGGGGGGGATGAGATGAGATGTGGGCTGTGCTCTATATACCCCTGTGCGGGCTGTGCTGTATATACCCCTGTGGGGGCTGTGCTGTATATATCCCTGTGCGGGCTCTGCTGTATATATCCCTGTGCGGGCTCTGCTGTATATACCACTGTGCGGGCTCTGCTGTATATACCACTGTGCGGGCTCTGCTGTATATACCACTGTGCGGGCTCTGCTGTATATAACACTGTGCGGGCTGTGCTGTATATACCACTGTGCGGTCTCTGCTGGATATACCACTGTGCGGTCTGTGCTGGATATACCACTGTGCGGTCTGTGCTGGATATACCACTGTGCGGTCTGTGCTGGATATACCACTGTGCGGTCTGTGCTGGATATACCACTGTGCGGTCTGTGCTGGATATACCACTGTGCGGTCTGTGCTGGATATACCACTGTGCGGTCTGTGCTGGATATACCACTGTGCGGTCTGTGCTGGATATACCACTGTGCGGTCTGTGCTGGATATACCACTGTGAGGGCTGTGCTGGATATACCACTGTGCGGTCTGTGCTGGATATACCACTGTGCGGTCTGTGCTGGATATACCACTGTGCGGGCTGTGCTGGATATACCACTGTGCGGTCTGTGCTGGATATACCACTGTGCGGTCTGTGCTGGATATACCACTGTGCGGTCTGTGCTGGATATACCACTGTGCGGTCTGTGCTGGATATACCACTGTGCGGTCTGTGCTGGATATACCACTGTGAGGGCTGTGCTGGATATACCACTGTGCGGTCTGTGCTGGATATACCACTGTGCGGTCTGTGCTGGATATACCACTGTGCGGGCTGTGCTGGATATACCACTGTGCGGTCTGTGCTGGATATACCACTGTGCGGTCTGTGCTGGATATACCACTGTGCGGTCTGTGCTGGATATACCACTGTGCGGGCTGTGCTGGATATACCACTGTGCGGGCTGTGCTGGATATACCACTGTGCGGGCTGTGCTGGCACCCAACACCATGTTGCAGTGCAGGAGATTCCTGCAACAGTCCGAGGCGTATCTAGGGGAAGCGGGGCGGGGGAAGGTGGGGGGGTTGCGGGGGCGGGGGAAGGTGGGGGGGTAGGGGGGGGGCCCCATTTGGAAGTTCGCACCGGGGCCCATAACTTTGTAGTTACGCCACTGCCTTCCTGGCCTGGGAAAAGTGAGGTCCAGGGCTACACCCAGTGCTGGACAAACGCCGTTAATCCGTCTTTCATGTACGGTTAAATCATGCGCAGCTATGGGGGTCCGCGCAGCTTGAGTATGGGCATTTGCTGCAGCAGAGGTAGCGGCTGCTGCAAGATCAGTCACTGGAACGGAGTCAGCAGCTGTGGCACTAGCAGTCACTGGAGGGGTGTCGGTCGTCAGGGCAGGGTCGTCTTTCATACCTTATTCAGATGCGGTCCCTCCGATGCCAGTCTGCTCCGTCTCCGCTGGGGTCTGGAACGCTGGTTGCGGGGCCTTGTGCTGCGGCGTTGTCATCTCTGCATGCAGCATACCGCTTTCCGGCAGGGCCTTGCTTTCCAGCTTCGGGCCAAGCGAGGCTGCCGACAGATGTCTGGTGAGGCTCCTGATGATGGCCTTCTTCCACCCGGCCTCAGTGCTCAGCTGCGTCTGCATTTGTTGGTGGGTCAGCTCGCCCGCTCCGGCCTGCAGGAGGTCAGCGGCAATTGCGGAGGTCTGGCTGCGGTGCCTCTCCGGGTAGCTGGGGGAGTCCTCGGCTCCGACCCCACGCTCCGGCTCCAGGCGGCTGGCCATGGCGTCCTCCATGTCGCAGACTTCTTCTTCCTGGTCCTTTTCCCGCTCTCTCCTTCGTGGGCGGTTTCGTTTTCTGTGTCTCTGCCCACCATTGAGGATCAGGAGGCGGATCTCGGCTGCTGACGGACACGTCCTCAAGGGGCCGAGATATTTAGACTGGGCGGCCATTGTCTTTCGCGCTCTTCAGCTTGTTCACGCCCACTTCCACGCCCTTCTTCTCCTGCGCTCTCCTTAGCGCTGTAATGGCGGCGGTTTTGTCGCGAACTTTTGGCGGCAAGTGACAATCCACAGTCTTTGCAATAAAGTACAGTCCAAGCACAGTAAATCACAGTTCCAAGGCACACATGACCTGATTCTTCAGGCTTAAGTAGATCCTGTTCGTGACGCCAAGTTGTAGCGCCCCCACTGCCGCAGGGCCGAGGGGTACCCGGTACCGGGCCTCTGAGTCTCTGCTCTGGGGTTGTCACGGCGGCTAGGCCCCGGTCCGTGACCCTGCCGCGGGGCGCACAGTTAATAACAGGTGTGGATGATGTAGATGGGGGGTGAGGCTGTGGTGGTGCGGTGCAGTAAATAACGAGGACACCAGGTTGCAGTCTCTTTACCTCTTTACTGAAGATCTCTGGGTCCTCAGTCCAGAATACGGTTCACCAGGCTGCGCAAGTCCGGCCGGTCCAATGGCACTTCCAGAGTTCTCCTCACAGGTGGAAATCGGTGCCTTCCTTCTAGCGCTATGTGTTGTGGTCCTTCCCTGCTGTGCTTACGGAAAGTCCCCACAACCGTTGTGTCTGTTTCTTAAGTTCCCTCACAACTCGATTAAATGATGTTCTTCTAATCCTCCGTCCCTCCCTGATGTTCTGGTTGGAACGGCACCCGTTTGACGGGTAGGCTCGGAGCTCTTCCGGGACCCTAGAGTCGCCCCTCTCCACAGGTTGCCCCCCAAGACTGCATAGGTGATATGTGTTAGACAGCCCGCCTTAAACTGACTGTCCTGCCGCTGTTTAGAGTATTGCTTGAAGCTGATTGTTATGATACTCCCTCGGCGTTCCAGCCACCGGTAATGCGCCTCAGTAGGGTGTTGCTCCGGTCTTACAGCACGACCCCTACTGGTATTTCTCCTTTTGCTTGATCTCGTTTCTCACTCAGCACAATCTATCTCGCTTCTAATCCTTCCTTGGGCACCGCCGCTACCCGGAGCAGGCGCGGTCCCGTTACGTTCGTTCAAGTTGCCAAGCCTCTGTCAGGATCCCACCCCTGACAGAGACCCTACTGTATCTTCCCCCACAACACCCTCTGCCACAAGGTGTTGCCTGGTTCCAACCCAGTCAGCTTTCTCATCTAACTTCCTGCCTGACCCCCAGTTTACCCACTATGGTGGGGAGTGGCCTAATGAATAGAACCCTTAGCTCCCCCCGGAGGCCCAGCTGTGAAATGTATTGGTGTCTGTGATACCTGGTCAGATGAACTCCTTCAGTGCCATCGGACGCACCATGGCTCCCCATAGTGGCGGAGCCACAGTACTGCAACGACCAGGACTCTGGGGCGCTGCACATACAGTATATGGGGAGGCTGTGTGGGGCTCATACAGTATATGGGGAGGCTGTGTGGGGCTCATACAGTATATGGGGAAGCTGTGTGGGGCTCATACAGTATATGGGGGAGGCTGTGTGGGGCTTATGCCACATATAAGGGGCTGTTGGGGGCTCATACGATATACAGAAGGGGCTGTTCAAACGATATATAGGGGGACGTCAGCATACTTAATTCTGCTCATTATTAAGTGATACAATGAATATTAACAAAATTATCAAAAGTATAATAATTATAATATATTAAAATTGAGCAGAATTAATTTCGGCCTATTGGTTCGGCCCTCCACAACAGTCACGGTCTGTCATGTGGCCCCTTGGGAAAATTAATTGCCCACCACTGGTCTATATGGACATAAAAATAAAAAATGATGGCTCTTGAAAAAATGGAAGTACAAAATTAGAGCTCAAAACTGGAAAATGTCCCCTGAAATTTCCCATGAAAGGGTTAACAAAATTAATAAAGGGGATGGGGGAACTACAATACCCAGAGAGATTAGCAAAATTAGGATTATTTAGTTTAGAAAAAAGATGAGGGGCGATCTAATAACCATGTGTAAGTATATAAGGGGACAATACAAATATGTCTCCGAGGGTCTGTTTATACCAAGGAAGGTGCCGGTCACAAGGGGCATTCTCTGCGTCTGGAGGAGAGAAAGTTTTTCCACCAACATAGAAGAGGATTCTTTACTGTTAGGGCAGTGAGAATCTGGAATTCCTTGCCTGAGGAGGTGGTGATCGAGAACTCAGTCGAGGGGTTCAAGAGAGGCCTGGATGTCTTCCTGGAGAGTAACAATGTTGTATCTTACAGTGATTAGGTTCTTTAGAAGGACGTAGATCTGGGGATTTATTCTGACGGAATATAGGCTGAACTGGATGGACAAATGTCTTTTTTCGGCCTTGCTAACTATGTTACTATATGTTACATTAATGAACTATTTCCTATTAGTAATGTACCATACACAGACATATTTTGAGATCCGTCAGTACAGTAAATCTATAGGAAGCCTGATGTCATTATGTCAGGAGCTTGACCTGTATTTTCTTTTCTACTCACATCTATCTTTTCCTTGCCATAGTGAGCCGACCGCAGACAATCTAACGGGTGAGTTCAATTTTGAGATCTCAGCCTCAGAATTGTGAGTAGTGCCCCTGTTTCCATTATTAATAATGATCATTCATGTTTTTATAGATGGGATGTCATTGTTTTCTTGATGTTCCACATTAGGAACAGGGTTCTCTACATCTTCAATCGTGAGGTTTAGGGTTCGTTCACACGGCCATCGATTCTCTCATGTAAATGAATTGGTCCGATTATGGTAATGTCACTCGGCTCAAACTCTCCCCGCTTTGTCGTTGAGTTTATCTGTATTGGCGCGCTGTGCACAGTGATACAGTTATATGTAGTGTGGCTCCAGGTGGGCTCCTCAGAGCGGGGGGGCCGGGGCAACAGCACCCTCTGCCCCCTATCGCTAGTTACACTACTGCACGCACCTATAGACTTGTACGGGTACGTGTCATCCGAATATCGGATACACTTGCATCAAGCTGCCATTAATAATTGCACATCTGCACTATCCCATAGTAGAACACTGGGCCCAGTGCTATCCGATACAACATCACATAGCTCTCGGCCGTGTTATACGCTCGTGTGAGCGAGTCCATAAAATATAGTTCCTGGTCTGTGTGGGGAGCTGCTTATTAGGCCTCATCTGCACTGACATGTTTTCGTCAGTAATTTGAAGAATAAATGTGACTCTTTCTATTATATTCTGTGTAGCTTCAGCTCTGGGTTTTGTCTTACAAATTCCAACGCTAAATGGTGACCAAATATGAAAGTGTGAATGAGGCCTAGCTCTGCATTAGTCTCGTGTCCTGCTCCGTCTTCTTTATTTCCATATCAGTACTGGAGCCGGTGCTGTAAAATGACATTACATTCTACAGTGTTGGGTTCTGTACTGGTAATTGGCGTCTAGGAGAGCTATAAGCCTGGAGGCTGGGGGGCTGTGTATATATATATCTATATATATATCTATATATATAATTGTCTAAGGGTTTAATTGTCTGTCTGTCCTGGAAATCCCGACTCTCTGGTTGAGGCCTCCAGGCCTCGACCAATCAGCGACGGGCACAGTCTGCCACGAATTCTGGAATCATCATTGTCCTCCACTGCTGTCAAGTGCCGCCATTGTGTAGGGTGCGTGCCTGCGTCTCCCTGTATGGGCGGCATCTCCCTGTGTGGGGCGGTGTCTTCGTCAAGTGCCGCCAATGATGTCTCCCTGTGTGTGTGTGTGCGGTGCGTGCCTGTGGCCCCCTGTATGGGCGGCATCTCCCTGTGTGGGGCGGCATCTCCTCCCTGTGTGGGGCGGCGTCTCCTCCCTGTGTGGGGCGGCGTCTCCTCCCTGTGTGGGGCGGCGTCTCCTACCTGTGTGGGGCAGCATCTCCTCCCTGTGTGGGGCGTCGTCTCCTCACTGTGTGGGGTGGCGTCTCCTCCCTGTGTGGGGCAGCACCACGCGCACCACGCAGGGAGACACACGCACGCGCCCCACGCAGGGTGACGCAGGCAAGCGCCCCACGCAGGGAGATGCTGGCACGAGCCCCACACAGGGAGACGCAAGCACGCGCCCCACTCAGGAACACGCACCACACAGGGAGACGCTGCCCCACGCACCACACAGGGAGAAGACACCGCCCCACACAGGGAGGAGACGCCGCCCCACATAGGGAGGAGACGCCGCCCCACACAGGGAGGAGACGCCGCCCCACACAGGGAGGAGACGCTGCCCCACACAGGGAGATGCCGCCCATACAGGGGGCCGCAGGCACGCACCGCACACACACAGGGAGACATCATTGGCGGCACTTGACGAAGACACCGCCCCACACAGGGAGATGCCGCCCATACAGGGAGACGCAGGCACGCACCCTACACAATGGCGGCATTTGACAGCAGTGGAGGACAATGATGATATGGAAATAAAGAAGACGGAGCGGGACACAAGACTAATGCAGAGCTAGGCCTCATTCACACTTTCATATTTGGTCACCATTTAGCGTTGGAATTTGTAAGACAAAACCCAGAGCTGAAGCTACACAGAATATAATAGAAAGAGTCACATTTATTCTTCAAATTACTGACGAAAACATGTCAGTGCAGATGAGGCCTAATAAGCAGCTCCCCACACAGACCAAGAACTATATTTTATGGGCTCGCTCTCACGAGCGTATAACACGGCCAAGAGCTATGTGATGTTGTATCGGATAGCACTGGGCCCAGTGTCCTACTATGGGATAGTGCAGATGTGCAATTATTAATGGCAGCTTGATGCAAGTGTATCCGATATTCGGATGACACGTACCCGTACAAGTCTATAGGTGCATGCAGTAGTGTAACTAGCGATAGGGGGCAGAGGGTGCTGTTGCCCTGGGCCCCGCGCCCTGAGGAGCCCACCTGGAGCCACACTACATATAACACGCACCCTACACAATGGCGGCACTTGACAGCAGTGGAGGACAATGATGATTCCAGAATTCACGGCAGTCTGTGCCCGTCGCTGATTGTTCGAGGCCTGGCGGCCTCGACCAGAGACGCGGGATATCCAGGACAGACAGACAATTAAACCCTTAGACAATTATATTTATAGATGTGTCCTGTGCTGTGCAGTATATAGAGGATGAGTCCTGTACTGTGCAGTATATAGAGGATGTGTCCTGTGCAGTATATAGAGGATGAGTCCTGTGCTGTGCAGTATATAGAGGATGTGTCCCGTGTGGTGCAGAATATAGAGGATGTGTCCTGTGTGGTGCAGTATATAGAGGATGAGTCCCGTGTGGTGCAGTATATATAGGATGTGTCCTGTGTGGTGCAGTATATAGAGGATGAGTCCCGTGTGGTGCAGTATATAGAGGATGTGTCCTGTGCTGTGAAGTATATAGAGGATGTGTCCTGTGCAGTATATAGAGGATGTGTCCTGTGCTGTGCAGTATATAGAGGATGTGTCCTGTGCTGTGCAGTATATAGAGGATGTGTCCTGTGTTGTGCAGTATACAGAGGATGTGTCCTGTGCTGAGCAGTATATAGAGGATGTGTCCTGTGCTGTGCAGTATATAGAGGATGTGTCCTGTGCTGTGCAGTATATAGAGGATGTGTCCTGTGCTGTGCAGTATATAGAGGATGTGTCCTGTGCTGTGCAATATATAGAGGATGTGTCCTGTGCAGTATATAGAGGATGTGTCCTGTGCTGTGCAGTATATAGAGGATGTGTCCTGTGCTGTGCAGTATATAGAGGATGTGTCCTGTGCAGTATATAGAGGATGTGTCCTGTGCTGTGCAGTATATAGAGGATGTGTCCTGTGCTGTGCAGTATATAGAGGATGTGTCCTGTGCAGTATATAGAGGATATGTCCTGTGCTGTGCAGTATATAGAGGATGTGTCCTGTGCTGTGCAGTATATAGAGGATGTGTCCTGTGCAGTATATAGAGAATGTGTCCTGTGCAGTATATAGAGGATGTGTCCTGTGCTGTGCAGTATATAGAGGATGTGTCCTGTGCTGTGCAGTATATAGAGGATGTGTCCTGTGCAGTATATAGAGGATGGGTCCTGTGCAGTATATATAGGATGTGTCCTGTGCTGTGCAGTATATAGAGGATGTGTCCTGTGCTGTGCAGTATATAGAGGATGTGTTCTGTGCTGTGCAGTATATAGAGGATGTCCCCTGTGCTGTGCAGTATATAGAGGATGTGTCCTATGCTGTGCAGTATATAGAGGATGTGTCCTGTGCTGTGCAGTATATAGAGGATGTGCCCTGTGCTGTGCAGTATACAAAGTATGTGTCCTGTGCAGTATATAGAGGATGTGTCCTGTGCAGTATATAGAGGATGTGTCCTGTGCTGTGCAGTATATAGAGGATGTGTCCTGTGCTGTGCAGTATATAGAGGATGTGTTCTGTGCTGTGCAGTATAATGAGGATGTGTCCCGTGCGGTACTTTTACATAACTGCATGGTGGGCTCCAAGAATGATTTGTCTCTGGTGGGCCCAAGGTACTCCAGTCCGAAGCTGGCCAATGTGAACATGCGTTTATGGGCTGCATGTATAGCAACTTAAGTCAAGCTCAATTTTTGTGTTTTTCATGCTCTTCTCAGATTAAGGCCGGTGTCCCACTTGCAACTGCAATGCGAGAAACTCGGGCGAGTCTGTCACCTCAATACCTGGCACTGCCGCCGGCACTCGGGACCGGAGTGTGCCGCTGCATGTATTTCTATGCAGTTGAATGCTCTGATCTGAACCGCCGGCGGCAGTGACGGGTATTGAGGCGAGAGACTCGCGCGAGTTTATCGCATTGCAGTTGCATGTGTGACCCGGCCTAAGTAGCAAAAACCTGGTAACAGATTCCCTTTAAGGCTATGTGCATACGATGCGGATTTCCTGCGGATCCGCAGCGGATTTTTCCGTGCAGAAATGCGGCAGATCCGCACTGTGATTTACAGTACAATGTAAATCAATTTGAAAAAAAAATAGCTGTGCAGATGGTGTGGAAAAATCAGTGCAGAAATGCACTTCTTTTGTGCAGATCTGCAGCGTTTCTGCACCCTTCCATTATAGAAATCCGCAGTGGTAAAAACCGCAGAAAATCCGCATCAATTCTTCATAAAAACCGCACAAAATCCGCATAAAATCCACAGCAAATCTGCATAAAAACCCCAGAAAATCCGCATCAATTCCGCATAAAAACCGCACAAAATCCGCAGCAAATCTGCACCTGCGGATTCTGCCAGGAGATGCAGATTTTGTGCAGAAAATTCTACACCCCATTCCGCATCGTGTGCACATAGCCTAAAAGTGGACCAATTCATGAATATAAAACTACATACAGAGTACAGCTAGAATTCATTAGTGAGCCATCACTGCCACCTAGTGGTAGAATACTAATACTACATGTATCACCTTTTTTTTACATTTATTATTATTATTATTATTATTATTATTATTTATTTATTTTTAGAGCACCATTGATTCCATGGTGCTGTACATGTGAAAATGAGCTACATACAAAATATAAATTACATGAAGAAACTAACAGTGACAGATGGGTACAGAGGAGAGAAGACCCTACCTTCATGGGCTTATACAAAAATGAAAATAGAAAAAAACTACAATCAAGGAAGTCCAAATTAATGAAAAAATAAAAAAATATATTTATTATTACAAAAGATTAGAGAGACAACCATGTGATGGTAGAGAAAAGCTGGCGCCCAGGAGTGAGCACAGAATGTACAGTGAAGGAAATAATTATTTGATCCCTTGCTGATTTTGTAAGTTTGCCCCGATAAAATATAAAAAATAAGATCCAGAAAATCACATTGTATAAATTGGATAAATGTATTTGCATTTTGCAGTGAGAAATAAGTATTTGATCCCCTACCAACCATTAAGGGTATGTGCACACGTTACGGATTGGCCTGCGGAATTTTCCGCACATAATCTGCATCTCTTTACAGAAAACTCAGGCCTGCGTTTTATCTGCAGATTTACCGCGGATGTATCGTGGAATTACCGCGGTTTTTGTGCAGTTTTCAACAGCATTTTTACACCTGCGGATTCCTATTATGGAGCAGGTGTAAAACGCTGCAGAATCCGCACAAAGAATTGACACGCTGCTGAATGTAACCCGCAGCGTTTCCGCGCGGTATTTTCCGCGTCATGTGCACTGCGGATTTTGTTTTCCATACGTTTACATGGTGCTGTACAACGCATGGAAAACGGCTGCAGATCCACAGCAAAATCTGCAAAGTGTTCACATAGCCTGAGAAGCCCGTCACCACTTCTGCATTTCTCACCCTCCTGGTTTTGGCTTACATATGCTGATTTGAAATACTGACCAAACACTCAATGTGTGAACGTGGCCTTAAACATACTGTAGACAAAACAAACATCCTCACTCCTAAAAAAAAGCTAAAAAAAGTGTGAAGAACACCACAAAACAAGCTGAAAAACAGGTGTTTTGAACGCAACATTTTTACTGCTAATAGAAAAGGTTTTGGCTACTGAAAAAAACGCTGCATGTGAACATAGTCATACTCTGAAACGCTATGTCTATCTGTGGTGTTACATAGGACTGCATGTGATGTATACAAAATTATCTGCACTCAGAGAATTATCACTGCTATCTCTGGTGTTACATAGGACTGCAGGTGACATCTACTACATTATCTGTTCTCAGAGAGTTAGCACTGTTTTATCTGAAGAGTTAAAAAAAAAATTAAGAGGGTTTGGGGGCAACTCTTTGTCTTGGGCCCCCAATCTTTTCTGAGCCTAGCAACGCCCCTGCGTACAGCTAATATTGGCAGACCCGTTGGCCGATATAAGGCCCCTAAATATGGGGGCCACAGTGCAATGTTATCATTTTGGGCCCCCACTTTACAGTTTTGCCTAGGGCCCCACTTTGTCTAAAACCTGCCCTGGATGTGGGCTTTATTTTCCTCTGTCATCGCACACACAGCTCAGTGCGTGCGGTGGCAGGAGCTGCCAGGGAGAAGCTGCTGCTGATGGGAAGCGAAGGTCAAGGGTAAGTATCTGCAGCGAGGTGATTGCAGCCTGTACTTAGTATTACAGTACAGGCTGCAATCACTGCTCACTGCCGAGCTGTTCAGAGCACAGCAGGGAGAGCGGCACACTGCTCTGCCCTGAACAGGATTCAGCACTTCCTGGGAGAGAAGGGAAGGTAAGTACATGTTGTTGTTTTTTTTATTATGCGCCTACCGCTGCTAACTGCCCCTATATATACCACCTACCACTGCTACCTGCCTCTATATACCACATACCACTGCTACCTGCCTCTATATACCACCTACTGCTGCTACCTGCCCCTATACATACCACCTACCACTGCTACCTGCCCCTATATATACCACCTACCACCATACCTCCCAACTTTTGAAGATGGGAAAGAGGGACAAAGTTTGCGGCGCGCAATGCGCACCGCGGCTAATTTTAGGCCACACCTCTGACCACACCCATTCATAATTAGTCACACCCATATCCACGTCCCAACCACACCCATTTAGCACTGCTGATCACACTGTTTCATATACAATAATTATAATCAAAAAAATATGGCCACACAGTGCTCCATACTGTATAATGCCCACACATGATGCTCCATACTGTATGATGACCACACATGATGCTCCATACTGTATAATGGCCACACATGATGCTCCATACTGTATAATGGCCACACATGATGCTCCATACTATATAATGACCTTACCTGATGCTCAATACTGTATAATGACCACACATAATGCTCCATACTGTATAATGACCCCACATGATGCTCAATACTGTGTAATGACCGCACATGATGCTCCATACTGTATAATGACTGCACATGATGCTCCATAGTGTATATTGGCTGCACATGATGCTCCATACTGTATAATGGCCACACAGTGCTCCATACTGTATATTGGCCCCCCATGATGCTCCATACTGTATAATGACCGCACATGATGCTCCATACTGTATGATGACCACACATGATGCTCCATACTGTATGATGACCACACATGATGCTCCATACTGTATGATGACCACACATGATGCTCCATACTGTATAATGGCCACACATGATGCTCCATACTGTATAATGGCCACACATGATGCTCCATACTATATAATGACCTTACCTGATGCTCAATACTGTATAATGAGCACACATAATGCTCCATACTGTATCATGACCCCACATGATGCTCAATACTGTGTAATGACCGCACATGATGCTCCATACTGTATATTGGCTGCACATGATGCTCCATACTGTATAATGGCCCCACATGATGCTCCATACTGTATAATGACCCCACATGATGCTCCATACTGTATAATGACCGCACATGATGCTCCATACTGTATAATGACCGCACATGATGCTCCATACTGTATAATGGCCCCACATGATGCTCAATACTGTGTAATGACCGCACATGATGCTCCATACTGTATATTGGCTGCACATGATGCTCCATACTGTATAATGGCCCCACATGATGCTCCATACTGTATAATGACCCCACATGATGCTCCATACAGTATAATGACCGCACATGGTGATCCATACTGTATAATGACCGCACATGATGCTCCATACTGTATAATGACCGCACATGATGCTCCATACTGTGTAGTGACTGCACATGATGCTCCATACTGTATAATGACTGCACATGATGCTCCATACTGTATATTGGCTGCACATGATGCTCCATACTGTATAATGGCCACACAGTGCTACATACTGTATAATGGCCGCACATGATGCTCCATACTGTATAATGACCCCACATGATGCTCCATACTGTATAATGACCGCACATGATGCTCCATACTGTGTAATGACTGCAAATGATGCTCCATACTGTATAATGACTGCACATGATGCTCCATAGTGTATATTGGCTGCACATGATGCTCCATACTGTATAATGGCCACACAGTGCTCCATACTGTATATTGGCCCCCCATGATGCTCCATACTGTATAATGACCGCACATGATGCTCCATACTGTATGATGACCACACATGATGCTCCATACTGTATGATGACCACACATGATGCTCCATACTGTATGATGACCACACATGATGCTCCATACTGTATAATGGCCACACATGATGCTCCATACTGTATAATGGCCACACATGATGCTCCATACTATATAATGACCTTACCTGATGCTCAATACTGTATAATGAGCACACATAATGCTCCATACTGTATCATGACCCCACATGATGCTCAATACTGTGTAATGACCGCACATGATGCTCCATACTGTATATTGGCTGCACATGATGCTCCATACTGTATAATGGCCCCACATGATGCTCCATACTGTATAATGACCCCACATGATGCTCCATACTGTATAATGACCGCACATGATGCTCCATACTGTATAATGACCGCACATGATGCTCCATACTGTATAATGGCCCCACATGATGCTCAATACTGTGTAATGACCGCACATGATGCTCCATACTGTATATTGGCTGCACATGATGCTCCATACTGTATAATGGCCCCACATGATGCTCCATACTGTATAATGACCCCACATGATGCTCCATACAGTATAATGACCGCACATGGTGATCCATACTGTATAATGACCGCACATGATGCTCCATACTGTATAATGACCGCACATGATGCTCCATACTGTGTAGTGACTGCACATGATGCTCCATACTGTATAATGACTGCACATGATGCTCCATACTGTATATTGGCTGCACATGATGCTCCATACTGTATAATGGCCACACAGTGCTACATACTGTATAATGGCCCAACATGATGCTCCATACTGTATAATGACCCCACATGATGCTCCATACTGTATAATGACCGCACATGATGCTCCATACTGTGTAATGACTGCAAATGATGCTCCATACTGTATAATGACTGCACATGATGCTCCATAGTGTATATTGGCTGCACATGATGCTCCATACTGTATAATGGCCACACAGTGCTCCATACTGTATATTGGCCCCCCATGATGCTCCATACTGTATAATGACCGCACATGATGCTCCATACTGTATAATGACCCAACATGATGCTCCATACTGTATAATGACCACACATGATGATCCATACTGTATAATGACCGCACATGATGCTCCATACTGTATAATGACCGCACATGATGCTCCATACTGTGTAGTGACTGCACATGATGCTCCATACTGTATAATGACTGCACATGATGCTCCATACTGTATATTGGCTGCACATGATGCTCCATACTGTATAATGGCCACACAGTGCTCCATACTGTATAATGGCCCCCCATGATGCTCCATACTGTATAATGACCGCACATGATGCTCCATACTGTATAATGACCCAACATGATGCTCCATACTGTATAATGACCACACATGATGATCCATACTGTATAATGACCGCACATGATGCTCCATACTGTATAATGACCGCACATGATGCTCCATACTGTGTAGTGACTGCACATGATGCTCCATACTGTATAATGACTGCACATGATGTTCCATACAGTATATTGGCTGCACATGATGCTCCATACTGTATAATGGCCACACAGTGCTCCATACTGTATAATGGCCCCACATGATGCTCCATACTGTATAATGACCCCACATGATGCTCCATACTGTATAATGACCGCACATGATGTCCCATACTGTATAATAACCGCACATGATTCTCCATACTGTATAATGACCACACATGATGCTCCATACTGTATAATGACCACACATGATGTTCCATACTGTATAATGACTGCACATGATGCTCCATACTGTATAATGTCCCCACATGATGCTCCATACTGTATAATGACCCCACATGATGCTCCATACTGTATAATGACCCCACATGATGCTCCATACTGTATAATGACCCCACATGATGCTCCATACTGTATGACTGCACATGATACTCCATACTGTATAATGACCCCACATGATGCTCCATACTGTGTAATGGCCCCACATGATGCTCCATACTGTATAATGACTGCAGATGATGCTCCATACTGTATAGTGACCACACATGATGCTCCATACTGTATATTGGCCGCACATGATACTTCGTACCATATAATGGCCACATAGCTACTCCTACACGCTCGGCTGCGCTCCGTACACTTTGCACACACGGCTCCGCTCCATACACCTCATACACACACGGCTCTGCTCCGTACACCTCGTACACATTTAGCTCCGCTCCATACACCACATACACACATGGCTCCGCTCCATACACTTCGTACACACACGGCTCCGCTCCATACACCTCATACACACACGACTCCGCTCCATACACCTCGTACACACACGGATCCGCTCCATACACCTCATACACACGACTTCGCTCCATACACCTCGTACACACACGGATCCGCTCCATACACCTCATACACACACGGCTTAGCTCCATACACCTCGTACACACGGCTCCGGTCCATACACCTCATACACACACGACTCCGCTCCATACACCTCGTACACACACGGATCCGCTCCATACACCTCATACACACACGACTTCGCTCCATACACCTCGTACACACATGGATCCGCTCCATACACCTCATACACGCACGGCTCCGCTCCATACACCTCGTACACATGGCTCCGCTACATACACCTCATACACACACGGCTCTGCTCCATACACCTCATACACACACGGCTCCGCTCCATACACCTCGTACACACACGACTCCGCTCCATACACCTCATACACACACGGCTCCGCTCCATACACCTCGCACACACACAGATCCCCTCCATACAGCTCGTACACACACGGCTCAGCTACATCCACACTGTACACCTCCTGACCCCACACAAGGCATTGCTTACCTCATCCTGCAGCTGCAGCACCATGTGGCAAGTTGGCAACCAGCACAGGCAGCCGAGTCCTGCAATACACGGAGGTCCTGATCATGTGACCCCCTGACTCCTCCACTCCTGTGACCTCATCACAGGTCCTGTGCACAGAAAGCAGGCAGCCATACGGAAGGGTAAGGGCCCGGGGCATGGCTTAACACAAGGGGGCGTGTCGGTCCTGCTGTCTGCGGGATCAGAGCGTCCCGTGCTGGACAGCGGAGCAAAGGCTCAAAACCGGGACAGTCCCACACAATGAGGGACGGTTGGGAGCTATGCCTACCACTTCTACCTGCCCCTATATATACCACCTACCACTGCTACCTGCCCCTATATATACACCACCTACCACTGCTACCTGCCTCTATATGCCACCTACCACTGCTACCTGCCCCTATATACCACTGCTACCTGCCTCTATATACCACCTACCACTGCTACCTGCCCCTATATATACACCACCGCTACCTGCCTCTATATATACCACCTACCACTGCTACCTGCCTCTATATACCACTGCTACCTGCCTCTATATATACCACCTACTACTGCTACCTGCCCTTATATACCACCAACCACAGCTACCTCTGCCCTGTGTATCTAATCTTGTCCTGTGTATCTATTCTTGTCCTGTGTATCTAATCTTGTCCTGTGTATCTAATCTTGTCCTGTGTGATACTGACTGGTGAGTTGTCTATCTAATCCTGTCCTGGGTATCTAATCCTGTCCTGTAGCAGACAGTATCACACAAGATGGGATTAGATACACGGCTCAGCAGTCAGTATCACACAGGACAGGATTAGATACACAGCTCAGTAATCAGTATCACACAGGACAGGAGTAGATACACAGGACAGGTTTAAATACACCAGAAAGTATTAGATAAACAGCTCAGCAGTCAGTATCTAATTCTCTCCTGTACACTCCTCTCTCCCCATGGGTCGCTCTCCCTCCTATGCACTTCTCTCCCCCTGCATGTGTTTCCCCATTGTGGTTTATTATTTTTGTTGCAGGAGATGAGGGAGTCAGGGATTATGGTTTAATTAAGATTAATAAAGGCCTTTATTCTGGCCTAAATGTTACCGGACAATATAAAGGTGACATCAACCCCACAAATATGAACCCCACTTGCTACCGCTACAGAGCAAGTGGGAATTGCCAGGCAAAGCGCCAGAAAAGGCGCATCTAACAGGCGGCTGAGAGCTGATGTTTTTAGCCTGTGGGGGGACCATATCCATGGCCCCTTCCTAAGCTATTAATGTCAGCCCGCAGCAGTCTGCATAGCATTTACTGGTTATTAATTATAGGGGACCCCACATCTTTTTTTTTTCTTGGGGGGGGGGGGGGTAGGTCCCCCATTTCAATAGCCAGTAAAGGCTAAGTATACAGTTGTGTGAGCACACTCCCCCCATAGACCAGCACACTGCTCTCCTAAAATACTCTGTGCTCCTGTCACCCTGCTCTTTCCACCATACCTCTCTCTGTGACCCCCCTAGACCAGCACAATGCCATATGGATCACATATAATGCCGCCATATATATTTATCACATAATACTCCCATAAAGACCACACATTATGCGGCCATATATATTTATTACATAATACTGCCATATAGATCACACATGATGCCGCCAAGTATTTTGTGTGATCTGTATTATGGCATTGTGTGATCTATATGACGGTATTATATGTGATCTATTTGGTAGTATTATGTTTGACCAGTGTTGTGGAATGATGTGAAAACTATATGACGGTATTATATGAGAACTATATTTTGGGATTATGTGTGATTATGTGGCAGTAGTATGTGAGAATTATATGGTGGTTTTATGTGTGATCTACATGGTGGTATTGTGTGTGATCTATATGACAGTATGTGAGAAGTATATGGCGGTATTTTGTGAGAAGTATATGGCGGTATTGTGTGAGAAGTATATGGTGGTATGTGAGAAGTATATGGCGGTATTATGGGTGATCTATGTGGCGGTATTATGGGTGATCTATGTGGCGGTATTATGGGTGATCTATGTGGTGGTATTATGGGTGATCTATGTGGCGGTATTATGGGTGATCTATATGACTTAGAAGTATATGGTGGTATTGTGTGTGATGTATATGGCGGTATTATCTCGAGAAAGGGGACCCATTCTAGGGTGGTTTTGGCTGAGCACCTGCACGCGGGTCTGGGGTAATAGATGGGGCAGCATGACCTCCAGTTCGGTGCAGTCAGGGGAGGGCTGGTGAAGCAGCTGAATAGAAGGGTCTCATTTTTATCTTTAGTATATGGCTACATTTCCCCCCAACCTGCTTCCCAGCATCACCCCGTACTGCGCCTGTCACCTCGCTTTCACACATCGCCAGGACAGGATGGAGAAGCCAGGATCTGAGGAGGGGAATGGGGTCTTTGCATGCAATGTCTGGATCAGAACAGGCCATCAATCAGCAGAAATGTTTCCTGGAATTTTGTGGAGCAGACGGTCCATCCATGCGTATGAAAGACAGCGTTCTATGTAAATCCCTGGCTGCTCCGCGCACTGAACAGGGTGCCCCCATAGACCAGCACACTGCGCTCCTGAAGTACTCTGTGCTGCTGTCACCCTGCTCCCTCCACCATATATCTCCCAGAATCCTTGCTGCCTGCCATCCTCTGTGACTGTCTACTTGTCAGTATAACTTTGCAGTCACTAAGAAAATGGCTGCTCACTGTGTTCCTGAATCTCATCTGCTCTTATCCCTTAGCAAACACCCGGAAGGGGAGGAGAGGAGACATCACAGCCATGTCAGCAGACTCCGCCCATAATTACTGCAGTGCCGTAATGTGAGCTAGTTGTACACTAGATTTTTGTCCAATTTCAGTAGCTGCTCCCCCTAGTGTTTAAAAGTGGAAATGCCAAACCTTTTAAAATTATTTTTCATATTTTACTAAATTATAAACAAATTATGATATTTTTGAACAAAATGTAATTATTAATTCTTTACATTTTTTCATTTGCTTTAAAAAAAATTTTTTTGATGGCACCTTCCCTTTAAGCATTTCAAACTGAACCTCTCATCCAGTCCCAGTCATGAGGGGCTTTCTTCTCATTTTCATTTGTCTCCAGCCCCTTAATTTATTTCTCTATGGGACTGCTCTGTACTCATATTGTGCGTTTATGTATTTAGTAGGGCTTAAGGGAATTATTGTGATCGTTACACATCAAATCTGTAGATGTTACTACAATTCAGACTTTTTTAGGGGGGTAACTTTAAAATACCGTAATGATAAAATAAAGATAATGGTCCTGCCTAGTGAGAAGTTTATTTTACAGACTTATGGAGAAAGGCACAATACCAGGCATTCAAGGGTTAATTCTTTGGAACACTGAGAGGAACTTTCTAGCCAATGAACAATCAGCAATAAACATCTGTGGTAACTATGGCAACTGTGCTGATGTCATAAACACATATATCTATGATACAGGAGAAGATTCCAGAACCACCAGTCATTCAGCCATATGAGGAGCTGTACTTGATGTGTCTGGAGACCTGGAGCTTCATCACTCCACAATGGGAGGAAGGGGACACCGCCTAGCCAGCCAGATCAGCCATACCGCCTAGCCAGCCAGATCAGCCATACCGCCTAGCCAGCTCAATCAGCCATACCGCCTAGCCAGCCAGATCAAACTAACCCTAGTGATCAATGGGGTGACAGATGTTGCAGCCAGATCTCCCTCACGTCCGGTACTCGCCGCCTTCACCTTTATGTGTACGGCCTGGAGAGGTCGCATTAGGCTTCTCCATACCAAATATGACACAATGTACAAATTCTAGTACAATTTGCTGTTATGTGTCGGCATTAACCTTCTAAGCCCAAGGGAAGGGCAGTCCTCCAGCCATCGTTCCCTAGAGGTTTCCACCATGGGGTTTTTCCTCTCCTGAGTGCTGAAGGACGATTCTTCGTGAGTCGGAGGTTGTGCCATTTTCAGTGTCTCTTTCATAGTAATTGGCTGATTCTAAATTTGAGACACTGAAAGAAATAGTAATAATGAGATTTGGAATAAAATTCGGTCAATTTATCATCCAATAAAAGTGTTTTGTGTGTTTCTTTCACAATCTTGGGTTGGGGGGATTTTGTTGTGAACCAGGATCCAGCATCTATGATCAAGCCATGAAGCCAGAAATGGAGTCGGAGCAATTTTAACCCTGTGCTGGAAGACAGGATGGAGCAGAGATGACAACGTGTTACTGCACAATTAGCACAAGTTCTCACTCTTCCTTGTGTAGCGCCCCCCCACCGCCGCAGGGCCGAGGGGTACCCGGTACCGGGCCTACAAGTCTCTGCTTTTGGGGGTTGTCACGGCGGCTAGGCCCCAGTCCGTGACCCTGCCGTGGGGCGCACAGTGAATAATAGGTGTGGATGTTGGTGGTGCAGTTGTGGGGTGCAGGTCACGGTAAATAACGAGGACACCAGGTTGCAGTCTCTTTACCTCTTTACTGGAGATCTCTGAGTCCTCAGTCCAGAATACGGTTCACCAGGCTGCGCAAGTCCGGCCGGTCCAATGGCACCTCCAGAGTTCACTTCACAGGTGGAAATCGGTGCCTTCCTTCTTAGCGCTATGTGTTGTAGTCCTTCCCTGCTGTGCTTACGGAAAGTACCCCACAACAGTTGTGTCTGTTTCTTAAGTTCCCTCACAACTCGATTAAATGATGTTCTTCTAATCTTCCGTCCCTTCCTGATGTTACAGTTAGAACGGCACCCGTTTGTCGGATAGGCCTGGAGTTCTTCCGGGACCCTAGAGACGCCCCTCTCCCGCAATTGCCTCCCAAGACTTCATAGGTGATATGTGTTAGACAGCCCGCCTTAAACTGACTGTCCTGCCGCTGTTTAGAGTATCGCTTGAAGCTGAATGTTATAATACTCCCTCGGCGTTCCGGCCACCGGTAATGCGCCTCAGTAGGGTGTTGCTCCGGTCTTACAGCACGACCCCTACTGGAATTCTCCTATTGCTTGATCTCGTTTCTCACTCAGCACAATCTATCTCGCTTCTAGTCCTTTCTTGGGTCCCGCCGCTTCCCGGAGCTGGCGCGGACCCGTTACGTTCTTTTCAATGCCAAGCCTCTGTCAGGATCCCACCCCTGACAGAGACCCTACTGTCTCTTCCTCCACAACACCCTCTGCCACTAGGTGTTGCTTCGTCCAATCCAGTCAGCTTTCTGATCTAACTTCCTGCCTGACCCCCAGTTTACCCACTATGGTGGGGAGTGGCCTAATGAATAGAACCCTTAGCTCCCCCCGGAGGCCCAGCTGTGAAATGTATTGGTGTCTGTGATACCTGATCAGATGAACTCCTTCAGTGCCATCGGACGCACCATGGCTCCCCATAGTGGCGGAGCCACAGTACTGCAACGACCAGGACTCTGGGGCGCTGCACTCCCCCCTGGTTAAACACAGTACTCCGGGACTGGGAAGAAAACAACAATACAGGTTAGCAAAAAGACATACAATTTTTGTTGAGTGCAAATAATAATAAGTATACTTGAACAGAGCTTCCCTTTATGGGAGGTGAGGACACTTGAACGTTACAAACATGGTTAACATTATAAATTACAGGCTATAAATAACTCCTGTTACCCAACCGGGTATTCTACTAAGTACAAAATTGTTGAACAATAATTTAACATTGCCTTTAAGGATTCACACTCTAAATCCACTAAAGACCTTCCTATAATCACATTATAAGGTATTTTAACTTTCCCATTCGCCTTCTTTAAATCTGCAGGACCGCCTGTCCTATCGGCACCAGACCTACTGCCTCTCCTTTCTGTTACAGGACCGCCCCGTTCAGCCAGGGCCTACTGCCTTTTCAACTACTATACACAGTATAGAACATAACATTACTTTCAGTTTAAGAGCACTAAGTCATCTCTACATGACTCCTATCAGGACTCAGGGTTTACCTTCTATCCTAACTATCTATCAACATTATCTAAACATCTTCTATCGAACATTAAGCCTTCTCATTATCTTTCTTCCTTTCTTGCATGCTGGACACCACATCTATCTCTACGGGCCCACTGCATCCTTCTTCTATCTTTCACCTTTTACTTCTCAGAGCACATCATCAGTATTTCTTCACATTTAACTAATTAAACACATATAACTTTTCTCATATAAACATTATCATCATTTCCTTTGGTCAAGACATTATTGCTTCCTGTCTTAAAGCAATATCACAGTTGAAGCGTAACAAATGAACATCCCCTTTAAGAGGGGACCAAGTCTCTATGAGGTAGCGTATCCTCTCAGGCTACCAGTCCATACTCAGCAAAGGTTCCAGTGCGGTATCTTCACAAAGAGTCCTTCTTTAAGTAAAACCAGTAGGGAGCGCCTTTAATAAGGTGCAAACTATTTACAAGCAGTTTGTATCATGCATTGTTCATGATTCAGCAGTTCTTTTCAACAATGAGGAAACAGGAAACAAAAGCAAAAAGCAGAAGAAGGGATCCCGGGTAAACAAAGGGATCCCTTTAAGAATAACCCATGTCGGGTTTAAAGTAGCAAAAAGCAGGGAAACAAACAGTTAACTATGTACAGTTTCAGGTTTCCGAGGTTTAGTTGGACGGCTTCCAGGGCTGCACCTGGCACTTAACCCTTCCTGGCCTGGGAAAAGTGAGGTCCAGGGTTACACCCAGTGCTGGACAAACGCCGTTAATCCGTCTTTCATGTACGGTTAAATCATGCGCAGCGATAGAGGTCTGCGCAGCTTGAGTATGGGCATTTGCTGCAGCAGAGGTAGCGGCTGCTGCAAGATCAGTCACTGGAATGGAGTCAGCAGCTGTGGCACTAGCAGTCACTGGAGTGGTGTCGGTCGTCAGGGCAGGGTCGTCCTTCATACCTGCTTCAGATGCGGTCCCTCCGGTGCCGGTCTGCTCTGCCTCCGCTGGGTTCTGGAATGCTGGCTGCAGGGCCTTGCGCTGCGGCGTTGTCATCTCCGTTTGCAGCATCTCGCTTTCCGGCAGGGCCTTGCTTTCTGGCTTCGGAGCGCTGTAACTTCCTTCTTGCTCCGGACCAGACGAGGCTGCCGACAGATGTCTGGTGAGGCTCCCGATGATGGTCTTCTTCCACCCGGCCTCAGTGCTCAGCTGCGTCTGCGGGAGTCGGTGGATCAGCTCGTCCGCTCCGGTCTGCAGGAGGTCAGCGTCAACTATGGAGGTCTGGCTGCGGTGCCTCTCCGGGTAGCTGGGGGAGTCCTCGGCTCCGACCCCACGCTCCGGCTCCGGGCGGCTGGCCATGGCGTCCTCCATGTCGCTGAATTCTTCTTCCTGGTCCTTTTCCCGCTCTCTCCTTCGTGGGCGGTTTCGTTTTCTCTGTCTCTGCCCACCATTGAGGATCAGGAGGCGGATCTCGGCTGCTGACGGACACGTCCTCAAGGGGCCGGAATGTTTAGACTGGGCGACCATTGTCTTTCGCGCTCTTCAGCTTGTTCACGCCCACTTCCACGCCCTTCTTCTTCTCCTGCGCTCTCCTTAGCGCTGTAATGGCGGCGGTTTTGGCGGGAACTTTTGGCGGCAAGTGGCAATCCACAGTCTTTGCAATAAAGTACAGTCCAAGCACAGTAAATCACAGTTCCAAGGCACACATGACCTGATTCTTCAGGCTTAAGTAGATCCTGTTCGTGACGCCAAGTTGTAGCGCCCCCCCACCGCCGCAGGGCCGAGGGGTACCCGGTACCGGGCCTACGAGTCTCTGCTTTTGGAGGTTGTCACGGCGGCTAGGCCCCAGTCCGTGACCCTGCCGTGGGGCGCACAGTGAATAATAGGTGTGGATGTTGGTGGTGCAGTTGTGGGGTGCAGGTCGCGGTAAATAACGAGGACACCAGGTTGCAGTCTCTTTACCTCTTTACTGGAGATCTCTGAGTCCTCAGTCCAGAATACAGTTCACCAGGCTGCGCAAGTCCGGCCGGTCCAATGGCACCTCCAGAGTTCACTTCACAGGTGGAAATCGGTGCCTTCCTTCTTAGCGCTATGTGTTGTAGTCCTTCCCTGCTGTGCTTACGGAAAGTACCCCACAACCGTTGTGTCTGTTTCTTAAGTTCCCTCACAACTCGATTAGATGATGTTCTGCTAATCCTCCGTCCCTCCCTGATGTTCTGGTTGGAACGGCACCCGTTTGACGGGTAGGCTCGGAGCTCTTCCGGGACCCTAGAGTCGCCCCTCTCCACAAGTTGCCCCCCAAGACTGCATAGGTGATTTAGGTGAGACAGCCCGCCTTAGACTGACTGTCCTGCCGCTGTTTGGAGTATTGCTTGAAGCTGAATGTTATAATACTCCCTCGGCGTTCCGGCCACCGGTTGTGCGCCTCAGTAGGATGTTGCCTCGGTCTTACAGCACGACTCCTACTGGTATTCTCCTATCGCTTTGATCTCGTTTCTCACTCAGCACAATCTATCTCGCTTCTGATCCTTCCTTGGGCACCGCCGCTTCCCGGAGCAGGCGCGGTCCCGTTACGTTCGTTCAAGTTGCCAAGCCTCTGTCAGGATCCCACCCCTGACAGAGACCCTACTGTATCTTCCCCTACAACACCCTCTGCCACCAGGTGTTGTCTGGTCCAACCCAGTCAGCTTTCTCTACTAACTTCCTGCCTGACCCCCAGTTTACCCACAATGGTGGGGAGTGGCCTAGTGAATAGAACCCTTAGCTCCCCCCGGAGGCCCGACTGTGAAATGTCTTGGTGTCTGTGATACCTGGTCAGATGAACTCCTTCAGTGCCATCAGACGTACCATAGCTCCCCTTAGTGGCGGAGCCATAGTACTGCAACGACCAGGACTCTGGGGCGCTGCAAACACTTATTGTTACAGGGAACTCAGGTTATTGTGAGGGTAAAAGAGGCATTACTTCTTACTTTCCCCTCTAACACTCTTGAACCCTCCAATCTATTTAAACTCTCCTGCCCGACTAATCCACCTGTCCCCCCGCTATTCCCCGTCCTCTCCCCTCTGTCAATCCCCATTACCCAAAGACTCCAGTTCAAACCCTTACTATGGCATACAAAGCCATCCACAACCTGTCTCCTCCATACATCTGTGACCTCGTCTCCCGGTACTTTCTTGCACGCAACCTCCAATCCTCACAAGATCTCCTTCTCTACTCCCCTCTTATCTCCCCTTCCCACAATCGCATACAAGGTTTCTCTCGTGCATCTCCCCTACTCTGGAACTCTCTACCGCAACATATCAGACTCTCACCTACCATTGAAACCTTCAAAAAGAACCTGAAGACCTAACTCTTCCGACAAGCCTATAACCTGCATTAACCACTGATCGACCAAACTGCTGCATGACCAGCTCTGCCCTCACCTATTGTATCCTCACCCATCCCTTGTAGATTGTGAACCCTCTCGGGCAGGGTCCTCTCTCCTCCTGTACCAGTCGTGACTTGTATTGCTTAAGATTACTGTACTTGTTTTTACTATGTATACCCCTCCTCACATGTAAAGCTCCATGGAATAAATAGCGCATAATTATAAATAACAATAATAATAATAGGGGGAAAAATCTGGGCAATGTTTTGTAGGGCACCTGCAATTGGCATTATTGTATTCTAGAGGGTTTGTTTTACCATTTAGAGCGCACACAGTAGGCGCAGTAATAGGGGCACATACGGCAGCAGCAGCTCAGTATTGGGGTATTAGCAGGATGAAGAGGTTGTGCAGGTTAGGAATAGATGTAGACGGTGTTGGAAGTGTGAGAAGTGAAATGTGTCATTGTTGTAATCTCTGCAGCCGAGTCCTGGCTGGAGAAGTTGTCATGTCGGTCTGGGCCAGATGGAAAAGACGGGAAACGTGAACTATTCCATCAGAAAGAACGTCACTTGTAAGTTACTATCTGTAGCTGTGCTGTAATCACTTATATGTTCCATAGGACTGGTATCTACCACTGACCACACAGCGGTAATATCAATGATGGTCTTTACATAGAGATTATTTTCAGTAACAGCGTGGTCAGCTGCTGAGGTTCTTCTACATCCACTGCTAGGGTGCGCCGCCATAGCTGTAATCAAGGTTACCTGGTTAGGGGCCCACTCAGAAGTTTTGCCCCCCCCCCCGAACCAAAATCCTAGCTATGCCTTTATATTCGGCTTGAAGTGCAGTGCTTACAAGCTCTTTGCTAGAGACTCTATAGCGAGCTAATGTATGAGTTGTTTTTCTAATCTAAAATCTCAGTATTCAGGTTTAAAAATACCGTGTTGGCACTTTGCAATAAATAAGGCTGGTTTCACATTTGCGTTGGGCAGAGCTGTGGAGGGCTGTGTACTTTCTCCACTAAGCCCCGCCCCCTGCCGCATCTCTTCCATTCAGCTCCGCCTACGTCTGCATGCGCCCTGTGTACCTATCTTTAACATTGGGTACGCAGGCCATGCGGATGTATGCGGATGCGTCCGTATGCGTCGTTTTGACGCTGCGCCGACCACAACAAAATGCAACATGCTCTGATCGACGCAATTCGGCGCAGCATCAAAACGATGCATGCAAACGCAGCCCCATACATCCGCTGTTTATAGATGTTCTCCCATCTATATTTTTTAAATGACTGCAAATGTATTAAATGTGTGTATATGTGCATGTAATATAGTGAGAGTGTACTAATATACTCGCCTGCAGCCGCTCTCTCCGGTGTCCAGCGCATTCTGCTCCTCTTCTGTGTGATGTCACCACTGTTCAGACGCCTGGGGTCACACTGTGCTCAGCGTGACCCTGAAATGGCTTTTAGGCCGGGGTCCCACTAGCGTATGGCATCTGATAAAAGAGCATCAGATGCGATACGCTAATGACACTCGGCTCCAGCTCTGCTGCGAGTGGGAGCCGGGTGTCAGTACGTTGTGCTCCAATCCGAGTGTCTGTGCTCTGTGCTCCTATCCACGGTGCTCAGATCAGCTGTGCTCCAATCCGCTGTGCTCCTATACCCTGTGCTCCTAACTGCTGTGCTCCAATCTGCTGTGCTCCGATCAGAGTGGGTGTGCGCTGTGCTCCGATCTGCTGTGCTCCTATCTGCTGAGCTCCTATCTGCTGTGCTCTGATGTGTTGTGTTCCTTCCTATCGCTGTGCTTCTATCACTGTGCTCCTATCTGCTGAGCTCCTATCTGCTGAGCTCCTATCCGCTGTGCTTCTATCCGCTGTGCTCCTACCCGCTGTGCTCCGATCCGCTGGCAGCAGAGAGAATCACAGCATGGTCGCGGAGGAAACAGAGAAATTAGTTTCTCCATCTCCTCTGCTGCCGGCGCTCGCAGAAATCGCACTGCACTCAGGTGATATCCGAGTGCAGTGCGATGTTTCACATGCAGCCATAGCCCTATATGTGTGCGTGCGATCCGAATTCAGCATGTAGTGATTTTTTTTTCGTGTCCGATTGCGATCAGATGGGAGCAAGAAAGAAATGCAAATGAGAATAGAACTATAGGATTAAATTGGTCCGAATTTAATCTGATTGTTAAGCAAATTGCATTCATTCTATTTAATCGCAAGTAGGAATGAGCCCTTACAGTGTAAGTCTATGGAGCATCAGATCTAGGCCCCATGGGCTTCTATTGTAAGAGAGACTCCCGGCTCGTGCAAAGAGTATAGAGAGGTCGGCCAGTCGCAATAGTGGTGACGTCACTGAGAAGAGTAGCAGAATGGGCTGGACACTCACTGGAGAAAGCAGCGGTAGGTGAGTGTATTAATACACTACAGTACATGGAGATTTATATATATAGCGAGAGAGAGAGCGCCCGCTAGAGCAGTGGGGTACCGAAACCGGGTCAGCGGTTATTAAAGGGATGTGTCATGGCAGCAGTGACCCGGTCCATGGCCCTGGGTGTCCAATAAAAGTGTCAATGAAATGAAAGGGGAATAAAGTTTATAGGGGATTTGTTCGTGACACCACCTGTGGTACTCGGCTAGGGATGGCCGACGCTGCTTAAAGAGACCGCAGGGGCTGATGGTGATGCAGCAGAGTTGTTACAGCTCTCCACAGGTAGAGCTTAGCCCCAGGGCAGTGATGGTGTTACATGTGATGATGGATGTTGTGATGCAGGGCAGGTGACGCAGTAATAATTCAGAGGACACAGCAGGGTGCAGTTCCCACACTTTTACTCACGGTTTGAAGTGCAGGTCGGGGCACTAGTTACAGATGACAATGGAGGGCCGGGGAGCCTGGAAGCAACTTAAGATTCACTAAGCCAGATGGGTTTTGAGGCCTCCTTGCTGCGCTGTCCTCTGAGGTCCTTGCTGCCTAAAGCTATGCTCAATCCTCTGTTCCTTAGTGTTCTGAAGTACTTGCCCGTATGGCAGGCAACTTGAGCCAATTGCAGGTGTCGCTCCTTTATGGCGGTTCCGGGCTCTGACATGCTGCTGTGCCTCTGGGTGTTAGATGGGGTCAGGAGACCTGCAGTCTCCTGCCCTCCGGATTTAGCTGCCGGGACTTTAGTACCCATGCAACCACAGACTCTGGTGTCCGGTTTCTTGCACTCAGTACTGGGGTGAGCTTGGTTGGAGCTCCACTCCCCAAGTTCTCTTTTACTGCTCTCCTCTGTTCCAGACACTGACTGACTCACCCCTCCTCCAGGCCAGAACTTATAGAGAAGCTCCCCTGAATCTGGATTTAGAGCTCCCCCTTCTGGTCTGGAGTCAGGAAAGGTGTCGGATGTGAGTGTTATCTAGTCAGGGAAACCCTCCTTGCTTCCAGGCATGACATCACCCCCCTGTGAGGGAGGCAATGCCACTGTGGCAACCGTCTCCTGGCATGCTATTGTAGCGCCCCCACTGCCGCAGGGCCGAGGGGTACCCGGTACCGGGCCTCTGAGTCTCTGCTCTGGGGTTGTCACGGTGGCTAGGCCCAGTCCGTGACCCTGCTGAGGGGCGTACAGTGAACAATAGATATGGATGGTGGTGGTGCTGTAGTGGTGCAGTGTCGGTCGAAGTAAATAACGAGGACACCAGGTTGCAGTCTCTTTACCTCTTTACTGAAGATCTCTGGGTCCTCAGTCCGGAATACGGATCACCAGGCTGCGCAAGTCCGGCCGGTCCAATGGCACCTCCAGAGTTCTCTTCACAGGTGGAAATCTGTGCCTTCCCCCTAGCGCTATGTGTTGTGGTCCTTCCCTGCTGTGCTTACAGAAAGTCCCCACAACTGTTGTGTCTGTTTCTTAAGTTCCCTCACAACTCGATTAGATGATGTTCTGCTAATCCTCCGTCCCTCCCTGATGTTACGGTTGGGACGGCACCCGTTTGACGGGTAGGCTCGGAGCTCTTCCGGGACCCTAGAGTCGCCCCTCTCCACAAGTTGCCCCCCAAGACTGCATAGGTGATTTGAGTGAGACAGCCCGCCTTAGACTGACTGTCCTGCCGCTGTTTAGAGTATTGCTTGAAGCTGAATGTTATAATACTCTCTCGGCGTTCCGGCCACCGGTTGTGCGCCTCAGTAGGATGTTGCCTCGGTCTTACAGCACGACTCCTACTGGTATTCTCCTTGTTGCTTTGATCTCGTTTCTCACTCAGCACAATCTATCTCGCTTCTGATCCTTCCTTGGGCACCGCCGCTATCCTAAGCAGGCACGGTCCCGTTACGTTCGCTCAAATTGCCAAGCCTCTGTCAGGATCCCACCCCTGACAGAGACCCTACTGTATCTTCCCCTGCAACACCCTCTGCCACAAGGTGTTGCCTGGTTCTAACCCAGTCAGCTTTCTGATCTAACTTCCTGCCTGACCCCCAGTTTACCCACTATGGTGGGGAGTGGCCTAGTGAATAGAACCCTTAGCTCCCCCCGGAGGCCCGACTATGAAATGTATTGGTGTCTGTGATACCTGATCAGATGAACTCCTTCAGTGCCATCAGACGTGCCATAGCTCCCCTTAGCGGCGGAGCCACAGTACTGCAACGACCAGGACTCTGGGGCGCTGCACTCCCCCCTGGTTAAACACAGTACTCCGGGACTGGGAAGAAAACAACAATACAAGTTAGCAAAAAGACATACAGTTTTGTTGAGTGCAATAACAATAAGTAAGCTTGAACAGAGCTTCCCTTTATGGGAGGTGAGGACGCTTGAACGTTACAAACATGGTTAACATTATAAATTACAGGCTATAAATAACTCCTGTTACCCAACCGGGTATTCTACTTAGTGCAAACTTTTGAATAATAAGTTAACATTGTCCTTAAGGATGTACACTCTGAATCCGCTAAAGACCTTCTTATAATCACATTATAAGGCAATTTAACTTTTACATTCTCCTTCTTTAAATCTGCAGGACCGCCTGTCCTATCGGCACCAGACCTACTGCCTCTCCTTTCTCACAGGACCGCTCCTTTCAGCCCGAGCCTTCTGTCTTTCAACTACTTTACACAGTATAGAACATAACATTACTTTCAGTTTAAGAGCACCGAGCCATCTCTACATGACTCCTATGAGGACTCAGGGTTTACCTTCTGTCCTCGTTGTCTATCAACATTATCAAACATTTTCTATAGAACATTAAACCTTCTCATTATCTTCCTCACTAACATGCACGCTGGACACTTCGTCTACCCCTACGGGCCCACTGCGTCCTTCTTCTAGCTTTCTCTTTCTTTCAGGGAACATCATCAGCATTTCTTTACAATTAACTAGTTGGATACATATAACTTTTTCTCGCAAACATTATCATCACTTTCTCTTTATCAAAACATTATTGCTATCTCTCAGTCTTAAAGCAATATTACTCTCTTAAGTGCAACACATGAACATCCCCTTTAAGAGGGGACCAAGTCTCTATGAGGTAGCATATCTTCTCAAGCTACCAGTCCGTACTCAGCAAAGGTTCCAGTGTGGTATCTTCACAAAGAGTCCTTTTTGAAGTAAAACCAGTAGGGAGCACCTTTAATAAGGTGCAAACTATTTACAAAAAGTTTGTATCATGCACTGTTCATGATTGCGGCAGTTCTGGAAACTTTGTATAAAAACTCAGAAAAATAAACAAAACAACAGGGATCCCGGGTCAACAAAGGGATCCCTTTAAGAGTTTACCCTGAACGGGTTTAGCAGCAAAATAGTAAAACAGTAACTATATACATACTCATGGTATCGAGGTTTATCCTTCCAAGTCTGGGGGTGGCCTTTGTTTTCCGGCCGATGCAGCACCTGTACTGGTAGTTGGTCTCTCAGATGCCATCAGATCAGCCGGTGTCTGGATTTGAAGGCTAATCCTGCTTGCAAGTTCAGTGGCCGCAACAAGGCGTACGGTGGTGATAGTAACAAGATCTGGCAAATCAGGCTCAGTCATGATCGGGGCAACAGGTGATGCTCCCTCAGGCTCACACCGTCGGACGTTCCGAGCGCACCACCCTTGTGCGTTCCGGTGGCGGGTGTAGGTCACCTGATCCCCCCTTTGCAATGGATCCCCATCTCGGCTGCAGCAGGGAGTTTTCACGTTGTAACTAGTAACAAAGACGTCAGTTGGTAGTCCCGGTTCCTGTATGGAGCCCCATCCCCTCTTCGGGTGGTAGGCCAGCACAGTTCCCCGCTTTACCACGTCTTTCCTGCCGTGCGCAGACTTTCTACGTTGTGTATCATGTTGTTCAGCCTCGTCTCGATCCTTCCAGTGGTGGATTAGACATTGCTTATATTGCTCCCAAGTGAGCACGGCAAGGGTGAGGCCGTCCTCCCGGGCTCCATCCGGCCCGGTCCAGGGGGTGTCCCACCGGAGGATCACCCCGTCTGGGCCCACATATATGGGTTCTCCCATCTTGGTTGGTAGCGGAGGCACTAGCTTCCCCATCGTGTTAGAGGTGAGGATCACCCGCTCCACCGAGAAGAAACGATTATTGCTGGGGTGAGGAGCGCTCACAGGAGCGGGATCGGTCAGGGGAACCGGATCGGTCAGGGGCGCAGAATCGGCCGGGGGAGTAGGGGTGCTGTCCATACCTGCGCCTGATGTGATTCCACCGATGTCGATCTGTTCCGTTGACAAGGACACTGGAGTCGGCTGCAGCCCGGACCGCGGCTCTTCTGGAGTCGCCTCTTGATGTGGTTCCGCCCTCCATGGCTCCGTGGCTGGGATAGGTAGGCTCGGCTCCTCCACTGGCGGCTCCAAGGAGTTCAGTTCCCCCACCGGCGGTGGACGCGAGTCTGCCTCTGATGGGTGAGGGCAAGCCGGGATCACCTCGCCATTGCCCGGGCACTTGCTGCTCATCATCGCTGTCTGGCATTCGGCGGCAACGCATGCACCTGGCTCCGCCATTTCTCCGAGGTCGGGCTCCTTCTTCACCTCGTTCCCGCCGTTGCAAGTCAGGGGGCGGTTCTCCCCTGTTGCTGGGTAGGTCATCTTCTCGCAGCAGGAGTCTGAGGGGGCGGTCGCTACTTCTCGCGCCACTTCTGTAGTCTCCTCCCATGGCACACCCCTCTTCTTCCTCTGCGCTCCCTGTGACGCTGCAATGGTGGCGACTTTTGGCGGGAACTTTTGGCGGCAAGTGACAACACACAGTCTTTGCAATAAAGTACAATCCAAGCACAATAAATCACAGTTCCAAGGCACACATGACCTGATTCCTCAGGCTTAAGTAGATCCTGTTCGTGACGCCAAAATTGTAGCGCCCCCACTGCCGCAGGGCCGAGGGGTACCCGGTACCGGGCCTCTGAGTCTCTGCTCTGGGGTTGTCACGGTGGCTAGGCCCGGTCCGTGACCCTGCTGAGGGGCGTACAGTGAACAATAGATATGGATGGTGGTGGTGCTGTAGTGGTGCAGTGTCGGTCGAAGTAAATAACGAGGACACCAGGTTGCAGTCTCTTTACTGAAGATCTCTGGGTCCTCAGTCCGGAATACGGATCACCAGGCTGCGCAAGTCCGGCCGGTCCAATGGCACCTCCAGAGTTCTCTTCACAGGTGGAAATCTGTGCCTTCCCCCTAGCGCTATGTGTTGTGGTCCTTCCCTGCTGTGCTTACAGAAAGTCCCCACAACTGTTGTGTCTGTTTCTTAAGTTCCCTCACAACTCGATTAGATGATGTTCTGCTAATCCTCCGTCCCTCCCTGATGTTACGGTTGGGACGGCACCCGTTTGACGGGTAGGCTCGGAGCTCTTCCGGGACCCTAGAGTCGCCCCTCTCCACAAGTTGCCCCCCAAGACTGCATAGGTGATTTGAGTGAGACAGCCCGCCTTAGACTGACTGTCCTGCCGCTGTTTAGAGTATTGCTTGAAGCTGAATGTTATAATACTCTCTCGGCGTTCCGGCCACCGGTTGTGCGCCTCAGTAGGATGTTGCCTCGGTCTTACAGCACGACTCCTACTGGTATTCTCCTTGTTGCTTTGATCTCGTTTCTCACTCAGCACAATCTATCTCGCTTCTGATCCTTCCTTGGGCACCGCCGCTATCCTAAGCAGGCACGGTCCCGTTACGTTCGCTCAAATTGCCAAGCCTCTGTCAGGATCCCACCCCTGACAGAGACCCTACTGTATCTTCCCCTGCAACACCCTCTGCCACAAGGTGTTGCCTGGTTCTAACCCAGTCAGCTTTCTGATCTAACTTCCTGCCTGACCCCCAGTTTACCCACTATGGTGGGGAGTGGCCTAGTGAATAGAACCCTTAGCTCCCCCCGGAGGCCCGACTATGAAATGTATTGGTGTCTGTGATACCTGATCAGATGAACTCCTTCAGTGCCATCAGACGTGCCATAGCTCCCCTTAGCGGCGGAGCCACAGTACTGCAACGACCAGGACTCTGGGGCGCTGCACTATATATATATATATATATATATATATATATATATATCTTATTTAATTTCAAAAGCATCACATGTGGTGTCTGAAGCAAAGGAGCTGATTTTTGTTTTTTGGATTCAATATTCACCTCACATTTTTATTATCTTGTACGTTGCTCAGACCGGGGAGGGATGAAAGTCAGACAACGGGTCAATTATTATCTTTATTACATTTAATGGTGGACACTGAGTGATGGTGAAAAGCCGCAGAGGACTGAGAGCAGAAAAGGCAAAGGGGCTTCCTCTTCTCTACAGGAAAAACCAGACTGGGACCAACATACAAGCTTACGTCGGAAGGAGAGAAAAGTGTTAAGCTTCTTACACAGAGGCAATGATGAGGAGCTAAGTACATTTTATTACTCAATGATCCTGCTCCACTCATTCCCTATGTGGTATCCAAGTGCTGAGCTCGGCTTTTTTCTGGCAGCCCCATAGAATGAATGGAGCTTCAGATGGTTCCTGACTTTCAGCTCCTTTCTAACAGGACACAGGTTCCTCAATCTGAGGATGGTGCAGGTTCCAGCGGTCGGAACCCACCAAGCAGTAAGTTACGGCATCACCTCGCCTGTGAATAGGTGATAACTTGTTTTCATTGGACATCCCCTGTAAGGAATGGAGCATGCTAGCAGTGAAGGAGGGAGGAAGCACTGGGTACAAGGCAAATGTTACTATTGGAGGCTGTATTAGGGCATGTGAGTAGCAGACACTTCATCAGGATGACTTCGCCCCCACATGACTCTGACTGGTGTCAAAATAAACCTTAATTAGGACCCCGACTGCCATAGAAAATCCACAGCACTGTGATTGCGCCTCCCTCTCCTTCTCTCTACACCACCTAGGTGCTGCGGTTGCTACTGACTGTGGTGTAAAAGGGCTTAAGCTGCCAGGATCAGGGCTAGCTCCACTGCCGGCAGCTGGGGCAGAAGCGGGTTGTATAATACACCAGTACGACTGCTGCACATCTCGTAGGTGCCCTGACAGCACCAGCCTGATGAAAATGTGCATTATAGCGTGGGTTCTGGAACCTGACTGCGATGTACTGTACATGTTAGATGTTTCTTGGGAACCAATATAAGTAATCAGTATAAGCAGTTTTATCCTTAAAGGTAATCTGTCAGCATGTTTTGTTATGTAATCTGAGAGCAGCATGATGTAGGAGAAGAGAGTCTGATTCCGGTGATGTGTCAATTAATGGGCTGTGTTTTGCTGCTTCAATACAATCAGTGTTTTCTCAGCAGAACATTATCACTACAGGACTAGGTGTCTCGTGTCTCCTAGTCCAACCACTGTCCCCGACACTGATTAGCAGCTTTCTGTCAATATACAGTGTACACAGTAAGCAGTCTATTAGTGGTGTGGACGGGGTTATACACAGCTCAACATCTGAGCTCTGCTAGATCTGTTGAAGAGAAAACTGTGATTCTATCCCAACTGCTGCACCTAGAAAACTAAGTGATACATTGCTGGAATCAGAATGTCTGTCCCTACATCATGGTGCTGTCAGATTGCATAGCAAAAACTTGTTGACGGATTCCCTTTAAGGCCCAGTTGTAACGTCACTGTAGCACTATCACTAGATGTGACCTCCCTATACCGGTATACCTGCTGCTGTGATTCTGCAGAAGTGTTATTCACAAAACTGCTGTATACATGTACATCTCCTGAATGGTATTACTGCATATCTTCTATAGATATAAAAGTGAGGTTCTTAGCGCACATTTTGAGCAAATTGTGCGAGCCCATCTGCCAACGACAAGGCGACCTCTTCAGATGGGACCTACACTAACCTAACACTAACTTATTAACTAACGGGATTCTGCCTCACAAATCTGTTATTATTATTACTACACTTTTTATTATTTATTAAAAATGTACCTTTTATCATTTACTTTTTGATTTATTAGTTTTATCATTTTTATTACTCTTGTGACTCTAATAATGATATTACTAAGGTCCCTATGTCTAAAGCTTTTGATCCAGAAGAAGGCAAAAACCCCAAGACACATTCAGCCAATTTGTGTCACTGGGGAAAAATTCCTTCTCGACCCCGGGAAAAGGCGATCAGTCCTAGAACCCTGGATCAAACCTAATTATGTTATTACTAGGTATCTAACTAATATTAGGGTGCTAATTCTACCACTACTATAGTTATTATTATAATGTATAGGGGTTTGTTCTTTTTATAGATTTTATCTCTATTATTTATGTCCTGCTATCTTATTACAGTACTATTCTAACTTTTCTATAACTATTTCACATTACGGTACTAATTGAGCTATGACTATAATTATTGTAATTTTAGGTTCTTGTCTTTTTATAGCTATAACTATTTTATATTCTATAATTAATACTGCTATTTTATAAATGTATTATTCTATCTTTTCTATTAACATTAATACTACCTTATTCTGACACTGTTGATCCAGAAGAAGGCAAAAACCCCAGGACACATTCAGCCAATTTGTGTCACATGGGGAAAAATTCCTTCTTGACCCCGAGAAAAGGCGATCAGTCCTAGAACCCTGGATCACACTGCTATTCCACCTACTACTATTACTATTGCTATTTTATTACTATTTTATGACTTTCTTATTATCACTAATCTAATTACTCTTATTAGTCTAATACTGATATATTGTCCCTATATTACTATTATGCTGCTATTATTATTTCTAGTGTTTTTTATACTTACCGGCCGATAATGCCAATGTATCGGCAGAGGGGTCCCAGCAGGATGGTCCACATGATGTTCTTCCATGTCATGGGAGAGGCTTGGCTGACTTGGTGGTGGAAGTTGTGCGGCCTGGTCCTGCTTCTTCGTGTGCTGCTTCTCGGGAGCCTAATGTCCAGTTTGATCTTCTTTGCCGCCATCTCATCTTCTTCCTTCTCTTCTTTCTCGTCCTCCTCCTCGTCCAGATAGGCCAGCATTTCTCTCAGCGTCACTTCTTCTTCCCTCTTCCTTTCCTCCCTGGCTCGGATGCTTATGGGTGGAGCAGGCCGTTCTTCATCCCTTACAGCAAACCTTCTCTGGGCTTCTGGGTTGGTTGGCATGAGGCGCTAGGAAGAGCAGAGATGAAGTTAGAAGGATGACTAGGAATATCCGAGTACATAACTACCTGTACTTAGTTTTCTCACTGACCTCCTTCTTGTAGAGGGGTGACGGGAGAAGCTTGATACAATACGCCAGTCTTCTCAGTTGCTCCTCAGGTGTGACGTAAACTGGAGAAAACACAACCAGATATTAGAATCAATCCTAACCGTACAAAGAGGATGTGATAGAGCGCCACTGCTGAAATGTACTAAGCGACACTCAGGAAATAAGCGTAAAAGAGCTACAAACTTGTATTTACGACTGTCAGAAGGAGCTCACTGATAGATTCTCAGTTAGTTAATTCTGCAGCCAGCAATAGATGGCAGAGCTCACAGATAATAGGAAGCAAATAATGGAAATTGTTTAATAAAACTCCACTGCAAAAATTATTTTTACCACAAAATACACGCTTTTAAGTAAAAACAAAAATGCCCCCAAAGATAGACAACCCCTATAAAGTAAAGCTCCAGATGCCCATCCAACAGCAGTGTAGAGAACGGTCAGTTATCACAGACTGATGGAAGCTACCTGATCCAGCGCTGGCAGAATACCCGGTCCACATGGTGACCGCTGATATCTTCTCTGAGAAAATGTATCCAAATCCTATAAGACATCAGGAATAGTCAGCAGGGGTTTAGGTAATTGATTCATATTTATTTTATCATATATTCAGGGGCAGGGAAGGGCAACATTGGGAAATATATGGGATATATTGGCGGTTACATATGTGAGCTTCATTACAGGGGTATTTTCAGTTGGAACAAGTTATCGCCTTATACATGGGATCGGTGATGACTTATAGATCAGTGATGACTTATAGATCAGTGGGGTCCGTCCGCTGGAAATTCATCACCAGAACTTTTATCCCCATTAGAAGGTAGAGGAGGCGCACATGCTCCCCTGCTGCTCCATTCATCCTCTCTGGGACCTGCACGAGCGGTTCTCGTTGCTCTCTGGCAGTCCCGGTGGTCGGGGGAGGTACTGCCGCTGCCCTCTAATGGGATACCAGTGCCCTGTTCTGGTTATTGCTGCGGTTCCCAGTGGTCGGACTCTGATCTTATCCCGCAGACAGGTGATAACTTGTCCCAATGGGATCACCCCTTTAGTATGTGGTATATATGGAGGACGGGATATCATGCAGAGTACTAGTAATACTACACTGCGGGCCATCATGTGTGTGTGCAGATCGGAGGGTAAATATCGGGATCTTGTCTCTGGATCGATCCAGATGGGAGAGGTCACGAGTTCCGGCCTCACCCACTGATATCTCACCACATCATGTGTTGGGGAAATAATAACTTGGTAATGATCAGATTTATCAGAAAGTGTCAGTTGTGGTCTGTGAGTGCGTGTGATGGATGTGGGGTCTGTCCGGTGCATTATCTCACGTGTTATACCTGGAATCTCGCACTGACTGCAGGTGTCTGTCTTCACACTCGGATGAGATGTAACAAACTGACTTTATTTTTCAAATTCAAACTGAGCAATTCTACTGGTTGTTGATGACTGCAGTTACCATGGTGACAGAAGTATCTGAAAATTTAAAGGGACAGGACACTGTTATAGTGCTATACTACATTTTACTATAAAGTTCATCAAATACTGGATATTACGTGGCTCTGTTCATATAATGTGGGGCGCAAATATATCTTCATAATTTACATAGATTGATTTAGAGGATCTGCAGAGATATATGGGGGTACAATAACTTGTGCTGAAAATTGAATGTGTATAAAGAAGGATGATTACGTAATTAATGCAAAAAGGAAGAACGTGATCTCTAGCGACAAAATATCAAGGTGAAAAATGTTGTACCGCTCTGGCAAAAATTAAGATTTTCAATTTGTCTGATTTTTCTCTTTGTAGGTACTGTATATTTTTGAGTAAAATATAAATTGTTCTTTTAGTCTATAAACTACTCACAACATGTCTCCGAAGTTCCAGGCAATAAATTTTGTATTTATTTTCTGAAAATGAGAAATGGTCAAAATAACAAAAAAAATGCATTGCTTGCAGACCTGAAATAATGCAAAAAAAAACAAGTTCATAATCATTTAGAAGAGATTTGATGTGGTGGTCCTTCATCCCCAGATCATCACCGATCCTCCACCAAATTTCACAGTGGGTGCAAGACACTGTGGCTTGTACGCCTCTCGAGGTCTCCATCTAACCATTAGATGACCAGGTGTTGGGCAAAGCTGAAAATTAGACTCATCAGAGAAGATTACCTTACTCCAATCCTCTATGGTCCAATCCTTATGGTTTTTGGCAACCTTCAACCTGGCTCTCCTTTGCTTCAAATTGATAAAATACTTTTTTCTAGCGTTAAATGACTTGAGCCCTGCCTCCAGGAACCTGTTACAAACTGTTCTTGCCGTGCACTTCACCCCAGCTGCCATTTGCCATTCCTTTTGCAGATCACTTGATGTCATCCTGCGGTTGCTGAGTGACATTCAAATAAGATGACGTCATCCCGGTCAGGGGAGAGTCATTTTCGGCCTCTGCCAGTCTGTAGCTTTGTTGTCCCCAATGTCTGCTGCTTGACCTTGTTGTAATGGACTGCCCTCTGAGAAATTTTAAGGATAGAGTCAACATGACGCTCACTGTGTCCATCTGTTAGTAAAACCAGGATTGAGCTCTTCTTTTCCTCACTCAAGACTTTTCTTTTCAACTCCTTTGTCATGGTTCAAAGTCATTTTTTCACTCCTATTACTTTTGCGATATTACTAGCACTTGTAAGGCTATGTGCACACGTTCAGGATTTATTGCAGAAAATTCCTGAGAAAAACCTGAAATTTTCTGCAAGAAATCTGCATGCGTTTTTGGCGCGTTTTTACCGCGTTTTCATGCGTTTTTGGTGCGTTTTTTTCCGGACATTTCCCAATGCATTTTATAGTGGGAAATCTGCAAAAAAACACAAAATTAATGAACATGCTGCGTTTTTTACCACGATGCGTTTTTTCGCGGAAAAAAAACGCATCATGTGCACAAAATTTGCAGAATTCATTCTAAATGATGGGATGCTTAATGTATGCGTTTTTTGGCAGTTTTATAGCGTTTTTATAGCAAAAAAGCGTGAAAAAATGCGAAAAATCAGCAACGTGTGCACACAGCCTTATGCCATCCAGCTTGTCCTATTGCAAGAGGATTGTGCACACCACAGCAGTGTGTTTTATATTTTCCTTAGTTCAATAAGATTTGGTTTAGGTGATCACCTAATCAGAAGCACATTAAGTTGAATGAGGTGTACTCTGGTTGGAATTCAACTGACACTGGAATGGAATGGCTGTCAGACATGTAGAGAAGCTGATTTTTATAAAACTGTGCAGTGGTCTCTTAATTTTTGTCAGAGCTGTATATAAAAGTAGCTTTTAGAAATTATATATTAAGCTTTTAACATAATAAGACAAATGTGCTGACCACCCTTAGAAATAGACCAACGCGTTTCAGGTAGGAGCCTAATCATGGAGCCACACACCAGTTAGGAGCCACACACCATGAATAAGGCTCCTACCTGAAATGCGTTGGTCTATTTTACATGGCTTTCTAAAGGTGGCCAGCACATCCGTCTTATGTTTGGAATAATACAAGCTAGTTTTTATATATGACATTTTTCACCTTGATATTTTGTCGCTGGAGATCACTTTCTTCTTTCTTGCATCTGATGATCATGTCCGAGACTGGGATGGCCCCGTGCGAACTGCCTCTATCCTATAAGGTGCACCTGGACGTGGTGAGCTGACTTTCCATATTCCGCTTCCTTCCTTGTGTCTATAATGTAATTAATGGTCCTAAGATTGTGGTTTTATGTTCACTACAAATCTAAATATTGATCACAAGCCACTGGGAGAGATTTATCAGCGAAATGTGACAGAATTCTGTAGTTATGTGCAGCAAAATCTGTATTTCATGATTTGCTTCCCGTGTTTTAAACCCTTTCTGCGCCTTGTCTGACAAGAGGCGTGGCTTATATGAGAGGGGTGTGGCTTATATGAGAGGGGAGGGGTCTAACATTCTGTTCCAGAAATTTCACCAAAAGTGTAGCTCACAATTCTGGCACAAAATAAGCCAATAACTAACTAGGTGATGTAAATCTGGACAAGATGGTCTAAAAATGTGGCAGATTTATCAAATGCAGCTGCAAGAGGAAAGTGACCGGCCCCACACTGATTCTTCACAACTCTTACAGTTGCAACATTCTTAGGCTACGTTCACATTTGCGTTGTGCGCCGCAGCGTCGGCGACGCAACGCACAACGCAAACAAAACCGCAACAAAACGCACGCTAAAACGCTGCGTTTTGCGACGCATGCGTCCTTTTTGGCCTAAAGTTGGACGCAAAAAAAATGCAACTTGTTGCGTTCTCTGCGCCCAACGCTTGCGGCCATGCGTAGCAAAACACAGCACAACGCATGTCCATGCGCCCCCATGTTAAATATAGGGGCGCATGACGCGGCGACGCTGCGGTGCCCGACGGTGCGGCGCCGAACGCTAATGTGAACGTAGACTTACTAAGCGGAGTCGCTGGAGGTGACAGGTGGACAACCCCTGAATGGAATAATGGGCCACATTGCCAACATGGTCTATTCACTAGGAATCATTTCAGTATAATATCAGTCAATATTTAAAGGAAAAAAAACTTTTCAGCAACTCCTAACACACGGAAGTAAGAGCAAGGTGCTGCTCCTGCATTATACAACGTGTGCACTAAGGTATAAGGAAACATTGAATATGAGATAAGAGGTATCGTTTCTCCTTGTGAAGAGTCACATGCCAAACATGCCGAGATGAGGAGACTTTCATGCTGCAATGCTCCTCTGGGAAGTATGCAAATTGTCTCTTCAGAGAGGAAGAGGACTAGAACACTAGTGCCACCTATAGGAATTAGCAATCCTAGAAGTCAATGTTGACCCTTTAATGAGCCTCGTTACATGATTTGGGATAAAAGCCAAAACCAGAATCTCAATTTGCAGGCACTGTGTTTTGGGGTATTGCCCCTCGTCAGTGCAAAGTGTGAGAGGCGTCTGACCGGGTTCCAATGGTCTCCTCATATCGGCATGCTTGAGATGTCACTCTCTACAAGGAGAAACGATACCCCTTGTATCCCGGTCAGATGCCTCTCACAGCCAATCCAGATCTCACACCTTGCACTGATTAGGGGCAGTACCCGGAACACAGTGTCGGCAAATTTAGATTCTATGTAATCCAAAGGCGGACTTAGATCAATTTAGCCGCAGGAAGAGAACCATATAAAAATGCACTATAAATAAATCTTTGTCATTAATAGATAAAAACAACAAGGCCAAGCAATATCAGAAAAACTATGTATCCAGGAGAATGATCGGTTCACACTGCAACAAATAATATCATCATATTTCCATGACTCTATAAAAAGGTCCGATTTGTGTACTCAAAGGAAATCCCCATCTATTATTGTTATCCTCTACTGCAGATATGTAAGGGTAATGCTAATACATACTAAGTTTCCCCTATCCACAATAGGAAGATACGGCCCTCATAAGTTGGCACACATGGCCTCATAGAAACCATTCATACAATAAAAACACAAAATGCTTTAATTGTGGATAAAAATGGCCGTGTAGTTTATTTAGGGTTACATAAATTAATTAATCACCAATAAATAAACTCCATAAATTATAAAACCAAAGTACCAAACTTTTCCAATAAACCAATCCACCCAGACATGGGTGATTTTCCCACAAGTAAACTACACGACAGTAAAATTACAAAAATTCAGGGGAGGGAGGGTGGGGTCTTCTTTATCTTCTTCCGCTGACAGAATGACCAGATACCACAAAACAGGTGTTTATATGTTCAAAAAAAGAGCGGCAAAGCTGCTAACAGCCAATAGAAAACCGTTACAATAGGCACCAAACATACCAGAAAAAACTGGATAAAACCAGTTTCACACTTTCAGAGATGACTGACCTGACCTTTATTTGACCTTTCTTCTGACAGAAAGCCATATTAAATGACAGGGTCCATGAGGCCATGAGACCCCCCGCTATATTTCTTTCAGGTTTACGCGGGGGGGCTAACATGACCATAATATCCAAAGTAAAGCTAATACCTTAAGGGATGAATCCCCAGGCAGACCCAGTGGTGCAGAATGGGAACTGATCAATCGTTCCTCGTGCGCCCCGACGCGCGTTTCGCCCTAAGCTTCTTCCGGGGGCGTGACATTGTGAGGAACGTGTGGTTTCTTATGTGATGCACAGCCAATGGAAATGCTGTCTGTCAATAACGGGGCGGAAGTAATCAGAATGCTTTCCTAGCTCAACGGCGCATGCAGCTTCCGCCCTGCTCCTGTCGTAATATATTATATATATATATTCAATGCGCCTTCCCCAAGTCCAATACTGCAATATAGGTCACTTTCTCTCATAAAGGATAAAAGGCACTGCTTCTTTATGGTTTCCGTGCAGTGCGCATGCGCGGTACGTCCTAGCTCCTAGCATTTCTGAAGGTGCTCGCATCTGGTTATGCTTGCGTTCCACTCAGTATTCCAGGGAGCGCCTGCTCAGAAATGTATATTACTACAGGAGCAGGGCGGAAGCTGCATGCGCCATTGCCTGGGGATTCATCCCTTAAGGTATTAACTGTACTTTGGATATTATGGTCATGTGTGCCGACTTATGAGGGCCGTATCTTCCTATTGTGGATAGGGGAAACTTAGTATGTATTAGCATTACCCTTACATATCTGCAGTAGAGGATAACAATAATAGATGGGGATTTCCTTTGAGTACACAAATCGGACCTTTTTATAGAGTCATGGAAATATGATGATATTATTTGTTGCATTGTGAACCGATCATTCTCCGGGATACTCTGTTTTTCTGATATTGCTTGGCCTTGTTGTTTTTATATATTAATGACAAATAAAGATTTATATATAGTGCATTTTATATGGTTCTCTTCCTGCGGCTAAATTGATCTAAGTCCGCCTTTGGATTACATACCGTTTTTGAAGTGCCATAGAAATTATTTAGGACAGTTTTTGGTGGTTTAAGTAAATTTAGATTCTAGTTTTGGCTTTTATCCTAAGTCATGTGACAAGGCTTGTTAAAGGGACGACATTGATTGTTAGGATTGCTACTTCCTATAGGTGGCACTAGAGTTCTAGTCCTCTTCCTCTCTGAAAAGAGAATTTGAATATGAGATAAACAAATCTTTTGCCAGCCTTGATGAATGTTGCTCAATAAATAGATTTTTTGGTGAAATATTGACTGGAAAATGTGTGCATAACACTTGGAGGTCTTCTCTAACTTTTTTGACTCTTTTTTGAGTTTTTAAACCAACATTAAAGAAGTTGTCCACTACTATAACTTTTTTTTTTCATAAATCTTGCTATTATGTGCCACTGAAAACATCCACTGTGTTTATTTTAGCAATATTACCTTTTATCATGCTGTAGCAGCACATCTTCAGTGCTGGATCCAGCTCTCATGGGGTTAATCGACAACTTCCTTTCTCCTGACTTATTGTGCTCTAATACTACAAGTTCCATGATGCATTGCACTGGCCTCTAAGCCCGAACCTAGCACACCCTCTCCAAAACACACCCAAACCCCTCCCTCCTCTATCTTCAAAAAGATTTGTGATGTAATTTCTGTCCAACCTCCTCTTTTACATTTGTCCAACCCACACTCCATTACACACAGATAGATAGATAGATAGATAGATAGATAGATAGATAGATAGATAGATAGATAGATAGATAGATAGATCAAAATTGGAACAGCATCTCACATTACCAAACTGTAGTGCAGCGCCTTCCCAACCACTGTTCAAGTGGCCTCAGGTAATAGATGCAAAAAAGGAAAGGCTTGAAAAAGGATAAAGATATCCGAAACGTTGCCACGCCGCTCAGGCATTAAAGCCCTTTTTTCTTTATAATTTTGTGCTGTTTTCCTTTTTTGCATCTAGATAGATAGATAGATAGATAGATAGATAGATAGATATGAGTCGCCCCGCGGGCTACCGGTACTCGGTACCGGGTCCTGCGGTTCACAAGGGGATGTCACGTGGCTGCGACCCGGTCCGTGGCCCAGGGCGCCCATGTAAAATGGGAAAGGTCTTTAAAGGGATAGAGTTTATGTTCGTGACGCCACCTGTGGTATTCGATAACGGTGACCGACGCTGCTTTAAGGGATCCACTGGGGTGATGTTATGGCAGCTAGATGGTATACCTTCCCACAGGTGACGTGTATCCCCAGGGCTTCCCGGTGTGTAGATGGTAGGATGGTGACAGGCGCAGTGAAGAACGAGGACACAAAGTTGCAGTCTCTTTACCTTTACTGAAGACTCCGGCATCCACAGTCCAGGGCACCAGACCACAGGGCGGGTAGGGTCCGGCCGGTTTGGAGGCAAGTCCAGAGTCCCGTCGTCCAGGTGGAGAATAAAAGCCTTCCTTTGCGCTGTAGTGGTGTAGTCCTTTACTGCCTATGGCTTCACATAAGGTCCTCACAGATGTTATCTCTCTCTCTCTCTGTCCCCCGGATAGGATAGGACAAAACCCGTATGACTGGTGACTTGAGCCTGTTTATAGGATCTCTTAGATGACCCGGCTCTGTGGGGTGTCACCGTGCCTCCTGGGTGAAGGTGTGGTCAGGATAAGTGCAATTAACTGTCCTGCCGGTCTTTGATGTAAGGCAGTGGCGTATCCAGGGGGGCGCAGCGGGCCGCCTGATGATGCGGCAGTCCAATGAGGTTCCTCGTCCTGTACTGAGCGGTCACATGGTACCGCTCACTACGGTAATGAATATGTGGCTCCACCTCCCATAGGAGTGGAGCTGCATATTCATTACTGTAACGAGTGGTAACGGTGACCGCTCAGTACAGGAAGAAGCTGCCGGCGCCGGGGAAACAGGGACTGCACCGCGCCAGGAGCAGGTAAGTATAACGGGGAGGGGAGCGCTGCGCGATATTCACCTGCTCCTCTTTCCAGCCGCCGCTGTGTCTTCAGCATCTTCAGCAGTGACGCTGAGGTCAGATGGCGCGGTGACGTAGTTAGTGCGCGCCCTCTGCCTGAACATCAGTGCTGAAGATGGAGCGGCGGCTGGAACGAGGAGCAGGTGAATATCGCAAGTGCCGGGGGCCTGAGCGACGGAGAGGTGAGTATGTGATTTTTTTTTTTTTATCGCAGCAACAGCAAATGGGGAAGTGTCTGTATGGGGCATCTTATGGGGCCATAACATTTGTGCAGCACTATATGGGGCAAGTGTCTGTATAGAGCATCTTATGGGGCCATAACGTTTGTGCAGCACTATATGGGGCAAGTGTCTGTATAGTGCATCTTATGGGGCCATAACATTTGTGCAGCACTATATGGGGCAAGTGTCTGTATAGAGCATCTTATGGGGCCATAACGTTTTTGCAGCACTATATGGGGAAAGTGTCTGTATAGAGCATCTTATGGGGCCATAACGTTTGTGCAGCACTATATGGCGCAAGTGTCTGTATGGAGCATCTTATGGGGCCATAACGTTTGTGCAGCACTATATGGGGCAAGTGTCTGTATAGTGCATCTTATGGGGCCATAACATTTGTGCAGCACTATATGGGGAAAGTGTCTGTATAGAGCATCTTATGGGGCCATAACGTTTGTGCAGCACTATATGGGGAAAGTGTCTGTATAGAGCATCCTATGGGGCCATAACATTTGTGCAGCACTATATGGGGCAAGTGTCTGTATGGAGCATCTTATGGGGCCATAACGTTTGTGCAGCACTATATGGGGCAAGTGTCTGTATGGGGCCATAATCAACGTTTGTGCAGCACTATATGGGGCAAGTGTCTGTATGGGGCCATAATCAACGTTTGTGCAGCACTATATGGGGCAAGTGTCTGTATGGAGCATCTTATGGGGCCATAATTAACGTTTGTGCAGCACTATATGGGGCAAGTGTCTATATGGAGCATTTTATGGGGCCATAATTAACGTTCGTGCAGCACTATACGGGGCAAATATCTTCATGGAACATCTTATGGGGCAATAATCAATGTTTCTGCAGCACTATATGGCGCAAATATCTTCATGGAACATCTTATGGGGCAATAATCAACGTTTCTGCAGCACTATATTGGGCAACTGTGTCTATGGAGTATCTTATGGGGCCATTATTAACCTTTATGCAGGATTATATGGGGCTCTTGATTCAATATGGATATTCAAAAACACTTAACCTACTGATGTCTCAATTAATTTTACTTTTATTGGTATCTATTTTAACATTATGGGGATTCAGGAATGTACCTTGGCTTGGTCATACAGTTTCAATAGAGTTAAGGTTCAAATGGGGGAGGTTTTGGGGGGGGTATGGCGCCAAACTGATCCTTTGCCCCGGGTGCAGGAAAGGCTAGATACACCTCTGATGTAAGGTGTAGAGGTCCTCAGAACCTCAGTGTTCCGGCTACCGGTGTTTCTGTGCCTCAGAAGGAGGCAGTCTGCTCGGGGCTAATCCCCTTCTGGTATCCTCTCCTGTCCTTCCTCTCCTGCACGCTCGCTGCAAACAATTCGGCCTTCAATGTCTCTTTCTGGGAGCTGCAGCTCTGTGGGCATGCACAGCTCCGTGAACCTTCTATCCTCCTCAGATGGCTGTCTGGAACTAACTGAGCTGAGCTCAGCCAGCAACTAACTAACTTTCCCTACAGACTACCAGTTATATATATATATGGGGAGTGACCTAGTAAATAGGAGCAGAAGCTCCCCCTGGTGGCCTTGACTGTGAATGTGTTGCATGTTTGTGATACCTGGATGCAGTTATCCTTCCCTGCCTCCAGACGTAGTATCACTCTCACCTGGAGGAAATCAATACCACTGTGAAGATAAGGACCCTGCGGTGCCACACTCCCAACCCCCCCCCCCCCCCCGTTAAATCCAGTACTCCCGTACTGGGAAAAGAGAACAGTTACAGGTTAGCAAAAAGACAACAATTTTTGGAATGCAGTAAAACAAGTTAATGCTATACTAAAGCTTCTCTTTATGGGAGGTAAGGACACTTGAACGTTGCAATAACTATTTACATGTATGCATACTTTCATGAGTAGGAAAATGTAATTAAACAATATAACTATGAACTAACTATGAATTACCATAACCCTTATGGATATACTATCTGTTAAGTGCAAAATCTTCGTCCAACCCCGCGGGTTACTTCATTTTCTCCATTTGATTCGAAAGTGCATCAGGATATCAGCTACACACTATCGGCTATATATAACACCATTCTAACTAAATTCAAATATCAGTTTTCATTACTATTAACTATATTAACTCTTTAATATATTAACCGTCTATCTTGCAAAGCACAACGAGTAAACATCCCCCTTTAAGGGTTCAAACAATGTTCAAGTCCTTGTCTTTTTGAGGTAGTGCAAATATATCAGTCACATTAATATTCAAGTCAATCAATACTTTAGAACAGCAGCAACGATGCGAGTGACCCGTCATTAACCCCCAATGTTGGACTTGGGCGGGCTACAAGGCGTGTATCCAGACCTGGAATCCTGCCGCGCCAAACGGGTTTTTCTTCAGGTCTCTGGAAAACAAAGCAGTTCTCAGAACAGGGTTAGAAGCAGTCTCTTGTCTTGAAAAGCTTCTTTTGTAAAACCAGTAGGTAGCACCCTTAAGAAGGTGCAAACTATTTACACACAAAGTCTTGATCATGCACAGTTCATGATTCACAGTTCTTTAAGGCAGCTTGTGCAAAACATAGGATCCCTTAAAACAGGGGACCCCTTTAAGAAGAAACCCTGGTAGGGTTTATTTAACTTTTGAACGGTAGCAGCAAAGAGTTAACGGTGAACTTGTGAACAACAACAGTTATTTTAAATTTGCAGAAGATGAACTATTTACAGTCATTTTCAGATTGGTTTGTTCTATTGGGGTAGCACTGGTAAAGGCAGTCCCTTTGGATACAGGTGGCTACCAGGTACCACATAAAGTGCGTCTGCACTCCGAATGGGAGTCTGATTACTCACTGTCTTTTGTTCTATAACAGCCCGTGTGCATCTTGAGCACAGAACAACGGGTGATCTGTCGCAGATAGGGGCGTTCTTCACCTGGCCAGGTGGGGGCGATAGCGTACGAGGAAGAGCCACTGGTTGTGGTGGCTCCAGGTCACAAGATGGTGAATCGGCGGTTTCTTGCATGCATCTGTGCACATGTAAAGCGTACCACCCCTTATCTCCCCAATGTCGTGTGTAGGTAACACGGTCACCAGGGTAGAGGTCCCTGCCAGGGTGTCCCTCGATAAGGTGTGCCTCCACGTCCCGTCTGGTCACAAAGATTTCGGGATATAAGCCTCGTTCTTTAATGAAGCCCCAGCCAGATTTCACACGGAAGGTGACTACAATCCCTTGTCTCCGTGGACCTCGATTGTCAAAGGTCTCCTGTCTGACCTGGGCCTTAGCTTGCAGGTCCTTTTCGCGGGCAATATGGCATCGGCGCTTCTCCTCCCGCTCTTTCTGCTCACGCTGGAATGCCTCCTGTCGCTGGAATTCCTCCCGACTTAGGACTTCGATTTGCTCTCCCTCTGGCTGGGCCTCCCCAGGGAACCCGATCAGGTCGCTACTGGTATGGGCCCATTTGAAGGTCACCCACTCTCCCTGGATGTCCACAGTCCTTTTGATGGGCTGCAATGGGGCATCTGAAGTCTATAGAGTCTCCCAGGGCCGGTCCCATGCCAGACGGCTACACACCTGTCCGGTTGGTGGTGGTGGGGGTGAGTCTATGGCCACTTTTTTGGAAGTGCATCTGAACAGCAAGGTGGATTGCTGTTGAGGGGAGATAGAGAGAAAAAAAAAAAAATCTATAAATCTTCAGCACAGCGAGTGTGAGCGAGCTGAGTGTGACCTGAGCGTAAGTGTGAACGGCGGTAAGTGTGTGACTTGTGATTCAGTGAAGAGGTATTTGGAAGGCCTTTAACAAATACCTGTGTGAATTGGAGTGAGTTGCTGAATTGGGAATAGCTATATTCATAAGGAGTTAACTTAGGGTGGGGGCTCATAATTAAGGGGATATAAGGGGCAGCTGTTTGGGGCTCCAGTCCTTTTTGGAAGTGCATCTGAACAGCAAGGTGGATTGCTGTTGAGGGGAGATAGAAAAAAAAAAAAAAAAAATCTATAAATCTTCAGCACAGCGAGTGTGAGCGAGCTGAGTGTGACCTGAGCGTAAGTGTGAACGGCGGTAAGTGTGTGACTTGTGATTCAGTGACTTTGAAATCAGGGAGTTTCCAAGGGAGGAATTGCTTCTGTTTTTTTTTTTTTTTTTTTTTTTAATTAATACTTTGTATTTATTTTTAATTAACGTTTCTGTGTGCTGCAATCCCCATTAGGAAATGTGCTCCACAATTGTTAATGCCATCCAGTGCACATCTTGCCACATGTATGCAGTCCTTGACCAGCCGGTCGAGGGTGCATACTGCTGTGCGAGATGTGAGCACATTGTGCATTTGGAAACCCAGATACTGGATCTAAATGTGCAGCTGGCAACACTGAGATCCATAGACAATATGGAGAGGAGTCTTCTGCTCACAGAGCAGACGCTCAATGGGATAGATGAGGAGGGGGATGGTAGGATGGAGCTGCAGGACAGTGTGGCAGTTAGCTGGGTGACAGATAGAAGGCGGGGTAGAGGGAAGAGTGCCAGGGAGGCTAGTCCTGATCTGGCACACCCCAATAAGTTTGCTAAGTTGGCAGATGAGGGGGGTGCCAGTACAGGGGTAGCACTGCTGCAGCCAGGCATGTCCTCTGAAAGCCGGAGGAGTGACTGCTCCAGTAAGGAGGGAAAAAGGAGAGCAGGGCAGGCCAGACAGGTGCTGGTAGTGGGGGACTCAATTATTAGGGGAACAGATAGGGCAATCTGTCACAAAGACAGGGATCGTCGGACGGTGTGCTGCCTACCTGGCGCTCGAGTCCGACACATCGCTGATCGGGTGGACAGATTACTGGGAGGGGCTGGTGAGGACCCAGCGGTCATGGTGCACATTGGCACAAATGACAAAGTTAGAGGTAGGTGGAAGGTCCTTAAAGATGATTTCAGGGAATTAGGCTGCAAGCTGAAAGCAAGGACCTCCAACGTGGTATTTTCCGAAATACTGCCTGTACCACGTGCCACGCCAGAGAGGCAACGGGAGATTAGGGAGGTTAATAAGTGGCTCAAGAATTGGTGTAGGAAGGAGGGGTTTGGGTTCCTGCAGAACTGGGCCGACTTCTCAGTTGGCTACAGGCTCTACGCTAGGGACGGCCTGCACCTCAATGGGGAAGGTGCAGCTGTGCTGGGGGAGAAAATGGTTAGAAGGTTGGAGGAGTGTTTAAACTAGAGATTGGGGGGGAGGGTATTCATTTTATAGGAGGGGAAGATAGTGCAGATAGAGACCTGGGCACAAATAAGGAAGTTGGGGGTGGCGGTGGCATGGGGGGTGGGGTTAGAACAGTTAGTAATTTAAGAAAGAATAGAGGTACAGAGAGTAACATCAAGTGCATGTATACTAATGCCAGAAGCCTCGCCAACAAAATGGATGAATTAGAACTAATGTTGTTGGAGCATAATTATGACATGGTGGGGATATCTGAGACGTGGCTGGATGAGAGCCATGACTGGGCTGTTAACTTGCAGGGCTATAGCCTGTTCAGAAATGACCGTACAGATAAGCGAGGGGGTGGGGTGTTTCTGTATGTAAAATCGACCTTAAAACCCATCCTGCGTGATAATATAGGTGAATCTAATGAAAATGTAGAGTCTCTGTGGGTGGAGATAAGGGGAGGGGGAAAAAATAATAAATTACTGATAGGGGTTTGTTATAAATCTCCAAAACTAATGGAAGCAATTGAGAATATCCTCGTAAAGCAAATAGATGAAGCTGCGACTCAAGGAGAAGTCATTATTATGGGGGACTTCAACTACCCTGAAATAGATTGGGGAACAGAAACCTGCAGTTCCAGCAAAGGTAATCGGTTTTTGACAACTATGAGAGACAATTACCTTTCACAACTGGTTCAGGACCCAACAAGGAGGGGGGCACTGCTAGACCTAATATTAACCAACAGGCCAGACCGCATATCAAATATAAGGGTTGGGGGTCACTTGGGGAATAGTGATCACAAAATAATAAGTTTTCATGTAACCTTTAATAAGATGGGTAGTAGGGGGGTGACAAGGACACTAAACTTCAGGAGGGCAAATTTCCAACGGATGAGAGAGGATCTTGGTGCAATTAACTGGGACGATATCCTGAGACACAAAAATACACAAAGAAAATGGGAGACATTTATTAGCATCCTGGATAGGACCTGTGCACAGTATATACCGTATGGGAATAAACATACTAGAAATAGGAGGAAACCAATATGGCTAAATAGAGCTGTAAGGGGCGCAATAAGGGACAAAAAGAAAGCATTTAGAGAATTAAAGGAAGTAGGTAGTGAGGAGGCATTAAATAAATACAGAAAATTAAATACATTCTGTAAAAAGCAAATCAAGGCAGCAAAGATTGAGACCGAGAGACTCATTGCCAGAGAGAGTAAAAATAATCCCAAAATATTCTTTAACTATATAAATAGTAAGAAACTAAAAAATGACAGTGTTGGCCCCCTTAAAAATAGTCTGGGTGAAATGGTGGATGAGGATGAGGAAAAAGCCAATATGCTAAATGACTTTTTTTCATCAGTATTTACAAAAGAAAATCCCATGGCAGACAAAATGACTAGTGATAAAAATTCCCCATTAAATGTCACCTGCTTAACCCAGCAGGAAGTACGGCGGCGTCTAAAAATAACTAAAATTGACAAATCTCCGGGCCCGGATGGGATACACCCCCGAGTACTGCAGGAACTAAGTACAGTCATTGATAGACCATTATTTTTAATCTTTAAAGACTCCATAATAACAGGGTCTGTACCACAGGACTGGCGTATAGCAAATGTCGTGCCAATATTCAAAAAAGGGGCAAAAACTGAACTCGGTAATTATAGGCCAGTAAGTTTAACCTCTACTGTGGGTAAAATCCTGGAGGGCATTCTAAGGGATGCTATGCTGGAGTATCTGAAGAGGAATAACCTCATGACCCAGTATCAGCACGGGTTTACTAGGGACCGTTCATGTCAGACTAATTTGATCAGCTTCTATGAAGAGGTAAGTTCAGGACTGGACCAAGGGAACCCAGTGGACGTAGTATATATGGACTTTTCCAAAGCTTTTGATACGGTGCCACACAAAAGGTTGTTACATAAAATGAGAGTAATGGGGATAGGGGAAAATATGTGTAAGTGGGTTGAGAGCTGGCTCAGGGATAGGAAACAAAGGGTGGTTATTAATGGAGCACACTCGGACTGGGTCACGGTTAGCAGTGGGGTACCACAGGGGTCAGTATTGGGCCCTCTTCTTTTTAACATATTTATTAATGACCTTGTAGGGGGCATTCAGAGTAGAATTTCAATATTTGCAGATGACACTAAACTCTGCAGGGTAATCAATACAGGGGAGGACAATTTTATATTACAGGATGATTTATGTAAACTAGAAGCTTGGGCTGATAAATGGCAAATGAGCTTTAATGGGGATAAATGTAAGGTCATGCACTTGGGTAGAAGTAATAAGATGTATAACTATGTGCTTAATTCTAAAACTCTGGGCAAAACCGTCAATGAAAAAGACCTGGGTGTATGGGTGGATGACAAACTCATATTCAGTGGCCAGTGTCAGGCAGCTGCTACAAAGGCAAATAAAATAATGGGATGTATTAAAAGAGGCATAGATGCTCATGAGGAGAACATAATTTTACCTCTATACAAGTCACTAGTTCGACCACACTTAGAATACTGTGCACAGTTCTGGTCTCCGGTGTATAAGAAAGACATAGCTGAACTGGAGCGGGTGCAGAGAAGAGCGACCAAGGTTATTAGAGGACTGAGGGGTCTGCAATACCAAGATAGGTTATTACACTTGGGGCTATTTAGTTTGGAAAAACGAAGACTAAGGGGTGATCTTATGTTAATGTATAAATATATGAGGGGACAGTACAAAGACCTTTCTGATGATCTTTTTAATCATAGACCTGAGACAGGGACAAGGGGGCATCCTCTACGTCTGGAGGAAAGAAGGTTTAAGCATAATAACAGACGCGGATTCTTTACTGTAAGAGCAGTGAGACTATGGAACTCTCTGCCGTATGATGTTGTAATGAGTGATTCATTAATTAAATTTAAGAGGGGACTGGATACCTTTCTGGAAAAGTATAATGTTACAGGGTATATACACTAGATTCCTTGATAAGGCGTTGATCCAGGGAACTAGTCTGATTGCCGTATGTGGAGTCGGGAAGGAATTTTTTTCCCCATGGTGGAGTTACTCTTTGCCACATGGGGTTTTTTTGCCTTCCCCTGGATCAACATGTTAGGGCATGTTAGGTTAGGCTATGGGTTGAACTAGATGGACTTACAGTCTTCCTTCAACCTTAATAACTATGTAACTAACTATGTAACACTAGCAGGGTGGTGTCTTCGGCTACCGGGGCAGGGTCAGTAGGCTTACCCGCTGCCACGGGCGCCCATGTAAATGGGGAAAGGTCTTTAAAGGGATAGAGTTTATGTTCATGACGCCACCTGTGGTATTCGGTCACGGTGACCGACGCTGCTTTAAGGGATCCGCTGGGGTGATGTTATGGCAGCTAGATGGTATACCTTCCCACAGGTGAAGTGTATCCCCAGGGCTTCCCTGTGTGTAGATGGTAGGATGGTGAGAGGCGCAGTGAAGAACGAGGACACAAAGTTGCAGTCTCTTTACCTTTACTGAAGACTCCGGCATTCACAGTCCAGGGCACCAGACCACAGGGCAGGTAGGGTCCGGCCGGTTTGGAGGCAAGTCCAGAGTCCCCTTGTCCAGGTGGAGAATAAAAGATTTCCTTTTCGCTGTAGTGGTGTAGTCCTTTACTGCCTATGGCTTCACATAAGGTCCTCACAGATGTTATCTCTCTCTCTGTCCCCCGGATAGTATAGGACAAAACCCATATGACTGGTGACTTGAGCCTGTTTATAGGATCTCTTAGATGACCCGGCTCTGTGGGGTGTCACCGTGCCTCCTGGGTGTAGGTGCGGACAGGTAATGTGCAATTAGCTGTCCTGCCGGTCTTTGATGTAAGGCCGGCGTCACACTAGAGAGTTTTACGGATGAATGAGAGGCGCAAAAACTACGCATTGCACACGGACCAATGATTCTCTATGGGGCAGCTCCTATCTGCCGTATATTTCTCAGCCGTATTTTACGGGCTGAGAAAATCGCAGCATGCGGCGTTTGTCAGCGTATTGCGAAAAAATCCGATAATGAAAGTCTGTGGGGGCGATAAAAATACGGATTACACATGGACCCTCACGGAGGGTATCCTGATCCAAACTCACACCCTCGTCCTGGACTTCCTCTTCACGTTCAGTTTGTCCGAAGATGAAGACAGCGACACCAGTGCTGATTGGTGCCGGGAATCACAACAGCACATCATAGCCCCGAGGGGGTCATCACAGCCACTGTGGGAACGGCGCCGGCACAAGAGGTGAGTATAGGCTTTATTAATTTATTGGGGCTGAACATTCAGTTTAAGACGAGGTTGTCCTAGTGGGAGACAATCCCTTTAAACAGTGGACTCTTTATTAGCCCATGTGGCAACATTTCAGTTTCATATCAGAGATTTGTTCAGTTATTGATCCGAAACGTTGCCACATGGGCCAATAAAGAGTCCGACACTTTTATCACAATCAGTCAGAGTGCTGTGTGTGTGTGTATATATATATACAATGCCTACAAGTAGTATTCAACCCCCTGCAGATTTAGCAGGTTTAATAAGATGCAAATAAGTTAGAGCCTTCAAACTTCAAACAAGAGCAGGATTTATTAACAGATGCATAAATCTTACAAACCAAAAAGTTTTGTTGCTCAGTTAAATTTTTATAAATTTTAAACATAAAAGTGTGGGTCAATTATTATTCAACCCCTAGGTTTAATATTTTGTGGAATAACCTTTGTTTGCAATTACAGCTAATAATCGTCTTTTATAAGACCTGATCAGGCCGGCACAGGTCTCTGGAGTTATCTTGGCCCATTCCTTCATGCAGATCTTCTCCAAGTTATCTAGGTTCTTTGGGTGTCTCATGTGGACTTTAATCTTGAGCTCCTTCCACAAGTTTTCAATTGGGTTAAGGTCAGGAGACTGACTAGGCCACTGCAACACCTTGATTTTTTGCCTCTTGAACCAGGCCTTGGTTTTCTTGGCTGTGTGCTTTGGGTCGTTGTCTTGTTGGAAGATGAAATGACGACCCATCTTAAGATCCTTGATGGAGGAGCGGAGGTTCTTGGCCAAAATCTCCAGGTAGGCCGTGCTATCCATCTTCCCATGGATGCGGACCAGATGGCCAGGCCCCTTGGCTGAGAAACAGCCCCACAGCATGATACTGCCACCGCCATGCTTGACTGTAGGGATGGTATTCTTGGGGTCGTATGCAGTGCCATCCAGTCTCCAAACGTCACGTGTGTGGTTGGCACCAAAGATCTCGATCTTGGTGTCATCAGACCAGAGAACCTTGAACCAGTCAGTCTCAGAGTCCTCCAAGTGATCATGAGCAAACTGTAGACGAGCCTTGACATGACGCTTTGAAAGTAAAAGTACCTTACGGGCTCGTCTGGAACGGAGACCATTGCGGTGGAGTACGTTACTTATGGTATTGACTGAAACCAATGTCCCCACTGCCATGAGATCTTCCCGGAGCTCCTTCCTTGTTGTCCTTGGGTTAGCCTTGACTCTTCGGACAAGCCTGGCCTCGGCAGGAGGAAACTTTCAAAGGCTGTCCAGGCCATGGAAGGCTAACAGTAGTTCCATAAGCCTTCCACTTCCGGATGATGCTCCCAACAGTGGAGACAGGTAGGCCCAACTCCTTGGAAAGGGTTTTGTACCCCTTGCCAGCCTTGTGACCCTCAACGATCTTGTCTCTGATGGCCTTGGAATGCTCCTTTGTCTTTCCCATGTTGACCATGTATGAGTGCTGTTCACAAGTTTGGGGAGGGTCTTAAATAGTCAGAAAAGGCTGGAAAAAGAGATAATTAATCCAAACATGTGAAGCTCATTGTTCTTTGTGCCTGAACTACTTCTTAATACTTTAGGGGAACCAAACAGAATTCTGGTGGGCTGAGAGGTTGAATAATAAATGACCCTCTGAAAATACTTTTCACAATGTAAAAAAAAATAAACAAAGAAATAACATTCTTTTTTGCTGCAGTGCATTTCACACTTCCAGGCTGATCTACAATCCAAATGTCACAATGCCAAGTTAATTCCAAATGTGTAAACCTGCTAAATCTGCAGGGGGTTGAATACTACTTGTAGGCACTGTAAGTAATCAGTATAAGCAGTTATCCCTTAAAGGTAATCTGTCAGCATGTTTTGTTATGTAATCTCAGAGCAGCATGATGTAGGAGAAGAGAGTCTGATTCCGATGATGTGTCAATTAATGGGCTGTGTTTTGCTGCTTCAATACAATCAGTGTTTTCTCAGCAGAAGATTATCACTACAGGACTAGGTGTCTCGTGTCTCCTAGTCTAACCACTGTCCCCAGCACTGATTAGCAGCTTTCTGTCAATATACAGTGTACACAGTAAGCAGACCATCAGTGGTGTGGACGGGGTTATACACAGCTCAACATCTGAGCTCTGCTAGATCTGCTGAAGAGAAATTCTATCCCAACTGCTGCACCTAGAAAACTAAGTGATACATTGCTGGAATCAGAATTTATGTCCCTACATCATGGTGCTGTCAGATTGCATAGCAAAAACTTGTTGACGGATTCCCTTTAAGGCCCAGTTGCAATGTCACTGTAGCACTATCACTAGATGTGACCTCCCTATACCGATATACCTGCTGCTGTGATTCTGCAGAAGTGTTATTCACAAAACTGCTGTATGCATGTACATCTCCTGAATGGTATTACTGCATATCTTCTATAGATATAAAAGCGAGGTTCTTAGCGCACATTTTGAGCAAATTGTGCGAGCCCATCTGCCAACGACAAGGCGACCTCTTCAGATGGGACCTACACTAACCTAACACTAACTTATTAACTAACGGGATTCTGCCTCACAAATCTGTTATTATTATTACTACACTTTTTATTATTTATTAAAAATGTACCTTTTATCATTTACTTTTTGATTTATTAGTTTTATCATTTTTATTACTCTTGTGACTCTAATAATGATATTACTAAGGTCCCTATGTCTAAAGCTTTTGATCCAGAAGAAGGCAAAGACCCCAAGACACATTCAGCCAATTTGTGTCACTGGGGAAAAATTCCTTCTCGACCCCGGGAAAAGGCGATCAGTCCTAGAACCCTGGATCAAACCTAATTATGTTATTACTAGGTATCTAACTAATATTAGAGTGCTAATTCTACCACTACTATAGTTATTATTATAATGTATAGGGGTTTGTTCTTTTTATAGATTTTATCTCTATTATTTATGTCCTGCTATCTTATTACAGTACTATTCTAACTTTTCTATAACTATTTCACATTACAGCACTGATTGAGCTATGACTATAATTATTGTAATATTAGGTTCTTGTCTTTTTATAGATATAACTATTTTATATTCTATAATTAATACTGCTATTTTATGACTGTATTATTCTATCTTTTCTATTAACATTAATACTACCTTATTCTTACACTGTTGATCCAGAAGAAGACAAAAACCCCAGGACACATTCAGCCAATTTGTGTCACTGGGGAAAAATTCCTTCTTGACCCTGAGAAAAGGCGATCAGTCCCAGAACCCTGGATCACACTGCTATTCCACCTAATACTATTACTACTGTCAATTTATTACTATTTTATGACTTTCTTATTATCACTAATCTAATTACTCTTATTAGTCTAATGCTGATATCTTGCCACTATGTTGATATTATGCTGCTATTATTATTTCTAGTGTTTTTTATACTTACCGGCCGATAATGCCAATGTATCGGCAGAGGGGTCCCAGCAGGATGGTCCACATGATGTTCTTCCATGTCATGGGAGAGGCTTGGCTGACTTGGTGGTGGAAGTTGTGTGGCCTGGTCCTGCTTCTTTGTGTGCTGCTTCTCGGAAGCCTAATGTCCAGTTTGATCTTCTTTGCCGCCATCTCATCTTCATGCTTCACTTCTTTCTCGTCCTCCTCCTCGTCCAGATAGGCCAGCATTTCTCTCAGCGTCACTTCTTCTTCCCTCTTCCTTTCCTCCCTGGCTCGGATGCTTATGGGTGGAGCAGGCCGTTCTTCATCCCTTACAGCAAACCTTCTCTGGGCTTCTGGGTTGGTTGGCATGAGGCGCTAGGAAGAGCAGAGATGAAGTTAGAAGGATGACTAGGAATATCCGAGTACACAACTACCTGTACTTAGTTTTCTCACTGACCTCCTTCTTGTAGAGGGGTGACGGGAGAAGCTTGATACAATACGCCAGTCTTCTCAGTTGCTCCTCAGGTGTGACGTAAACTGGAGAAAACACAACCAGATATTAGAATCAATCCTAACCGTACAAAGAGGATGTGATAGAGTGCCACTGCTGAAACGTACTAAGCGACACTCAGGAAATAAGCGTAAAAGAGCTACAAACTTGCATTTACGACTGTCAGAAGGAGCTCACTGATAGATTCTCGGTTAGTTAATTCTGCAGCCAGCAATAGATGGCAGAGCTCAGAGATAATAGAAACAAAAACTCAGGTCTCAATACCATATTCTTAAATAGGTCCTGTCAACTAGTCACACAGGAACTCAATGGAATTTCTACCTTGAGATACTTCCAATTATATAAATAACCACAAAAAAATGAAGTACATCACCTCAAATAATTCATAAAATATTAGTTTATTAAGTATACTAAAAAGAAAACAAAATATAATATAACATACAAAGTATCAAACAACAGAAATGTTCAAGATAAAGGGAAAAGGTGCACCACAATATCCACATCACATAAATGGAGAGGAGAAGGACATGAGTTCAAATATAAATAGTAGTAGCAGATCCCTGTATCTACTTATTGAAACGAAAGTATCCTAGTCCTAAATATCAGACAGAGAGTTGCCACACACCTCCTAGCGCTGCAGACACATGTTAGGGCATTATCCCAAAGTCTAGTGACCCATAGTCCCCTTGGTGCAGCAGAAACATATTATGCTCATGTAACGATCTTACCCTTCTCTGACTCCATCTGTGAAAGAACACGCCCCTGGGGCGCCCCAGGGGCGTGTTCTTTCACAGATGGAGACAGAGAAGGGTAAGATCGTTACATGAGCATAATATGTTTCTGCTGCACCAAGGGGACTATGGGTCACTAGACTTTGGGATAATGCCCTAACATGTGTCTGCAGCGCTAGGAGGTGTGTGGCAACTCTCTGTCTGATATTTAGGACTAGGATACTTTCGTTTCAATAAGTAGATACAGGGATCTGCTACTACTATTTATATTTGAACTCATGTCCTTCTCCTCTCCATTTATGTGATGTGGATATTGTGGTGCACCTTTTCCCTTTATCTTGAACATTTCTGTTGTTTGATACTTTGTATGTTATATTATATTTTGTTTTCTTTTTAGTATACTTAATAAACTAATATTTTATGAATTATTTGAGGTGATGTACTTCATTTTCTCAGAGATAATAGGAAGCAAATAATGGAAATTCTTTAATGAAACTCCACTGCAAAAATAATTTTTACCACAAAATACACGCATTTAAGTAAAAACTAAAATGCCCCCAAAGAAAGACAACCCCTATAAAATAAAGCCCCAGATGCCCATTCAACAGCAGTGTAGAGAACGGTCAGTTATCACAGACTGATGGAAGCTTCCTGATCCAGCGCTGGCAGAATACCCGGTCCACATGGTGACCGCTGATATCTTCTCTGAGAAAATGTATCCAAATCCTATAAGACATCAGGAATAGTCAGCAGGGGTTTAGGTAATTGATTCATATTTATTTTATCATATATTCAGGGGCAGGGAAGGGCAACATTGGGAAATATATGGGATATTGGCAGTTACATATGTGAGCTTCATTACAGGGGTATTTTCAGTTGGAACAAGTTATCGCCTTATACATGGGATCGGTGATGACTTATAGATCAGTGTGTTCCGTCCGCTGGAAATTCCAGCCATCACCAGAACTTTTATCCCCATTAGAAGGTAGAGGAGGCGCACATGCTCCCCTGCTGCTCCATTCATCCTCTCTGGGACCTGCAGGAGCTGTACTCGTCGCTCTCTGGCAGTCCCGGTGGTCGGGGGAGGTACTGCCGCTGCCTTCTAATGGGATACCAGTGCCCTGTTCTGGTTATTGGTGCGGTTCCCCGTGGTCGGACTCTGATCTTATCCCACAGACAGGAGATAACTTGTCCCAATGGGATCACCCCTTTAGTATGTGGTATATATGGAGGACGGGATATCATGCAGAGTACTAGCAATACTACACTGCGGGCCATCATGTGTGTGTGCAGATCGGAGGGTAAATATCGGGATCTTGTCTCTGGATCGATCCAGATGGGAGAGGTCACGAGTTCCGGCCTCACCCACTGATATCTCACCACATCATGTGTTGGGGGAAATAATAACTTGGTAATGATCAGATTTATCAGAAAGTGTCAGTTGTGGTCTGTGAGTGCGTGTGATGGATGTGGGGTCTGTCCGGTGCATTATCTCACGTGTTATACCTGGAATCTCGCACTGACTGCAGGTGTCTGTCTTCACGCTCGGATGAGATGTAACAAACTGACTTTATTTTTTCAAATTCAAACTGAGCAATCCTACTGGTTGTTGATGACTGCAGTTACCATGGTGACAGAAGTATCTGAAGATTTAAAGGGACAGGACACTGTTATAGTGCTATAGTACGTTTTACTATAAAGTTCATCAAATACTGGATATTACGTGGCTCTGTTCAGATAATGTGGGGGGCAAATATATCTCTTCATAAATTACATAGATTCATTTAGAGGATCTGCAGAGATATATGGGGGTACAATAACTTGTGCTGAAAATTGAATGTGTATAAAGAAGGCTAATAATGTAATTAATACAAAAAGGAAGAAAGTGATCTCAAGCGACAAAATATCAAGGTGAAAAATGTTGTACCGCTCTGACAAAAATTAAGAGACCACTGCAAAATTTTCAATTTGTCTGATTTTTCTCTTTGTAGGTACTGTATACTTTTGAGTAAAATGTAAATTGTTCTTTTAGTCTATAAACTACTGACAATATGTCTCCGAAGTTCCAGGCAATAAATTTTGTATTTATTTTCTGAAAATGAGAAATGGTCAAAATAAAAAAAAAAAATGCATTGCTTGCAGACCTCAAATAATGCAAAAAAAAAAAACCAAGTTCATAATCATTTAGAAACAACAATACTAATGTTTTAACCCCTTAACGACCGCCGATACGCCTTTTAACGGCGGCCGCTAAGGGTACTTAAACCACAGCGCCGTTAATTAACGGCGCTGTGGAAAAAGTGAATAGCGCCCCCCAGAGTCGGATTTTCTCTGGGGTCTCGGTTGCCGAGGGTAGCCGAGACCCCAGAGAACATGATTCGGGGGTTTTTTACCGACCCCCGAGTTGCGATCGCCGGTAATTAACCGTTTACCGGCGGTCGCAACAAAAAAAAAACCGCGATGTGCCGTTTAATTTCTCTGTCCTCCGATGTGATCGCACATCGGAGGACAGAGAAATAGGGTCCCCGATGGCCCCCAATAGCCCCCCGATACTTACCTACCTCCCCCGGTGCTCCTCGTGGGTCCCCATGGGCGCCGCCATCTTTTTTCCGGGAAAAAATGGCGGGCGCACGCGCAGTGCGCCCGCCGCCCGGCACCCGGATGTTCTTTGGGGTCTCGGCTGCCGGGGGTAGCCGAGACCCCAAAGAACATGATCGGGGTCGGTTTGCACCGACCCCTGTTTTGCGATCGCCGGTAATTAACAGGTTACCGGCGACCGCAAAAAAAAAAAAAAAAGCGATCTGTATTTCTCTGTCCTCTGATGTGATCACACATCAGAGGACAGAGAAATAGGGGGATTCGGGGACACTAACATACTCACCCGGTGTCCCTGGGTCCTCTTCTGTCTTCTCCTGCCAGCCGGCTTTTTCCTAATGGCGGGCGCATGCGCAGTGCGCCCGCCATCTGCTGCCATCTGCCGGCCGGCAGGAGAAGACGAGTTGGGGCTAAAATTAGGGTTAGAGTTAGGGTTAGAGTTAGGGTTAGAGTTAGGGTTAGAGTTAGGGTTAGGGTTAGAGTTAGGGTTAGGGTTAGAGTTAGGGTTAGAGTTAGAGTTAGGGTTAGGGTTAGGGCTAGAGTTAGGGTTAGGGCTAGGGTTGGGGCTAAATTTAGGGTTAGGGCTAGGGTTAGGCTACTTTCACACTAGCGTTTTTTGGCCTCCGTCGCAATGCGTCGGAGAAAAAACGCATCCTGCAAAAGTGCTTGCAGGATGCGTTTTTTCTCCATTGGCTTGCATTAGCGACGCATTGCGACGGATTGCCACGTCGCATCCGTCGTGCGACGGATGCGTCGTGCTTTGGCGGACCGTCGGCACAAAAAAAGCTACATGTAACTTTTTTGTGCGACGTGTCCGCCATTTCCGACCGCGCATGCGCGGCCGGAACTCCGCCCCCGCCTCCCCTCACAATGGGGCAGCGGATGCGTTGAAAAAACAGCATCCGCTGCACCCGTTGTGTGGCGCTTACAACGCTAGCGTCGGTACGTCGGCCCGGCACACTGCGATGGGCCGAGTACGACGCTAGTGTGAAAGTAGCCTTAGGCTTCTATCACACTTGCGTCGGTACGGGGCGGTCGCAATGCGTCGGCCCGACGTATAGACGCACGTTGTGAAAATTGTGCACAACGTGGGCAGCGGATGCAGTTTTTCAACGCATCCGCTGCCCAGTCTATGTCCTGGGGAGGAGGGGGCAGAGTTACGGCCACGCATGCGCGGAAATGGCGGACGCGACGTACAAAAAAAAGGTTACATTGAACTTTTTTTGTGACGACGGGGCTAAAGTTATGGTTAGGGTTGGGGCTAAAGTTAGGGTTAGGGTTGGGGCTAAAGTTAGGGTTAGAGTTGGGATTAGGGTTTGGATTAGGGTTGGTATTAGGGTTACGTTTGGGATTAGGGTTAGGGGTGTGTTGGATTTAGGGTTTTGATTAGGGTTATGGTTAGGGTTGAGATTAGGGCTGTTTTGGGGTTAGGGTTGTGATTATCATTAGGGTTGTGATTAGGATTATGGATCGGGTTAAGATTAGGGTTAGGGGTGTGTTGGAGTTAGGGTTGGAGTTATAATTTGGGGGTTTCCACTGTTTAGGTACATCAGGGGGGTCTCCAAACACAACAGCCAATTTTGCGCTAAAAAAGTCAAATGGTGCTCCCTCCCTTCTGAGCTCTGCCGTGCGCCCAAACAGTGGTTTACCCCCACATATGGGGCATCAGCGTACTCGGGATAAATTGGACAACAACTTTTGGGGTCCAATTTCTCCTGTTACCCTTGTGAAAATAAAAACTTGGGGGCTAAAAAAATCTTTTGTGGGAAAAAAAAATATTTTTTATTTTCACTACTCTGCATTATAAACTTCTGTGAAGCACTTGAGCATTCAAAGTTCTCACCACATATCTAGATAAGTTCCTTAGGGGGTCTAGTTTCCAAAATTTGGTCACTTGTGGAGGGTTTCTACTGTTTAGGTACATCAGGGGCTCTGCAAACGCAACATAACACCCACAGACAATTCTATCAAAGTCTGAATTCCAAAATGGCGCTCCTTCTCTTCCGAGCTCTGCCGTGTGCCCAAACAGTGGTTTACCCCCACATATTGGGTACCAGCATACTCAGGACAAATTGGACAACAACATTTGGGGTCCAATTTCTCTTGTTACCCTTGTGAAAATAAAAATTTGGGGGCTAAAAAAATCTTTTGTGGGAAAAAAAAATATTTTTTATTTTCACTACTATGCATTATAAACGTCTGTGAAGCACTTGGGCATTCAAAGTTCTCACCACATATCTAGATAAGTTCCTTGGGGGGTCTATTTTCCAAAATGGGGTCACTTGTTGGGAGTTTCTACTGTTTAGGTACATTAGGGGTCTGCAAACGCAACATAACGCCCGCAGACAATTCTATCAAAGTCTGCATTCCAAAATGGCGCTCCTTCCCTTCCGAGCTCTGCCGTGCGCCCAAGCAGTGGTTTACCCCCACATATGGGGTACCAGCATATTCAGGACAAATTGGACAACAACTTTTGGGGTCCAATTTCTCTTGTTACCCTTGTGAAAATAAAAACTTGGGGGCTAAAAAATCTTTATTGTTAAAAAAAAAATAAATTTTATTTTCACGACTCTGCATTATAAACTTCTGTGATGCACTTGTGCATTCAAAGTTCTCACTACACATCTAGATAAGTTCCATGGGGGGTCTAGTTTCCAAAATGGGGTCACTTTTGGGGGGTTTCTACTGTTTAGGCACATCAGGGGCTCTCCAAACGCGACATGGCGTCCGATCTCAATTCCAGTCAATTTTGCATTGAAAAGTCAAATGGCGCTCCTTTGCTTCCGAGCTCAGCCATGCACCCAAACAGTGGTTTACCCCCACATACGGTGTGTCGGCGTACTCAAGACAAATTGTACAACAACTTCTGGTGTCCATTTTCTCCTGTTACCCTTGGTAAAATAAAAATTTGGAGGCAAAAAGATCATTTTTGTAGAAAAAATGCGATTTTTTTATTTTCACGGCTCTACGTTATAAACTTCTGTGAAGCACCTGGGGGTTTAAAGTGCTCACCACACATCTAGATAAGTTCCTTAAGGGGTCTAGTTTCCAAAATGGTGTCATTTGTGGGGGGTCTCCACTGTTTAGGCACATCAGCGGCTCTCCAAACGTGACATGGCGTCCGATCTCAATTCCAGCCAATTCTACATTGAAAAAGTAAAACGACACTCCTTCTCTTCCAAGCTCTGCGGTGCGCCCAAACAGTGGTTTACCCCCACATATGGGGTATTGACGTACTCAGGAGAAATTGCACAACAACTTTTGTGGTCTAATTTCTCCTGTTACCCTTGTGAAAATAAAAATTTGGGGGCAAAAAGATCATTTTTGTAGAAAAAATGCGATTTTTTATTTTCACGGCTTTACGTTATAAACTTCTGTGAAGCACTTGGGGGTTCAAAGTGCTCACCAAATATCTAGATAAGTTCCTTAAGGGGTCTAGTTTCCAAAATGGTATCACTTGTGGGGGGTTTCCACTGTTTAGGCACATCAGGGGCTCTCCAAACGCGACATGGCATCCGATCTCAATTCCAGCCAATTCTGCATTGAAAAAGTCAAACGGTGCTCCTTCACTTCCAAGCTCTGCGGTGCGCCCAAACACTGGTTTACCCCCACATATGGGGTATTGACGTACTCAGGAGAAATAGCACAACAACTTTTGTGGTCTAATTTCTCCTGTTACCCTTGTGAAAATAAGAATTTGTGGGCGAAAACATCATTTTTGTGAAAACAAATGCGATTTTTTATTTTCACGGCTCTACGTTATAAACTTCTGTGAAGCACTTGGGGGTTCAAAGTGCTCACCACACATCTAGATAAGTTCCTTAAGGGGTCTAGTTTCCAAAATGGTATCACTTGTGGGGGGTTTCCACTGTTTAGGCACATTAGGGGCTCCCGAAACGCGACATGGCGTCTGATCTCAATTCCACCAATTCTGCATTGAAACAGTCAAACGGTGCTCCTTCACTTCCAAGCTCTGCGGTGCGCCCAAACAGTGGTTTACCTCCACATATGGGGTATCGGCGTACTCAGGAAAAATTGCACAACAAAATTTGTGGTTAAATTTCTGTTTTTACACTTGTGAAAATTAAAAAAAATGGTTCTGAAGTAAAATGTTTGCAAAAAAAAGTTAAATGTTCATTTTTTTCTTCCACATTGTTTCAGTTCCTGTGAAGTACGTAAAGGGTTAATAAACTTCTTGAATGTGGTTTTGAGCAGCTTGAGGGGTGCAGTTTTTAGAATGGTGTCACACTTGGTTATTTTCTATCATATAGACCCCTCAAAATGACTTCAAATGAGATGTGGTCCCTAAAAAAAAATGGTGTTGTAAAAATGAGAAATTGCTGGTCAACTTTTAACCCTTATAACTCCCTAACAAAAAAAAAAAATTGTTTCCAAAATTGTGCTAATGTAAAGTAGACATGTGGGAAATGTTATTTATTAACTATTTTTTGTGACATATCTCTCTGATTTAAGGGCATAAAAATACAAAGTTTGAAAATTGCAAAATTTTAAAAATTTTCGCCATATTTCCATTTTTTTCATAAATAATCGCAAGTAATATCGAAGAAATGTTACCACTAACTTGAAGTACAATATATCACGAAAAAACAATCTCAGAATCAGTGGGATCCGATAAAGAGTCCCAGAGTTATAACCTCTTAAAGTGACACTGGTCAGAATTGTAAAAATTGGCTCGGTCATTAAGTACCAAATTGGCTCTGTCACTAAGGGGTTAATCACAGCTTTCAGGCGTCTTGGCATGCTTTCCACCAGTCTTTCACACTGCTTTTGGGTGACCTTATTCCACTTCTGGTAAAAATTGTAAGCAGTTCTTCTTTGTTTGATGGTTGTGACTATCCATCTTCCTCTTGATTACATTCCAGAGGTTTTCAATGATGTTTAGGTCTGGAGATTGGGCTGCACATGACAGGGATTTGATGTGGTGGTCCTTCATCCACACCTTTATTGACCTAGCTGTGTGGCATGGCCATTGTCCTGCTGGAAAAAACAGTCCTCAAAGTTGGGGAACATTGCCTGAGCAGAAGGAATCAACTGTTTTTACAGGACAACCTTGTTTAATTGCTTAATTGCTTGCTTAATTCATACGTCCTTCGCAAAGATTAACCTTCCCAATTCCAGCCTTGCTGAAGCATCCCCAGATCATCACCGATCCTCCACCAAATTTCACAGTGGGTGCAAGACACTGTGGCCTGTACGCCTCTCCAGGTCTCCATCTAACCATTAGATGACCAGGTGTTGGGCAAAGCTGAAAATTAGACTCATCAGAGAAGATTACCTTACTCCAGTCCTCTATGGTCCAATCCTTATGGTCTTTGGCAACCTTCAACCTGGGGGCCCTCAGCCTCAGGACATTACGTGACACAGTGGGAAATGGGGCCCTCAGCCTCAGGACATTATGTGACACAGTGGGGAAGGGGGCCCTCAGCCTCAGGACATTATGTGACACAGTGGGGAAGGGGGCTCTCAGCCTCAGGACATTACATGACACAGTGGGGAAGGGGGCCCTCAGCCTCAGGACATTACGTGACACAGTGGGGAAGGGGCCCTCAGCCTCAGGACATTACGTGACACAGTGGGGAAGGGGGCCCTCAGCCTCAGAACATTATGTGACACAGTGGGAAAGGGGGCCCTCAGCCTCAGGACATTACGTGACACAGTGGGGAAGGGGCCCTCAGCCTCAGGACATTATGTGACACAGTGGGGAAGGGGGCCCTCAGTCTCAGAACATTACGTGACACAGTGGGAAAGGGGCCCTCAGCCTCAGGACATTACGTGACACAGTGGGGAAGGGGGCCCTCAGCCTCAGAACATTATGTGACACAGTGGGGAAGGGGGCCCTCAGCCTCAGGACATTATGTGACACAGTGGGGAAGGGGCCCTCAGCCTCAGGACATTACGTGACACAGTGGGGAAGGGGCCCTCAGCCTCAGGACATTACGTGACACAGTGGGAAAGGGGGCCCTCAGCCTCAGGACATTACATGACACAGTGGGGAAGGGGCCCTCAGCCTCAGGACTTTACATGACACAGTGGGGAAGGGGGCCCTCAGCCTCAGGACATTACGTGACACAGTGGGGAAGGGGGCCCTCTGGTATTTGACCCCTTCACGACATCCGCCTTACATGTATGGTGCATGTTAGATGCCATTGTCAATCTCTGACAGCTGCATTTAACATGTGGCGCCGACATGCGTGCGCATCATTCTTTTGCCCTCGGCGCACCTGTTATGTGATCGCGGGTCACCGATGGATTGCCATGACAACAAGGGGTGAGCTGATGACCCCTGTGCCTGTCATTACGGAGCTCCTGTGAAACCCCACAGGAGACTGTGATTTCTGCAATATACAGCGATGCTCTGGCATCACTCTATATAGCACAGGCGATCAGACTATCGCATCTTTAAGTCCCCGAAGGGCAATAACAATAACAGTGAAAATGTAAAAAAAAATAAATTAAAAAATACCTTAAAGTTCAAATCATCCCCCTTGTACCCCATTGAAAATAAAGATGTTTAAAAAATGTAAAAATTCAGCTCTATCAAAATATAAAAACAATTAACCCAGTAAACACCGTAAGGCTATGTTCACACATTGCGTTTTTACTGCGTTTTGCAGCGTTTGTTTGCACTACATATTGCTTTCAATAGGTGAAAAACACTACTAAAACGCTGAAAATTGCTACAAGAAGTGACATGAGGCATTTTGCAAAACCTATGGTTTTGTACAAAATACTGAGGACAAAAAAATCAAGCTGTGTGTGTGACATTTCTGAAATATCATAGACTTTGCTGCTACTGTAAAACGCAGCTGAAAATTTGCATTAAAAACGAAGAAAAAACGCACCGTGTGAACGGAGCCTAATCAGAGAAAAATTCAAGAATGTGAAATTTCCTTTTTTCTGGTTGCCACAATTCCACAAAAACGCTGTAACAAGCGATCAAAAAGTCACATGTATCCTAAAATTGTACTAATAAAAACGTCATCTAGCCCTGCAAAAAATAAGCTATCACACAGCTCCATCAGCCGAAAAATAGAAACATTACTGGTCTCATAAGATGGTGACACAAAAACATTTTTTTCTCAAATTTCTATTTCTTTTCACTACTAAAATAATTTTAAAAAAATAGACGCTTGGTTTCGCCCTCTTTATACTGATGAGCAGAATGATATTGCAAGGTCATTTTTATCACAAAATGCTAATCGTAAAAACAATTAATATCAAAAAAGTCAGAATTTATGGGGGATTTTTTCACAATTTCACTGAACTTGGAATTTGTTTCCCTTTTTCAGGTACACTATGTGTAAAAATCAATGGTGTCATTCAAAAGTACAACTCGTCCTGCAAAAAACAAGCCCTCATATGTCTATATCAGACCTGGGGAAAGTGAGGCCCATGGGCCACATCCGGCCCTCTGACTGTCTCAGTCCGGCCCACGTACCAAGACAGCCGTGGGGCTGGAAATCAGAGGTCCATGGGCCGCACAGTGCCCGCCCGCTCGCTGTCTCTCCATCTGTGGCTCTGCGCTGCGCCGCCGACTCCTGGTGGAGGAGGGGCCTCCAGCCAATTCCTCCACCAATCAGCATGTGAAACAGCAGACACAATGACGTCACTTCATCATGTCAGGGAACGTGCGCCAGGGAACGGGACCGAGGTGAGTATGTGGGGTTCATTTTTTTCTCTCGTGTATGGGCTATTTGGGTGGGCATGGGGAGGCTATGGAGGTGGGACATGATGCTGCCCACATGGGGTGATATGGTGCTGCACATGGGAGGGTGACATGGTGCTGTACATAGAGGGGGTGACATGCTGCACATGGTGCTGCATATGAGGGCGACATGTGGCACTTGGTGCTACATATAGAGGCGACATACTGCACATGGGGAGGCTATGGGGGTGACATGTTGCACATGGGGAGGCTATGGGGGCGACATGCAGTGTATATGGGGAGGCTGTGTGGGTCTCTGTTGTGAACTCCGTTTTCAGGCTCCCTCTTGTGGTCACAGATGGTATTGTGTGACTTTGGTTTTTTGGCTCCCCCTGGTGGTTTGGTTTATTATCCTGCGGGTCTGCTGGATCAGCTGCCTCGTTATTCACCAGGGAGGCTCCTATTTAGCTCTGCTTCACTTCCACTTGTTGCCGGCTGTCAATGTATTCAGTGCTATTCTGATTACTCCTGATTATCTCGTTTTCTGCCTCTTCGGGAATAGCTAAGTTCTGTTTGAATATTTTTTGCTCATCTGCCTCCAATATGATTTCTGTGTATGATGAGTCTAGTCCAGCTTGCTAACATGTGATTTCTTTTTGCTGGTAAGCTCTGGGGTACGGAGTTGCTTCCCCCGCACCGTTAGTTGGTGCGGGGGCTCGAGCAATCTCTGCGTGGATATTTTGAATAGGGTTTTTTTATTGACCGCACAGTTTCCTTCCTATTTTCTGCTATCTAGTATTAGCGGGCCTCATTTGCTAAATCTGATTTCATCTCTGCGTTTGTGCTTTCCCCTTAACTCACCGTTAATATTTGTGGGGGGCGATTCTATATCTTTGGGGTCATTCCACTGAGGCAAGTGAGGACTTACTTTCCCTCCAGGAATAGTCAGTTTCTCAGGCTGTGACGAGACGTCTAGGATTTTTAGGTAATGTTCCACGGCTGCCTATAGTTGTTTGCGGATAGGATCAGGTTGTGGTCAATCTAGTTACCACTTCCCCAGAGCTAGTAGTTTGTTCAGTTACTTAGCTAGTCCGACCTGCGATCCTTGCCACTAGGATCATAACAGGGCTCATACAGTATATGGGGAGGCTGTGTGGGGCTCATACAGTATATGAGGAGGCTGTGTGGGGCTCATACAGTATATGAGGAGGCTGTGTGGGGCTCATACAGTATATGGGGAAGCTGTGTGGGGCTCATACAGTATATGGGGAAGCTGTGTGGGGCTCATACAGTATATGGGGAGGCTGTGTGGGGCTCATACAGTATATAGGGAGGCTGTGTGGGGCTCATACAGTATATGGGGTGGCTGTGTGGGGCTCATACAGTATATGGGGAAGCTGTGTGGGGCTCATACAGTATATGGGGAGGCTGTGTGGGGCTCATACAGTATATAGGTAGGCTGTGTGGGGCTCATACAGTATATGGGGAAGCTGTGTGGGGCTCATACAGTATATGGGGAAGCTGTGTGGGGCTCATACAGTATATGGGGAGGCTGTGTGGGGCTCATACAGTGTATGGGGAGGCTGTGTGGGGCTCATACAGTGTATGGGGAGGCTGTGTGGGGCTCATACAGTATATGGGGAGGCTGTGTGGGGCTCATACAGTATATGGGGAGGCTGTGTGGGGCTCATACAGTATATGGGGAGGCTGTGGGGGGCTCATACAATATATGGGGAGGCTGTGTGGGGCTCATACAGTATATGGGGAGGCTGTGTGGGGCTCATACAGTATATGGGGAGGCTGTGGGGGGCTCATACAGTATATGGGGAGGCTGTGTGGGGCTCATACAGTATATGGGGAGGCTGTGGGGGGCTCATACGGTATATGGGGAGGCTGTGTGGGGCTCATACAGTATATGGGGAGGCTGTGTGGGGCTCATACAGTATATGGGGAGGCTGTGTGGGGCTCATACAGTATATGAGGAGGCTGTGTGGGGCTCATACAGTATATGAGGAGGCTGTGTGGGGCTCATACAGTATATGGGGAGGCTGTGTGGGGCTCATACAGTATATGGGGAGGCTGTGTGGGGCTCATACAGTATATGGGGAGGCTGTGTGGGGCTCATACAGTATATGGGGAGGCTGTGTGGGGCTCATACAGTATATGGGGAGGCTGTGTGGGGCTCATACAGTATATGTGGAGGCTGTGTGGGGCTTATGCCACATATAAGGGGCTGTTGGAGGGCTCATACGATATACAGAAGGGGCTGTGCTTGGGTTCAAACGATATATAGGGGGACATCAGCATACTTACTTCTGCTCATTATTAAGTGATACAATGAATATTAACAAAATTATCAAAAGTATAATAATTATAATATATTAAAATTGAGCAGAATTAATTTTGGCCTATTGGTTCGGCCCTCCACAACAGTCACGGTCTGTCATGTGGCCCCTTGGGAAAATTAATTGCCCACCCCTGGTCTATATGGACATAAAAATCAAAAATGATGGCTCTTGAAAAAAAGGAAGTACAAAATTAGAGCTCAAAACTGGAAAATTTCCCCTGAAATTTCCCATGAAAGGGTTAACAAAATTAATAAAGGGGATGGGGGAACTACAATACCCAGAGAGATTAGCAAAATTAGGATTATTTAGTTTAGAAAAAAGACGACTGAGGGGCGATCTAATAACCATGTATAAGTATATAAGGGGACAATACAAATATCTCTCCGAGGATCTGTTTATACCAAGGAAGGTGCCGGTCACAAGGGGCATTCTCTGCGTCTAGAGGAGAGAAGGTTTTTCCACCAACATAGAAGAGGATTCTTTACTGTTAGGGCAGTGAGAATCTGGAATTCCTTGCCTGAGGAGGTGGTGATCGAGAACTCAGTCGAGGGGTTGAAGAGAGGCCTGGATGTCTTCCTGGAGAGTAACAATATTGTATCTTACAGTGATTAGGTTCTTTAGAAGGACGTAGATCTGGGGATTTATTCTGACGGAATATAGGCTGAACTGGATGGACAAATGTCTTTTTTCGGCCTTGCTAACTATGTTACTATATGTTACATTAATGAACTATTTCCTATTAGTAATGTACCATACACAGACATATTTTGAGATCCGTCAGTACAGTAAATCTATAGGAAGCCTGATGTCATTATGTCAGGAGCTTGACCTGTATTTTCTTTTCTACTCACATCTATCTTTTCCTTGCCATAGTGAGCCGACCGCAGACAATCTAAGTTGTGAGTTCAATTTTGAGATCTCAGCCTCAGAATTGTGAGTAGTGCCCCTGTTTCCATTATTAATAATGATCATTCATGTTTTTATAGATGGGATGTCATTGTTTTCATTATGTTCCACATTAGGAACAGGGTTCTCTACATCTTCAATCGTGTGAGGTTTAGGGTTCGTTCACACGGCCATCGATTCTCTCATGTAAATGAATTGGTCCGATTATGGTAATGTCACTCGGCTCAAACTCTCCCCGCTTTGTCGCTGAGTTTATCTGTATTGGCGCGCTGTGCACAGTGATACAGTTATATGTAGTGTGGCTCCAGGTGGGCTCCTCAGAGCGGGGGGCCCAGGGCAACAGCATCCTCTGCCCCCTATCGCTAGTTACACTACTGCACGCACCTATAGACTTGTACGGGTACGTGTCATCCGAATATCGGATACACTTGCATCAAGCTGCCATTAATAATTGCACATCTGCACTATCCCATAGTAGAACACTGGGCCCAGTGCTATCCGATACAACATCACATAGCTCTCGGCCGTGTTATACGCTCGTGTGAGCGAGTCCATAAAATATAGTTCCTGGTCTGTGTGGGGAGCTGCTTATTAGGCCTCATCTGCACTGACATGTTTTCGTCAGTAATTTGAAGAATAAATGTGACTCTTTCTATTATATTCTGTGTAGCTTCAGCTCTGGGTTTTGTCTTACAAATTCCAACGCTAAATGGTGACCAAATATGAAAGTGTGAATGAGGCCTAGCTCTGCATTAGTCTCGTGTCCCGCTCCGTCTCTTTTATTTCCATATCAGTACTGGAGCCGGTGCTGTAAAATGACATTACATTCTACAGTGTTGGGTTCTGTACTGGTAATTGGCATCTAGGAGAGCTATAAGCCTGGAGTCTGGGGGGCTGTGTATATATATATATATCTATATATATATCTATATATATAATTGTCTAAGGGTTTAATTGTCTGTCTGTCCTGGAAATCCCGACTCTCTGGTTGAGGCCTCCAGGCCTCGACCAATCAGCGACGGGCACAGTCTGCCACGAATTCTGGAATCATCATTGTCCTCCACTGCTGTCAAGTGCCGCCATTGTGTAGGGTGCGTGCCTGCGTCTCCCTGTATGGGCGGCATCTCCCTGTGTGGGGCGGTGTCTTCGTCAAGTGCCGCCAATGATGTCTCCCTGTGTGTGTGTGTGCGGTGCATGCCTGCGGCCCCCTGTATGGGCGGCATCTCCCTGTGTGGGGCGGCGTCTCCTCCCTGTGTGGGGCAGCATCTCCTCCCTGTGTGGGGCGGCGTCTCCTCCCTGTGTGGGGCGGCGTCTCCTCCCTGTGTGGGGCGGCGTCTCCTCCCTGTGTGGGGCAGCACCACGCGCACCACGCAGGGAGACACACGCACGCGCCCCACGCAGGGTGACGCAGGCAAGCGCCCCACGCAGGGAGACGCTGGCACGCGCCCCACACAGGGAGACGCAAGCACGCGCCCCACTCAGGAACACGCACCACACAGGGAGACGCTGCCCCACGCACCACACAGGGAGAAGACGCCGCCCCACACAGGGAGGAGACGCCACCCCACAGAGGGAGGAGACGCTGCCCCACACAGGGAGGAGACGCCGCCCCACACAGGGAGGAGACGCCACCCCACACAGGGAGGAGACGCCGCCCCACACAGGGAGGAGACGCCGCCCCACACAGGGAGGAGACGCTGCCCCACACAGGGAGATGCCGCCCATACAGGGGGCCGCAGGCACGCACCGCACACACACACACACAGGGAGACATCATTGGCGGCACTTGACGAAGACACCGCCCCACACAGGGAGATGCCGCCCATACAGGGAGACGCAGGCACGCACCCTACACAATGGCGGCACTTGACAGCAGTGGAGGACAATGATGATATGGAAATAAAGAAGACGGAGCGGGACATGACCCTGGTAATGTCGAGCCGTTGGGGTAGAGAATAAAAACCCACCCCCACCCACCGAATGACTTTCCCAATGTCCCATACCCTTGACCTGAAATAAAAACAGCATACAATAATTATTTGGAATAATATCGGCCACAGCAGCCTTTTTATTTAATACAAACAAAACATATATGAAATAAACATCCCATAACTTTAAACTAGGAGGAGTCCTTGGAGCTCCCAAGAATCTGGTGATCAAAACCCTGCATAGCGTGAACATTAACAAAACCAACATTACTCCCAGCCGATACCACCTGGCTCGGGAGCACCAAAAACCCCAGAGGGTTCACTGTTCACGCCACACTTTCCGGGGAACCGACCACCTCTGCCGGAACCCCCCACCAATTCACCAGATCCAAAACCAGTTTACCACTAAATCCAGAGGAGCCATAAGCCAATGGATCCCCCAACCCAATTTCCACCAACTCCAAGGACTCCACCCAGCCACCACGGCCACAATGACCCTTGAACACTTAAAATACCGTCAACCCAAAACCCCACAATCCCAAAAGAAAAACCGTAAACAAATAGGGCGGGAGGGCGGGACACCAGTTGCCCAGAGAGCGGGAACTAACCAGGCCACTCCCCCCCACCACTAGTTAACCTTTCAATTTCTACCCATAACCCCCTGCACAGTTAACCCTAACCCCTCCCTCCATCCCACGGTCATGCTGTCCTACACTTACGCCGCGGGGGGGAGGGGCGGCTCAGCTCCGGCCATTACTTGACCCTGGTAATGTCGAGCCGTTGGGGTAGAGAATAAAAACCCACCCCCACCCACCGAATGACTTTCCCAATGTCCCATACCCTTGACCTGAAATAAAAACAGCATACAATAATTATTTGGAATAATATCGGCCACAGCAGCCTTTTTATTTAATACAAACAAAACATATATGAAATAAACATCCCATAACTTTAAACTAGGAGGAGTCCTTGGAGCTCCCAAGAATCTGGTGATCAAAACCCTGCATAGCGTGAACATTAACAAAACCAACATTACTCCCAGCCGATACCACCTGGCTCGGGAGCACCAAAAACCCCAGAGGGTTCACTGTTCACGCCACACTTTCCGGGGAACCGACCACCTCTGCCGGAACCCCCCACCAATTCACCAGATCCAAAACCAGTTTACCACTAAATCCAGAGGAGCCATAAGCCAATGGATCCCCCAACCCAATTTCCACCAACTCCAAGGACTCCACCCAGCCACCACAATGAGGGACTTTGAATACCTCAAAGACCCGAGACCCCACCAAAACGAAACGCTATGGCCTTCTCTACGCCTTCCTGCAGACCAAGCGCCCAAAAATCCATTCCAACAGCGTTCAAATGCACTCCGTCTGCCAACCAGAACGCCCCAACCCCTTTTTCCAACTCGAAATGCCTCACGGCAACTCCACCATTCCTGGTCACAAAAGCCGACACGGCCCTATTAACCTTAATCCTCGCCTTGTTAATTTTATCCAGTGACCGCATATGCCTCCAGCGTTTACGCGGTACTATCTCTGACCAAACTACCGACAATCCAGGATATAAAACCCACAACCGCAACATGTCTTGCTTTATATCCTTAATTAATTCTCGAAAGGGGCGTATCCCCAAGTCATTACCTCCCACGTGCAATACCAAAACATCAGGCGACTTGTCTAAAATTACCGCAGCATGAATTTCCTTCAGGACCCTGTTCCAGGCCATGCCCCGAAAGCCAAGCCACCGAACCACCGCCACCGACCGATCGAAACCCAGTTGCCTACCCTCTGACCGTACGTCAGCTCGCAGGGCTCCCCAATGCACATAGGAATGACCGAAAATCCACACCAGTAAAGGTGGAAAACCTGAAAAATACAAACACAAGTAATCAAATCCCCACCGTATCACAAAACAAATAACCATAACACCGGACCGTACCAGATGACGTAATCATACCCCACTAACACCTCACATAACTACGGTATCTATTTGACTTCCATCTGCCAATACGTTTAATCACTTCCGCATCCAAACCACCCGCAGCCGCGTCAGTTGCCGCCCCAATCCGAAACGAATGAGGAGTAAAGCGCGACCCATCCAACCCCAATTCATTAATCGCCTTTTTGAAAATCATGCAAAACTGATACCTTGACAAAGAGGAACCATCCTCGTGACAGAGCAACGATCCAGCCCTGAGAGGCATGAGCCCCCAAAAAACTGTTAAACAAGTAACTGGGCACATACGCGAGCCGGCGACTACACCTAGCACCACCTTCTTACCGCGGCCCACCTGGTCAGTCTTTGAGCGACGTAACCAGAACTCCACCCTATCCTCCGACAATAACACATCACGCGCCAAAATCCCTCCCACCACTTTTTTGGTAGGAGACACCAACTCACCAATCCTCAGCGCACCGAAAAAGGCGAAGGAAAATGCCAAACGGAATAAACAATGCTCAAAAGCTGACCCTGTCATGATCTCAATGGCAAGAGAACATAGCATCAGCATATATAGGAACTAGCTCTTGGAAGATGGGAACTGAGCTGACCATGAACTAAACCTAACACACAACTAGCAGTGGCCGGGTAGCATGCCTACGTTGATTCTAGATGCCCAGCACCAGCCGGAGGACTAAATAATGCTAGCAGAGGGAAATATTAGTCCTAGCTCACCTCTAGAGAAATACCCCGAAAGGAGACAGAGGCCCCCCACATGTATTGGCGGTGAATCAAGATGAAATAACAAACGTAGTATGAAAATAGGTTTAGCAAATTTGAGGTCCACTTACTACATAGCAGAAGACAGAAAGGGCACTTTCATGGTCAGCTGAAAACCCTATTAAAACACCATCCAGAAATTACTTTAAAACTCTGGCATTAACTCATAACACCAGAGTGGCAATTCCTGTTCACAAGAGCTTTCCAGACACAGTAACGAAACTACAGCTGTGAACTGGAACAAAAATGCAAAACAAACATGGACAAGAGTCCAACTTATCTAGTAGTTGTCTAGGAGCAGGAACAAGCACAGAGAGGCTTCTGATAACATTGTAGACCGGCAAGCAACTAACAGAGCAGCAAGGTTATATAGCGACTCCCACATCTTGATGGGAACAGGTGAACAGAGAAGATGAAAACACCAGTTCAATTCCACCAGTAGCCACCGGGGGAGCCCAGAATCCAAATTCACAACAGTACCCCCCCCTCAAGGAGGGGGCACCGAACCCTCACCAGAACCACCAGGGCGATCAGGATGGGTCCTATGAAAGGCACGAACCAGATCAGAGGCATGAACATCAGATGCATTCACTCAAGAATTATCCTCCTGGCCGTATCCCTTCCACTTGACCAGATACTGGAGTCTCCGTCTGGAAACACGAGAGTCTAAGATTTTCTCCACAACGTACTCCAACTCACCCTCAACCAACACCGGAGCAGGAGGCTCAACGGAAGGCACAACCGGTACCTCATACCTGCGCAATAATGACCGATGAAAAACGTTATGAATAGAAAAGGATGCAGGGAGGTCCAAACGGAAGGAAACAGGGTTAAGAATCTCCAATATCTTATACGGGCCGATGAACCGAGGCTTAAACTTAGGAGAAGAGACCCTCATAGGGACAAAACGAGAAGACAACCACACCAAATCTCCAACACAAAGCCGAGGACCAACACGACGGTGGCGGTTGGCAAAAAGCTGAGTCTTCTCCTGGGACAACCTCAAATTGTCCACCACCTGCCCCCAGATCTGATGCAATCTCTCCACCACAGCATCCACTCCAGGACAATCCGAAGATTCCACCCATCCCCCTGCCTGATTCGCACCAAATTATACGCCCCACGAAGGTCAATCTTAGAGAACCACTTGGCCCCCTTTATGCGAGCAAACAAATCAGTCAGCAACGGCAATGGGTATTGATATTTTACAGTGATTTTATTCAAAAGCCGATAATCGATACATGGTCTCAAAGAGCCGTCTTTTTTTGACACAAAGAAAAAACCGGCTCCTAAGGGAGATGACGATGGACGAATATGTCCCTTTTCCAAGGACTCCTTTATATATTCTCGCATAGCAGCATGTTCAGGCACAGACAGATTAAATAAACGACCCTTTGGGTATTTACTACCCGGGATTAAATCTATGGCACAATCGCACTCTCGGTGCGGAGGTAATGAACCAAGCTTGGATTCTTCAAAGACGTCACGATAGTCAGACAGGAACTCAGGAATTTCAGAGGGAATAGATGATGAAATGGAAACCACAGGTACATCCCCATGAGCCCCCTTACATCCCCAGCTCAACACAGACATAGCTTTCCAGTCGAGGACTGGGTTGTGAGATTGCAGCCAAGGCAATCCCAGCACCAAATCATCATGTAGATTATGCAGCACCAGAAAGCGAATAATCTCCTGGTGATCCGGATTAATACGCATAGTTACTTGTGTCCAGTATTGTGGTTTATTATTAGCCAATGGGGTGGAGTCAATCCCCTTCAGAGGAATAAGAGTCTCCAAAGGCTCTAAATCATACCCACAGCGTTTGGCAAAGGACCAATCCATAAGACTCAAAGCGGCGCCAGAGTCGACATAGGCGTCCGTGGTAATAGATGACAAAGAGCAAATCAGGGTCACAGATAGAATAAACTTAGACGGTAAGGTGCAAATGGAAACAGATTTATCAAGCTTTTTAGTGCGCTTAGAGCATGCTGATATAACATGAGTAGAATCACCACAATAGAAACACAACCCATTTTTCCGTCTAAAATTCTGCCGCTTGCTTCGGGACAGAATTCTATCACACTGCATACTCTCTGGCGACTTCTCAGTGGACACCGCCAGATGGTGCACTGGTTTGCGCTCCCGCAAACGCCTATCGATCTGAATAGCCATTGTCATGGACTCATTCAGACCCGCAGGCACAGGGAACCCCACCATAACATCCTTAATGGCATCAGAGAGACCCTCTCTGAAAGTCGCCGCCAGGGCGCACTCATTCCACTGAGTAAGCACAGACCATTTACGGAATCTTTGACAGTAAATTTCCGCTTCATCTTGCCCCTGAGATAGGGACATCAAAGTTTTTTCTGCTTGAAGCTCCAAATGAGGTTCGTCATAAAGCAACCCCAAGGCCAGAAAAAACGCATCCACATTGAGCAACGCAGGATCCCCTGGTGTCAATGAAAAAGCCCAGTCTTGAGGGTCGCCCCGGAGCAAGGAAATCACAATCCTGACCTGCTGTGCAGGGTCTCCGGCAGAGCGAAATTTCAGGGACAAAAATAATTTGCAATTATTTCGAAAATTCTGAAACCCAGATCTATTCCCCGAGAAAAATTCCGGCAAAGGAATTCTCGGCTCAGATATAGGTGCATGACAAACAAAGTCTTGCAAATTTTGTACCCTCGTAGCGAGATTATTCAAACCTGCAGTTACACTCTGAAGATCCATTACAAACAGGTGGACACAGAGCCATTCAAAGATTAGAAGGAGAAAAAAAAAAAAAATTCTCAGCAGACTTCTTATTTCTCTCCTTTCTCAGCCAAGGATTTTAACCCTTTAGTGGGCCGGTCAAACTGTCATGATCTCAATGGCAAGAGAACATAGCATCAGCATATATAGGAACTAGCTCTTGGAAGATGGGAACTGAGCTGACCATGAACTAAACCTAACACACAACTAGCAGTGGCCGGGTAGCATGCCTACGTTGATTCTAGATGCCCAGCACCAGCCGGAGGACTAAATAATGCTAGCAGAGGGAAATATTAGTCCTAGCTCACCTCTAGAGAAATACCCCGAAAGGAGACAGAGGCCCCCCACATGTATTGGCGGTGAATCAAGATGAAATAACAAACGTAGTATGAAAATAGGTTTAGCAAATTTGAGGTCCACTTACTACATAGCAGAAGACAGAAAGGGCACTTTCATGGTCAGCTGAAAACCCTATTAAAACACCATCCAGAAATTACTTTAAAACTCTGGCATTAACTCATAACACCAGAGTGGCAATTCCTGTTCACAAGAGCTTTCCAGACACAGTAACGAAACTACAGCTGTGAACTGGAACAAAAATGCAAAACAAACATGGACAAGAGTCCAACTTATCTAGTAGTTGTCTAGGAGCAGGAACAAGCACAGAGAGGCTTCTGATAACATTGTAGACCGGCAAGCAACTAACAGAGCAGCAAGGTTATATAGCGACTCCCACATCTTGATGGGAACAGGTGAACAGAGAAGATGAAAACACCAGTTCAATTCCACCAGTAGCCACCGGGGGAGCCCAGAATCCAAATTCACAACATGACCCGCAGCACTTCCCCAACGCCTCACCCAACCGTTCCAACATAGCAAAAGACACAGGACGCCGCGAGTCCAACCCCCCGCATCGCCTACGGAAACCTTTAACTGCTTGCCTCACCAAAAACACTTTGGACAAATCCCGTTGCCCTCTTAACTTAAAACCAAAAGCCAGAGCAGCCAGCAAGCGCGATACCTTCGTCCACGACCAACCTTCCGAAAAACCTCGACTTAACCAAGACAGCAGAACACCCACTTGATCATCCGAACTAACTACACCCGGGCAAGCTGTTAACATCCCCTCCCAAGACAACCAAACCGCTTGATACGCCTCCCATGTTTTGGGAGCCAACGATGACCGTATCAAATCTTCAGCGTCCCAGATGCCACAATCCAAAGGTCCGCAGGGCAATCCAAGCCGACGGTCTCTGCTTCTGGAGCCAATACCCGAAAACGCTCGAACTGAAAACGAGAAAGAGAATCCGCTATTGAATTACGCACCCCAGGCACATGAGTTGCCGTAACCTGTGAATTCAACTCCAAACAAGCTAACACCAGTCGGCGAAGAACTCGCACCACGGGAGGTGACGACGCCGTGAGTCCATTCACAGCACACACGACCCCCATATTGTCACAGTTAAAACGAATGCGCCTGTTACGGAATTCATCCTTCCACAAATGAACCGCCACCAGAATCGGAAAAATTTCCAACAACGCAATGTTACGAACTAGCCCCGCCGCGATCCACTCAGCAGGCCAAGGTGCCGCACACCACTGCCCCTTGAAATAAGCTCCAAAACCACTACCACCAGCTGCATCCGTAAACAAATCAAGCGAATCATTGTCAATCGCCTCTTCCATCAACAACGACCGACAATTATACGAACCCAAAAAGGAGCTCCAAACTGCCAAGTCCTCTTTCAGCTCAGATGACAAGCGAATAAAATGGTGCGGTGCCCGAACTCCGGCCGTAGCACTCGCTAATCTCCTGGAGAACACTCTCCCCATCGGCATCACCCGACAAGCAAAATTGAGTTTACCAAGCAACGATTGCAACTCACGCAAAGTCAACTTCTTCAAACGCTGCGCACGCGCCAAATCTTCACGCAATCCCTCAATCTTGTCCACCGGCAGCCGAAACTCCCACTCAACCGTATCGATGACAATACCCAAAAAACTCAAACACGTACTCGGGCCTTCCGTCTTTCCAGGCGCCAGGGGAACCCCAAAACGCTCACAAACCCATTCAACAGCCCGCAAAAGCCGATAACAACGATCAGACCCAGCCGGGCCTACACACAGGAAATCATCCAAATAGTGCATAATTGAATCGCAATCCGAAACATCCTTAACAACCCACTCTAAAAATGAACTGAACGTCTCAAACAACGCGCACGATAAGGAACAACCCATAGGCAAACACCTATCAACGTAGAAACCCCCCTCCCAAAAACAACCCAACAGACGAACACTATCAGGATGCACCGGTAGCAACCGAAACGCCGCCTCAATATCCGTTTTGGCCAACAAGGCCCCTCGTCCGAACTTACATACCCACGCAACAGCTTCGTCAAAAGACGCGTAAACCACCGAGCAAAGCTCCGGCGCGATACCGTCGTTAATAGACAACCCACGTGGATAAGACAAATGGTGTATCAAACGAAATTTTCCCGCTTCCTTCTTGGGAACCACACCAAGTGGGGAAACAACCAAGTCCTCAACTGGAGGAGACTCAAAGGGGCCAGACATCCGCCCCAACGCCACTTCCTTCTTCAATTTCTCTGACACCACCCCCCCATGTAATACTGCTGACTGCAAATTCTTCAACACCCGAGGAACCACAAACGGAGGGGCAGGAATCACAAAACCATCCCGAAAACCATGATACAACAAAACCGACGCCTCTGCCTTGGGATACCTATCTAGATAGGGGACCATCTTTTCCAGCCTCACCGGCGTCACCCCCATGAGAATTCCCGTCCCCAGACTTCGACTTGGCTTTTTTAAAGCATTTTGAAGCCCCGTGAGAGGACCCGCTCCAATGGGAACACAAGTGTTTAAATTTGCAGTTAACCCCAAACTTGCATTGCCCATCGTTGAACTGCCAACACAATCCCGCTTTTTGACCCCCTGACTGACTGGACTGTCCCGACATTCCAGCCGAACTGGACCGACCGCTCTGACCGGAACCACCGGTCCCCCCCTGAAAGGAATGTCCAAACTTATACTGCGCCATCACCCGAAGCCAGAGCCCAATATCCTTTTGGTCCCACCGAAGAGTCGGACGTATAGCCTTCCGCTGCCGGAATTGCTCGTCGTACCTCAGCCAAGCCTGCCCACCATAAACCCTATGAGCCTCCCCAATAGAGTCCATATAGCAAAACAAGCCCGAACAGTTCTCCGGCGCCTTTTCGCCAATTACACTTGCTAGAATGGCGAACGCCTGCAACCAATTTATGAAAGTTTGAGGAATCAAACGCCACCTGCGTTTCTCCTCCTCCTCCTTCTTACTGTCCTCTTTCTTCCCCTTATCGAGGTTAAACTTTTCCAACGGAAGTAGTGAAAATATTTCCACATACTCATCTTTAACAATCTTCTCCCTCACTTCCTTCTTAAGATGCGCCCCCAAAGGTCCCTCAAAACAGACATACACCTCCCCGTGAGCCCTATCATCCAAATGTATACGACACCTTCTCTTTCTCCGTCTGAACCGAAACCGAAACTGGAGCCCAGGGGCCTACCGCCACATCCGTAACACCCCCAATCCCCCTTTGTGACCCAACCCACGCCGCCAAATGCCGTTGATCACTCATACCACTCTCTAACCTAGCCAATAAATCCCTCACACTAGCTAAGACAGCACCAACCCCCCCCACATCAGCCGCACCCGACACACTCATCCCAACCACGGGCCCCGAATCATCCTGTAACCCAGAAACTACAGGAGAAGAGAAAATCTGAGAAGATAACAAAGACACACACTCACCAGGCTGCGAGGGAGCTGTGATCCCTCCAGCCGGATTCCCAGGGTCCTGACGCCGCTGTCCACGTAAGTCCATGCCATCCTGCGAAAACTGCCACCGGGAGGCCTGAGAAGGATCCTGCTGCGCTGTAGAAGCCGGGGAAGAGGACACCGCCGACTGCTGAACTCCATACGGCTGCTGCAACTGTGGTGCTGCTGACCAAGCGCCCGGGCTCACATCCCCCCCTGGGGACACCGCCGCCACATCCATAACTCCAGTTGCGGGATCAGACCCCGCCGTAGTAAACATGGCCGACCCAGCCCCGGGTCCTGCTGGGCCGCCCGATCCACCGCTGCTCCCTCTCCTGTTCACAGGCGATGAAGAGGCAGGCCGCGCGGCAGGGACATCACCGCCGCGGCCCCCCGCTGCATTAGGCCTCGCACGCTGACCAGCTCGTCTAGGCTCCGCCCCCACGCCAGCACGAGGCGAGGGCCTAGCAGCCGCCGATGGACCCCGCCGGGCAGTAGGATTCCTCCCAGGCCGGGGCACACTGGCACGGCGACTCGGAGGCCTGGAGGGTCCCTTGAGGGGCTCCTGCGCCGCCGGGGGGCCCGCGGAGCTAAGTCGGGCGACAGGCGTTCCGGAGGCCTAGTCCGACGCGAACGCCTCACCGGGGACGCCGGCCCCGCCACTGACCCTCCGCTCCCCACGATGCCAGCAACTTGCTGTTCGAGCCAGCCTGGAGGGTGCACAGCCGCTGCAGCCCTCAGGCTCTCCAGGAGTCGATCCACGGTGGACATAGTAAGTACACACCAGTTGCCCAGAGAGCGGGAACTAACCAGGCCACTCCCCCCCACCACTAGTTAACCTTTCAATTTCTACCCATAACCCCCTGCACAGTTAACCCTAACCCCTCCCTCCGTCCCACGGTCATGCTGTCCTACACTTACGCCGCGGGGGGGAGGGGCGGCTCAGCTCCGGCCATTACTCGAGACTAATGCAGAGCTAGGCCTCATTCACACTTTCATATTTGGTCACCATTTAGCGTTGGAATTTGTAAGACAAAACCCAGAGCTGAAGCTACACAGAATATAATAGAAAGAGTCACATTTATTCTTCAAATTACTGACGAAAACATGTCAGTGCAGATGAGGCCTAATAAGCAGCTCCCCACACAGACCAGGAACTATATTTTATGGGCTCGCTCACACGAGCGTATAACACGGCCAAGAGCTATGTGATGTTGTATCGGATAGCACTGGGCCCAGTGGTCTACTATGGGATAGTGCAGATGTGCAATTATTAATGGCAGCTTGATGCAAGTGTATCCGATATTCGGATGACACGTACCCGTACAAGTCTATAGGTGCGTGCAGTAGTGTAACTAGCGATAGGGGGCAGAGGGTGCTGTTGCCCTGGGCCCCGCGCCCTGAGGAGCCCACCTGGAGCCACACTACATATAACACGCACCCTACACAATGGCGGCACTTGACAGCAGTGGAGGACAATGATGATTCCAGAATTCACGGCAGACTGTGCCCGTCGCTGATTGGTCGAGGCCTGGCGGCCTCGACCAGAGACGCGGGATTTCCAGGACAGACAGACAATTAAACCCTTAGACAATTATATATATATAGATGTGTCCTGTGCTGTGCAGTATATAGAGGATGAGTCCTGTACTGTGCAGTATATAGAGGATGTGTCCTGTGCAGTATATAGAGGATGAGTCCTCTGCTGTGCAGTATATAGAGGATGTGTCCCGTGTGGTGCAGAATATAGATGATGTGTCCTGTGTGGTGCAGTATATAGAGGATGAGTCCCGTGTGGTGCAGTATATATAGGATGTGTCCTGTGTGGTGCAGTATATAGAGGATGAGTCCCGTGTGGTGCAGTATATATAGGATGTGTCCTGTGCTGTGCAGTATATAGAGGATGTGTCCTGTGATGTGCAGTATATAGAGGATGTGTCCTGTGCTGTGTAGTATATAGAGGATGTGTCCTGTGCTGTGCAGTATATAGAGGATGTGTCCTGTGCTGTGCAGTATATAGAGGATGTGTCCTGTGCTGTGCAGTATATAGAGGATGTGTCCTGTGTTGTGCAGTATACAGAGGATGTGTCCTGTGCTGTGCAGTATATAGAGGATGTGTCCTGTGCAGTATATAGAGGATATGTCCTGTGCTGTGCAGTATATAGAGGATGTGTCCTGTGCTGTGCAGTATATAGAGGATGTGTCCTGTGCAGTATATAGAGGATGGGTCCTGTGCTGTGCAGTATATAGAGGATGTGTCCTGTGCTGTGCAGTATACAAAGGATGTGTCCTGTGCAGTATATAGAGGATGTGTCCTGTGCTGTGCTGTATATAGAGGATGTGTCCTGTGCAGTATATAGAGGATGTGTCCTGTGCTGTGCAGTATATAGAGGATGTGTCCTGGGCAGTATATAGAGGATGTGTCCTGTGCTGTGCAGTATATAGAGGATGAAGGATGTGTCCCGTGCGGTACTTTTACATAACTGCATGGTGGGCTCCAAGAATGATTTTTCTCTGGTGGGCCCAAGGTACTCCAGTCCGAAGCTGGCCAATGTGAACATGCGTTTATGGGCTGCATGTATAGCAACTTAAGTCAAGCTCAATTTTTGTGTTTTTCATGCTCCTCTCAGATTAAGGCCGGTGTCCCACTTGCAACTGCAATGCGAGAAACTCGGGCGAGTCTGTCACCTCAATACCTGGCACTGCCGCCGGCACTCGGGACCGGAGTGTGCCGCTGCATGTATTTCTATGCAGTTGAATGCTCTGATCCGAACCGCCGGCGGCAGTGACGGGTATTGAGGCGAGAGACTCGCGCGAGTTTATCGCATTGCAGTTGCATGTGTGACCCGGCCTAAGTAGCAAAAACCTGGTAACAGATTCCCTTTAAGGCTATGTGCATACGATGCGGATTTCCTGCGGATCCGCAGCGGATTTTTCCGTGCAGAAATGCGGCAGATCCGCACTGTGATTTACAGTACAATGTAAATCAATTTGAAAAAAAAAAAGCTGTGCAGATGGTGTGGAAAAATCAGTGCAGAAATGCACTTCTTTTGTGCAGATCTGCAGCGTTTCTGCACCCTTCCATTATAGAAATCCGCAGTGGTAAAAACCGCAGAAAATCCGCATCAATTCTTCATAAAAACCGCACAAAATCCGCATAAAATCCGCAGCAAATCTGCATAAAAACCACAGAAAATCCGCATCAATTCCGCATAAAAACCACACAAAATCCAAATCTGCACCTGCATATTCTGCCAGGAGATGCAGAGTTTGTGCAGAAAACTCTGCACCCCATTCCGCATCGTGTGCACATCGCGCGAGTTTCTGGCATTTCAGTTGCATGTGTGACCCGGCCTAAGTAGCAAAAACCTGGTGACAGATTCCCTATAAAAGTGGACCAATTCATGAATATAAAACTACATACAGAGTACAGCTAGAATTCATTAGTGAGCCATCACTGCCACCTAGTGGTAGAATACTAATACTACATGTATCACCTTTTTTTTACATTTATTATTATTATTATTATTATTATTATTATTTATTTATTTTTAGAGCACCATTGATTCCATGGTGCTGTACATGTGAAAATGAGCTACATACAAAATATAAATTACATGAAGAAACTAACAGTGACAGATGGGTACAGAGGAGAGAAGACCCTACCTTCATGGGCTTATACAAAAATGAAAATAGAAAAAAACTACAATCAAGGAAGTCCAAATTAATGAAAAAATAAAAAAATATATTTATTATTACAAAAGATTAGAGAGACAACCATGTGATGGTAGAGAAAAGCTGGCGCCCAGGAGTGAGCACAGAATGTACAGTGAAGGAAATAATTATTTGATCCCTTGCTGATTTTGTAAGTTTGCCCCGATAAAATATAAAAAATAAGATCCAGAAAATCACATTGTATAAATTGGATAAATGTATTTGCATTTTGCAGTGAGAAATAAGTATTTGATCCCCTACCAACCATTAAGGGTATGTGCACACGTTACGGATTGGCCTGCGGAATTTTCCGCACATAATCTGCATCTCTTTACAGAAAACTCAAGCCTGCGTTTTATCTGCAGATTTACCGCGGATGTATCGTGGAATTACCGCGGTTTTTGTGCGGTTTTCAACAGCATTTTTACACCTGCGTATTCCTATTATGGAGCAGGTGTAAAACGCTGCGGAATCCGCACAAAGAATTGACATGCTGCTGAATGTAACCCGCAGCGTTTCCGCGCGCTATTTTCCGCGGCATGTGCACTGCGGAATTTGTTTTCCATACGTTTACATGGTGCTGTACAACGCATGGACAACGGCTGCAGATCCACAGCAAAATCCGCAAAGTGTTCACATAGCCTGAGAAGCCCGTCACCACTTCTGTATTTCTCACCCTCCTGGTTTTGGCTTACATATGCTGATTTGAAATACTGACCAAACACTCAACGTGTGAACGTGGCCTTAAACATACTGTAGACAAAACAAACATCCTCACTCCTAAAAAAAGCTGAAAAAAGTGTGAAGAACACCACAAAACAAGCTGAAAAACAGGTGTTTTGAACGCAACATTTTTACTGCTAATAGAAAAGGTTTTGGCTACTGAAAAAAATGCTGCATGTGAACATAGTCATACTCTGAAACGCTATGTCTATCTGTGGTGTTACATAGGACTGCATGTGATGTATACAAAATTATCTGCACTCAGAATTATCACTGCTTTCTCTGGTGTTAAGGCCCCGTCTCACTAAGCGATTTACCAACGATCACGACCAGCGATACGACCTGGCCGTGATCGTTGGTAAGTCGCTGTGTGGTCGCTGGGGAGCTGTCACACAGACCGCTCTCTCCAGCGACCAACGATCAGGGGAACGACTTCGGCATCGTTGAAACTGTCTTCAACGATGCCGAAGTCCCCCTGCAGCACCCAGGTAACCAGGGTAAACATCGGGTTACTAAGCGCAGGGCCGCGCTTAGTAACCCGATGTTTACCCTGGTTACCAAAAAAAACAAACAGTACATACTCGCCTTTCGGTGTCCAGGTCCCTTGCCGTCTGCTTCCTGCTCTGACTGAGCCGCCGTACACTGAGAGCAGAGCGCAGCGGTGACGTCACTGCTGTGCTCTCACTTCTCACTGTACGGCCGGATCTCAGTCAGTGAGAGCAGGAAGCAGACGGCAAGGGACCTGGACACCGAAAGGCGAGTATGTATTGTTTGTTTTTTTTTACATTTACGCTGGTAACCAGGGTAAACATCGGGTTACTAAGCGCGGCCCTGCGCTTAGTAACCCGATGTTTACCCTGGTTACCAGTGAAGACATCGCTGGATCGGTGTCACACACACCGATTCAGCGATGTCAGCGGGGCCTCAACGACCAAAAAAAGGTCCAGGCCATTCCGACACGACCAGCGATCTCGCAGCAGGGGCCTGATCGCTGGTACGTGTCACACATAGCGAGATCGCTATGGAGGTCGCTGTTGCGTCACAAAACTTGTGACTCAGCAGCGATCTCGCTAGCGATCTCGCTATGTGAGACGGGGCCTTTACATAGGACTGCAGGTGACATCTACTACATTATCTGTTCTCAGAGAGTTAGCACTGTTTTATCTGAAGAGTTAAAAAAAAAATAAGAGGGTTTGGGGGCAACTCTTTGTCTTGGGCCCCCAATCTTTTCTGACCCTAGCAACGCCCCTGCGTACAGCTAATATTGGCAGACCCGTTGGCCGATATAAGGCCCCTAAATATGGGGGCCACAGTGCAATGTTATCATTTGGGGCCCCCACTTTACAGTTTTGCCTAGGGCCCCACTTTGTCTAAAACCGGCCCTGGCTGTGGGCTTTATTTTCCTCTGTCATCGCACACACAGCTCAGTGCGTGCGGTGGCAGGAGCGCCAGGGAGAAGCTGGTGCTGCTGGGAAGCGAGGGTCCAGGGTAAGTATCTGCAGCGAGGTGATTGCTGCCTGTACTTAGTATTACAGTACAGGCTGCAATCACTGCTCACTGCCGAGCTGTTCAGAGCACAGCAGGGAGAGCGGCACACTGCTCTGCCCTGAACAGGATTCAGCACTTCCTGGGAGAGGACGGAAGGTAAGTACATGTTGTTGTTTTTTTTATTATGCGCCTACCACTGCTAACTGCCCCTATATATACCACCTACCACTGCTACCTGCCTCTATATACCACATACCACTGCTACCTGCCTCTATATACCACCTACCACTGCTACCTGCCCCTATACATACCACCTACCACTGCTACCTGCCCCTATATATACCACCTACCACCATACCTCCCAACTTTTGAAGATGGGAAAGAGGGACAAAGTTTGTGGCGCGCAACGCGCACTGCGGCAAATTTTAGGCCACACCTCTAACCACACCCATTCATAATTAGTCACACCCATATCCACATCCCAACTACACCCATTTAGCACTGCTGATCACACTGTTTCATATACAATAATTATAAACAAAAAAATATGGCCACACAGTGCTCCATACTGTATAATGCCCACACATGATGCTCCATACTGTATGATGACCACACATGATGCTCCATACTGTATAATGGCCACACATGATGCTCCATACTATATAATGACCTTACCTGATGCTCAATACTGTATAATGACCACACAGGATGCTCCATACTGTATAATGACCCCATATGATGCTCAATACTGTGTAATGACCGCACATGATGCTCCATACTGTATATTGGCTGCACATGATGCTCCATACTGTATAATGGCCCCACATGATGCTCCATACTGTATAATGACCCCACATGATGCTCCATACTGTATAATGACCGCACATGATGCTCCATACTGTATAATGGCCACACATGATGCTCCATACTGTATAATGGCCACACATGATGCTCCATACTATATAATGACCTTACCTGATGATCAATACTGTATAAAGACCACACATGATGCTCTATACTGTATAATGACCCCACATGATGCTCAGTACTGTGTAATGACCACACATGATGCTCCATACTGTATATTGGCTGCACATGATGCTCCATACTGTATAATGGCCCCACATGATGCTCCATACTGTATAATGACCCCACATGATGCTCCATACTGTATAATGACCGCACATGATGCTCCATACTGTAAAATGACCGCACATGATGCTCCATACTGTATAATGACCCCACATGATGCTCAATACTGTGTAATGACCGCACATGATGCTCCATACTGTATATTGGCTGCACATGATGCTCCATACTGTATAATGACCCCACATGATGCTCAATACTGTGTAATGACCCCACATGATGCTCCATACTGTATAATGACCACACATGATGCTCCATACTGTGTAATGACTGCACATGATGCTCCATACTGTATAATGACTGCACATGATGCTCCATACTGTATAATGGCCACACAGTGCTCCATACTGTATAATGGCCCCACATGATGCTCCATACTGTATAATGACCCACATGATGCTCCATACTGTATAATGACCGCACATGATGCTCCATACTGTATAATGACCGCACATGATGCTCCATACTGTGTAATGACTGCACATGATGCTCCATACTGTATAATGACGGCACATGATGCTCCATACTGTATATTGGCTGCACATGATGCTCCATACTGTATAATGGCCACACAGTGCTCCATACTGTATATTGGCCCCCCTTGATGCTCCATACTGTATAATGACCGCACATGATGCTCCATACTGTATAATGGCCCAACATGATGCTCCATACTATATAATGACCACACATGATGCTCCATACTGTATAATGACCGCACATGATGCTCCATACTGTATAATGACTGCACATGATGCTCCATACTGTATAATGACTGCACATGATGCTCCATACTGTATATTGGCTGCACATGATGCTCCATACTGTATAATGACCCCGCATGATCCATACTGTATAATAACTGCACATGATACTCCATACTGTATAATGACCCCACATGATGCTCCATACTGTATAATGGCCCCACATGATGTTCCGTACTGTATAATGACTGCACATGATGCTCCATACTGTATATTGGCTGCACATCATGCTCCATACTGTATAATGACCGCACATGATGCTCCATACTGTATAATGACTGCACATGATGATCCATACTGTATAATGACTGCACTTGATGCTCCATACTGTATATTGGCTGCACATGATGCTCCATACTGTATAATGGCCACACAGTGCTCCATACTGTATAATGGCCCCACATGATGTTCCATACTGTATAATGACCCCACATGATGCTCCATACTGTATAATGACCGCGCATGATGCTCCATACTGTATAATGACCCAACATGATGCTCCATACTGTATAATGACCACACATGATGCTCCATACTGTATAATGACCGCACATGATGCTCCATACTGTATAATGACTGCACATGATGCTCCATACTGTATATTGTCCCCACATGATGCTCCATACTGTATAATGACCCCACATGATGCTCCATACTGTATAATGACCCCACATGATGCTCCATACTGTATAATGACCCCACATGATGCTCCATACTGTAATGACCGCACATGATGCTCCATACTGTATAATGGCCCCACATGATACTTCGTACCATATAATGGCCACATAGTTACCCCTACACACGCGGCTGCGCTCCGTACACTTTGCACACACAGCTCTGCTCCATACACCTCATACACACATGGCTCTGCTCCGTACACCTCGTACACATTTAGCTCCACTCCATACACCACATACACACACGGCTCCGCTCCATACACCTCATACACACACGGCTCCACTCCATACACCTCATACACACACGGCTCCGCTCCATACACCTCGTACACACACGGCTCCGCTCCATACACCTCGTACACACACGGCTCCGCTCCATACACCTCATACACACACGACTCCGCTCCATACACCTCGTACACACACGGATCCGCTCCATACACCTCATACACACACGGCTCCACTCCATACACCTCGTACACACGGCTCCGCTCCATACACCTCATACACACGGCTCCGCTCCATACACCTCATACACACACGGCTCCGCTCCATACACCTCGTACACAGACAGCTCTGCTCCATACACCTCATACACACACGGCTCCGCTCCATACACCTCGCACACACGGCTTTGCTCCATACAGCTCGTACACACACGGCTCAGCTACATCCACACTGTACACCTCCTGACCCCACACAAGGCATTACTTACCTCATCCTGCAGCTGCAGCACCATGTGGCAAGTTGGCAACCAGCACAGGCAGCCGAGTCCTGCAATACACGGAGGTCCTGATCATGTGACCCCCTGACTCCTCCACTCCTGTGACCTCATCACAGGTCCTGTGCACAGAAAGCAGGCAGCCATATGGAAGGGTAAGGGCCCGGGGCATGGCTTAACACAAGGGGGCGTGTCGGTCCTGCTGTCTGCAGGATCAGAGCGTCCCGTGCTGGACAGCGGGGCAAAGGCTCAAAACCGGGACAGTCCCGCACAATGAGGGACGGTTGGGAGCTATGCCTACCACTTCTACCTGCCCCTATATATACCACCTACCACTGCTACCTGCCCCTATATATACACCACCTACCACTGCTACCTGCCTCTATATACCACCTACCACTGCTACCTGCCCCTATATACCACTGCTACAAGGCTCTATATACCACCTACCAATGCTACCTGCCCCTATATATACACCACCGCTACCTGCCTCTATATATACTGTCGGGGTCGTAACGACAATATACCCTCATTCACCAGTCATTCCAAATTAACCCCTTCATGACCCAGCCTATTTTGGCCTTAATGACCTTGCCGTTTTTTGCTATTCTGACCAGTGTCCCTTTATGAGGTAATAACTCCGGAACGCTTCAACGGATCCTAGCGATTCTGAGATTGTTTTTTCGTGACATATTGGGCTTCATGTTAGTGGTAAATTTAGGTCGATAATTTCTGAGTTTATTTGTGAAAAAAACGGAAATTTGGCGAAAATTTTGAAAATTTCGCAATTTTCACATTTTTAATTTTTATTCTGTTAAACCAGAGAGTTATGTGACACAAAATAGTTAATAAATAACATTTCCCACATGTCTACTTTACATCAGCACAATTTTGGAAACAAATTTTTTTTTTGCTAGGAAGTTATAAGGGTTAAAATTTGACCAGTGATTTCTCATTTTTACAACAAAATTTACAAAACCATTTTTTTTAGGGACCACCTCACATTTGAAGTCAGTTTGAGGGTTCTATATGGCTGAAAATACCCAAAAGTGACACCATTCTAAAAACTGCACCCCTCAAGGTGCTCAAAACCACATTCAAGAAGTTTATTAACCCTTCAGGTGTTTCACAGCAGCAGAAGCAACATGGAAGTAAAAAATGAACATTTAACTTTTTAGTCACAAAAATGATTTTTAGCAACAATTTTTTTATTTTCCCAAGGGTAAAAGGAGAAACTGGACCATGGACGTTGTTGTCCAATTTGTCCTGAGTACGCTGATACCTCATATGTGGGGGTAAACCACTGTTTGGGCGCACGGCAGGGCTCAGAAGGGAAGGAGCGCCATTTGACTTTTTCAATGAAAAATTGGCTCCAATCTTTAGCGGACACCATGTCGCGTTTGGAGAGCCCCCGTGTGCCTAAACATTGGAGCTCCCCCACAAGTGACCCCATTTTGGAAACTAGACCCCCAAAGGAACTTATCTAGAAGGATAGTGAACACTTTAAACCCCCCGGGTGCTTCACAAATTGTTCCGTAAAAATGAAAAAGTACTTTTTTTTCACAAAAAAATTATTTTAGCCTCAATTTTTTCATTTTCACATGGGCAACAGGATAAAATGGATCCTAAAATTTATTGGACAATTTCTCCTGAGTACACCAATACCTCACATGTGGGGGTAAACCACTGTTTGGGCACATGGTAAGGCTCGGAAGGGAAGGAGCGCCTTTTGACTTTTTGAATGAAAAATTATCTCCATCGTTAGCGGACACCATGTCGCGTTTGGAGAGCCCCTGTGTGCCTAAACATTGGAGCTCCCCCACAAGTGACCCCATTTTGGAAACTAGACCCCCCAAGTAACTTATCTAGAGGCATAGTGAGCACTTTAAACCCCCAGGTACTTCACAAATTGATCCGCAAAAATGAAAAAGTACTTTTTTTTCACACAAAATTTCTTTTAGCCTCAATTCTTTCATTTTCACATAGGCAACAGGATAAAATGGATCCTAAAATTTGTTGGGCAATTTCTCCTGAGTACACCGATACCTCATATGTGGGGGTAAACCACTGTTTGGGTGCACGGCAAGGCTCGGAAGGGGAGGCTTGCCATTTGACTTTTTGAATGGAAAATTAGCTCCAATCGTTAGCGGACACCATGTCGCGTTTGGAGAGCCCCTGTGTGCCTAAACATTGGAGCTCCCGCACAAGTGACCCCATTTTGGAAACTAGACCTCCCAAGGAACTAATCTAGATGTGTGGTGAGCACTTTGAACCCCCAAGTACTTCACAGAAGTTTATAACGCAGAGCCATGAAAATAAAAAATAATTTTTCTTTTCTCAAAAATGATTTTTTAGCCCACAATTTTTTTTTTCCCAAGGGTAACAGGAGAAATTGGACCCCAAAAGTTGTTGTCCAGTTTCTCCTGAGTACGCTGATACCCCATATGTGGGGGTAAACCACTGTTTGGGCATATGCCGGGGCTCGGAAGGGAAGTAGTGGCATTTGAAATGCAGACTTTGATGGAATGGTCTGCGGGCGTCACATTGCATTTGCAGAGCCCCTGATGTGCCTAAACAGTAGAAACACCCCACAAGTGACCCCATTTTGGAAACTAGACCCCCCAAGGAACTTATCTAGATGTGTGGTGAGCACGTTCAACCCCCAAGTGCTTCACAGAAGTTTACAACGCAGAGCCGTGAAAATAAAAAATCATTTTTCTTTCCTCAAAAAAGATGTTTTAGCAAGCAATTTTTTATTTTCACAAGGGTAACAGGAGAAATTGGACCCCAATATTTGTTGCCCAGTTTGTTGTGAGTACGCTGATACCCCATATGTGGGGGTAGACCACTGTTTGGGCATATGCCGGGGCTCGGAAGGGAAGTAGTGGCATTTGAAATGCAGACTTTGATGGAATGGTCTGCGGGCGTCACATTGCATTTGCAGAGCCCCTGATGTGCCTAAACAGTAGAAACACCCCACAAGTGACCCCATTTTGGAAAATAGACCCCCCAAGGAACTTATCTAGATGTGTGATGAGCACTTTCAACCCCCAAGTGCTTCACAGAAGTTTATAACGCAGAGCCGTGAAAATAAAAAATAATTGTTCTTTCCTCAAAAATTATGTTTTAGCAAGTAATTTTTTATTTTTGCAAGGGTAACAGGAGAAATTGGACCCCAACAGTTGTTGCCCAGTTTGTCCTGAGTACGCTGGTACCCCAAATGTGGGGGTAAACCACTGTTTGGGCGCACGTTGGGGCTTGGAAGGGAGGGAGCACCATTTGACTTTTTGAACGCAAGATTGGCTGGAATCAATGGTGGCGCCATGTTGCGTTTGGAGACCCCTGATGTGCCTAAACAGTGGAAACCCCTCAATTCTAACTTCAACACTAACCCCAACACACCCCTAATCCTAATCCCAACTGTAGCCATAACCCTAATCACAACCCTAACCCCAACACACCCCTAACCACAACCCTAACCGCAACACACCCGTAACCCTAATTCCAACCCTAATCCTAACCCTAATCCCAACCCTAACCCTAATCCCAACCCTAACCACAACTATAACCCCAATACACCCCTAACCCTATCCGTTACCCTAACCACAAGCCTAATCTTAACCCTATTTCCAACCCTAGCCCTAATTCCAACCCTAACTCTAATTCCAACCCTAACCCTAAGGCTATGTGCCCACGTTGCGGATTCGTGTGAGATTTTTCAGCACGATTTTTGAAAAATCTGCAGGTAAAAGGCACTGCGTTTTACCTGCAGATTTACAGCAGATTTCCATTGTTTTTTTGTGCGGATTTCACCTGCGGATTCCTATTGAGCAACAGGTGTAAAACGCTGCGGAATCCGCACAAAGAATTGACATGCTGCGGAAAATACAACGCAGCGTTTCTGCACGGAATTTTCCGCACCATGGGCACAGTGGATTTGGTTTTCCATAGGTGTACATGGTACTGTAAACCTGATGGAAAACTGCTACGAATTCGCAGCGGCCAATCCGCTGCGGATCCGCGGCCAATCCGCTGCGGATCCGCGGCCAATCCGCTGCGGATCCGCGGCCAATCCGCTGCGGATCCGCGGCCAATCCGCTGCGGATCCGCGGCCAATCCGCTGCGGATCCGCGGCCAATCCGCTGCGGATCCGCGGCAATCCGCTGCGGATCCGCAGCCAAATCCGCACTGTGTGCACATGCCATAACCCTAACCCTACCCGTAACCCTAACCCTACCCCTAACCCTATCCCTACCCCTAGTTCTAACCCTAACCCTAGTGGAAAACGAAAAAAAAAAAAATATATATATATATTTTCTTTATTTTATTATTGTCCCTACCTATGGGGGTGATAAAGGGGGGGGTTTATTTATTATTTTTTTTATTTTGATCGCTGTGATAGAACCTACCACAGCGATCAAAATGTACTTGTAAGGAATCTGCCGGCTGGCAGATTCGGCGGGCGCACTGAGCATGCGCCCGCCATTTTGGAAGATGGCGGCGCCCAGCGAGGAGACGTACGGACACCGGGAGGATCGGTAAGTATGAAGGGGTGGTGGGGGGGTGGATCGGAGCACAGGGGGGGTAATCGGACCACAGGGGGGGTGAATCCAAACAAGGAGGGAGCGGACAGGAGGACGGGGGAGCCGGCAGGCGGACGGAGGGGACCGGACCCCATAACGGAGGACTGGGGGGGCGATCGGTGGGTGTGGGGGAGGTCAGTATTTCCAGCCATGGCCGATGATATTGCAGCATCGGCCATGGCTGGATTGTAATATTTCACCAGTTTTTTAGGTGAAATATTACAAATCGCTCTGATTGGCAGTTTCACTTTCAACAGCCAATCAGAGCGATCGCAGCCACGGGGGGGGTGAAGCCACCCCCCCTGGGCTGAAGTACCACTCCCCCTGTCTCTGCAGATCGGGTAAAATGGGAGTTAACCCCTTCACCCGATCTGCAGGGACGCGATCATTCCATGACGCCACATAGGCGTCATGGGTCGGATTGGCACAGGTTTTCATGACGCCGACGTGGCGTCATGGGTCGGGAAGGGGTTAAACTATAAGCATGTGGTACCGGGTAAGAATGAGTCAGACAGGTAGCTGGTTCAATCTCAGTGCATGCTCATGTGACTATATGTGTCAGCCACGGTCATAGCAACTGAACTTTATTTTCCAAATACACGGTACTAAAAAGGAATGCAATAGGCGGGGTTTAAGCAGTATACATCTAGTATTCAATCCCTTTCTGATTCGTCGGACGTCTTCTGGTGGATTCCTCCTCTTCTTTCTATTTCCAAGTTTCGATTTCAAAAGAAATGAAACTCAACATTTCAGATTCTAAACTGAAGTGAAGAACGAACACTGGCAGCCATCTTTAATACAGTTACATTTGCATTAGCAAGGGAAAACTTATTGTTTCACAGTATAAGATATAAAAGTACAAAAAGTATATAAGAAAATATATTTTCACCTTGACAATACCCCCTAAACACTAAGTTTTTCCCTTAAAGAAAGATCCTTTGAGACTGTCCATGTGATGGGAAAAGGGGAGGTGGATTTCTTCATCCAGACACCTCAGAAACTCTCCCCTAGCGAGAGGCCTCCAGGCAGCTGAACCCTTCACTAACCTCACATGGAGTTCTCCCACTGTCCCTAAACTAAATCTCTTAGCATCATCTGAGAATGGGGGGTTTTGTCTACTCTCTTGAGGGGGACATACTTAGGGATCTCCCCTGGATCAGTACCATCGTACTCTGGTAAGTCTACTTCTTGATTGAGGATGGTGCCAGTCGGAGTTGCCTTGGCAATAACCTTTTTATACAAGGGAATAACACAACAGAGAATTATCGATCCAATTACAAGGAGGGCAATCAGTATCAAACAAACTTATTGAAGGAATCCCTAGATCCCACCTAACCAACTGGAGAAGAAAGATGTGTCTGCTCCAGCATACATGACACGTCGTCTTATTGTCCTAATTTGTTCAACTTCTTTAGAAACCTTCAGGTCTTTTGGATCTACATTTCGCCATTCAGGTCTGGCTGTCTATATTTCGTCTCGTAAGTCTTTGGTCATACCGTCAATGAATGTATTTACCAATACTCTAACATCAAGTGGGTTTATGGGACTGTACTCCATGTCTTCCCATTTCAGCTGTAACCGTCCAAAGTATAGCTCTACACTCTCTCCTTTGTCACATCTGTAGAAAATCTTAATTTGCGTCCTAGCACGTCACCTGTTTTTGTGCTCACTAACTACCTAGGCCTGCCTAGGTGCACTTATACGTCCATCATATGATCATTATTTGTCTGTAGAATGAGAAAGGTTGGTTCTCGGGGTCAGCCAAATATTTTGCGTAGCTAGCTAGTCGGAGGGCCTCCAGGGATAATACTCCTGTATTTGTCTTACCCTACCTGATGTGGTTGGTTCTCTGGTGGCGGGGGCGTGACATGACATGCTGGTCTACAGCTCCTTCCCAAAAGGATTACTGTCAGCCTACTCCTAAAAGTTAATGTCCCCACTATCCACCAACCACAATCCTGTGTCAGCTTCTTATATCACTACATGTGATCTTGTCTGGACAGGATTCAGTGTAATTCTCTTAGGTCGGGTTGCAGCACGGGTCATACAAGCGTTAGGGTATGTGCACACGTTCAGGATTTCTTGCAGAAATTTCCTGAAGAAAACCGGAAATTTTCTGCAAGAAATCCGCATATTTTTTTTGCGGTTTTTTTTGCGTTTTTTTTTCCGTTTTTTTCGCGGTTTTTTAGCATTCTGCAAGCGTAATTAGCTTGCAGAATGCTAAAGTTTTCCAAGCGATCTGTAGCATCGCTTGGAAAACTGACTGACAGGTTGGTCACACTTGTCAAACATAGCGTTTGACAAGTGTGACCAACTTTTTACTATAGATGCAGCTTATGCAGCATCTATAGTAAAAGATAGAATGTTTAAAAATAATAAAAAAAATAAAAAAAATGCTTATACTCACCCAGACATCTCCTCAGCGGCGTCCGGCTCCTCTTCCTATAGCTGGTCTGTGCGCACAGGACCTTCCGTGACGTCACGGTCACGTGAGCGGTCACGTGACCGCTCACGACCAATCACAGGACAGTGACGTCATCGGCAGGTCTTTCGCCGCACACCAGCTACAGGAACCGAACGGCAGCGTGCAGTGGAGGCGGGAAGACATCGAGGGTGAGTATAGGACTGTTTTTTATTTTAATTCTTATTTTTTTGACCACTTATATGGTGCCCAGTCCGTGGAGGAGAGTCTCCTCTCCTCCACCCTGGGTACCAACCGCACATAATCTGCTTACTTCCCGCATCGTGGGCACAGCCCCGTGCAGGAAGTAAGCAGATCAATGGACCCCTAGGTGTGCGGAATCCCCTGCAATTCCGCATTTTAATGAACATGTTGCTTTTTTTTCCGCGATGCGATTTTTTCGCGGAAAAAAAGGCTACATTTGCACAAAAAAATGCGGAATACACTTAAAATAATAGGAGGCATATGTAAGCGTTTTTTTCGCGTTTTTATCACGTTTTTATAGCGAAAAAACGCGAAAAAAACGCGAAAAATACTGAACGTGTGCACATGGCCTTAGGGCCCAAGTCCTCAACTATATCCTGAAAAGCATCACAGCTATAATTAACAAACCTTTGTTCACTGTAATATATATATATATTTGATCCATTCAACATTTTTAAATATTCTGCACCTGTGGGACTATAGAAGCAATGCCGGCATAAATCTGGTTCTGGACTTTAAACTGGTCAGGCACCCCCCTTTGCACTCCAATGGCATCAATATATACTAGTGGAACTTCTTCATAACTCATGTGGAGCTGATTGAGACTTCTCCTCTTTCTGGTAGGTTCGTCAGGTGTCTCTGGATCCCAAGGTAAAATCTTGAACTGCATAGCTAGTTTAACAAGGGTGCATTGGCCTATCCAGGCATTAGGCAACCTAGGACGGAGCTTACCATTTCCACATAACCAATAAATGTCGTACATATATTGTGTATGTTTGATTAGCAAATCAGTATCTAGAGGACTGTTCTCTTTGCAGAAACATGTCTCGGAGATCTCTACTGGTGTACCTGTGGTGTCGTTGGAATTATAGCAGGTGTAATTGTCAGCTAATACGGTTACTTCTCCTGGGACCTTTAGTTTGGGTTCCTTATGAATTAGTGGGACGTAATCTGGGCAATCAGTGGGTTTCAAACCTTTCAACAGATTCATGACACAGGCAGTGGTGTTGTCATCAGGAAAAAGCAATGCATGTGTGTATAGGTGTGTATTCCCAGCAGCACAAGCAATACATCCTACAGAGATATTCTGGACTCTTACATTGTATCTCACCCATTCTAACCATAGGTTCTTTCCTTGGGGCTGTATATGGCCTAAATTCCCATGATATCCACTACTAAATACATAATTAAAATGCCTTCCTAGTACAAATGTCTGCAAGTCAGCAGATTGGGGCTTTCAAGATTTAGGAGGAGGGGGTGACAACTTTTACCCCATTTACAGCCCCTAAGTGGTTGCGGAAAAGCTGTTAGATGCATTCTCCCACGAAGACTCCTACCCGTCCCATCCTTAGGGAACATGGCTTCGCTAGGTTTATATCCCCAATCATCCCCCGTATTCCAGGCAGCATCTGACCAATAATAACAGTTATTGTTGTCATTTCTGGTAACACACATATAAAACTGGATGATTCTCTCTACCACCCGTTCAGTCTCAAGGCACTTAACTACATCACAGAAATCAAATCGCCAGATATTCACCGGGGCTGTCACGTTTACCCAGAGAATAGTGGGACCAGAATTCTTATTTACAATAGAGGCCGAAGAGGTAGGGGCGAGGATGGCCCCCATTTCCAGGATCAAAAACAACAGCAACATTTCCCTTCAGTCACTTCTGTGACTAAACACTGGTTCGGTCTCTTTTACAGTGTGAAGCGTGAATCCAGGTGCTCTTTCCTTCAAGTTTTACTGCAGTGGGGGTGACCAGAATCACCGTGTGGGGTCCTTCAAATCTTGTCTGGAGACAATCTCTGCCCACAAACTTTTTCACATACACCAGGTCTCCTGGCACAAAAGGATGGTGTCCAGGAACCTTGTCTGGGTCTGGAAGAGAACTGAAGACAGTTAAATGCACTTTGGCAAGGTGTCCATGTAAGGCCTGCACATAGCTAGTCAAGTCCTGGTACTTGGGTTGCAACTGTTGTGGAAAAAAACATTCAAGGCATTCTGTCCATGGTTTACCAGTCTCTGCCATTGCCTTCTGGATTTTAAGCTTAAGAGTTCCATTTAGTCTCTCCACTTTTCCACTACTCTGCGGATGGAGTATGCAATGCTTGACTTACCCCCAGTGCTGCCATTACCTCTGACATGATCTCTCCAGTAAAATGGGAACCCCGATCGCTTTCAATGACTTCAGGAACTCCATACCTGCATATGATCTCAGCCATCAGTTTCTTCGCCGTTGTCTTAGCCGTAGCTTTGGCAACTGGGTAGGCTTCTGGCCAACCTGAAAATAAATCAATGCAGACCAACACATACTCATACATCCCTACCCTGGGTAACTGAACATAATCAATCTGCAGTCTCTGGAATTGGGTAAAGGGGCCGGGGAGTGTGTTTGGATGGGGTTTTCACTGTCCTACCCTGATTATGTGTGGCACATATCATGCAGCTCTGTACCTGCCTTTCTGCGCAGGTGGAAAACCCCAGGGGCAATCCATTGTTTCTGTAGGGTGTCACACATGGCCGTCTTCGAGTGGTGCACATTCTCGTGCAGAACCTGTGCCATCATTGGGTACAGTACCTGTGGTAGGCAGACCTTTTCACCCCTCCCCCATAGTCCAGTGACGGTATCAGAGCAAGCCCCTATCTTTTGCCACCTATTTTTCTCCTCCTTACTTGCCTGTTCTTGTAACCGGGCTAAGATGTCTTTTGACACAAGTGGAGATGGTGGGGTGTCTAGGTGATGTACTTTAGAGGCTACAGGAGTGCTTGCTGCTTTCTTGGCAGCCTGGTCTGCCAGTGCGTTACCCTTTGTCCGTCCATCAGTGCCTTTGGTATGTGCCTTTACCTTTATGATGCCTGCTTGGGTGGGAAACTGTAGTGCATTCATAAGTTGCTGGACTGCCTCAGCATGTTTAATGGGGTGGCCATTTGCTGTCAGGAAAGCCCTGGCTCTCCAGATAGGCCCATAATCATGTGCAATGCCAAAGGCATACCTGGAATCAGTGTAGATATTTACAGTCTTACCTTCTGCTAGTTTGCACGCTTCTGTGAGCACCTTGAGCTCTGCTTCTTGTGCAGACATATGAGCTGGCATTGACTCTGCCTTGATTACCTCATGTTCTGAGACCACAGCATATCTGGTACAGTAGCGTCCTTGGTCATCTTGGTGACAGGATCCATCTACAAAAAGCTCAAAATCAGCATTAGAATGGGCACACTAGAGACCAGCCGTTTCCTGAGACATCAATTCTAGACAATCATATGGGTTTCACTATAGCTCCTATCTGGTGGGTAATTATGTCCCCATACCCTACTGAGAAAAGAACCTGGGATTCCTGAGGTGTGATGTAGTAGCGTGAATGACAGGGGAACCAAACTTCAGATTCCTGGAAAATCTGGCCTTGTAAGTGTGAAGGTTTCACGGGAAGAGGAGATGTAGGGGCCTTTCCGGGCTGGGAGGTCTGCCATTTACACCGATTAAAACAAGCTCTTGGTCTGAAAATTGACATAACGAAGCTGGGGAGGGAGTGAGATTCCCATACAGGGTTAAAAGCGTATTGGAATGTGAGGCTGGACTTTCGTGTACGATAGGAGATAAGGAAATCACAACATTCCTCAGCGCACAAGGGAGAATACAAAGCCCAGCTCTTTGCCCCCCTCTTTCTCCGGCTCACAGCACCGAAGGGAGAAATTTCAAGCAGGTCGCGCAGGGGCTCACTCGCCCCTCCCCTCTCCTACACAGCACTGATAAAAAGCTCTGTATCTTCTACAAAGTAACAAATTGCAGCAGTTTTCAGACTTAATTTCTACAAAACTTTCCTATGATCCTCCGTGGTCTGGGCGGAGCCCCAAGGACGGTCCGTACGCACACACACGGCAGGTTTCCACCCAGGTTGGATTCTGCACAACACAAACAGGACACACCTACGCTTCTGGAGAGCTCGTCCCGCCGCTATTACAGGGCGGTGGCTGGGACTGCATTTTCATCACCAGTGGCACGGCGGCCATTTTACAATCTATAAGATCACAGTTCAAAGGCATTTTATAACCAAACACGGGTTCTACATTCTCTGATCCTCCCTCTCCATCAACCTATTTTCATCCTTCATTCTTCAAGCCTCGCGCAACTCGCAGATGAGCTTGCGCTTGTTCTAATAATCCTTTATCTTTCAACATGCCTCGTTTGTTCTCTATGAGGTTATGCCACATAGCCGGCTGCAATCTCCCTGACGAGGGCAATCCTACATGCTTATACAACCTCTCAACATTCCTGACTGCCTTCTTTCCCTCCCGTGACTCTACTATTGTCTTGACTTCCACGGCATCCTCATCTAACTTGTGGGGCACGGACTTCTTCTGCTTTAAGAGACGCAACATGACTCACAGAATACTGCGCCCTGCTGCAGCTCAGGATCGCTGACAGCGATATCAACACTGGTGTTCTACAATACGGAATCTCGCTCAACGTATTAGAAAAAGAGCCTCGCGCTCAATATTTTCTGTCCCTAACCTGAACACCACTGATTAACAGACTATCCTGCCACGATATTCTAAACAGTCGGGAGGCGGTCTCCTAGTGAGAGCCCTCCACAGAAATACAGGTGGTCCCTTCTCGGGACGTCTTAATTACCTAGCTGGTACAATATCACAGAGGCTGCGTCTCCTATCCCTTCTCTAAGCCGCCCCACAATCTACAACTAGCTCAATCTTTCACTCCACTTCACTACTAGACAATAGTCACGGGTAGGGTGGTTGAACGGAGTACAATGACCGGTGGAGGAGGTGTGGTGTACACGAGGACGCGCCGGATGCGACGTCTCTCAGTTGCTAGTTCAGAGCGTGGCACAGGATCACGTTCGATCTCACCACTCGACCGGTCACCTCCCAGACCCAAGGAGACCACAGACAAACCAATAACGGCTGAGACACTAGCAAGTGTGACACATACAGTGTATATGATCGCCACTTACCGTGTTCGGAGGGTGATCAGTCCTCGAGGTCAGCCACTACAGGTATCATCCGCAGACATCCAGGCATGGGTCCAGAGGGTCTCGGATCGCTGTCCACGCCCCCCGTTGGGCTCCAAATTGTCGGGGTCGTAACAACAATGTACCCTCATTCACCAGTCATTCCAAATTAAACGATAAGCATGTGGTACCGGGTAAGAATGAGTCAGACAGGTAGCTGGTTCAATCTCAGTGCATGCTCATGTGACTATATGTGTCAGCCACGGTCATAGCAACTGAACTTTATTTTCCAAATACACGGTACTAAAAAGGAATGCAAGAGGCGGGGTTTAAGCAGTATACATCTAGTATTCAATCCTTTTCTGATTCGTCGGACGTCTTCTGGTGGATTCCTCCTCTTCTTTCTATTTCCAAGTTTCGATTTCAAAAGAAATGAAACTCAACATTTCAGATTCTAAACTGAAGTGAAGAATGAACACTGGCAGCCATCTTTAATACAGTTACATTTGCATTAGCAAGGGAAAACTTATTGTTTCACAGTATAAGATATAAAAGTACAAAAAGTATATAAGAAAATATATTTTCACCTTGACAATACCACCTACCACTGCTACCTGCCTCTATATACCACTGCTATCTGCCTCTATATATACCACCTACTACTGCTACCTGCCCCTATATACCACCAACCACAGCTACCTCTGCCCTGTGTATCTAATCTTGTCCTGTGTATCTATTCTTGTCCTGTGTATCTAATCTTGTCCTGTGTATCTAATCTTGTCCTGTGTGATACTAACTGGTGAGTTGTCTATCTAATCCTGTCCTGGGTATCTAATCCTGTCCTGTGTAGCAGACAGTATCACACAAGATGGGATTAGATACACGGCTCAGCAGTCAGTATCACACAGGACAGTATTAGATACACAGCTCAGTAATCAGTATCACACAGGACAGGAGTAGATACACAGGACAGGTTTAAATACACCAGAAAGTATTAGATAAACAGCTCAGCAGTCAGTATCTAATTCTCTCCTGTACACTCCTCTCTCCCCATGGGTCGCTCTCCCTCCTATGCACTCCTCTCCCCCTGCATGTGTTTCCCCATTGTGGTTTATTATTTTTGTTGCATGAGATGAGGGAGTCGGGGATTATGGTTTAATTAAGATTAATAAAGGCCTTTATTCTGGCCTAAATGTTACCGGACAATATAAAGGTGACATCAACCCCACAAATAAGAACCCCACTTGCTACCGCTACAGAGCAAGTGGGAATTGCCAGGCAAAGCGCCAGAAAAGGCGCATATAACAGGCGGCTGAGAGCTGATGTTTTTAGCCTGTGGGGGGACCATATCCATGGCCCCTTCCTAAGCTATTAATGTCAGCCCGCAGCAGTCTGCATAGCATTTACTGGTTATTAATTATAGGGGACCCCACATCTTTTTTTTTTTTTTTTGGGGGGGGGGTAGGTCCCCCATTTCAATAGCCTGTAAAGGCTAAGTATACAGTTGTGTGAGCACACTCCCCCCATAGACCAGCACACTGCTCTCCTGAAATACTCTGTGCTCCTGTCACCCTGCTCTTTCCACCATACCTCTCTCTGTGACCCCCCTAGACCAGCACAATGCCATATGGATCACATATAATGCCGCCATATATATTTATCACATAATACTCCCATAAAGACCACACATTATGCGGCCATATATTTTTATTACATAATACTGCCATATAGATCACACATGATGCCGCCAAGTATTATGTGTGATCTGTATTATGGCATTGTGTGATCTATATGACAGTATTATATGTGATCTATTTGGTAGTATTATGTTTGACCAGTGTTGTGGAATGATGTGAAAACTATATGACGGTATTATATGAGAACTATATTTTGGGATTATGTGTGATTATGTGGCAGTAGTATGTGAGAATTATATGGTGGTTTTATGTGTGATCTACATGGTGGTATTGTGTGTGATCTATATGACAATATGTGAGAAGTATATGGCGGTATTTTGTGAGAAGTATATGGCGGTATTGTGTGAGAAGTATATGGTGGTATGTGAGAAGTATATGGCGGTATTATGGGTGATCTATGTGGCGGTATTATGGGTGATCTATGTGGCGGTATTATGGGTAATCTATATGACTTAGAAGTATATGGCGGTATTGTGTGTGATGTATATGGCGGTATTATCTTGAGAAAGGGGACCCATTCTAGGGTGGTTTTGGCTGAGCACCTGCACGCGGGTCTGGGGTAATAGATGGGGCAGGATGACCTCCAGTTCGGTGCAGTCAGGGGAGGGCTGGTGAAGCAGCTGAATAGAAGGGTCTCATTTTTATCTTTAGTATATGGCTACATTTCTGTTGTGAATTTCACTCTTGGGCTCCCTCCGGTGGTTATAAGTAGCATTTTTGTGAATTCTGCTCTTGGGCTCCCTCCTGTGGTTTTGAGTGGTATGGCTGCTTCTTGGATTTAGCATCAGCAGCTGTTCTCACTGATCGTCTTTCTGGCTCGGCTATATTAGTCTGGCCTTATCCCTAATTCAATGCCAGTTGCCAATTGTTGAGCTTGGAGTCATGGCTCTCTGAGGATTTCCCTGCCACTCTGACCATTTCAGCAAAGCTAAGTCCTTGCTTGTCTTTTTGCAGTTCACTTGTTGTGGACTTTGTTGTTTGGCATTTTCTATGTTTTGCTCATTTGTCCAGCTTATCAGTATGGATCTATTTAGCTAAGCTGGAAGCTCTGGGCAGCAGAGTTTGCCCTCCACACCTTTAGTCAGGTGTGGAGATTTTTGCATTTCTCTGCGGTGGACTTTTTCTAGTTTTTATTACTGACCGCACAGTTTTCTGTCCTGTACTAATTCTGTCTAGCTAGTAGTGGCCTCCTTTGCTAAATCTTGTTTCATACTACGTATGTCATTTCCTTCTCCTCTCACAGTCATTATTTGTGGGGGGCTGTCCTATCCTTTGGGGATTTTCTCTGAGGCAAGATAGCTTTTCTGTTTCTACCTTTAGGGGTAGCTAGATCTCCGACTGTGACGAGGTGTCTAGGGAGTGACAGGAACATCCCACGGCTACTGCTAGTTTCTGTGTTAAGATTAGGAACTGCGGTCGGTATAGTTACCACCTGCTCAGAGCTAGTCGCATGTCGCTCCTTAATCACCAGACCATAACACATTTCCCCCCAACCTGCTTCCCAGCATCACCCCGTACTGCGCCTGTCACCTCGCTTTCACACATCGCCAGGACAGGATGGAGAAGACAGGATCTGAGGAGGGGAATGGGGTCTTTGCATGCAATGTCTGGATCAGAACAGGCCATCAATCAGCAGAAATGTTTCCTGGAATTTTGTGGAGCAGACAGTCCATCCATGTGTATGAAAGACAGCGTTCTATGTAAATCCCTGGCTGCTCCGTGCACCGAACAGGGTGCCCCCATAGACCAGCACACTGCTCTCCTGAAATACTCTGTGCTGATGTCACCCTGCTCCCTCCACCATATATCTCCCAGAATCCTTGCTGCCTGCCATCCTCTGTGACTGTTTACTTGTCAGTATAACTTTGCAGTCACTAAGGGTACTGTCACACAGTGCAATTTTGATCGCTACGACGGCACGATCCGTGACGTCGCAGCGTCGTATGATTATCGCTCCAGCGTCGTAGACTGCGGTCACACTTTGCAATCACGGCGCTGGAGTGATGCCAAAGTCCCCGGGTAACAGGGCCGCGCTTAGTAACCCGATGTTTACCCTGGTTACCAGCGTAAACGTAAAAAAAACAAACAGTACATACTTACATTCCGGTGTCTGTCCTCCGGCATTCTGCTTCTCTCCACTGTGTAAGCACAGCGGCCGGAAAGCAGAGCGGTGACGTCACCGCGTCACCGCTGTGCTCGCTTTCCGGCCGGCAGGCGCTCACAGTGCAGAGAAGCTGAGACGCTGGAGGACAGACACCGGAATGTAAGTATGTACTGTTTGTTTTTTTTACATTTACGCTGGTAACCAGGGTAAACATCGGGTTACTAAGCGCGGCCCTGCGCTTAGTTACCCGATGTTTACCCTGGTTACAAGCGAACACATCGCTGGATCGCTGTCACACACAACGATCCAGCGATGTCAGCGGGTAATCAAGCGACGAAAGAAAGTTCCAAACGATCTGCTACGACGTACGATTCTCAGCAGGGTCCCTGATCGCTGCTGCGTGTCAGACACAGCGATATCGTAACGATATCGCTAGAACGTCACGAATCGTACCGTTGTAGCGATCAAAATTGCACTGTGTGACAGTACCCTAAGAAAATGGCTGCTCACTGTGTTCCTAAATCTCATCTGCTCTTATCCCTTAGCAAACACCCGGAAGGGGAGGAGAGGAGACATCACAGCCATGTCAGCAGACTCCGCCCATAATTACTGCAGTGCCGTAATGTGAGCTAGTTGTACACTAGGTTTTTGTCCAATTTCAGTAGCTGCTCCCCCTAGTGTTTAAAAGTGGAAATGCCAAACCTTTTAAAATTATTTTTCATATTTTACTGAATTATAAACAAATTATGATATTTTTTAACAAAATGTAATTATTAATTCTTTACATTTTTTCATTTGCTTTAAAAAAAAAATGTTTGATGGCACCTTCCCTTTAAGCATTTAAAACTAAACCTCTCTTCCAGTCCCAGTCATGAGGGGCTTTCTTCTCATTTTCATTTGTCTCCAGCCCCTTAATTTATTTCTCTATGGGACTGCTCTGTACTCATATTGTGCGTTTATGTATTTAGTAGGGCTTAAGGGAATTATTGTGATCGTTACACATCAAATCTGTAGATGTTATTACAATTCAGACTTTTTGGGGGGGTAACTTTAAAATATAGTAATGATAAAATAATGATAATGGTCCTGCCTAGTGAGAAGTTTATTTTACAGACTTATGGAGAAAGGCACAATACCAGGCATTCAAGGGTTAATTCTTTGGAACACTGAGAGGGACTTTCTAGCCAATGAACAATCAGCAATAAACATCTGTGGTAACTACGGCAACTGTGCTGATGTCATAAACACATACATCTATGATACAGGAGAAGATTCCAGAACCACCAGTCATTCAGCCATATGAGGAGCCGTAGTTGATGTGTCTGGAGACCTGGAGCTTCATCACTCCACAATGGGAGGAAGGGGACACCGCCTAGCCAGCCAGATCAGCCATACCGCCTAGCCAGCCAGATCAGCCATACCGCCTAGCCAGCCAGATCAGCCATACCGCCTAGCCAGCCAGATCAGCCATACCGCCTAGCCAGCCAGATCAGCCATACCGCCTAGCCAGCCAGATCAGCCATACCACCTAGCCAGCCAGATCAGCCATACCGCCTAGCCAGCCAGATCAGCCATACCGCCTAGCCAGCTCAATTAGCCATACCGCCTAGCCAGCCAGATCAATCTAACCCTCGTGATCAATGGGGTGACAGATGTTGCAGCCAGATCTCCCTCCCGTCCGGTACTCGCCGCCTTCACCTTTATGTGTACGGCCTGGAGAGGTCGCATTAGGCTTCTCCATACCAAATATGACACAATGTACAAATTCTGGTACAATTTGCTGTTATGTGTCGGCATTAACCTTCTAAGCCCAAGGGAAGGGCAGTCCTCCAGCCATCGTTCCCTAGAGGTTTCCACCATGGGGTTTTTCCTCTCCTGAGTGCTGAAGGACGATTCTTCGTGAGTCGGAGGTTGTGCCATTTTCAGTGTCTCTTTCATAGTAATTGGCTGATTCTAAATTTGAGACACTGAAAGAAATAGTAATAATGAGATTTGGAATAAAATTCGGTCAATTTATCATCCAATAAAAGTGTTTTGTGTGTTTCTTTCACAATCTTGAGTTGGGGAGATTTTCTTGGGAATCAGGATCCAGCATCTATGATCAAGCCATGAAGCCAGAAATGGAGTCGGAGCAATTTTAACCCTGTGCTGGAATACAGGATGGAGCAGAGATGACAACGTGTTACTGCACAATTAGCACAAGTTCTCACTCTTCCTTGCATTTAGATAATGGGGAGATTCAGGGCCGGACCGGGACCAAAAAGCAGCCCTGCACACACAATTCACTAGCCCACATACAATGTGTCCTCAACCCGAATAATAGAACACTGACAGGTCGTGCAGAATTTTGCTTTACTTGTTACACCCCTTGCTTAAATATGTTGGATATCCACTTGTCCACTAGTCAGACAACCCCTTCTCAATCCGAATGTTTTCCCCTGTTAAATTAATAAAATGTATACTCACCTCTGGTTCCGGCGCCGTTCCAGCAGTGTTGGCATCCCTGTAGCAAATCAGCCCTGGCTTCACTCTACCCGCCTTCGGACATAGCACATACATCTGGAGGAAGAGAGAGCAGCAGCACATCCATGTGTCACAGGCTGAGTACAGACAGTTATTCACTGACCGGCCCCAGGTGTCCTGTCCTGAACTTACAGCCTCATACTGTATATGCTTATGTAGTGACCAGGAAAGCCATTACTAATGTATGTTATATATCATATGGTGTGTTCTCTATTCCTTACATGATTACACTTGCGACACCGGCTCCTTGTCTTGCCTTGGGAGGAGGTTAACTATTTAATTCTATGCTGCCCTCTTCAGCCTTGTTTTGGTATTACAACTTGTAGTACTATACTGCCCTCTTCTGCCTTAGTTTGGCATTGCAACGTGTTTTTCTGATTTGAAGATAAATGGCAGTTGGAGGTGGTGCGTTCGGGACAAACAGGACTTTATGGACGGTTTTGGTGGGGAGAGGAGGTAGAAAATTGGGGCTCCTGGATTGGGACAAGTGGGGTGTACCCTATTCGGAGTACCCCGCGTTATGCAGCAACAGAGTGCTGAGACAAGAGATGGAACTGCAGAACTGCGCAGCAGATTCCCTGGATACTCCTATCTGATTAAGGTCAGTTTGATCCTCCCCCTTCATGCAGCATAGTTAGTCAAATGAAAAGTTACCACCATCCTCCCAAGGCTGGGACCCGAGAAAAGGCTTTGACCGTCACAATTGTAAGAAAAATTTTATCGGCTACCCATGACTGTTATACTGAAAAATATAAGGATTGTTACAAATCTTCAGTAAAGTTCATCTTTCAAGTTTGCACGAGACCCCGGTGTATGCTTCTTTCGTCTGCAGCCTCATACTTTGCGGGCATCAACATAACTCACAGTCTTATATATCCGTCGTCTCCCCCTTTATAATTGCCACCGAACCTAGGGATTGTTAGAGCCATCGGAGTCACCGTGACTGAACCATCCTCCGAGATACTAGGCCCTGCATCTCACAAGGCGGTGCGTCACTTATGAGGTTGTTAATTTTGGGTCAAAATAACTGTGGCCAGTTTGTGAATGACGGTCTGTACTCGGACTGCGACACACAGATGTGTGAATGCGGCTTTAATTGAATAAATTGTCTCTATTCTTCTATTAACAGTCTGGCAGTGTACCATTATCTCTCACAATATCAGACTGTAACAACACATCCCTGGGAGAAGGGGAATAGCGACGCCCAGTTGTCAGTTAGGTTTAGGCTACACTTTTTGTAGTGCTATAAATCCTACACAGAACCGAAGGAGTATATGTCCAAACCAATTTTAACAAAATAGATATTTTATTAATAAATACATAGTCATCATAATGGTAATAACCAGTGTAACAACAGCCATGAAAAGCACAGACATCAACTCATGTGGGGGAAGCACCACAACTGCAATAACAGAATGAGCAAGTGAGCAAACCACCAAAGGCACAGTCCGTATCCACTGTTACCATACACAATCCAAAGCCTATTCCATAAGGCAGGGTATAAATGGATATGCCAAGACCTCAGTGTAAATAATGGGCATGAAATACTTCATAACCTTGATCCAATCCCGCAAAGTATAAAATGTAAAGGACCCCTTTAAAGGTCGCTCAACTTACCCATGGTAATATCTGTCAGTGTGTGCTCCACAGCAGCCCCGACGCGCGTTTCACGTGGCCTTCTTCCGGGGGCTGTGTATGTGTGTCATTAACGAATGCTTATATGCCAAAGGCACAGCTGTTCCCACTGCTAATTCACATAGGCGGAGCGTGCACACATTTGTCACGGGGCTTCCACGACAGAGAGGTTCCAGAGAACCGCAGCGCTCTGGGCCTCGTTCACACACAGTGAACAGAAGCTCTTTACCTGTATTATGACCTGGCTGCTTTGTGCCAGCAGTGCAGGAGTTAACTTTATTGCTGAGTTGCTGAGAGCTGGGTCTCTCAGCTGAAGTGGATTTTGTAATCTGATCCTCTATATAGACCCAGTCCTGACTTCAGCTATTGTCAGTGAGCACTTCTACTGCCTGGCTTGGAGGTTGAAGGAGCGTAGTGTTGGAGTTGGAGGTTTATTTACAGAGATTGGTGTCTGCTGTTTTGGTTGCATGTAAAACCTGTTTTCCTTTCTAGTTTTTTCCTTCTCTTCCCTTCTCTGTGTTTCCTCTGTGGTTGTGTGAGCATTTGATGAGTTTGAGACTTTTAGTTACCTTGTCTGTTTACCCTGTTGTTTGTTATAGTTACACTGGTGCAGTCCACCTCTTTTGGGGGGAGAGGGGGCCCCTGATAGGGCCAACTCAGGAGACAGGGATACGCTGGCGGCTCAGGCCTCCTCACCATCATAGGTACCCCTGAGATAAGGGAAAGCCAGGGCCCCTTTATTGTGGCAGGGTCAGGTGCGGGTCCCAGTACGCCGTCCTGCCCCTTTATCGCCGTTTACGGCGTGACAACATTAAAATGACAGACGTCATACATGTCGTCACGGCCGTAAATCGCCACCCGCGCATGCGCACTAAAGTGTGGATACCAGACGGCGTACCAATAGGTATGACATATACGCGCCGCTTGTAGCAATCTCCCCGGCAATAGATGGCACATGTGCACCGTATAGCAGGCCCCAAATGACACATCCTCGCAAGCCGCACACATGTCTCAGCGGGTGAAGGGAAATACCCATGACGTCATATCACCCGTTGGACATTACGGAGGCCCGCAGGAATGTATCAGGATTCCAGCCACAGTGAACATGCGCACATGCCGGGAAGGTCAAGTTAGAAAAAATGTATGGAGAAAGAAACCCCTATGGGGTCCAGAAGAATAGTGCAAAAGCTATATATGTATATCAAAGGAGAGAAAGACATCCCATACCTATAAGCCTAACTAAAGTGATAAGTGCAAAAAGTGACAAGTGCAAAGAGCAATTATAAGCAAATAACAACATAAAAGACAATACCATAGTGTAATCATGGTAGTACAAGGTATATACAAGCCACAAAATATGTGGACTATAAAACAGTGATAGATAATAGAAAGTAGGGAAAATGAAGATCGGTCTCAGGAGCGCAGAAAGAAGACTCGAACACCAGGTTGTATTTGAGCCACAACACGTTTCAATGGATAACACCATCTTCATCAGGTGGGCAGGTTATTAGTGGTGACAAAGAGGCAGTATTTAAATAAACATCAACCAGTCGCAAAGCTATTACAATTACATATGCTAATGTGTAGGTATAATAGATCATTAAAAATAGCCTGTGCACGGTGCCCACCTGATGAAGACGGTGTTATCCGTTGAAACGCGTTGTGGTTCAAATACAACCTGGTGTTCGAGTCTTCTTTCTGCGCTCCTGAGACCAATCTTCATCTTCCCTGCTATCGCGTCCTCCACTGGAGGTGTTCACCCGTTTGAGCTAGTACAGCCATGAGTCTTCTTGGGAATGATGCAACAAGCTTTTCACACCTGGATTTGGGGATCCTCTGCCGTTCTTCCATGCAGATCCTCTCCAGGTCTGTCAGGTTGGATGGTGAACGTTGGTGGACAGCCATTTCAGGTCTCTTTAGAGATGCTCAATTGGGTTTAGGTCAAGAATGGTCACAGAGTTGGTCTTGAAGCTAGATATACAGATTTACACAAGGAGCGCTTTGCCTTTTTTGTCTTACATCATATAAGAGACACAGAATGGTGTGTACATCAAATAGGAGGCAATGATGCTGTGTATAAATTATGTAGACACTGTGTGAAAGAAGTGACATGTTCTATTGCGCAAAACACCATGGAAAGCGCAACATACTGATGACAAAAAAAACAAGCTGGTACTATAAAATGCAGCTGAAAGTTGGATAAAAAAGCATAAAAAATGCCTAGTGTGAACTTACCCTAAATAATAAATATACTTGAGACTTTAGCTACAATAAGTGGGAGGGAAGTATTATCGTGTGAAGAAGCATCTCTAAAGGCCCCGTCTCACATAGCGAGATCGCTAGCGAGATCGCTGCTGAGTCACAAGTTTTGTGACGCAACAGCGACCTCCATAGCGATCTCGCTATGTGTGACACGTACCAGCGATCAGGCCCCTGCTGCGAGATCGCTGGTCGTGTCGGAATGGCCTGGACCTTTTTTTGGTCGTTGAGGCCCCGCTGACATTGCTGAATCGGTGTGTGTGACACCGATCCAGCGATGTCTTCACTGGTAACCAGGGTAAACATCGGGTTACTAAGCGCAGGGCCGCGCTTAGTAACCCGATGTTTACCCTGGTTACCAGCGTAAATGTAAAAAAAAACAAACAATACATACTCGCCTTCTGATGTCCGTCAGGTCCCTTGCCGTCTGCTTCCTGCTCTCACTGACTGCCGCCGTACAGTGAGAAGTGAGAGCACAGCAGTGACGTCACCGCTGCGCTCTGCTCTCAGTGTACGGCGGCACTCAGTCAGAGCAGGAAGCAGACGGCAAGGGACCTGGACACCGAAAGGCGAGTATGTACTGTTTGTTTTTTTTTGTAACCAGGGTAAACATCGGGTTACTAAGCGCGGCCCTGCGCTTAGTAACCCGATGTTTACCCTGGTTACCCGGGTGCTGCAGGGGGACTTCGGCATCGTTGAAGACAGTTTCAACGATGCCGAACTCGTTCCCCTGATCGTTGGTCGCTGGGGAGAGCTGTCTGTGTGACAGCTCCCCAGCGACCACACAGCGACTTACCAACGATCACGGCCAGGTCATATCGCTGGTCGTGATCGTTGGTAAATCGCTAAGTGAGACGGGGCCTTAACATTCCCAGTATTAACAAACCAAGTATTCACATTCATGGGGGTTTGATCCTTTGCTTCTCAGGGTGAAAGCCTTATTACGCAGATAGGGCCATATTTAGGGTTCATGCTGCTCTGGGCTCCTGTAGGGCTTCCGCCCCCTATTGGTGGGTTGGGATAATGCTCACAATGCAGTTTTGGTTGCTGTTGGCCAAAAACTTGTTAGGCTACTTTCACACTAGCGTCGGTACAGGGCCGTCACACTGCGTCGGCCCGACGTACCGACGCATACTGTGCAAGCGCCGCACAACGGGGGCAGCAGATGCTGTTTTTCCACGCATCCGCTGCCCCATTGTGAGGTGCGGGGAGGTGGGGGCGGAGTTCCGGCCCGCATGCGCGGTCGGAAATGGCGGACCGTCGGCACAAAAAAAATGTAACGTTTTTTGCTGCCGGCGGTCCGCCACAACACGACGCAACCGTCGCATGACGGTTGCGACGTGTGTCAATACGTCGCAATGCGTCGCTAATGTTAGTCTATGGGGAAAAAACGCATCCTCCAGACGACTTTGCAGGATGCGTTTTTCGCCAAAACGACGCATTGCGACGTATGCAAAAAAACGCTAGTGTGAAAGTAGCCTTAGGCAAATGGATATCAGTCCCAATGGCCTTATACACGGGCTCATTCACCCTACATTTTGTTTCTTGTCACCTAATATGCTGTACTTAGGGCGGCGGATACTTAGGGGCGGTGCCAGTAGGTTGTTTTTTTGGGGGGTTAATAGGGGCTAAGTTCCTTATATGAATATGCGGCTGCTCTGTCAGCTCGGTCACTGCCACCACTGCCTATGCAGAGCGCAGACCAACTCATCACAGCTGCTGCTCTCTGCATTGGCAGCAATCAAGAGACTAAGAGGGCTTGGGCTAAGGTTAGGGTTACAGATACATTTAGGATTAGGGCTTGGTGAGGGTTAGCTTTAGTGATTGGTAATATAATAGATAAAAGAAACCACACAAAAAAAAAAAAAAGTAAACAAAATGGAAATGTATAACTTAATTGTTTTTAATTTTATGGAAAAGCAAAAAGCATAATGACATTGGTATTTCCTTATAATACTATAAATCTGGGTAGGGAATAGGGGGTCCCATACTGGACTGGTGGGAGGACCTCAGGGAATGCTAATGGAAGGGCCCATGGTTCAGCAGGGCACAATACTTGTCCTGACCCGGGCGCTGGCCACCATGCTTCATCACTGTTCTGAGTTAGACGCTGCAGTATTCAGCCACTGTCTTCAGTATTATAGTATACATTGATATATTGTGTAAAATGATAAAAGTAAAATACAGTAATGGCGCCTCAGTATAGGGTCACTGGCATTGTGGTCATAGAGAACCTTGGAGAAATTATCATCACATTGAATAATGGGCTTTAATATGTATTTGGTCTCTGTGTGCTACAGGTGAGCGCAGAACATACGGACTTTTTGGAAATGGCAAAAAAAAAACAATAAATCACAAGTTCAGATATCCATTGTAAGTGGGCCAGCTTCTAGATTAGAAGTATCCACTAATGTGAGTGATTCCAATCTACGTACAGCGTGTGGAATAGGCTGGAGGAACGGGACATAATGAACAGCTGCCACCATTAGCAAGGAACCAGTGCCCTCACCCAGGCATGATCTGAAATCAATGTTTTTGCCAGGGAATCACTGGCCTGGATGTTAGATAGACTGTAAGATCAGTAATCATTGACCTGCAAAAAATGCAAGAAAACCACCTGTAGACTATAGCAGCGACACAACGTGTAGAGCACATTGCATGAATATGTAATACAGAAAAACTATTAAAGGGAATTTGTCACTAAGTCTTTGCTACCACATATAAGAACAGCATGCTGTAGGGGCAGAGACCCTGACTCCAGCGATTTATCACTTACTTTATTGGCTCTGGCAGTTTCGAATAAAAACTTTTATCTGCTGCGGATCTGCCAGTTTTGCTGAATGCTGAGCTCTGTATAACCCTGCACTGTTTAGCAGCTTTCTGTGTACACTGTGCAGAGGCAGAAAGCTGCCAATCAGTGGTGGGGGCAAGGCTGGATTACTTGGCAGCAAGCCAAGTAGTCCTCTAGTGATAATCTCCTGCTGATAAAACAATGATTTTAAAATAACTACACTAAATAGCACAGTCAGTGATACATCGCTGGAATCAGAGACCCTGCCCCACATTATATAAAGCTCCCCAGACTGGTGTCTACTGGTTGGGCCCAGTCCTGTTGTCTGCCCTTATTCACACTGAGGTCAACATTGACACATGGTAAGGTTTAATATTAGACAGTGTAGGACCGTCCCGATCAGAGTCACCTTGTCGTGGTGCGATGGCTTTTATGCTATTTTTGATCAAAAACAGTATTACTAAAAACTCTGTTATTTAGATGCACTTTTTTCTTTTTACTTATTTACTGCAGGGTTTTTGCTCATTTTTTCTCTTGTAGGTTTTATGTTTTATGGCCAACGTGAACATGCGTTTATGTGCTGCATATATACCAACTTAAGTCAAGCTCAATTCTTGTGTTTTTTCATGCTCTTCTCAGATTAAGGCCGATGTCCCACTTGTAACTGCAATGCCAGAAACCCGGGATAGTCTGTCGCCTCAATACCCGACACTGCCGCCGGCACCGTGACCGGAGTGTGCGGCTGCATGTATTTCTATGCAGCTGAATGCTCCGGTCCGAACCGCAGGCGGCAGTGACGGATATTGAGGCGAGAGACTCGCGCGAGTTTCTGGCATTTCAGTTGCATGTGTGACCCGGCCTAAGTAGCAAAAACCTGGTGACAGATTCCCTATAAAAGTGGACCAATTCATGAATATAAAACTACATACAGAGTACAGCTAGAATTCATTAGTGAGCCATCACTGCCACCTAGTGGTAGAATACTAATACTACATGTATCAACTTATTTTTTAAATTTATTATTATTATTATTTATTTATTTTTAGAGCACCATTGATTCCATGGTGCTGTACATGTGAAAATGAGCTACATACAAAATATAAATTACATGAAGAAACTAACAGTTACAGATGGGTACAGAGGAGAGAAGAACCTACCTTCATGGGCTTATTCAAAAACGAAAATAGAAAAAAAAACAACAATCAAGGAAGTCCAAATTAATGAAAAAATAAAAAAAATATTTATTAATACAAAAGATTAGGGATTAGATTAGTTTGCATATGTTTCCTTGGTAGTTCTATATGGTATATATGCATTTGTGTATCTTCTGTATTGTGAGGGATTTTCTCCTATCTATATTTTTATAATTATGTGTATTTTCATATATTTATATGTACATACATGTGGGTGGGCTGTGGATATAAGATGGGGTAATGTTTACATATATGTATTGTTGATTTATTGATATATATTCACATTGATATGTGGGTTTTTGTATAAGGGGTATATATAAGTGCTGTATAATTCCGGCTAATACGATTGGCCTCTGTAACCGGATTTGCCATGTTTGTAAATATTGCCGTTAAGTATGTTTATGCCTTCATTGTTCAGTCTAGCAATATGTATAGCATGCAATGTTTTGTCTATTATTAGCACTTATTGTTGTAGTTGCCCTTGTTGTTGCCCTTATGTAAAATGGCCGCAATGTGTTCATGGTTGTGCGCAGGCACCTCCTTTCCCATAGCCATGTGCCGGCCTCCTTCTCACGTCCAGCGCCTGGTCACATGGGCCCCCCCCCCCCTTTTTTTCCGGCGCGGACGGATGGGGATGCATTGTGCTCGGTGACGGGGATGGGTGGCGCGGCGTGTAAGTATGTAGCACATTTCCAGCTGGCGGTGTGTATATATACACACGCCACGCTTTGTCCACACGCCCCCTGAGGAAGGAGATGTTAGCTGCGAAACACGCGACGGGGTAGGGCTATTTGCCTTCCACGCCAGCATTCACTAGGTATGTACCATGAATTGAATTTTTGGGATAATTGTCAGCATATTGATTATTGAATGATACTGCACCTGCATGAACAGTGTAGCTGTAGATACCTGCCGCAATGCGGTTTGACATTATGGTGTTGCAGGGGTGGTTGGCCAATTTAGCCCTCTCAGTATGGCCATTGGGAGCGTGCATTCACTTCCCCATTCATGTCATTGCACCTGGATTTTTAGGTTTTAATTCTTATTCAATAAAGGTTATATATATATTGATGGGACTCTATGACTGCTACTGTGCTGTTTTTTTTTTATTAGGATTGACGTCAGCAGCATGATCAGGTGACCTCATCACACTCCTGCATGTCGCCTTGTCCCCAGGAGTACAGGTGGTCAGAACTTCAATTATACTTTTGCCTGAAAGATGTGAGTGCAATTCCATGCACTGGACAGTCCTTTTAACTGTTCTCCGATGCGGCTGTCAGTTTAACAACCGACTCAAAGAACTGCAAATTCTCACGCTTAGGGCTTGTTTCCACTTGCGAGATATACGTCCCTGTCTCGCATGTGAAAACCAAGCTCTGGAGCTGGCACTCCGGAGCGGAGCGTGCGGCTGCATAGCAACACATGGAGCTGCACCCTCCGCTCCAGTGTGCCGGCTCCAGAGCTTAGTTTTCACATGCGAGACACGGACGTATAACTCGCAAGTGGAAACAAGCCCTTAGGCAATGTGCACACGTTCAGGAAAGTGTGCAGAATTTTGCTGAACAAAACCGGACTTTTTCTGCAGGAAATACGCAAGTGTTTTTTGCACTTTTTTTTGTGTGGATTTTTCGCGTTTTTTCCAGAGCTTCCCAATGCTTCCCAATGCAATAAATAGCGGCAAAACAAAATTAATGAACATTTTTTACCTTGATGCTTTTTTTTGCATTAAAAAATGCAGCATGGGCACTAAAATTGTGGAATGCATTAAAAATGGTGGGATGCATATGTATGTGTTTTTTTAGCGTTTTTTCCACGGAAAACGGCCGAAAAAACGCGAAAAATCCTGAAATTGTGCACATAGCCTTAGGGGTGTCAAAATGTTGCCCATTGGGAGACATTTCAGACAGCTGCATGAGGTGGTCCGACAGCGCCCTCTGCTCCAGGGTAACAGGACCTGCAAGTCCTCCCTCTAAACCACCCAGTGTCGACCCTGAGTTTTTGCACATGTTGTCATTTTAATTTGCACCAAAGCATTGCACACTGATTCAGAATCAATACTTCCCAACTGGACAGATTGATATCTCTGAATGTTTACTGGTTTGGGGATATATTGTGATGTACAAGTATTCATTTAAATAATTTTTGAGCAGCGTACAATTTTGGAATGTTTTTATTATTTTTCCTAATAAAGGACTTGATAAGCACTGTTCACTTTAACCCCTTAGTGACAGAGCCAATTTGGTACTTAATGACCAGGCCAATTTTTACAATTCTGACCACTGTCACTTTATGAGGTTATAACTCTGGAACACTTCAACGGATCCTGCTGATTCTGAGATTGTTTTTTCGTGACATATTGTACTTCATGTTAGTGGTAACATTTCTTCGATATTACTTGCGATTATTTATGAAAAAAATGGAAATATGGCAAAAAAATTTAAAATTTAGCAATTTTCAAACTTTGGATTGTTATGCCCTTAAATCAGAGAGATATGTCACAAAAAAATAGTTAATAAATAACATTTCCCACATGTCTACTTTACATCAGCACAATTTTGGAACCAAAATTTTTTTGGGTTAGGGAGTTATAAGGGTTAAAAGTTGACCAGCAATTTCTCATTTTTACAACACCATTTTTTTTTTAGGGACCACATCACATTTGAAGTCATTTTGAGGGGTCAATATGATAGAAAATAACCAAGTGTGACACCATTCTAAAAACTACACCCCTCAAGGTGCTCAAAACCACATTCAAGAAGTTTATTAACCCTTTACGTGCTTCACAGGAACTGAAACAATGTGGAAGGCAAAAATGAACATTTAACTTTTTTTTGCAAACATTTTGCTTCAGAACCATTTTTTTTTATTTTTGCAAGTGTAAAAACAGAAATTTAACCATAAATGTTGTTGTGCAATTTCTCCTGAATACGCCGATACCCCATATCTGGGGGTAAACCACTGTTTGGGCGCACCGCAGAGCTTGGAAGAGAAGGAGCGCCGTTTGACTTTTCCAATGCAGAATTGGCTGGAATTGAGATCGGATGCCATGTCACGTTTAGAGAGCCCCTGATGTGCCTAAACAGTGGAAACCCCCCACAAGTGACCCCATTTTGGAAACTAGACCCCTTGAGGAACTTATCTAGATGTGTGGTGAGCACTTTGAGCCCCCAAGTGCTTCACAGAAGTTTATAAAGTAGAGCCGTGAAAATAAAAAATCGCATTTGTTTACACAAAAATGATATTTTCGCCCACAAATTCTTATTTTCACAAGGGTAACAGGAGAAAATAGACCACAAAAGTTGTTGTGCAATTTCTCCTGAGTATGTTGATACCCCATATGTGGGGTAAACCACTGTTTGGGCGCACCGCAGAGCTTGGAAGAGAAGGAGTGCCGTTTTACTTTTTCAATGTAGAATTGGCTGGAATTGAGATTGGACGCCATGTCGCATTTGGAGAGCCCCTGATGTGCCTAAACAGTAGAAGCCCCCCACAAGTGACCCCATTTTGGAAACTAGACCCCTTAAGGAACTTAACTAGATGTGTGGTGAGCACTTTAAACCCCCAGGTGCTTCTCAGAAGTTTATAACGTAGAGCTGTGAAAATAAAAAATCGCATTTTTTCTACAAAAATGATATTTTTGCCCCAAAATTTTTATTTTCACAAGGGTAACAGGAGAAATTAGACCACAAAAGTTGTTGTGCAATTTCTCCTGAGTACATCGATACCCCATATGTGGGGGTAAACCACTGTTTGGGCGCACTGCAGAGCTTGGAAGAGAAGGAGTGCAGTTTTACTTTTTCGATGTAGAATTGGCTGGAATTGAGATCGGACGCCATGTCGCGTTTGGAGAGCCCCTGATGTGCCTAAACAGTGGAATCCCCCCACAAGTGACACCATTTTGGAAACTAGACCCCTTAAGGAACTTATCTAGATGTGTGGTGAGCACTTTAAACCCCCAGGTGCTTCACGGAAGGTTATAGCGTAGAGCCGTGAAAATAAAAAGTCACATTTTTTTTCAAAAATGATCTTTTTGCCCCAAAATTTTTATTTTGACAAGGGTAACAGGAGAAATTAGACCACAAAAGTTGTTGTGCAATTTCTCCTGAGTATGGCGATACCCCATATGTGGGGGTAAACCACTGTTTGGGCGCACCGCAGAGCTTGGAAGAGAAGGAGTGCCGTTTTACTTTTTCAATGTAGAATTGGCTGGAATTGAGATCGGACACCATGTCGCGTTTGGAGAGCCCCTGATGTGCCTAAACAGTAGAAACCCCCCACAAGTGACCCCATTTTGGAAACTAGACCACTTAAGGAACTTATCTAGATGTGTGGTGAGCACTTTAAACCCCCAAGTTCTTCACAGAAATTTATAAAGTAGAGCCGTGAAAATAAAAAATCCTTTTTTTTTTTCCTCAAAAATGATTTTTTAGCCTGCAATTTTTTATTTTCTCAAGGGTAACAGGAGAAATTGGACCCCAAAATTTATTGTGCATTTATGCTGAGTAGGCTGATACCCCATATGTTGGGGTAAACCACTGTTTGGGCGCATGGCAGAGCTCGGAAGGGAAGGAGCCCCGTTTTGGAATGCAGACTTTGATAGAATGGTCTGCGGGCGTTATGTTGCGTTTGCAGGGCCCTTGATGTACCTAAACAGTAGAAACCCCCCACAAGTGACCCCATTTTGGAAACTAGACCCCCCAAGGAACTTATCTAGATGTGTGGTGAGAACTTTGAATGCCCAACTGCTTCACAGAAGTTTATAATGCAGAGTCGTGAAAATTACAAATATTTTTTTTTTCCACAAAAAAGATTTTTTAGCCCTAAGTTTTTATTTTCACAAGGGTAACAGGAGAAATTGGACCCCAAAAGTTGTTGTCCAATTTGTCCTGAGTACACTGATACCCCATGTGTGGTGGGGACCACTGTTTGAGCGCATGGCAGAGCTCGGAAGGGAAGGAACCCCATTTTGGAATGCAGACTTTGATAGAATTGTCTGCGGGCATTATGTTGCGTTTGCAGAGACCCTGATGTACCTAAACAGTAGAAACCCCCCACAAGTGACCCCATTTTGGAAACTAGAGCCCCCAAGGAACTTATCTAGATGTGTGGTGAGAACTTTGAATGCCCAAGTGCTTCACAGACGTTTATAATGCAGAGTTGTAAAAATAAAAAATATTTTTTTTTTCCACAAAAAAGATTTTTTAGCCCCAAGTTTTTATTTTCACAAGGGTAACAGGAGAAATTGGACCCCAAAAGTTGTTGTCCAATTTATCCCGAGTACGCTGATGCCCCATATGTGGGGGTAAACCACTGTTTGGGTGCACAGCAGAGCTCGGAAGGGAGGGAGCACCATTTGACTTTTTGAGCGCAAAATTGGCTGTGGCGTTTAGAGACCCCCTGATGTACCTAAACAGTGGAAACCCCCCAAATCTAACTCCAACCCTAACCCCAACACACCCCTAAGGCTTCTTTCACTCTTCAGTTGTTTGGCGTCAGTCAGCTCCGACATAGTGACGGATCCGTCACAATTGTTGAGAAAACGGTTCTAACGGATCCGTTTTTTTTTACGGATCCGTTACTTGGGGGTTGTCTGTGAAAAGTATCTACTTTTTGGAACATGCGCAATTGAAAAAGCGGATTGGGGCGACGGATCCGCCGAAATGACGGTAACGACGGATCCGTCGCCCATAGGCGGCCATTCTATGGAATGACGAACGCGATGGATCCGTCGCGAACCGCCATTTCGGCGCAGACAAAAAACGTTACAATGGCCGTCAATGTCTAGATGATGTCCGCCAAATCTCGACGGATCCGTCACATGGCGGATGGAATGGACGACCATCCGCCACAATCCGTCGCTAATGCATGTCTATGGGAAAATAGCGGAACCGCCAAAAAAATGGCGGATCCGCTATTTGATGAAAATGGCGGTTTCAGACTGACGCCAAAAGACTGAAGTGTGAAAGAGGCCTAACCCTAATGCCAACCCGATCCATAATCCTAATCACAACCCTAAGGATAATCGCAACCCTAACCTCAAAACAACCATAACCCTAATCAGAACACTAAAGCCAACACACCCCTAATCCTAATCTCAACCCTAACCTCAAACCTAACCCTAATCCCAATACACCCCTAATCCCAACCCTACCCTTAACCCTAATCCCAAACCTAACCGTAATCCCAAACGTAACCCTAATGCCAACCCTAATCCAAACCCTAATCCCAACCCTAACCCTAACTTTAGCCGCAACCCTAGTCCTAACTTTAGCCCCAACTCTAACTATAGCCCTAACTTTAGCCCCAACCCTAACCCTAACCCTAAATTTAGCCCCAGCCCTAACCCTAAATTTAGCCCCAACCCTAACCCTAAATTTAGCCCCAACCCTAACCCTAAATTTAGCCCCAACCCTAGCCCTAACCCTAGCCCTAACCCTAGCCCTAACCCTAGCCCTAACCCTAATTTTAGCCCCAACTATTCTCTCCTGCCGGCCGGCAGATGGCAGCAGAGAGCGGGCGCACTGCGCATGCGCCCGCCATTTCCTTTTCATAGGAAGAAGCCGGCGGCCAGGAGAAGACACAGGAGGACCCAGGGACACCGGTAAGTATGATAGGGTCCCCGAATCCCCCTATTTCTCTGTCCTCTGATGTGCGATCACATCAGAGGACAGAGAATTACACATCACTTTTTTTTTTTTTTTTGCGGTCGCCGGTAAACAGTTAATTACCGGCGATCACAAAACAGGGGTCGGTAAAAACCGACCCCGATCATGTTCTTTGGGGTCTCGGCTACCCCCAGCAGCCGAGACCCCAAAGATCTCCCAGTTGCCGGCCGGCGGGCGCACTGCGCATGCGCCCGCCATTTTTAAGATGGCGGCGCCCATGGGGAGCCACGAGGAGCACCGGGGGAGACAGGTGAGTATCGGGGGGGGCATCCTGGGCGACCGGGGACCCCATTTCTCTGTCCTCCGATGTGCGATCACATTGGAGGACAGAGAAATTAAATGGGAAATCGCGTTTTGTTTTTTTTTTGCGATCGCCGGTAAACGGTTAATTACCGGCGATCGCAACTCGGGGGTCGGTAAAAACCCCCCGAATCATGTTCTCTGGGGTCTCGGCTACCCCCGGTAACCGAGACCCCAGAGAAAATCTGACTCTGGGGGGCGCTATTCACTTTTTCCACAGCGCCGTTAATTAACGGCGCTGTGGTTTAAGTACCCTTAGCGGCCGCCGTTAAAAGGCGTATCGGCGGTCGTTAAGGAGTTAAAGGGGATTTCCGAGATTGAGGCAGATAAGCTCATGTAATACACATACACAGTGTGAGGAATCACATATAGAGCGACTGCAGAAATTTGTCTTGAGTTCGGAAAACCCCTTTAAGCTGTATAGCAATGTGATTATTCAGTGTAACACTCCGCGCTTTCAGAGTAAATCTGCTTGACGTTACATTGTTTGTTGCTGCGGCCTCTGTCATGAATTGCATCTAATCATTGCAGTGTATACCAGGGCCGGGACCAGGAGTGTTGGTGGCCTAGGCAGATGAATCTGACGGTGCCCCCCACACCCCACCCTGATGACCCCTCAGTAAAGGAAGGAGTCAGAGACTTTTGTAAAAGGACCTCTAAAGTACCCCATCTTTTTTACCAAAAAATAACAGCAAAAGAAAAAAAAAGTGGAGTACTTTAGGGTTGAGACTCAACAGGGAGTGTGATTTCAAAGTTCTAAATAGAGTCATTCATTGTTTGGGAGCCATTTACACAATGCACAGGATAAATAGCGATATTCACCCCTGACGTCCTATATTTTACATGTTAGACCCAAAGACAGTAATGGAAACTAATATGACTTAGCTGTAATGGGGGGCGCTTGGTTTCAATTGAAGTGTCCATCATTTGGTGGATGCCCTAATGGTAACTAAACAGATAAAGGGATACGGATATGTATGATTGTATTTAAAGTAGCACTACTCCTCCTCCTCCTTTTCCTCCTTCTCCTTCCATTACAGTTTTATTCTCTTAATACATTGCAATCGTATTATATAGCACTGTGTTCTTACATTTGCTTATTTTACCCTTCTACCCATCTAATTGTTCCCTTTTCCATTAGGTCTATGACATCACGTGATTAATAACTGACGAGCTGAATCCTTGTAAGTCAGGCCCAAATACATTTGTATGTCGTGAACCTACAACTCCCGGTTTGTCCTTAGCAATGGTAAGGAGATGCTGGGAGTTGTTGTTATCAGTCTTTATCACACTGCGGACCATACAGGAACCACAGTACTCATGAGACTAGTCAACATCAACAAGAAAGCATTTACATCCAGGTTCCTTTTCGGTGACCTCTTCCCTGATGGAGTCTGTTCTTTCTTTTCGTCTCCATTTTGTTCAGACACCATGATGACTTTTCACATCCACATCTCATCTCTGCAGACTTCCCTCTTCTCCAGTCTTCTGCAGCCCATCCCAACACGGTGCCCTTTAAAAAATGCCCTCTGCATAAAAGTATCTGTCCATATTATGGCCTAAATAAGCCTCCTATAGTATATGTGCAGCGCCCCAGAGTCCTGGTCGTTGCAGTACTGATGCTCCGCCGCTAAGGGGGGCTATGGTACGTCTGATGGCACTGAAGGGGTTCATCTGACCAGGTATCACAGACACCAATACATTTCACAGTCTGGCCTCCAGGGGGAGCTAAGGGTTCTATTTATTAGGCCACTCCTCACAATCTGGTAAAACTGGGGGTTAGGCAGGAAGTTAGATGAGAAAGCTGACTGGGTTGGAACCAGGCAACACCTTGTGGCAGAGGGTGTTGTAGGGGAAGATTCAGAGGGGTCTCTGTCAGGGGTGGGATCCTGACAGAGGCCTAGCAACCAGAGAGAACGTTACGGGACCGCGCCTGCACGATATAGCGGCGGTACCCCAAGAAAGGACAAGAAGCGAGGTTTATTGTGCTGAGTGAGAAACGAGATCAACGCAACAAGGAGAATACCAGTAGGAGTCGTGCTGTAAGACGAGGCAACATCCTATTGAGGCGCATAACCGGTGGCCGGAACGCCGAGGAAGTATAGAGCTCCAAGCCAAACTTCAAACCTACGGCAGGACAGTCAGTTATAGGCGGGCTGTCTCACCCAATTGACCTAGGAAGACACAGGGGGGTAACAACAGGAGTGGGGCGACGCTAGAGTCCCGGAAGAGCTCCGAGCCTCCCCGTCATACGGGTGCGTCCTAACTATAAGATCTGGGGGACGTGGAAGAACATCAGAATCGAGTTGTGAGGTAACACGAGAAACAGACACAACAGTTGTGAGGACTATCCCGTGGTGCTTAGCAGGGAAGGACTACAACACACAAGCGCTAGAAGGTAGGCACAGATTTCCACCTGCAAAGGGAACTCTGGAGGTGCCATCGGACCGGCCAGGCTTGCGCAGCCCGGTTAACCGTATTCCGGATTGAGGATCCTGAAGCCTTCAGTAAAGAGGTAAAGAGACTGCAACCTGGTGTCCTCGTTATTTACTGCAACCTGCACCGCACCACCACAACATCATCACCATCACGCACACCTATCATTGTACGCCCCTCAGCAGGGTCACGGACCGGGTCTAGCCACCGTGACAACCCCAGAACAGAGACTCAGAGGCCCGGTACCGGGAACCCCTCAGCCCTGCGACAGTGGGGGCGCTACAACTTGGCGTCACAAACAGGATCTACTTAAGCCTGAAGAATCAGGTCATGTGTGCCTTGGAACTGTGATTTATTGTGCTTGGACTGTGACTTATTGCAAAGACTGTGTATTGCTACTTGCCGCCAAAAGTTCCCGCCAAAACCCGCCGCCATTGCAGCACCACAGGGAGCGCAGAGGAAGAAGGAGGGCGTGCCATGGGAGGAGACTACCAAAGCGGCGCCAGAAGTAATGACCGCCCCCTCCGACTTCTGCTGCGAGATGACGACCTGCCCAGCAGCAGAGGAGAACCACCCCCTGATTTGCAACGGCGGGAACGAGGCGAAGAAGGAGCTCGACCTTGGAGAAATGGCAGAGCCAGGTGCATGCGGTGTCGCCGAATGCCAGACAGTGACGATGAGCAGCAAGTGCCCGAGCGACGGCGAAGCGATCCTGGCTTGCCCTCACCCACCAGAGACGGATCTGCGTCCACCGCCGGTGAAGGATCTGAACTCCCTGGAGTCGCCGGCGGAGGAGCCGAGCCTACCTATTCTGACCATGGAGCCATCGAGAGCGGAGCCACATCGGGAGGCCGCCGAGGAGGAGCCGCGGTCCAGGCTGCCGCCGATTCTAGTGTCCTCGTCAACGGAACAGATCGACATCGGTGGAATCACATCAGGCGCAGGTATGGACGGCGCCCCTACTCCCCCGACCGATCCAGCTCTCCTGACCGCTCCTGCTCCCGTGACCGCTCCTCACCCCAGCAATAACTGTTTCCTCTCGGTGGAGCGGGTGATCCTCACCCCCGACGCGATGGGGAAGCTGGTGCCTCCACTACCGACCAAGATGGGAGAACCCATAGACGTGGGCCCAGACGGGGTGGTCCTCCGGTGGGACACCCCCTGGACCGGGCCAGAGGGAGCCCGGGAGGACGGCCTCACCCTTGCTGTGCTCACTTGGGAACAGTATAAGCAATGTTTAATCCTGCATTGGAGACACCGAGACGAGACGGAACAACCTGACACGCCAAAAACGCAACGCAGAAAGTCTGCGCACGGCAGGAAAGACGTGGTAAAGCCTGTGCTGTGGGGGACTGTGCTGGCCTTCCACCCGAAGAGGGGTTGGGGCTCCATACAGGAACCGGGACTACCGACTGACGTCTTCATCACTAGTTACAACGTGAAAACTCCCTGCTGTAACCAATATGGTGACCCATTGCAAAGGGGGGATCAGGTGACCTACACCCGCCACCGGAGTGCGCAAGGGTGGTGCGCTCGGAATGCCCAACGCTGTGAGCCTGAAGGGGTGTCACCTGTTGCTCCAACCATGACTGATCCGGGCTTGACAGATCTTGTTACTCTCACCACCGTCCGCCTTGTGGCAGCTACCGAACTTGCAAACAGGGTTAGCCTTCAGATCCAGACACCGGGTGATCTGACGGCACCTGAGAGATCAACCACCGGTACTGACACCGCATCGGCCGCGGATCAGAGACCATCCCCTGCACTGCAAGAAAACTGAGTAAGCAAGAATGCTTTATTGATTGTAAATAGTTCATTGTTTTCTCTGCTGTTTTGCTGCTAACACCCGTCTAGGGTTAACTCTTAAAGGGATCCCTTTGTTGACCCGGGATCCCTATTGCCTTTTGTTTGTTTTCTACTTGTTGCTTCAGTTATCAAGAGACTGCCGAATCATGGATGGTGAATGATTCAAAAACTGATGTTGTAAATAGTTTGCACCTTCTTAAAGGTGCTCTCTACTGGTTTTATAAAAGAAAGGACTCTTTGCGAAGAAACTGTTCCTGGAAGCAGTACCGGAGTCCTTGCTGCATACGGACTTGCAGCTTTAGAAGTTGCACTACCTCATAGAGACTTGGTCCCCTCTTAAAGGGGATGTTCATTGATAGCACTTAAGGAATGATGATGCTTTGAAAGAAGAAGTAATAATGCTGATATGTAAAAGTTATATGTAGAAAGCTAGTTAATTGTAAGAGATGTTTAATAATGTTGATAAAAGAATGAGGACAGAAAGTGAACCCGTACGGGGTTAGTCAGTGAGTCCTCCTAGGAGCCATACAGAGATGGCTCAGTAATCCTGAACCGAAAGATGGATGATATGTTCTATACTGTGTATAGTTGTAGAAAGACAGTAGGCCCGGGCAGAAAGGGGCGGTCCTGTAACAGAAAGGAGAGGCAGTAGGTCTGGAGCAGTTAGGACAGGCGGTCCTGCAGATTTGAAGAAGGAGAATGCATAAAAGTTGATTGGCCTTATAATGTGTTATAAGAAGGTCTTTAGTGGATTTAGCGAGTACGTCCTTAAAGGCAGAGTTAAATTATTGTTCAAAGAATTTGCACTTAGTAGAATACCCGGTTGGGTAAGAAAAGTTATTTATAGTATGTTATTTAAAGTATTTAACCATGTTTGTAACGTTCAAGTGTCCTCACCTCCCATAAAGGGAAGCTCTGTTAAAAAGTTTACTTCTACTTGCATTTTCAAAATTGTATGTCTTTTTGCTGACATGTATTATTGTTTTCTTCCCAGTCCAGGAGTACTGGATTTAACCGGGGGGGAGTGCAGCGCCCCAGAGTCCTGGTCGTTGCAGTACTGATGCTCCGCCGCTAAGGGGGGCTATGGTACGTCTGATGGCACTGAAGGGGTTCATCTGACCAGGTATCACAGACACCAATACATTTCACAGTCTGGCCTCCAGGGGGAGCTAAGGGTTCTATTTATTAGGCCACTCCTCACAATCTGGTAAAACTGGGGGTTAGGCAGGAAGTTAGATGAGAAAGCTGACTGGGTTGGAACCAGGCAACACCTTGTGGCAGAGGGTGTTGTAGGGGAAGATTCAGAGGGGTCTCTGTCAGGGGTGGGATCCTGACAGAGGCCTAGCAACCAGAGAGAACGTTACGGGACCGCGCCTGCACGATATAGCGGCGGTACCCCAAGAAAGGACAAGAAGCGAGGTTTATTGTGCTGAGTGAGAAACGAGATCAACGTAACAAGGAGAATACCAGTAGGAGTCGTGCTGTAAGACGAGGCAACATCCTATTGAGGCGCATAACCGGTGGCCGGAACGCCGAGGAAGTATAGAGCTCCAAGCCAAACTTCAAACCTACGGCAGGACAGTCAGTTATAGGCGGGCTGTCTCACCCAATTGACCTAGGAAGACACAGGGGGGTAACAACAGGAGTGGGGCGACGCTAGAGTCCCGGAAGAGCTCCGAGCCTCCCCGTCATACGAGTGCGTCCTAACTATAAGATCTGGGGGACGTGGAAGAACATCAGAATCGAGTTGTGAGGTAACACGAGAAACAGACACAACAGTTGTGAGGACTATCCCGTGGTGCTTAGCAGGGAAGGACTACAACACACAAGCGCTAGAAGGTAGGCACAGATTTCCACCTGCAAAGGGAACTCTGGAGGTGCCATCAGACCGGCCAGGCTTGCGCAGCCCGGTTAACCGTATTCCGGATTGAGGATCCTGAAGCCTTCAGTAAAGCGGTAAAGAGACTGCAACCTGGTGTCCTCGTTATTTACTGCAACCTGCACCGCACCACCACAACATCATCACCATCACGCACACCTATCATTGTACACCCCTCAGCAGGGTCACGGACCGGGTCTAGCCACCGTGACAACCCCAGAACAGAGACTCAGAGGCCCGGTACCGGGTACCCCTCGGCCCTGCGACAGTGGGGGCGCTACATATGGCCTCCGCACTGTCCTCCTTAACCTCTTAATGACCAGAAGTATTTTGGTTTTGCATTTTCATTTTTTGTTCCCCTTCTTCCCAGAACCATAACTTTTTTATTTATGTGAGGGCTTGTTTTTTGTAGGACGAGTTGTACTTTTCAACGACACTATTGGTTTTAACATATCGTGTACTGAAAAACGGGGGAAAAAAAGGTGCGTTGAAGTTGGAAAAAAAGTGCAATCCAACAGTTGTTTTTTGTTTTGCTTTTTCACTATATTCACAAAATTCTAAAACTGACCCGCCATTATGATTCTCCAGGTCATTACGAGTTCATAGACCCCAAACATGTCTAGGTTCTTTTTTATCTAAGTGTTGAAAAAAAAATTCCAAACTCTGTAAAAAAAAATAAATAAAAAAATTGTGCAATATTCCGATACCCGTAGCGTCTCCATTTTTCATGATCAGGGGTTGGGTGAGGGCTTATTTTTTTGCGCACTGAGCTGCCGATTTTAATGACACCATTTTGGTGCAGATAAGTTCTTTTGATCGCCAGTTACTGTATTGTAATGCAATGTCGAGGAAACCCAAAAAACGTAATTGTTGCGTTTTGACTTTTTTTCTCACTACGCCATTTAGTGATCAGGTTAATCCTTTTTTTATTGATAGATCCGGCGATTGTGAATATGGCGATACCAAATATGTGTATGTTTGATTTTTTTTTTATTGTTTTATTTTGAATGAGGCGAAAGGGGGGAGATTTAAACTTTTATATTTTTTTTTATATTTTTAAAAACTTTTTTTTTACTTTTGGCATGCTTCAATAGTCTCCATGGGAGACTAGAAGCTGCCATAACCCGATTGGCTCTGTTATATATAGGCGATGATCAGTTCACCTGTATGTAGCAGAATTATTCACTTGCTATGAGCGCCAACCACCGGGCGGCACTCACAGCAAGCCGGTAGTGACAACCATGAAGGTCTCCAGGAGATCTTTGGTTGTCATGCCAACTCATCGATGACCCTTGATCAGGGGTCACCGATGGGTGGATTTCCAGCGTGCTTGCCGGAAGCAGATGTTAAATGCTGCTGTCAGCGTTTTACAGCAGGATTTAACGGGTTGGTAGCCGCAGGTGGATTGCGATTCCATCTGCAGCTGTTCCGGGCACATGTCAGCTGCTCACAACAGCTGACATGTGCTGGGAAAGATGTGGGCTCACCGCCGGAGCCCACATCAGAAAAAGGGTGTCCGACATCGGTGTACAATTGGGCCCAATGTCAGAAAGAGGTTAATGAGCTACACTGTGTTCCAAATTATTATGCAAATTGGATTTAAGTGTCATAAAGATTTAATTGTTTTGTTTTTCAAATAAACTCGTGGATGGTATTGTGTCTCAGGGCTCAATGGATCACTGAAATCAATCTTAAACACATGTGATAATTGGTTTTCCAGGTGAGGAAAACTACTTAAAAATGATGTTCCACATTATTAAGCAGGTCACACTTTTCAAGTAACATGGGAAAGAAAAAGGATCTCTCTGCTGCTGAAAAGCATCAAATAGTGCAATGCCTTGGTGAAGGGATGAAAACATTACAAATTTTCCAAAAACATAAGCGTGATCAACGTACTGTTAAGAGATTTGTGGCTGTATCTGAGCACAAATGTGTTTGTGCTGATAAAGGCATAATGAGGAAGATTTCTGCCAGGCAAGTTCATCGGATTAAGAGAGCAGATGCTAAAAAGCCATTACAAAGCAGCAAACAGATATTTGAAGCTACTGGTGCCTCTGGAGTCCCTCGAACCTCAAGGTGTAGGCTCCTTCAAAGGCTTGCTGTGGTGCATAAACCTACTATTCGGCCACCCTTAAACAGTGTTCACAAGCAGAAATGGTTGTATTGGGCCCACACATACATGAAGACTAATTTTGTCTTGTTTACTGATAATGTTGAGCAACCCTGGATGGTCCAGATGGATGGAGTAGTGGATGGTTGGTGGATGGCCACCATGTCCCAACAAGGCTGCAACGTCAGCAAGGAGGTGGAGGAGTCATGTTTTGGGCCAGAATCATGGGAAACAGCTGGTAGGGCCCTTTAAGGTTCCTGAAGGTGTGAAAATGACCTCTGCAAAGTATATAGAGTTTCTGACTGACAACTTTCTTCTATGGTCTAAAAAGCAGAAACGTGCCTTCAGGAGCAAAATCATCTTCATGCTGACAATGCCCCATCTCATGCTGCAAAGAATACCTCTGAGTCATTGGCTGCTATGGGCATAAAAGGAGATAAACTCATGGTGTGGCCACCATCTTCCCCTGACCTCAACCCTATAGAGAACCTTTAGAGGATCATCAAGCAAAAGATCTCTGAGGGTGGGAGGCAGTTCACATCCAAACAGCAGCTCTGGGAGGCTATTCCAACTTCATGCAAAAAATACAAGCAGAAACACTCCAAAAACTCACAAGTTCAATGGATGCAAGAATTGTGAAGGTGATATCAAAGAAGGATTCCTATGTTAACATGTAACTTGGCCTGTTAGGAGGTTTTAGAGTTAAATAGCTTTTTTGTTCAGTGAATGTGACCTCCTAATGCTGCAAATTCCACAAATGAGCATTTTCAGTTCTTTAAAACATATCAAATGTTTAGAAATTCTACTGTGCCTAATCATTTGGAACAGTGCATTATGAGTTTTTATTCATTTTGGAGATTATACTGTTATCATTGGGAGGTTTCTTCAATAAAATTTGATGTATAATCTAACGGGTGATGACTTTTATTAGACTGACTGTCATTTGCACCGACCATTTAGGAAAATCTGATAAAAATGTAATTTGCATAATAATTTGGAACATAGTGTATACCCACCACACTGTCTGCCATTATCAGTTATAACCTCTACACCATCCACCCTTATGAACCACGGCCTATACCATGATAGTTGTCCCCTCCCTTACACTCTCTATAACTCCACACCAACCCCCACCATTCTAACCTCTCTCCATACCATGCCCCCATTTCACACTGCCCCCTCTCCATATCCTTTCTGTACCCTTTTAATAATAATAATAATAATAATAATAATCTTTATTTATATAGCGCCAACATATTCCGCAGCGCTTTACAGCTTAACAGTTTCAACCACAACAGTCATAAGTACTGTATATACTCGAGTATAAGCCGACCCCCCTAATTTTGCCACAAAAAAACTGGGAAAACTTAATGACTCGAGTATAAGCCTAGGGTGGGAAATGCAGCAGCTACCGGTAAATGTCAAAAGTAAAAATAGATACCAATAAAAGTAAAATTAATTGAGACATCAGTAGGTTAAGTGTTTTTGAATATCCATATTGAATCAGGAGCCCCATATAATGCTCCATAAAGGTTATGATGGCCCCATAAGATGCTCCATATTAAATATGCCCCATATAATCCTGCATAAAGGTTAATAATGGCTCCATAAGATGCTCCATAGACACATTTGCCCAATATAATTCTGCACACATGTTGATTATGGCCCCATAAGATGCTCCATAAAGATATTTGCCCCATATAGTGCTGCACAAACGTTGATTATGGCCCCATAAGATGCTCCATACAGACACTTGCCCCATATAGTGCTGCACAAACGTTGATTATGGCCCCATACATACACTTGCCCCATATAATGCACAAATGTTATGGCCCCATAGATGCTCCATACAGACACTTGCCCCATATAGTGCTGCACAAACGTTATGGCCCCATAAGATGCCCCATACAGACACTTGCCCAATATAGTGCTGCACAAACGTTATGGCCCCATAGATGCTCCATACAGACACTTGCCCCATTTGCTGTTGCTGCGATAAAAAAAAATCAAATACTCACCTCTTCGTCGCTCAGGCCCCCGGCACTTTCAATATTCACCTGACTTCGTTCCGGCGCCGCTCCATCTTCAGCGTCTTCTGCACTGATGTTCAGGCAGAGGGCGCGCACTAACCACGTCATCGCGCCCTCTGACCTGAGCGTCACTGCAGAAGACGCTGAAGACGGAGAGGCGCCCGGAACGGGGAGCAGGTGAATATAGCGCAGCGCTCCCCTCCCCGTTATACTCACCTGCTCCTGGCACTGTGCAGTCCCTGCTTCCCCGGCGCTGCTGCTTCTGGCATCTTTCCTCCGTCCGCAAACATTCAGCACAGTGATGATCGGGATGCAGACACACAGGGAAGCAGTCACTGACACAGCTCACCACTTTCTCTGCCTGCACCCCAGCCATCACTCCCTCCCTGCACTCAATTGTATTAACATCTGTCTTTGCGAATTTTTATTGCTGCGAGCGCCACCTGGACAGGAATAGAGGAGCTGTTATTGCAGCGCCCCAGAGTCCTGGTCGTTGCAGTACTGATGCTCCGCCGCTAAGGGGGGCTACGGTACGTCTGATGGCACTGAAGGGGTTCACCTGACCAGGTATCACAGACACCAATACACTTCACAGTCTGGCCTCCAGGGGGAGCTAAGGGTGCTATGTATTAGGCCACTCCTCACAGTCTGGTAAAACTGGGGGTTAGACAGGAAGTTAGGAAGAAGCTGACTGGGAATCGAACAGGCAACATCCTGTGGCAGAGGGTGTTGCGGGGAGAGACTCAGGGGGGTCCTTGTCAGGAGTGGGATCCTGGCAGAGACCTAGCGAACTAGAGAGAACGTTACGGGACCGCGCCTGCACCTGATCGCGGCGGTGCCCTAAGAAAGGACAAGAAGCGAGGTTTATTGTGCTGAGTGAGAAACGAGATCAACGCAACAAGGAGAAATACCAGTAGGAGTCGTGCTGTAAGACGAGGCAACATCCTACTGAGGCGCGCAGCCGGTGGCCGGAACGCCGAGGAAGTACTAGGCTCCAAGCAATACTTAAAACCTACGGCAGGACAGTCAGTTATAGGCGGGCTGTCTCACTCAATTCACCTAAGAAGACATAGGGAGCAACAACTGGAGAGGGGCGACACTAGAGTCCCGGAAGAGCTCCGAGCCTACCCGTCATACGGGTGCGTCCTATCCATAGCATCTGGGGGGACGAAGCAGAACATCATAATCGAGTTGTGAGGGAACTTCAGAAACAGACACAACAGTTGTGGGGACTATCCCGTAAGCACAGCAGGGGAGGACCACAACACACAAGCGCTAGAAGGTAGGCACAGATTTCCACCTGCAAAGGGAACTCTGGAGGTGCCATCGGACCGGCCGGACTTGCGCAGCCCGGTTAACCGTATTCCGGACTGAGGATCCTGAAGCCTTCAGTAAAGAGGTAAAGAGACTGCAACCTGGTGTCCTCGTTATTTACTGCGATCCGCATCAGTACAGCATCACCACCCACACCTTTCATTGGGCGCCCCTCAGCAGGGTCACTGACCGGGTCTAGCCACCGTGACAACCCCAGAGCAGAGACTCAGAGGCCCGGTACCGGGTACCCCTCGGCCCTGCGGCAGTGGGGGCGCTACAACTTGGCGTCACGAACAGGATCTACTTAAGCCTGAAGAATCAGGTCATGTGTGCCTTGAGACTGTGATTTATTGTACTTGGACTGTGACTTATTGCAAAGACTGTGCACTGCCATTTGCCGCCAAAACCCGCCGCCATTGCAGCGCCACAGGGAGCGCAGAGGAAGAAGAAGGACGTGCCATGGGAGGAGATTACCAAAGCGGCGCCAAAAGCAGTGACCGCCCCCTCCGACTTCTGCTGCGAGATGACGACCTGCCCAGAAGAAGAGGAGAACCACCCCCTGATTTGCAACGGCAGGAACGAGGTGAAGAGGGAGCTCGACCTTGGAGAAATGGCGGAGCCAGGTGTATGCGGTGCCGCCGAATGCCGGACAGCGACGATGAGCAGCAAGTGCCCGAGCGACGGCGAAGTATTCCCGGCTTGCCCTCACCCGCCAGAGGCGGACCCGCGTCCACCGCAGCTGAAGGATCTGAACTCCTTGGAGCCGCCGGCGGAGGAGCCGAGCCTACCTATCCCGACCACGGAGCCAGCAGGTGTGGAGCCATGGAGAGCGGAGCCACATCGAGAGGCCACCTTGGAGGAGCCGCTGTCCGGGCTGCAGCCGATTCCAGTGTCCTTGTCAGCGGAACGGATCGACATCGGTGGAATCACATCGGTCGCAGGTATGGAAGGCGCCCTACTCCCCCGGCCGATTCTGCTCCCCCGACCGATCCTGCTCCCCTGACCGATCCCGCTCCCGCGACCGCTCCTCCCCCCAACAATAACTGTCTCCTCTCGGCGGGGCTGGTGGTGCTCACCCCCGACACGATGGTGAGGCTGGTACCTCCACTACCGACCACGATGGGGGAACCCATAGATGTGAGCCCAGAGGGGGTGATCCTCCAGTGGGACACCCCCTGGACCGGGCCAGAAGGAGCTCGGGAGGAAGGTCTCACCCTTGCTGTGCTCACCTGGGAACAATACAAACAATGCCTGATCCTACATTGGAAAAACCGAAAAGACACAGAACCATCTAACGCGCCAAAAGTACAACGCCCGAAGCCTGCGTGCGGCAGGAAAGACGTGGTAAAGTGGGGAACTGTGCTGGCCTTTCACCCAAAGCGGGGTTGGGGCTCCATACAGGAACCGGGACTACCGACTGACGTCTTCGTTACCAGTTACAACGTGAAGACTCCCTGCCGCAACCAATATGGTGACCCACTATTGCAAAGGGGGGATCAGGTGACCTACACCCGCCACCGGAGTGCGCAAGGATGGTGCGCTCGGAACGTCCAACGATGTGGGCCTGAGGGAGTGTCACCTGTTGCCCCGATCATGACCAGTCCGGGCTTGACAGATCTTGTTACTATCACCACTGTATGCCTTGTTGCGGCTACCGAGCTTGCAGCCAGGGTTAGCCTTCGAATCCAGACACCGGGTGACCTGACTGCACCCGAGAGACCAACCATTGACACTGACACTGCATCAGCCGCCGACCAGGGGCCGAAGCTTGAACGGTCGAGGTGTCCACTGTCGGCTGATGTTTTGCAACTTACTATGAAGCTCTAGATGCCTTATAGAATGTAAATAGTTAACTGTTTGTCTTCTTGCTGTTACAACCCGATTAGGGTAACTCTTAAAGGGATCCCTTTGTTTACCCGGGATCCCTTCCTCTGCTTTTGCTTTTGTTTCCTGTTTTATCATTGTTGAAAGAACTGCTGGATCATGAACACTGCATGATTACAAACTCATTGTAAATAGTTTGCACCTTCTTAAAGGTGTCCTCTACTGGTTTTACAAAGAAAGGGACTCTTTGCGAAGAAACTGTTCCTGGAAGCAGTATCGGAGTCCTTACTGCATACGGACTTGCAGCTTGAGAAGTTGCACTACCTCATAGAGACTTGGTCCCTTCTTAAAGGGGACGTTCATCGATAGCACTTAGAGAATGATGATACTTTAACAGAAGAAGTAATAATGCTGACATGTAACAGTTATATGTAGTTAGCTAGTTAATTGTAAGGAATGTTTAATAATGTGTTAGAGAATGAGGACAGGAAGTGAACCCGTACGGGGTTAGTTGGTGAGTCCTCCTAGGAGCCATACAGAGATGGCTCGGTGATCCTGAACTGAGAGATGGATGATACGTTCTATACTGTGTATAGTAGCAGAAAGGCAGTAGGCCCGGGCGGAAAGGGGCGGTCCTGCAACAGAACGAGAGGCAGTAGGCCTGGGGCAGATAGACAGGCGGTCCTGCAGATGTAAAGATGGAAAATGAAGAAAAGTTGATTAGCCTTATAGTGTTTTATAAGAAGGTCTTTAGTGGATTCAGTGTGTACGTCCTTAAAGGCAACGTTAAATTATTGTTCAAAAATTTGCACTTAGTAGAATACCCGGTTGGGTAGGAAAAGTTATTTATAGTACGTTATTTAAAGTATTTAACCATGTTTGCAACGTTCAAGTGTCCTCACCTCCCATAAAGGGAAGCTCTGTTCAAATTTGCTTATTGTTATTGCATTTCAAAATTGTATGTCTTTTTGCTGACATGTATTGTTGTTTTCTTCCCAGTCCAGGAGTACTGGATTTAACCGGGGGGGAGTGCAGCACCCCAGAGTCCTGGTTGTTGCAGTACTGATGCTCCGCCGCTAAGGGGGGCTACGGTACGTCTGATGGCACTGAAGGGGTTCACCTGACCAGGTATCACAGACACCAATACACTTCACAGTCTGGCCTCCAGGGGGAGCTAAGGGTGCTATGTATTAGGCCACTCCTCACAGTCTGGTAAAACTGGGGGTTAGACAGGAAGTTAGGAAGAAGCTGACTGGGAATCGAACAGGCAACATCCTGTGGCAGAGGGTGTTGCGGGGAGAGACTCAGGGGGGTCCTTGTCAGGAGTGGGATCCTGGCAGAGACCTAGCGAACTAGAGAGAACGTTACGGGACCGCGCCTGCACCTGATCGCGGCGGTGCCCTAAGAAAGGACAAGAAGCGAGGTTTATTGTGCTGAGTGAGAAACGAGATCAACGCAACAAGGAGAAATACCAGTAGGAGTCGTGCTGTAAGACGAGGCAACATCCTACTGAGGCGCGCAGCCGGTGGCCGGAACGCCGAGGAAGTACTAGGCTCCAAGCAAAGCAATACTTCAAACCTACGGCAGGACAGTCAGTTATAGGCGGGCTGTCTCACTCAATTCACCTAAGAAGACATAGGGGGCAACAACTGGAGAGGGGCGACACTAGAGTCCCGGAAGAGCTCCGAGCCTACCCGTCATACGGGTGCGTCCTATCCATAGCATCTGGGGGGACGAAGCAGAACATCATAATCGAGTTGTGAGGGAACTTCAGAAACAGACACTACAGTTGTGGGGACTATCCCGTAAGCACAGCAGGGGAGGACCACAACACACAAGCGCTAGAAGGTAGGCACAGATTTCCACCTGCAAAGGGAACTCTGGAGGTGCCATCGGACCGGCCGGACTTGCGCAGCCCTGTTAACCGTATTCCGGACTGAGGATCCTGAAGCCTTCAGTAAAGAGGTAAAGAGACTGCAACTTGGTGTCCTCGTTATTTACTGCGATCCGCATCAATACAGCATCACCACCCACACCTTTCATTGGGCGCCCCTCAGCAGGGTCACGGACCGGGTCTAGCCACCGTGACAACCCCAGAGCAGAGACTCAGAGGCCCGGTACCGGGTACCCCTCGGCCCTGCGGCAGTGGGGGCGCTACATTATCATCCCCCTGCTCCTTCAAGATCTTCAGCAAGAACTGACTCAGGACTCTTCCGGCCAGCGCCCCGTTGGAGATGGCTCATGCAGGTGATGCTTGATGGCATGATGGAGTGACATTATTGCGCCATCCAGCGTCCACTGCAGCACTTCATAGAAGAGGAGATGGTGGATGTGAGCCTGGATTAGGAGAGTATAAGCATTTAAAAAAAAAAATTCTGATATTGCTGATTTTACAATCCACCCGCAGCTGTTAACATGCTAAATGCCACGATCAATCTCCGACAGCACAGAGAGCCAGAAGCACGTCACAAACCCCGCCTATCGGCGCCCTTGTCACATGACCGTGGGTCGCCAAAGGGTTGGCATGATAACCCGTATTCATATAGTAATGGTGGTTCTGGTGATGTAGTCAGGTACTGATGGTGGTTCTGGTGATGTACTCATGTACCGATGGTGTTTCTGGTGTCATATTTATTTACTGATGATGCTTCCGGTGCCATATTCATGTACTTTTGATGGCACTGCTGCTCTAATTATATACTGAAGATGATTTTGGCTTCATATTCATGTACTGATGATGTTTACAGTGATGAATATGTCACCAGAATCATCATTACTTTATGAATTAGTCACCAGAACCGGAATACGTCACCAGAACCACCATCAGTACATGAATACGTCACCTGAACCACCATCAGTTTTGTGTATTTGTCGCATGACGGACAGAAAAACCATCAGACGCATCCCATTATGTATAATGGGATCTGTTTATTTTCCATTAGGGTATCTGCCAAATGCTGGACACCTTAATTGAAACCAAGCAGCCCCAATTATAGTTATACTTTATTAGTTTCCGTAACTATCCTTGGGTTCTACATTAAAAATGTCAGTGATGAATATCGCTATTTTTTCCCTGTATTGTGTCAATGGCCCCCCAAAAATGATAGATTCTGAACTGTGTCATCAGTGTACGTACAGTGTGTGCATCATCAGTGTATGTAGAGTTCGTGTATCATCAGTATACGGTCTGAGTGTCATCAGTGTACAGTCCATGTGTTATCAGTGTTCAGTCCGTGCGTCATCAGTTTATGGTTTGTGTGTCATCAGTACACAGTCCGTGTGTCATCCGTGTACAGTCCGTGTGTCATCAGTTTTTACCATGAGTTATCGTTAGTGGTTTTCACAGATGGATAAATAAATGACGAAGCCTCTGCTATACTTTGCAATGTTAATCACAGGCAGCACACGGATGGTGCACAGACTGTACAGTTGTAGCCAAAAGTATTGACACCCCTGCAATTCTGTCAGATAATACTCAGTTTCTTCCTGAAAATGATTGCAAACACACATTCTTTGGTATTATCATCTTCATTTAATTTGTCTTAAATGAAAAAACACAAAAAGAATTGTCCTAAAGCCAAATTGGATATAATTCCACACCACACATAAAAAAGTAATCCTAATACTCCACAGAAAAACCACAGTCAATAAATCCCATAAAAATACTTTATTAAATATATATTAAAATACCAAAACATACAAGGAAAAGGTACATATAGCAAAATTGGGGCTGGTGAAATAACTGTATAGCAATACCATAAATACACATAGGGCTATAGGATACCCCCACTGTATCAACACAGCATATATTGTTGATGTAAATCACATACAATGAAAGGGAGTGTATACGTATTTACAAATATACTAATAAATTCAAAAGGCCGAATAAAACCGTATAGGGAATATAATGCAAATGCACAAATCTAACTAAACACCCAATAACGGCCATATATCACACTCATATACACTCACAATGTATTTACCTGGTGTGCGCCAACAGTGGGGGACCCTGAGCCCACCCCGACGCGCGTTTCGGAGCGCAGCACGGCCCCTTCCGTAAGCCGGAAAAAAAATTAAAAAACATAAAAAAGGGGGTGGACAAAAGTATTGGCACTGTTCGAAAAATCATGTGATGCTTCTCTAATTTGTGTAATTAACAGCACCTGTAACTTACCTGTGGTACCTAACAGGTGTTGGCAATAACTAAATCACACTTGCAGCCAGTTGACATGGATTAAAGTTGACTCAACCTCTGTCCTGTGTCCTTGTGTGTACCGCATTGAGCATGGAGAAAAGAAAGAAGAACTGTCTGAGGACTTGAGAAACCAAATTGTGAGGAAGCATGAGCAATCTCAAGGCTACAAGTCCATCTCCAAAGACCTAAATGTTCCTGTCTCTACCGTGCGCAGTGTCATCAAGAAGTTTAAAGCCCATGGCACTGTAGCTAACCTCCCTAGATGTGGACGGAAAAGAAAAATTGACAAGAGATTTCAACGCAAGATTGTGCAGATGTTGGATAAAGAACCTCGACTAACATCCAAACAAGTTCAAGCTGACCTGCAGTCCGAGGTTACAACAGTGTCAACCCGTACTATCCGTCGGCGTCTGAATGAAAAGGGACTGTATGATAGGAGACCCTGGAAGACCCCATTTCTTACTCCGAGACATAAAAAAGCCAGGCTGGAGTTTCCAAAACTTACCCGAAAAAGCCTAAAATGTTTTGGAAGAATGTTCTCTGGTCAGATGAGACAAAAGTAGAGCTTTTTGGGCAAAGGCATCAACATAGAGTTTACAGGAGAAAAAAAGAGGCATTCAAAGAAAAGAACACGGTCCCTACAGTCAAACATGGCGGAGGTTCCCTGATGTTTTGGGGTTGCTTTGCTGCCTCTGGCACTGGACTGCTTGACCGTGTGCATGGCATTATGAAGTCTGAAGACTACCAACAAATTTTGCAGCATAATGTAAGACCCAGTGTGAGAAAGCTGGGTCTCCCTCAGAGGTTATGGGTCTTCCAGCAGGACAATGACCCAAAACACACTTCAAAAAGCACTAGAAAATGGTTTGAGAGAAAGCACTGGAGACTTCTAGGGTGGCCAGCAATGAGTCCAGACCTGAATCCCATAGAACACCTGTGGAGAGATCTAAAAATGGCAGTTTGGAGAAGGCACCCTTCAAATATCAGGGACCTGGAGCAGTTTGCCAAAGAAGAATGGTCTAAAATTCCAGCAGAGCATTGTAAGAAACTCATTGATGGTTACCGGAAGCGGTTGGTCGCAGTTATTTTGGCTAAAGGTTGTGCAACCAAGTATTAGGCTGAGGGTGCCAATACTTTTGTCTGGCCCATTTTTGGAGTTTTGTGTGAAATGATCAATGTTTTGCTTTTTGCTTCATTCTCTTTTGTGTTTTTTAATTTAAGACAAATTAAATGAAGATAATAATACCAAAGAATTTGTGATTGCAATCATTTTCAGGAAGAAACTGAGTATTATCTGACAGAATTGCAGGGGTGTCAATACTTTTAGCCACAACTGTATACTAATACTACCTGTGTGATATGCTTTTTTTTCTGGACGCATAGACTTGTATTAGCACTTTTCATATGTTGTACTGTAAAAAAACGGACAAATCTCCCTAAGTTTTGCACAGGCACACAGTCCGTGAAAAATCACGGATATGTGGACTGCCTCATAGACTATAATGGTTACCTGTAGTTTGAAAAATACGGATAGAATTTGTACGAGTAACGGCTGCATGAGACTGTTGTCTGACTAGCCAAAAGGGGGAGTGACCACTTACAGTGCCTAGGGCAGCATGAATGCATTAACCCCTTTACCCCCAAGGGTTGTTTGCACGTTAATGACCAGGCCAATTTTTACAATTCTGACCACTGTCCCTTTATGAGGTTATAACTCTGGAACGCTTCAACGGATCCCGGTGATTCTGACATTGTTTTCTCGTGACATATTGTACTTCATTATAGGGGTAACATTTCTTTGATATTACCTGCGTTTATTTGTGAAAAAAACGGAAATTTGGCGAAAATTTAGAAAATTTCGCAATTTTCCAACTTTGAATTTTTATACAATTAAATCACAGAGATATGTCACACAAAATACTTAATAAGTAACATTTCCCACATATCTACTTTACATCAGCACAATTTTGGAACCAAAATTTTTTTTTGTTAGGGAGTTATAAGGGTTAAAAGTTGACCAGCAATTTCTCATTTTTACAACACCATTTTTTTTTAGGGACCACATCTCATTTGAAGTCATTTTGAGGGGTCTATATGATGGAAAATACCCAAGTGTGACACCATTCTAAAAACTGCACCCCTCAAGGTGCTCAAAACCACATTCAAGAAGTTTATTAACCCTTCAAGTGTTTCACAGGAATTTTTGGAATGTTTAAATAAAAATGAACATTTAACTTTTTTACACAACAAATTTACTTCAGCTCCAATTTGTTCTATTTTACAAAGGGTAACAGGAGAAAATGGACCACAAAAGTTGTTGTACAATTTGTCCTGAGTATGCTGATACCCCATATGTGGGGGTAAACCACTGTTTGGGCGCAAGGGAGAGCTCGGAAGGGAAGGAGCGCCGTTTGACTTTTCAAAGCAAAATTGACTGGAATTGAGTTGGGACACCATGTTGTGTTTGGAGAGCCCCTGATGTGCCTAAACATTGAAACCCCCCACAAGTGACACCACTTTGGAAAGTAGACCCCCTAAGGAACTTATCTAGATGTGTTGTGAGTAGGGTTGAGCGACCTTTACTTTTATAGGATCGGGTCGGGTTTCACGAAACCCGACTTTTTCAAAAGTCGGGTCGAGTGAAATCGGCCGATCCTATAAAAAAGTCGGGGTCGGGGTCGGCCGAAACTCGAAACCCAATGCAGTGCATTGGGTTTCCAATGGTTCCCAGGGTCTGAAGGAGCGGAAACTCTCCTTCAGGCCCTGGGATCCATATTTAAGTGTAAAATAAAGAATTAAAATAAAAAATATCGCTATACTTACCCTCTGACGGGCCCTGGTACTAACCGGGAACCTTCCTTCCTTAGAATCAGCCTTCCAGGACCTTGCGGTGACGTCGCGGTGACGTCGCGGCTTGTGATTGGTCACGCGGCCGCCCATGTGACCGCTCGCGCAACCAATCACAAGCCGCGACGTCACCGTGACGTCACCGAAGGTCCTGGAAGGGCTGATTGTTAGGAAGGAAGGCTGCCGGAAAGAAGCAGGGCGTGTCCGAGGGTGAGTATATACCTAATAGGAATATACTCACCCTCGGCTTCGTTCCGGCAGCCTTCCTTCCTAAGAATCAGCCCTTCCAGGACCTTCGGTGACGTCACGGTGACGTCGCGGCTTGTGATTGGTCGCGCGAGCGGTCACATGGGCGGCCGCGCGACCAATCACAAGCCGCGACGTCACCGCGACGTCACCGCAAGGTCCTGGAAGGCTGATTCTAAGGAAGGAAGGTTCCCGGTTAGTACCAGGGCCCATCAGAGGGTAAGTATAGCGATATTTTTTATTTTAATTCTTTATTTTACACTTAAATCTGAATTCCGATACCAATTCCCGATATCTTAAACATATCGGGAATTGGTATCGGAATTCCGATTCCAGATTCAGAAGATCGCCGACTTCATGGCCGACCCCACACAGGGGTCGGGTTTCATGAAACCCGACTTTGCCAAAAGTCGGCGACTTCTGAAAATTGCCGACCCGTTTCGCTCAACCCTAGTGGTGAGCACTTTGACCCACCAAGTGCTTCACAGAAGTTTATAATGCAGAGCCGTAAAAATAAAAAATCATATTTTTTAACAAAAATGATTTTTTTTGCCCCCAATTTTTTATTTTCCCAAGGGTAAGAGAAGAAATTGGACCCCAAAAGTTGTTGTCCAATTTGTCCTGAGTATGCTGACACCTCATATGTGGGGGTAAACCACCGTTTGGGCGCATGGGAGAGCTCGGAAGGGAAGGAGCGCCATTTGGAATGCAGACTTAGATGGAATGGTCTGCAGGCATCACGTTGCATTTGCAGAGCCCCTAATGTACCTAAACCGTAGAAACCCCCCACAAGAGACCCCATATTGGAAACTAGACCCCCCAAGGAACTTATCTAGATGTGTTGTGAGAACTTTGAACCCCCAAGTGTTTCACTACAGTTTATAACGCAGAGCCGTGAAAATAAAAAATATTTTTTTTACACAAAAATTATTTTTTAGCCCCCAGTTTTGTATTTTCCCAAGAGTAACAGGAGAAATTGGACCCTAAAAGTTGTTGTCCAATGTGTCCTGAGTATGCGGATACCCCATATGTTGGGGTAAACCCCTGTTTGTGCGCACGGGAGAGCTCGGAAGGGAAGGAGCACTGTTTTACTTTTTCAACGTAGAATTGGCTGGAATTGAGATCGGACGCAATGTCGCATTTGGAGAGCCCCTGATGTGCATAAACAGTGGAAACTCCCCAATTATAACTGAAACCTTAATCCAAACACACCCCTAACCCTAATCTCAACTGTAACCCTAACCACACCCCTAACCCTGACACACCCCTAACCCTAATCCCAACCCTATTCCCAACTGTAAATGTAATCCTAACCCTAACTTTAGCCCCAACCCTAACTTTAGCCCCAACCCTAACCCTAACTGTAGCCCTAACCCTAGCCCCAACCCTAACCCTAGACCTAACCCTAACCGTAACCCTAGCCCTAACCCTAGCCCTAACGCTAGCCCTAACCCTAACCCTAATGGGAAAATGGAAATAAATACATTTTTTTTATTTTTTAGCTTTTCGTAACTAAGGGGATGATGAAGGGGGGTTTTGATTTACTATTTACAGCGGGTTTTCTAGCGGATTTTTATGATTGTCAGCCGTCACACACTAAAAGACGCTTTTTATTTCAAAAAAATGTTTTTTGCGTTACCATATTTTGAGTGCTATAATTTTTCCATATTTTGGTCCACAGAGTCATGTGAGGTCTTGTTTTTTGTGGGATGAGTTGACGTTTTTATTGGTAACATTTTTGCGCACGTGACATTTTTTGATCGCTTTTTATTCCGATTTTTATGAGGCAGAATGACCAAAAACCAGCTATTCATGAATTTCTTTTGGGGGGGCGCTTATACCGTTCCGCGTTTAGTAAAATGGATAAAGCAGTTTTATTCTTCGGGTCAGTACGATTACAGCGATACCTCATTTATATCATTTTTTTATGTTTTGGCACTTTTATACGATAAAAAATATTTTATAGAAAAAATTATTATTTTTGCATCGCTTTATTCTGAGGACTATAACTTTTTCATTTTTTCGCTGATGATGCTGTATGGCAGCTCGTTTTTTGCGGGACAAGATGACATTTTCAACGGTACCATGGTTATTTATATCCTTTTTTTTGATCGCATGTTATTCCAGTTTTTGTTCGGCGGTATGATAATAAAGCGTTGTTTTTTGCCTCTTTTTTTTTTTTTTTTTACGGTGTTCACTGAAGGGGTTAACTAGTGGGACAGTTTTATAGGTCGGGTCGTTACGGACGTGGCGATACTAAATATGTGTACTTTTATTGTTTTTTTATTTAGCTAAAGGAATGTATTTATTGGAACAATATTTTTTTTATTATTATTATTTATTTAGGAATTTTTTTTATTTATTTTTTTACACATGTAATTTTTTTTTTTACATTTTTACTTTGCCCCAGGGGGGGACATCACAGTAAAGTGACAGATCGCCGATCTGACACTTTGCTGTGCACTGTGTCAGATCGGCGATCACACAGCACAGCAGGGAGACTTCCCGCCGCCTGCTCTGAGCAGGCGCTGTGAAGCCACCTCCCTGCAGGACCCGGATGCAGCCCCGCGGCCATTTTGGATCCGGGGCTTGCAGGGAGGAGACGCTTGGTACAAGGTGAGCACATCGCCTTGTACCGATCGTCTCAGGGAAGCACGCAGGGAGCCCCCTCCCTGCGCGATGCTTCCCTGTACCGCCGGAACACTGCGATCATGTTTGATCGCAGTGTGCCGGGGGTTAATGTGCCAGGGGCGGTCCATTACCGCTCCTGGCACTTAGTGCCGGATGTCAGCTGCAATAGTCAGCTGACACCCGGCCGCGATCGGCCGCGCTTCCCCCCGTGAACTCGGCTGATCGCGCTGGACGTACTATTCCATCCTTGGGAAGTAGGGCCCACCCCACATGGACGGAATAGTACGTCCAATGACAGAAAGGGGTTAAAGGCAATCTGTCACCCCAAAAATCGTATATGAGCTAAGCATTCTGTAATGCTGTAGATAAGCCCCCGATGTAACCGGGAAGGTAATAAAAACAGGTTATATTATACTCACCCAGGGGCAGTCCCTTTGCTGTCTGGGTCCGATGGGCTTCGCAGCGGGACCTCCCCTGGATGAGTATAATATAACCTGTTTTTCTTACCTTTCAGGTTACATCGGGGGCTTATCTACAGCATTACAGAATGCTGTAGATAAGCCCCTGATGCCAGTGGCCTTAGCTCATATACAATTTTTGGGGTGACAGATTCCCTTTAAGCACAAGCCACTCTGTTTACCAGATTACAGAGGTTGCCCTGGTTTTTACCCTTTAATCCCTGTACAGGGAAATGGATTTTCTTAAGGACCCCCTAGGCTGAGACCACAAAGTCAGCTGCCATTTGGTGAAGCAAGCTGGCAGCAAGAAGGGTCATCATGCGGGATCAAAACCAAGAGGTCACATCAGAGGCAAAATCAGAAAATAAAGAGGGTGGTCAAAATACAAGCTGAGGTCAGAGATCGGGGTAAATCAGGAAACCACAGCAAAAGCAAAGAATATGGCTATATCAGATAAGCAGAACCTGTTGACTGGGTGTGGGAACTGATTCTCAGTGTTTTAAATAATAAGGAGCTCCACCCAGGACATGAGGAAGTAGCACAAATTAACAGAATTTATCCCCACGGCTATGAAGTCTCAGGATAAAACAGGGCTTCGGAATAGTCACTTTGCATCGGCCGACAAGCGAAGCAAGAGTAGAAAGGACAGGCCCAGCACGGACGTCACAGGAACTTAGCAGATACATCTCTGTCACAGTAAATAGTTCAGAATAGCAGATACTGTGATGACAAGAAGAAGCACTATGGATTTAAAGTGAACCTGTCAGCAGGATTTTGCTAAGTTACCTACATACACTGTCCTCTTGGTGCTGATAAAGTGATTGAAATGACACCTGGGGTGATGAAATCCGTCATGTGGTTTTTGTGTAATCAGTGTTAAAACTTTTCAGTTAATGAGATGCCTGTGCTTCGGGGTGGGACTGTAGGCAGTGTCTTATCTTCCTGCTCTAAGCCAGAGAAGCCAAGGAAAGACCTGCCCACAGGCCGCCTCGAGGCACAAACAGTCAGTCTCTATGATGAGGAACATGTGTTTGCTTTGGGGCAGCCTGTGGAAAGGTCTTTCCTTGGTGTTTCTATGGCCTAGAGCAGGAATATCAGACTCTGTCTACAGTCCTGCCCAAGAGCACGGGCGTCTTATTGACTGAAAATTTCTAACACTGATTACACAAGAACCACAAGACGGATTTCTCCACCCCAGGTATCATTTTGATTCAGTTTAACATTGCCAACCTGACAGTGTCTGACATGCTCGCTTTAACCCTGCTGTTTTGTTCGCATTTACTATACACTTGTAGTGTTCCGGGTCACTATGACCCGGCTTATTAAACCTTGATTTTAGACACTCTAACTCCATTTTTTTTATACTTTTTGCTTACTAGACTGTTTGTGAACATGTTTGGTAGTAAAAAAAAAAAGAAAAATGAACTAGAAATCTTTTTTTTTTGTTTTTATTCTGAAAAAAACAGATCAATGAGCAAAACGAAAATAGAAAACTACACATATTTTGTAAAAAAACAAAAACAAAACATGTGTACTGATAAGAGCAGAGAAGATAAGAACCCTTCTGAAAACAAGCAGATAAGCCAGGAAGACAGACTTACTTAGCAAAAAAAAAATTATTTGCAAGACTTTACAGCTCAGCTTTACAAAAAAAAACCGTCTTAGGCCATGTGCACACGTTCAGTATTTTTCGCGTTTTTTTCGCGTTTTTTCGCTATAAAAACGTGATAAAAACGCGAAAAAAATGCTTACATATGCCTCCTATTATTTTAAGTGTATTCCGCATTTTTTGTGCAAATGTAGCCTTTTTTTCCGCGAAAAAATCGCATCGCGGAAAAAAAAGCAACATGTTCATTAAAATGCGGAATTGCAGGGGATTCCGCACACCTAGGAGTCCATTGATCTGCTTACTTCCCGCACGGGGCTATGCCCACCATGCGGGAAGTAAGCAGATTATGTGCGGTTGGTACCCAGGGTGGAGGAGAGGAGACTCTCCTCCACGCACTGGGCACCATATAAGTGGTCAAAAAATAAGAATTAAAATAAAAAATAGTCCTATACTCACCCTCGATGTCTTCCCGCCTCCACTGCACGCTGCCGTTCGGTTCCTGTAGCTGGTGTGCGGCGAAAGACCTGCCGATGACGTCACTGTCCTGTGATTGGTCGTGAGCGGTCATGTGACCGCTCACGTGACCGTGACGTCACGGAAGGTCCTGTGCGCACAGACCAGCTATAGGAAGAGGAGCCGGACGCCGGTGAGGAGATGTCTGGGTGAGTATAAGCATTTTTTTATTTTTTTTATTATTTTTAAACATTCTATCTTTTACTATAGATGCTGCATAAGCTGCATCTATAGTAAAAAGTTGGTCACACTTGTCAAACGCTATGTTTGACAAGTGTGACCAACCTGTCAGTCAGTTTTCCAAGCGATGCTACAGATCGCTTGGAAAACTTTAGCATTCTGCAAGCTAATTACGCTTGCAGAATGCTAAAAAAACGGAAAAAAAACGCAAAAAAAAAAATGCGGATTTCTTGCAGAAAATTTCCGGTTTTCTTCAGGAAATTTCTGCAAGAAATCCTGAACGTGTGCACATACCCTTAGACAGCGCGTTCTGAGCAGTCCGCTCTGCGCATAATATACACATATACACATGTAGTGCACACCTAGTGATCTCTCCGGATGCACTCTACATTTTAGAATAGACTCAATGCATACCCCCGGTAGAGCGCGTGTACGACCCCATTGAAATAATTTAGGAAATAAATCAATTGATATACAATAGTGCAGCGCCCCAGAGTCCTGGTCATTGCAGTACTGTGGCTCCGCCACTAAGGGGAGCTATGGTACGTCTGATGGCACTGAAGGAGTTCATCTGAGCAGGTATCACAGACACCAATACATTTCACCGCTGGGCCTCCAGGGGGAGCTAAGGGTTCTATTCATTAGGCCACTCCTCACACACTGGTAAAACTGGGGGTCAGGCAGGAAGTTAGGGAGAAAGCTGACTGGGTTGGAGCCAGGCAACACCTTGTGGCAGAGGGTGTTGCAGGGGAAGATTCGGTAGGGTCTCTGTCAGGGGTGGGATCCTGACAGAGGCTTGGCAAACTGAGAGAACGTAACGGGACCGTGCCTGCTCAGTATAGCGGCGGTGCCCAAGGAAGGACTAGAAGCGAGATAGATTGTGCTGAGTGAGAAACGAGATCAAAGCAACAAGGAGAATACCAGTAGGGGTCGTGCTGTAAGACCGAGGCAACATCCTACTGAGGCGCAAACAACCGGTGGCCGGAACGCCGAAGGAAGTATTTCTATATACAGCTTCAGGCAATACTTCGAACCTACGTCAGGACAGTCAGTCTCAGGCGGGCTGTCTCACCTAAATCACCTATGCAGTCTTGGGGGGCAACTTGTGGAGAGGGGCGACTCTAGGGTCCCAGAAGAGCTCCGAGCCTACCCGTCAAACGGGTGCCGTTCTAACCGTAACAACAGGGAGGAACGGAGAATTAGCAGAACATCATCTAATTGAGTTGTGAGGGAACTTAAGAAACGGACACAACAGTTGTGGGGACTTTCCGTAAGCACAGCAGGGAAGGACCGCAACACATAGCGCTAGAAGGAAGGCACAGATTTCCACCTGCTAAGAGAGCTCTGGAGGTGCCATTGGACCGGCCGGACTTGCGCAGCCTGGCTATCTGGACTGAGGACCAAGAGATCTTCAGTAAAGAGGTAAAGAGACTGCAACTTGGTGTCCTCATTATTTACTGCACCGCACTATTACAGCACCACCATCATCTACTCACATCTACCATTTCGCTGCGTGCCCCTCGGCAGGGCCACGGACCGGGGCCTAGCCACCGTGACAACACCCCAGAGCAGAGACTCACAGGCCTGGTACCGGGTACCCCTCGGCCCTGCGGCAGTGGGGGCGCTACAACTTGGCGTCACGAACAGGATGTACTTAAGCCTGAAGAATCAGGTCATGTGTGCCTTGGAACTGTGATTTATTGTGCTTGGACTGTACTTTATTGCAAGGGCTGTGCTACGCCAATTGCCGCCAAAAGTTCCCGCCAAAACCGTCGCCATTACAGCGCTAAGAGGAGCGCAGGGAAGAAGAAGGGCGTGGAGTGGGCGTAGACAAGCTGGAGAGCGCGAAAGACAATGGCCGCCCAGTCTAAGTATTACTGTGCTGTGAGGACGTGTCCGTCAGCAGCCGAGATCCGCCTCCTGATCCTCAATGGGGGGCGGAGACAACGAAAACGACACCGCCCACGAAGGAGAGAGCGGGAAAAAGACCAGGAAGAAGAATTCAGCGACATGGAGGACGCCATGGCCAGCCGCCCGGAGCCGGAGCGTGGGGTCGGAGCCGAGGACTCCCCCAGCTACCCGGAGAGGCACCGCAGCCAGACCTCCATAGTTGGCGCTGACCTCCTGCAGACCGGAGCGGACGAGCTGATCCACCAACTCCCGCAGACGCAGCTGAGCACTGAGGCCGGGTGGTAGAAGACCATCATCGGGAGCCTCACCAGACATCTGTCGGCAGCCTCGTCTGGTCCGGAGCAGGAAAGAAGTTCCAGCGCTCTGAAGCCAGAAAGCAAGGCTCTGCCGGAAAGCGAGATGCTGCAAGCAGAGATGACAACGTTGCAGCACGAGGCCCCGCAACCAGCGTTCCAGACCCAGCGGAGGCAGAGCAGACCGGCACCGGAGGGACCGCATCTGAAGCAGGTATGAAGGACGACCCTGCCCTGACGACCGACACCCCTCCAGTGACTGCTAGTGCCAGAGCTGCTGACTCCGTTCTAGTGACTGATCATGCAGCAGCCGCTACCTCTGCTGCAGCAAATGCCCATACTCAAGCTGCGCAGACCTCCATCGCTGCGCATGATTTAACCGTACATGCAAGACGGATTAACGGCGTTTGTCCAGCACTGGGTGTAACCCTGGACCTCACTTTTCCCAGGCCAAGAGGGGTTAAGTGCCAGGTGCAGCCCTGGAAGCCGTCCAACTAAACCTCAGAAACCTGAATATGTAAATAGTTAACTTCTTGTTTCCCTGCTTTTTGCTGCTTTAAACCCGACTAGGGTTATTCTTAAAGGGATCCCTTTGTTTACCCGGGATCCCTTCTTCTGCTTTTTGTTTTGTTTCCTGTTTCATCAATGTTATAAAGAACTGCTGCATCATGAACAATGCATGATACAAACTTTTTGTAAATAGTTTGCACCTTCTTAAAGGTGCACCCTACTGGTTTTACTTAAAGAGAGACTCTTTGCGAAGATACCGCACCGGAGCCTTTGATGAGTATGGACTAGTAGCCTGAGAAGATATGCTACCTCATAAAGACTTGGTCCCCTCTTAAAGGGGATGTTCACTTGTGCATCTAAAGAATGGTATTGCTTTAAGACTGCGAGATAGCAATAATGTCTTAAAAGAGAAAGTTAATGATGCTGTTGATATGTAATCGTTAATGTAACTAACTAGTTAATTGTAAATGAATGCTGATAATGTTCCCCGAAGGAAAGTGAAAGTTAGAAGAAAGATGCAGTGGGCCCGTAGGGGTAGACGTAGTGTCCTGCATAGTTGCTAGTAAGAAAGTAATGATGGAAGTTAATGCTTTAAGAAAACGTTGATAACGTTGATAGAAAATGAGGATAGAAGGTAAACCCTGAGTCCTCCTAGGAGCCATATAGAGATGGCTCAGTGCTCTCAAACTGAAAGTAAAGTTATGTTCTATACTGTGTATAGTAGTTGAAAAGACAGAAGGCTCGGGCTGAAAGGAGCGGTCCTGTAAGAAAGGAGAGGCAGTAGGTCTGGCGCCGTTAGGACAGGCGGTCCTGCAGATTTAAAGAAGGAGAATGAAAAAGTTAAATTGCCTTATAATGTGATTATAAGAGGGTCTTTAGCGGATATTGAGTGTACGTCCTTAAAGGGAACCTATCACCCCGTTTTTTAAAGATTAGATAAAAATAGTGTGAAATAGGGGCAGAGCTGGGCTTTACATTAGTGCTTTTTTGGTGACTTTATTCCCCCGTTAGGCTGCCGAAATACCTTTGTGAAGTGGCCGTTTTGTCCTGTCACTCAAGTTGGTCAGGTCGGATGGGCGTGGTCACAGCGCTGTTTGTCCCCCAGGATCCTGCTCATCATTACGTTGGTGGCGTAGTGGTGTGCGCATGTCCAGCAGATGAATCCACTGCCCAGGAGATGAATAACAGCGCGGTCTTCGCTATTCAGCCGTTTACCGGTGGGCGCGGCCATCTTTCCTGTGGCCGCGCCTGCGCAGATGGAGCGCTCTGCTGCCCGGGGCTTCAGGAAAATGGCCGCCGCGATCTCCATCTGCGCACGCGCGGAATCCCGCGGCCATTTTCCTGAAGCCCCGGGCAGCAGAGCGCTCCATCTGCGCAGGCGCGGCCACAGGAAAGATGGCCGCGCCCACCGGTAAACGGCTGAATAGCGAAGACCGCGCTGTTATTCATCTCCTGGGCAGTGGATTCATCTGCTGGACATGCGCACACCACTACGCCACCAACGTAATGATGAGCAGGATCCTGGGGGACAAACAGCGCTGTGACCACGCCCATCCAACCTGACCAACTTGAGTGACAGAACAAAGCGGCCACTTCACAAAGGTATTTCGGCAGCCTAACGGGGGTGTAAAGGCACCAAAAAGGCACTAATGTAAAGCCCAGCTCTGCCCCTATTTCACACTATTTTTATCTAATCTTTAAAAAACGGGGTGATAGGTTCCCTTTAAAGGCAATGTTAAATTATTGTTCAAGAATTTGTACTAAGTAGAATACCCGGTTGGGTAAGAAAAGTTACTTATAGCATGTTGCTATGATATTTAACCATGTTTGTAACGTTCAAGTGTCCTCACCTCCCATAAAGGGAAGCTCTGTTCAAATATACTTATTGTTATTGCACTCAACAAAATTGTATGTCTTTTCGCTAACTTGTATTGTTGTTTTCTTCCCAGTCCCGGAGTACTGGGTTTAACCAGGGGGGAGTGCAGCGCCCCAGAGTCCTGGTCGTTGCAGTACTGTGGCTCCGCCACTAAGGGGAGCTATGGTACGTCTGATGGCACTGAAGGAGTTCATCTGAGCAGGTATCACAGACACCAATACATTTCACCGCCGGGCCTCCAGGGGGAGCTAAGGGTTCTATTCATTAGGCCACTCCTCACACACTGGTAAAACTGGGGGTCAGGCAGGAAGTTAGGGAGAAAGCTGACTGGGTTGGAGCCAGGCAACACCTTGTGGCAGAGGGTGTTGCAGGGGAAGATTCGGTAGGGTCTCTGTCAGGGGTGGGATCCTGACAGAGGCTTGGCAAACTGAGAGAACGTAACGGGACCGTGCCTGCTCAGTATAGCGGCGGTGCCCAAGGAAGGACTAGAAGCGAGATAGATTGTGCTGAGTGAGAAACGAGATCAAAGCAACAAGGAGAATACCAGTAGGGGTCGTGCTGTAAGACCGAGGCAACATCCTACTGAGGCGCAAACAACCGGTGGCCGGAACGCCGAAGGAAGTATTTCTATATACAGCTTCAGGCAATACTTCGAACCTACGTCAGGACAGTCAGTCTCAGGCGGGCTGTCTCACTTAAATCACCTATGCAGTCTTGGGGGGCAACTTGTGGAGAGGGGCGACTCTAGGGTCCCAGAAGAGCTCCGAGCCTACCTGTCAAACGGGTGCCGTTCTAACCGTAACAACAGGGAGGAACGGAGAATTAGCAGAACATCATCTAATTGAGTTGTGAGGGAACTTAAGAAACGGACACAACAGTTGTGGGGTACTTTCCGTAAGCACAGCAGGGAAGGACCGCAACACATAGCGCTAGAAGGAAGGCACAGATTTCCACCTGCTAAGAGAGCTCTGGAGGTGCCATTGGACCGGCCGGACTTACGCAGCCTGGCTATCTGGACTTCGGACTGAGGACCAAGAGATCTTCAGTAAAGAGGTAAAGAGACTGCAACTTGGTGTCCTCATTATTTACTGCACCGCACTATTACAGCACCACCATCATCTACTCACATCTACCATTTCGCTGCGCGCCCCTCGGCAGGGCCACGGACTGGGGCCTAGCCACCGTGACAACACCCCAGAGCAGAGACTCACAGGCCTGGTACCGGGTACCCCTCGGCCCTGCGGCAGTGGGGGCGCTACAACTGTAGATGCAATAAATAGACCCAACTGAGGTTATAACTCCTTTATTTCACTGAAAATATGGCCTCACAGCTGTAAAAAACGATGTCGGGTCACTATGACCCGAACACAACAAGTGTAACTTTTTGCGTGTAGCAAAAAGTAAACGGAAAAAAAAAAAAAAAAAAATACTCATAGGTAGGTCCCCCCAAATGAGGAAAAGTCAAGGAGTCTCAAGTTTTATAGACTTACAGAAAAAAATCTACAGGGCCGCAAAAGTCTGTTCGGGTCACTATGACCCGAACAGAACATTAGGGTTAAGCCTTCATAGTTTATAAAGATATAGATAATAAGACATTTTTATCTCCCAGGAGTACCATTTTAAACTATAATGTAGTTGATCTCACACTATGTTGGAGAACAATGTATGCCTATGAAATGGCCACTTTATGCTACCTGTCTCAATGTCTCCACCATTCCTGGAATTCTCAGGACACGGATATGGGAACATTTCCTATTAGTGCCCCCCTTTGTCCTATCAGCAAGACCTCCCTTAAATTCAGATATAGACAATCAGCTCTCCTTTCAGCATTAGAAAAGTTCTTTGCTCCACTTTTGGATAACGTTTGAGCTTGGTCAGTTGCACAACCACCTTCATCCACTTACAGCAAGTAACCTGTTGAAAAAGGATATGATCACATTCAGTATATCAAATGTAATTACATCTGTTCCACCATTCAGGCTTAGTTTTATGCTTTTGTTTTTCCCAATTAATTGAATATTAATGTGGTAATCTAATCCCCTGAAGTGTTACTGAACATTTGGTACCAAGTTGCTGTAATCTTAAATTGCTTTGTAAACACAATGTTCTCAGCTTTTGTGTACTTCAGAAAACATTCCCTGCAGGGATTAACAAAGGCTATTTTATATAACATTGCTGACGTGTGAGATTACCGCTGTTCCAAAGATCAATAACAGACTGAAGACTCATAATATATATTGAAAATAAAGAGAAGTGTCCTTCATCACCTCCTCTCTTGGCTCAGGTTATCCTGAGATGATTGGCATAAGATGACTAGCTATGAATGAAAAATAAATGGTTGATTTACAAAAGCCTCACAGAGTAAAGCTGGCTATACACTCTAGATGGCTGTCGGCAAAACTTTGACCGATCATTTGGACGACAGCCGTCTTAGCCAACTCTCCCAAACACAGGAGCGCTCACTCAATTGAGTGTAATAGCAAAACCAGGCAACATATTTGACGAAAAGGGGAGATTAAAGCACTAGATAGTGCAGAAAAAACCCCACCAAAGCAAGAAACCAACTCCATAGAAGCTATTGAACAAGGAGTACCAAAGGAGCATATAGGTAGTTAAAAAATAGTAATGTTTTATTAAATTGACATTAAACACGTATAAAGTGCATACAGTATACATAAACCAGTATTAAATAGGGTGCATAAGGATGATTAAAAACAGCGGGTATCCCCCGGTGTAGACCGCCCATATAGCCAGCATACAGGGTTGCAGTAAGAAGCAACGTGTGAAACGCGCGTTGGAGTGTGAGGCGGCGGGATTACAATATCCAACATGAACACTGGTTAGTATGCACTATGCACTTTTTGGAATTGTGGTTGTGGAGGAATTTTTTAGGGCATATGCCATTTATACAATTACTAGCAACATAGCTATGTGCTTTCCTCTTTCCCATTTATTTATTCATTGAATCTTACATTTTCCTTATGACCAGTGTTGTGGAATTGAAATTTTACTATTGAGACTTATTGTACCAATATTATATATATTGACTTGCCCCTCTTGTTTTTTTAATTTTCCTTTGCGTATTGTCTTTGCTTGGTGTTTAAATAAAAGATTTATTGAATTTTAAAATATAATTTGGGAATTAGTTTTTTCAAGTAGTTTCTTTTTTCTTGGATATTTGTTGTGAATTCTGCTCTTGGGCTCCCTCCGGTGGTTGTTAGTGGTAGTGCAGTGGTCTCTGGATTATAGGCCAGGGCAGGTGTTTCTGCTTATTGCAGCTTTATTAGGTATTTAGGTTTGTAGGATCCATCAATCCCTGCCAGTTGTCCATTGTATCTTGGAGGGGGTGACCAGAAAAATGCACACAGGAAAATTGCACACAGGAAAATTGCCCACATGAAAAATGCACACAGGAAAAATGCACACAGGAAAATTCCCCACACGGAAAATTCCCCACACGGAAAATTCCCCACATGGAAAATTCCCCACACGGAAAATTCCCCACACGGAAAATTCCCCACAAGGAAAATTCCCCACACGGAAAATTCCCCACACGGAAAATTCCCCACATGGAAAATTGTCAATTACAGCATCACAAAAGTTTCAGATCAAGGTGAGGATGTTCACATAATATGTGATCAACTTGTCATTTACAGTTGACCTAGTGCAAAACTGCAAAAATGATGATCTGTGGTTTGCAGCAGTCTGTCATTCTCAGCAATAGATAGATCTAGTCTGCTCTCATCTCTCACTGATTCTGCCTTACTCCTCCCACCAGCCCAAAACAGCAGCAGCACATGCAGAACCAGCAGCAGTGGGATCCAGAGGAGCCATCACTGCTATCAGTACCCACAAAAGAATCACTGCTGCTGGCAGAGATATTTGGCCCTGGAAGCCCAGAAGGCACAGCAGAAAGGTGAGATTCTGTCACTTGTACCACTTTGTGTTCTTGCTGAGAATGTATGATGTGCTTTTGCAGTGGAGTCCGATGGGCCCCAGGATATATACCATATACCAGGATGCAGACATATTCACCAGGATGATGGGCATATGTACCAGTATGGGGGACATTACTACATAATGAAGGGGGAGGGGGGCAATTCATACGTCTTTATAGAATTTAGAACACTACAGGGGCCCATACATCTGACCAATGTGTGTGTGTGTGGGGGGGCGAAGGGTCAAATTTCGCACTGGGGCCCATCGGACTCCACTGCAAAAGCACATCATACATTCTCAGCAAGAACACAAAGTGGTACAAGTGACAGAATCTCACCTTTCTGCGGTGCCTTCTGGGCTTCTAGGGCCAAATATCTCTGCCAGCAGCAGTGATTCTTTTGTGGGTACTGATAGCAGTGATGGCTCCTCTGGATCACACTGCTGCTGGTTCTGCATGTGCTGCTGTTCTGGGCTGGTGGGAGGAGTAAGGCAGAATCAGTGAGAGATGAGAGCAGACTAGATCTATCTAGTGCTGAGAATGACAGACTGCTGCAAATCACAGATCATCATTTTTGCAGTTTTGCACTAGGTCAACTGTAAATCACAAGTTGATCACATATTATGTGAACATCCTCACCTTGCACCTGAAATATCATAGATCTGAAACTTTTGTGATGCTGTAATTGACAATTTTCCATGTGGGGAATTTTCCGTGTGGGGAATTTTCCATGTGGGGAATTTTCCGTGTGGGGAATTTTCCATGTGGGGAATTTTCCGTGTGGGGAATTTTCCATGTGGGGAATTTTCCGTGTGGGGAATTTTCCATGTGGGGAATTTTCCTGTGGGCATTTTTCCTGTGTGCATTTTTCATGTGGGCAATTTTCCTGTGTGCAATTTTCCTGTGTGCATTTTTCAGGGAACCCTTGGAGGGATTGCATCTCTGTCTGGCTCTACTGCCCTGCTGTCATTTCAGCTAAGATAAGTGACTTGTTTTGGTTCTCTGTAGCACGCATGCAGTGTGCTTTTATGTGCCGTGCAATCTATTGTGTTTTTGTCCAGCTTGACTTGTTTGGATTTTTCTGTCATGCTGGTTTCTCTGGAGATGCAGATATACATCCTATGTCTTTAGTTAGATGTAGTAAATAGTATTTTCTGCTGTGGAATTTTCTAGTGTTTTAATACTGACCGCTTAGAACTCTGTCCTATCCTTTCTATCTAGCTAGAAGGGCCTCTTTTGCTAAACTCTGTTTTTTCTGCCTGTGTACATATTTCCTCTTAAACTCACAGTCAATATTTGTGGGGGGCTGCCTATCCTTTGGGGGCTCTGCTCTGAGGCAAGATAGAATTTCCCATTTCCATCTTTAAGGGTATTTAGTCCTCCGGCTGTGTCGAGGTGTCTAGGCCTGGTTAGGTACATCCCACGGCTACTTCTAGTTGCGGTGTCAGTATTAGGATTGCGGTCAGTACAGGTACCACCTACTCCAGAGATAGTCTCATGCGGCTCCAGGGTCACCGGATCATAACAGATATTTATATTTATCTACTTTAAACTTATTTATAAATATTTAGGGTATAGATTTTCTCCTAATTTGTTGGATTGCAGTAAGAAAAGGCTGCCAAGAGTCAATTAATCAAATTAGCTAGTGAGTGAAACGTACCTCACAGCATTAAGTCAAAGTGTCAGAAGCAGCGGGACGACAGGGCAGGGAACACCGGGTAGGATCCACCAGCAGAGACCCCAATTGAGTGTGCCTGTGCTCTTCATGAGAAAGTCACCAAATTGTTGGCTTATCTCTGGGATAACATTGTGATCAGTCCAAAATCAGACATGTGTGACCGATATCTCCCCAACCATCAGTCGCCGGTGCCCCCATACCCATTAGATTGTCAGCCGAATCTGTCAGTATCAGTGGGTTTGGCCGACATTAGTTTAATGTGTATGGGCACCTTTGGGGTCATTTTACAAGGACCAGTCGGCACGCACTAAATGACCACTGGTCGTTAAATCGCCTGTTTACACAGGCAGACTGCGGTAAGTTGTGCGCACACAGCGATTTCTAATAGTTTGCTCAGTGAGCACAGGCTGCCATTGTTCTTGTCAATGCGAGTCCTGTTTACGTAGGATGATGTGCGGCAGAGAGCGTAAGATGATGCACATAACATATTGCAATTCACGATTATCTTTCGGTGTAAATGCAGTTTAACAATGCAACATAGCAGGAATACAATACCTGAAATAAATATCTTTGGGGGAAACTAGTTCTTATTAAGAAGATACAGCTATAGTACAGAGTTTTAAATAAAGAGCCTCACAAGTAATGCTCTAAAGCAAAAAAAAAAAAAATGCAAATTAGCTCTCCTTTAGAAGGAAGTAAACTTTTTATAGTGCCACCTAATGGCATTATTCACTTTATAAGGTCTTTTTCAGATGTTCAGAAGTCTGTCTGTCAATTGCAAATGTATAGAAATTGGGGTGCTCACCACACTGGTTTGGTGCTAAGGAGAAAAATAGAACCATCAAAAAATTGACTCCAGCACACAATATAAGTCAATATGATTCAAACATGGATTTATTAGAAATTCCACTGACGTTTCAATGACGTTTTTCGTCCAAGAGAACAAATAAACACCGCATACGTAGAGAAAAAAAGGAGACTATAATATTCATCACTTCACAGGTAATTGTTTCAACGTTTCGGCTTATTAGCCTTTTTCAAGAAAACCTGTACATGTATCAGTGACGGGAGTCCAGCTGCACGAGTCCAGCTGCACCCAAGCCAATTGTTTTGTTTATTTATTCATTTATGTATTGCGCAGGCGGTGGCTGATGAATACCACCCATCAGCCGCTGTCTGTTCTCACTGTTATTAGTTGAATACAACTTTCAACATTCTCCCCTTCTAGTGCTGATCCCAGTGTGAGCTGGGGAGAATGATGAGAGCTGTCTTCAGCACTCGGCGGCGAGGTACATCGCAAAACGTACCACTGATTCCCAGGCATCGGTACATGAAATACTGATGCAGCACACTGGTAGCAACTGTATAGTACTGGTATGTTGGCCGGCGTATTGGCTTGTCCAGTCAAAGTATTAAAAATAGAAAATTCGGCCGCAAAATCCAGTGTGAATTAAAAATATCCTTTTATTTAATATTCATTACCATTCAGTGGGTATCGTGGCGATGGCTTGGGAATAGCTTTAATACTTGGTTCAGATACTTTAACACATTCAATGTAAACCTGCTCTATACACTGCAAGAATAACATTTCCAATTCTAAGATCTGTTTCTTAGGTTCACTGAATATAGGATCTGTGCAGGATTAATACGTGCCCTTTGGATAAAGTTAGACATTTAACTATGGTTTTAAGAACTATGACAGCTTGAGATGCAGAGGTGAGTGAGACGTTACTAGGTAATAAATAGAGTTGATACAATCAATGTATGTTAGAGAAGTGTCGGTGCTATAAGGCATCTGACAAATACATTAGTAATGCTTATTACAACCATTCTTCAGATTAAAAGCTTTTTTTTTTCACAAATACTATGTTCAGCTTTTTCCATTACTCATTTTGGTCCTGTTTCCATGGAATGGGGATTAGCTTGTGACATATTGAAATGGTCAGGTGAGCAGCAGGTCAGGTAAGATTCAGTTTACATTCTGAAGGGATCATAGCAACCATGCTTTAAGGGCATGGAAGGAAGTTGTGTAAAAACCTTAAATAGCAATAAAATCTGCGGGGGAGTAAGTCATTTAATTGTTCATTTCCTGGCATAACCATATCTCTTCAGTTAGCATATTGATTTTTTTTCCTACTAACCAAACATGATATTGTAAATATTTATAAATCTGTAATGTTACAAAAGCTGTTGGAGAACTATGGGTCTGATTCGTTAAGATGATTACGGCAGAATTCCAGTGTAAAACACCTTAAAAAATTGCAAAATGTTTGCGGAACTTGGAAGTTTAACCAAAACTGAACTCCTGTCTCTGATTCTAGTCTCTGATCCCAGTACTCTGACATCTCTGGCACTTGTAAGGTGCATCTAATTAATTAAGTAGCATGCCCTCCCAAATTAGACACATCTTACCCCTTCAGTAAGAGTTAAAGGCAATCTGTCACCATGAAAATGCCGTCCAATCTGTAGGCACCATGTTGTAGAGCAGTTTTGTGAGAAAGATTCAGTATAACCTGAGTTTTCATCATGTTAACCTCTGCTCTTTTTGGTAGGTGGTCCTATCAATGATTGACAGCTATCTCTGTATGCACACTTATACAAAAAATGTACGACTTTTGTCATTTTCACTCCAGTTTTAGGCAGCTTTGCCAAAATGGTCAGCGCTAGAAAGCAGTCAGGGCTAGGGTTGAGCGAAACGGATCGGTCATTTTCATAAGTCGCCGACTTTTGGCAAAGTTGGGTTTCATGAAACCCCACCCGATCCCAGCGTGGGATCGGCCATGCGGTACACGATCTTCTCGCCAAAGTCGCGTTTCATATGACGCTTAAAGCGCAATTTTTCAGCCAGTGAAGGTGCACGCAGAGTGTGGGCAGCGTGATGACATAGGTCCTGGTCCCCACCATCTTAGAGAAGGGCATGGCTTGCTTTCTGCGGCATCACAGGGGCTATAAAGGGGCGTTCCCGCCGACCGCCATGTTACTGCTGCTGATCTGAGCATAGGGAGAGGTTGCTGCCGCTTCGTCAGAAGCAGGGATAGCGTTAGGCAGGGTAAATTAAGCCCCAAACCGCTTGTGCTGTAGCGATTTCCACTGTCCAACACCACCTTTTCTTTTTGGGACAGTGGAGGCTCGATTTCTGTGCAACAGCTCTGTAGGTTATAAGGCTCCCTGATAGCTGCGTTGCTGTGTGTACGCCGCTGTGCAAACCAACTGCTTTTTTCAAAGCACAAATCCTGTTGCTCCTTCCTTTCTGCACAGCTATCTTGTTTGTTTGTCCACACTTTTGACTTTTGTGTGCAGCACTCCTTTTTATTGCTGCCTGCCACACTTTTCTGAGATTACTGTAGGGAGATAGTAATTGTAGTACTTTTTTTTTTTTTTGTTTTTGTTATATCTCTTCAAGCCACTTTCTGCCACAGATAACCCACTGTATAACAGTGTGCCTGATTTCTTCCTAATTCTCCCATAAAAAAAAAAAAAAAAAGTGGGAGATTAAGACTGGCCAATCTGCATTAGTGCCAGTCCTGTGTGTGGCTTCTGTCTTTTTTTTCTGCCACAGAAAACCTACTGTATAACAGTGTGCCTGATTTCTTCACAATTCTCCCATAAAACAAAAAAAAAAGTGGGAGATTAAGACTGGCAAATCTGCATTAGTGCCAGTCCTGTGTGTGGCTTCTGTCTTTTTTTTCTGCCACAGAAAACCTACTGTATAACAGTGTGCCTGATTTGTTCCTAATTCTCCCATAAAACAAAAAAAAAAGTGGGAGATTAAGACTGGCAAATCTGCATTAGTGCCAGTCCTGTGTGTGGTTTCTGTCTTTTTTTTCTGCCACAGAAAACCTACTGTGTAGCAGTGGGCCTGATTTCTTCACAATTCTCCCATAAAACAAAAAAAAAAGTGGGAGATTAAGACTGGCAAATCTGCAGCAGTGCCAGTCCTGTGTGTGGCTTCTGTCTTTTTTTTTTCTGCCACAGAAAACCTACTGTATAACGGTGTGCCTGATTTCTTCACAATTCTCCCAGAAAAAAAAATAAAAGTGGGAGATTAAGACTGGCAAATCTGCAGTAGTTCCAGTCCTGTGTGTGGCATCTGTCTTTTTTTTTCTGCCACAGAAAACCTACTGTGTAACAGTGGGCCAGATTAAATCACTTGTCTCACATATCCCCCCAAAAAATTAAAATAAAGGGAGAATAATCTTGCCAAACCTGTGCATGTGTGCGAGTGCTGTCTGTGGTATCTGTCAGTGATTTTGTGCCACAGGAACTATACCGTGATATAGTGGGCCTGATTCAATCCCTTGTCTCCCATATAAAAAAAAGAGGGACATTTCTATTGCCAGTGTGTGCATCTGCGTCAATCCTGTTAGTGCCATATCTGCCAGCCTCTTTCTGCCAATCAAACTGTGTATTGTGTAATACAGTGGGCCTGATTTTTCCCTGCATTCTCCCACACATAAAGAGGGACATTTCTATTGCCAGTGTTTTGATCTGCGTCACTCCTGTTAGTGCCATATCTGCCAGCCTCTTTCTGCTAATCAAACAGTGTATTGTGTAATACAGTGGGCCTGATTTTTCCCTGCATTCTCCCACACATAAAGAGGGACATTTCTATTGGCAGAGTTTTTATCTGCGTTAGTCCGGCTAGTGCCATATCTGCCAGCCTCTTTCTGCTAATCAAACTGTGTTGTTGTGTAATACAGTGGGCCTGATTTTTCCCTGGATTCCCCCACACATAAAGAGGGACATTTCTATTGCCAGTGTGTGCATCTGCGTCACTCCTGTTACTGCCATATCTGCCAGCCTCTTTCTGCCAATCAAACTGTGTTGTTGTGTAATACAGTGGCCCTGATTATTCACTGCATTCTCCCACACACAAAGAGGGACATTTCTATTGCCAGTGTTTTTATCTGCGTCACTCCTGTTAGTGCCATATCTGCCAGCCTCTTTCTGCTAATCAAACTGTCTAGTGTAATACAGTGGGCCTCATTTTTCACTGCATTCTCCCACACATAAAAAAGGGAGATTTACATTCCCAACAAGTTCACGCACACCTTGTACCTGGTTTTACAGGACCACATAACGGTTGTTAGTTTGGTAACATTTTTCCAAGAATGAGGAAGTCTGGTGGAAGAGGCCGTGGGCGGTCATTGGCAGCTGGTAATGATGTTAGTGGTGGTGGTCGTGGAGCATCAGGTGGTCATGGGAAAAGCAGTATAGCCCCTAAGTCTCGAGTTGTTGAGCCAGCGTCATCGTCTGGCTGCACAAGGCCTCGAAGGCTCCCTTTTCTGGGAGTAGGAAAACCGCTTTTGCAGCCGGAGCAGCAGGAAAAAGTATTGGCTTTCATTGCTGACTCTGCCTCTAGCTCTTTCGCCTCCTCCTCGGAAAGTTCCAAATGTCAGAGCAGTGTGTCGTCAGTGGATGCTCCCGGTCAGGAACAAGTCGCTTCCTTGTGTCCTTCACCCAGAACAACAGTGAAGGCTGCGTCAGGCGACACAACTGGTTACTCCATGGAGCTCTTTACACATACCGTGCCTGGGTTAGAAAGGGAAATTGTTAACAGGCCATGGCCGTTACAAGATGAATCGGACATGGAGTGCACAGATGCACAGCCACAGCCAGATTATTATGCTGTTCCTTTGACTCAGATCAGAACATTGCCCTCACAGTGTAGTGATCCAGAATCTGACCCCGATGAGACTATGGAGCCCCGTCACGAACGCTATAGCACCGGCTTACACGGTGACCCAGAGGAAGGTGCACAGAACATAGAAGAGGAGGTCATAGATGACCCAGTTGTTGACCCCGATTGGCAGCCATTGGGGGAACAGGGTGCAGGCGGCAGTAGCTCTGAAGCGGAGGAGGAGGAGCCGCAGCAGGCATCAACATCGCAACAGGTTCCATCTGGCAGGCCCGTATCTGGCCAAAAACGTGTGGCAAAACCAAAACCAGTTGTAGGACAGCGTGGCCATCAGGTTAAAGTAGCTCAGTGTGCAATGCCTGAAAAGGTATCCGATAGGAAGAGTGCAGTCTGGAATTTTTTTAACCAAGATCCCAATGATCAGCGCAAAGTCATCTGTAAGAAATGCTCAAGGACCTTCAGCAGAGGTCAGAATGTTAAAAATTTAAATACAAGTTGCATGCATAGACATTTAACCACCATGCACTTGCAAGCCTGGACAAACTACCAAACGTCCCTTACCGTTGTAGCACCCTCTCACAATGAAGCTAGTCAGCAACGCGACATCCCTTCCCTCACTGTAAGCCCACCGTTTACCACACCACCTGCAGGTAATGTGGCGCTTTCGTTGCAAGGCCAAAGCAGTCAGGGAATCACCAGGTTTGTGGTCGGAACAACTGTATGTAGGGCAACAGCAAGAATACCATCACCAACCCTCTCTGTCACCCATGTCCACCGGCACCCCTGCTAGTTCCACCCTATGCAGCTCTCCAGTCCAGCTCACCCTACATGAGACTCTCGTTAGGAAAAGGAAGTACTCATCCTCGCATCCGCGTACACAGGGTTTGAACGCCCACATTGCTAGACTAATCTCGTTAGAGATGATGCCCTACCGGTTAGTTGAAACCGAAGCTTTCAAAGCCCTGATGGACTACGCTGTACCACGCTACGAGCTACCCAGTCGACACTTCTTTTTGAGAAAAGCCATCCCAGCCCTCCACCAGCATGTAAAAGACCGCATTGTCCATGCGCTCAGGCAATCTGTGAGTAGAAAGGTGCACCTGACAACAGATGCATGGACCAGTAGGCATGGCCAGGGGCGTTACGTCTCCATCACGGCACACTGGGTTAATGTGGTGGATGCAGGGTCCACAGGGGACAGTAATATTGGGACAGTTCTGCCTAGCCCACGGTCTAGGAAACAGTTGGCTGTAGGCGTTCGTCCCCCCTCCTCATCCTCCAGCAGAAGCGAGAGCTCGTCCACAGACCACAGTCGCACGACCACTCCATCCGCAGCTGCCACTGTTGCACACAAGGTGTCCAATTATGGAACAGCTATTGGCAAGCGTCAGCAGGCTGTATTGGCAATGAAGTGTTTGGGCGACAACAGACACACCGCGGAGGTTCTGTCCGAGTTCTTGCAGCAAGAAACTCGGTCATGGCTGGGCACTGTACATCTTGAGGCAGGCAAGGTAGTGAGTGATAACGGAAGGAATTTTATGGCTGCCATAGCCCTTTCACAACTGAAACACATTCCTTGCCTGGCTCACACCTTAAACCTGGTGGTGCAGTGCTTCCTGAAAAGTTATCTGGGGTTACCCGACCTGCTGCTGAAAGTGCGCAGACTTTGCTCTCACATCCACCGTTCGCCCGTACACTCCAGCCGTATGCAGAACCATCAGCGGTCTTTGAACCTTCCCCAGCATCGCCTAATCATTGACGTAGCAACAAGGTGGAACTCCACACTGCACATGCTTCATAGACTGTGCGAACAGAGGTGTGCTGTTATGTATTTGTGGGAGGATACACATACACGGGCAGGCAGTTGGATGGCAGACATGGAGTTGTCAGCTGTGCAGTGGTCGAAGCTCCAAGACCTGTCAAGTCCTTCAGTGTTTTGAGGAATGCACACGGCTGGTTAGTGCAGACAACGCCGTAATAAGCATGAGCATCCCCCTAATGCGTCTGCTGATGCAAAGTTTGACGCACATAAAGGCACAGGCGTCTGCAGCCGAGGAGGAGGGAAGCCTTGATGACAGTCAGCCATTGTCTGCTCAGGGAAGTCTACAGGACGAGGTGGCGGGCGAAGAGGAGGAGGATGATGGGGATGAGTATTTTTTGGATGAGGAAGCTTCTCAGGGGGCAATAGAAACTGCTGGCGGTGCAAGGCCGGGTTCAGGGTTTTTGAGGGAGACAAGTGACGTTGATTTGCCAGAAAGTGCTCCTCAACCCAGCATATGCACTGACTTGACAACTGGAACATTGACCCACATGGCGGATTATGCCTTGCGTATCCTCAAAAGGGACCCACGCATTATAAAAATGATGACAGATGACGATTACTGGTTGGCCTGCCTCCGTGATCCTCACTATAAAGGCAAATTGCAAAATATCATGCCACATGAGAACCTCGAACAGATATTGGCAACCAAACAAGCTACTCTTGTAGACCGTTTGATTCAGGCATTCCCAGCACACAGCGCCGGTGATGGTTCTCACACGAGCTGCAGGGAGCAACAGGGCAGAGGTGTTAGAGGTGCACAGATCAGAAGTGGCGTAGGACAGAGGGGTTTTCTGACCAGGTTGTGGAGTGATTTCGCAATGACCGCAGACACGACAGGTACAGCAGCATCCATTCAAAGTGACAGTAGACAACATTTGTCCAGTATGGTTACTAACTATTTTTCCTCCATTACCGATGTTCTCCCTCAACCGTCATTCCCCTTTGATTACTGGGCATCCAAAATAGACACCTGGCCTGAATTGGCTGAATATGCATTGCAGGAGCTTGCTTGCCCAGCAGCTAGTGTGCTGTCAGAAAGAGTATTCAGTGCTGCTGGTTCAATACTGACCGAAAAAAGGACTCGTCTGGCTACCCAAAATGTTGATGATCTAACCTTCATTAAAATGAACCACTCATGGATTTCAAATTATTTTGCCCCACCTTTCCCGGCTGACACCTAGCTTTCCTGTAAAAAGGTCTTGCTTTGGGACTGGTGTTACTGACTGTTCCAATCTCGTAATTTGCAGCTGCTGTTTGTCCAGCATACGACATCTTTACACCTCCCTAAATGCCCTAACTCCCCCCACGGGGCCGTGGTCTCGCCACTTGTGGCAAGCACCCGTCAGAGTGCCGTTTGTCTGAAGAGGTGGGTGTGCCCACTTTTGGTCGACGGCACTGGCACTGGGTCCCTCATAGTACAATGAAGTGTCTCTGGCGGTGGTGGCGCGCACCCAACGTCAGACACACCGAACTTGTAACATGAGGGGCCCTGGGCTTGTACCGCCGGCAAGGAGAGAGTGTTCCCCCCCCCAAGGTAAAACAGTGCTCTACCACTTGCAAAATTATCTGTCGCTGCTCCACCACTGTTTAGTCTATGCGCTGAAATCCTTCCATGCCTGGCACAGACAATAACAATTTGTTGACATGTATGATGCTAGTTAACCCCTTCCCGACCTGTGACACAGCGTATGCGTCATGAAAGTCGGTGCCAATCCGACCTGTGACGCATATGCTGTGTCACAGAATGATCGCGTCCCTGCAGACCGGGTGAAGGGGTTAACTCCCATTTTACCCGATCTGCAGAGACAGGGGGAGTGGTACTTCAGCCCAGGGGGGGTGGCTTCACCCCCCCGTGGCTACGATCGCTCTGATTGGCTGTTGAAAGTGAAACTGCCAATCAGAGCGATTTGTAATATTTCACCTATGAAAATGGTGAAATATTACAATCCAGCCATGGCCGATGCTGCAATAGCATCTGCCATGGCTGGAGACCCCGATCTGCCCCCACCCCACCGATCACCTCCCCAGTCGTCCTTTTTGCCCCGATCTCCGTTCCGCTCCCCTCCTCCCTCCTGTCGGCTCCCCCGGTCCTCCTGTCCGCTCCCCAGGTCCTCCGATCCCCCCCCATGTTCCAATCCCACCCCCCCATACTTACCTAGCTCCGATGTCCCTCCCGGTGTCCGGCCGTCTTCTTCATGGGCGCCGCCATCTTGGAAAATGGCGGGCGCATGCGCAGTGCGCCCGCCGAATCTGCCAGCCGGCAGATTCGTTCCTGCACATTTTGGTCGCTGTGATAAGTTCTATCACAGCGATCAAAATAAAAAAAATAGTAAATAAATCCCCCCCTTTATCACCCCCATAATAAAATATAGAAAATATAATTATTTTTGTTTTTCCATTAGGGTTAGGGGTAGGGTTAGGGGTACGGTTAGGGGTAGGGTTAGGGGTAGGGTTAGGGGTAGGGTTAGGGGTAGGGTTGCACTTAGGGTTGCACTTAGGGCTAGGGTTGCACTTAGGGTTGCACTTAGGGCTAGGGTTGCACTTAGGGTTGCACTTAGGGTTGCACGTAGGGCTAGGGTTGCACTTAGGGTTGCACTTAGGGTTGCACTTAGGGTTAGGGTTGCACTTAGGGTTAGGGTTGCACTTAGGGTTGCACTTAGGGCTAGGGTTGCACTTAGGGCTAGGGTTGCACTTAGGGTTGCACTTAGGGTTGCACTTAGGGCTAGGGTTGCACTTAGGGTTGCACTTAGGGTTGCACTTAGGGTTGCACTTAGGGCTAGGGTTGCACTTAGGGTTGCACTTAGGGTTGCACTTAGGGTTGCACTTAGGGCTAGGGTTGCACTTAGGGTTGCACTTAGGGCTAGGGTTGCACTTAGGGTTGCACTTAGGGTTGCACTTAGGGTTGCACTTAGGGCTAGGGTTGCACTTAGGGTTGCACTTAGGGTTGCACTTAGGGTTGCACTTAGGGCTAGGGTTGCACTTAGGGTTGCACTTAGGGCTAGGGTTGCACTTAGTGCTAGGGTTGCACTTAGGGCTAGGGTTGCACTTAGGGCTAGGGTTAGAATTAGGGTTAGAATTAGGGTTAGGGTTGGAATTAGGGTTAGGGTTGGAATTAGGGTTAGAATTAGGCTATGTGCACACGGTGCGGATTTGGCTGCGGATCCGCAGCGGATTGGTCGCTGCGGATTCGTATCAGTTTTCCATCACGTTTACAGTACCACGAAAACCTATGGAAAACCAAATCCGCTGTGCCCATGGTGCGGAAAATACAGCGCGGAAACGCTGCGTTGTATTTTCCGCAGCATGTCAATTCTTTGTGCAATTCCGCAGCGTTTTACACCTGCTCCATAATAGGAATCCGCAAGTGAAATCCACACAAAAAACACTGGAAATCCGCGGTAAATCCGCAGGTAAAGCGCAGTGCGTTTTACCTGCAGATTTTTCAAAAACTGCGGAAAAATCCACACAAATCCACAACGTGAGCACATAGCCTTAGGGTTAAGGTTGGAATTAGGGGTAAGACTAGGGTTAGGGGTGTGTTGGGGTTAGGGTTGTGGTTAGGGTTGGGATTAGAGTTAGGGGTGTGTTGGGGTTAGTGTTGGAGTTAGAATTGAGGGGTTTCCACTTTTTAGGCACATCAGGGGGTCTCCAAACGCGACACGGCGCCACCATTGATTCCAGCCAATCTTGCGTTGAAAAAGTAAAATGGTGCTCTCTCCCTTCCGAGCCCCGACGTGTGCCCAAACAGTGGTTTACCCCCACATATGGGGTACCAGCGTACTCAGGAGAAACTGATCAACAACTTTTGGGGTCCAATTTCTCCTGTAACCCTTGGGAAAATAAAAAATTGCGGGCTAAAAAGCTCCAATGTTTAGGCACACAGGGGCTCTCCAAACGCGACATGGTGTCCGCTAACGATGGAGATAATTTTTCATTCAAAAAGTCAAATGGCGCTCCTTCCCTTCCGAGCCTTACCGTGTGCCCAAACAGTGGTTTACCCCCACATGTGAGGTATCAGTGTACTCAGGAGAAATTGCCCAACAAATTTTAGGATCCATTTTATCCTGTTGCCCATGTGAAAATTAAAAAATTGAGGCTAAAATAATTTTTTTGTGAAATAAAAGTACTTTTTCATTTTTACAGATCAATTTGTGAAGCACCTGGGGGTTTAAAGTGCTCACTATGCATCTAGATAAGTTCCTTGGGGCGTCTAGTTTCCAAAATGGGGTCACTTGTGGGGGAGCTCCAATGTTTAGGCACACGGGGGCTCTCCAAACGCGACATGGTGTCCGCTAAAGATTGGAGCCAATTTTTCATTCAAAAAGTCAAATGGCGCTCCTTCCCTTCCGAGTTCTGCCGTGCGCCCAAACAGTGGTTTACCCCCACATATGAGGTATCAGCGTACTCAGAACAAATTGGACAACAACTTTCGTGGTCCAGTTTCTCCTTTTACCCTTGGGAAAATAAAAAATTGTTGCTAAAAGATCATTTTTGTGACTAAAAAGTTAAATGTTCATTTTTTCCTTCCATGTTGCTTCTGCTGCTGTGAAACACCTGAAGGGTTAATAAACTTCTTGAATGTGGTTTTGAGCACCTTGAGGGGTGCAGTTTTTAGAATGGTGTCACTTTTGGGTATTTTCAGCCATATAAAACCCTCAAATTGACTTCAAATGTGAGGTGGTCCCTAAAAAAAATGGTTTTGTAAATTTTGTTGTAAAAATAAGAAATCACTGGTCAAATTTTAACCCTTATAACTTCCTAGCAAAAAAAAGTGTTGTTTCCAAAATTGTGCTGATGTAAAGTAGACATGTGGGAAATGTTATTTATTAACTATTTTGTGTCACATAACTCTCTGGTTTAACAGAATAAAAATTAAAAATGTGAAAATTGCAAAATTTTCAAAATTTTCGCCAAATTTCCATTTTTTTCACAAATAAACGCAGAAATTATCGACCTAAATTTACCACTAACATGAAGCACAATATGTCACGAAAAAACAATCTCAGAATCGCTAGGATCCGTTGAAGCGTTCCCGAGTTATTACATCATAAAGGGACACTGGTCAGAATTGCAAAAAACGGCAAGGTCATTAAGGCCAAAATAGGCTGGGTCATGAAGGGGTTAAAATACTCAGGGGCCCTGTCCTACATTTACACCAGTAAATACTTTGCGCAAAATTAAAATGTCTGAAAGTCAGCATAGGAGCACACCCCTGTACCTAAGTATGCCACCCTTTTTTTTTTTTTGGGGGGGGGGGGTTTGGTTTTTTTTTGGGAGACATTAACATCTAGTTTGTTTTTGGGAGTACTTACTGTGTCAGACACTCCTTCCAATTGTCCTCCACTGACCACACCAATGCTGCCTGTGTACCCCTGTTGCCAAATTTAAGCTGCATAGAGCCTATTTTATTATTTTAGGCCTAGGAAGTCTGTCTGCGGTCCCTCCTTCCAATTGTCCTCCACTGACCACACCAATGCTGCCTGTGTACCCCTGTAACCAATTTAAAACTGCATAGAGCCAACTTTTTTAGTTAACACTGTCGGGACCACACTCAGTCGGAGCAGCCTTTGGAAGTGGGGAATCACCAGAAATAATACACAAGACACGTCTCGTATAGTATATCACTGGGAAGCCTCTGAAAGCACGCCTGCCTTCAAGGTGCTATCCCCTCTTTATATAGTTGTACAGGTAGTTTCAGTGGTTATACAAGTTTTGCTTGTTTAAACAAAGAGAGAAAAGAGAAGACAAAAAAAACCAGTTTCGGCTATGTGATAGTTTCACAACAAACAAAACAGTACAGTTTCGCCTAAGTGGCAGTTTCACAAACAAAAAATAGGATTTCACACTATAGCTAAAATGTCCTTGAATGGACAGGTCAATATTGATCACAAATTCTTTTTGGTTCATTGAGGTAACCATTTTTGTTCCGCTCTTCACAATCCCCCCTTTGACATATTCCATTCAAAACCTTGTCATATAGACGATTATTTTAGTCATTCTTTTTGTGATATTACAAAAAAAAACTTTATATTCTCGCATCCATTACACAAAATTTATTTGTGCATACCGAGATACCCTTGAGTACAACCTTGAATAATACATATATAATTACAATAACTATAACTGTATGTATTAGGCTTTGCATAATCCCGGTAACCCACCCACCGATCCCCCTGAACCAATTGGCCGGGTTAAGAAAAGGTATCTGACCACCAGCTATCCTTATTTTGGTCATTGTCTTTGTCATACTGATCCCTGAGTCGTTGTACGTCTTCTAATTTAAATCTCATACTCATAGTACTATTCGGGTCTATATAATGACAGCAGGTGGGTCCGATGATTTGACACATACCCCCTTGTGAGGCAGTTAGGTAATCCAATACCAGGGTATGTTGGTTAGTGACTATTATAAGCTGATTCTGTACAGCTATACTAGTATTTAATATGTCCAATATATCCCAAATCTGGTCATCTAGATAATCCGTGGCTCTAACTAATTTATCCCACATCTGTGTTAACATAGGATAAATAAAAATGGTACTAGCAATTTTGTTGGGAATTCCCATTTGTACTATATGTGGCCTCCCCGAGGGACGTGGTGAGTTATCTGCAGCTCTTTTATACAGTGTGTGCTTGGGCACGGCTTGCATATTCACTTGTTTGTTCGAAATTATGAAAGTAGCCGGGGTTAGGCGTCCTAATGTACAAGTACCCTTTATACCTACGGGAAGCCATTTATATGCTCCTTCTCCGCATATCCAAAATGTACCCTCAGGCAGATCCCACAAAGCTGAGTGCTGCAATACCAATCTGTGAGCCAAATCCACAAAACTAGATACATTCTGAAGCATACACCAAGAGGGTTTTTGTCCCAAGGGGCTACAGTACCCGGCTGCGGGATTCCCACATACATGCATTCCGTTGACATACTCATCGGATTCATTACAAACCAGGTTCCCCGGCTTACTTGTACAACTGTTTGCATCACCTTGGGGGAACAACTCGGAATGTTCCCATTTTCTATTATGTATGTACCTTTCCAATACTGTAGGTTTGAAAGCATCAGAGGAAGGGGTGGTTGTACTGAAACTGAGCTGTAGATTTTCAGTGGGGACCTGTCCTAAATCAGTTAATCCAGTCTTATTCCTAGGTACCCATGCTCCTCCTCTGAGTGCTACATATTGTAAGTTGCCTATTTTTCCTGTAAGATTGCCCTGCCACCAAGGAAATTCTACTCATCCCACAACTGGTTTGGCGATTGTAGTATTCCATAGTCTAGTATTGCCAGGTTGGTTGTTGGCCAGGTTGTCTGAACAATTAGGCCAAGCGAATATTTCTTCAGCTGACACGGGAACTGCTAGAAAAGGTATACTTGTGGCTGATACTGGTGAATGGGTACAGATCCAACAATCTGCCAGGGGTTGCGTATTATTTAACAAATCATGCACTAATTTTCTATGATGTTGTACGAATCTATTGTTCAAAGGGGCTAGAGAATTCAATCTTTCCCATGCCTCCGTTGAGGTTAACATTATTAACATCAATATCATGAGTCTTATACTGCTTTTTTGCAATGGCTTGCATGTATCCATGATGCCTTTCCTTCAAGCTTGACTGCTGTTGGAGTTGTTAACAGGACTTGGAAAGGTCCGTCAAATCTCGGTTCCAGAGTCTTTCTGGTGTGTCTTTTCACGTAGATTTGATCACCAGGTTCCAACTTGTGGCCTCCTTCGAGATTTTCTGGATCTGGAAGGGAAGCAAAAACTTGCGAATGCACTTTAGTTAAACGTTTTTGTAATTCTTGTACATAAGCAGTTAAAGTCTCAGTATTCAACATCAGTTGTTGTGGAAAATAACAACCCAAATTTGCTGCTCTACCAAAAAGAATCTCATGTGGTGACAGCTTAGCCTTCCCCCTTGGGGCGTTTCGGATGGAATACAGGGCAAGTGGTAGACACTCGGTCCAAGGCTTTCCTGTTTCTGCCATGGCCTTCTGGATTTTTAATTTTATTGTTCCATTTAATCTTTCCACTTTACCTGAACTCTGTGGGTGATACGGAGTGTGAAACTGGTTTTCTACTCCCAACATTTTCATAACATTCTGGAATATTTCTCCAGTAAAATGGGTACCCCTATCTGACTCGATCACCTCAGGCATGCCATAACGGGGTATCAGTTCATGTGCTATTTTAATGGCAGTAGTTTTTGCTGAGGCTTTACGAACTGGATAAGCCTCTGGCCACCCTGAGAACATGTCCACACACACAAGCACATATTCGTATCCATTGTACCTAGGAAGCTGGATGTAGTCGATCTGGAGTCTTTGAAAGGGATACAGTGGTCTTACATGATGCTTGGTTGGGGTTTTAATGGTCTGACCTGGATTGTGTGCCAGGCATATAGCGCATGCAGCACACATGTTCCGAGCGAAATTACCAAAGCCTGGAGCCAACCACCTTTCTTTTACCTTGAGCATCATACCGTTTGCCGATACATGCGTAGGTAGGTGGAGGTCACTCGCCACTGCGGGGTACCAGGCTCTGGGTAAACACAACAAAGTTCCTTTTTTCCATAATCCTTGCTGATCTTCTGCCCCTTTTTTCTGCCACTGCCCTCGTTCTTCGTCGTCTACCTGTTTCTGAGCTTCCTTCAATCTCTCCTCATCATCTTCAGAGCTATCTAGTGTGTGGGCATGATGTAAGGGTTTACGTGCTGCCTGTTTTGCTGCTTTGTCGGCTTTATCGTTACCCCTGGCTTCCTCGGTGTCGAGTCTCACATGTGCAGCTACCTTCATCACCGCTATTTCTTTAGTTTCTTGTGCTGCCTCCAGAATCTGTCTAATGAGGGAGGCATGTTTAACAGGTTGGCCTGAAGCAGTCATATAACCTCTGGCTCTCCATATTACGCCAAAATCGAAAATAATGCCATGTGCATATCTAGAATCAGTGTATATGTTTGCTGTCTGATCTTTGGCTATTTTTAGAGCTTCAACTAATGCCGTAAGTTCTGCTTCTTGTGCAGACTGATTAGCAGGGAGAGGTTCTGCTTTCAGCACTTCATGCTGAGTTACTACCGCATAACCTGTATGAAATTGTCCATTCATATCTGCATATCTACTGCCATCTATGAAAAGTTCAAATGTAGCATTACAGAGTGGCTTGTCACGTACATTACGTAAGCCCTGAGTCTCTTGTTCCATTAATTGTACACAATCATGCATTGACTCTGATGGGTCAAAGGAGTTGGAGAGTGCAGTTTCCTCAGGTATGGTACCCCCCTCAGACTCTAAAGGGAGCAAAGACGCGAGATTAAGAGTCTGAACCCTGGCAAAGGAAATGTTGGGCGGCAGTAGTAGGGAACATTGGAGACGGAGGTGTCTGGCCATTGAAATATGTTTAGGTTGGACCTGGTTAAGAATGCCATGTACATCATGAGTGGTCTGAACTAGAAGTGGGTGATCAAGAACAATCTCAGAAGCTTTATCTAATAACAGTGAAATTGCGGCTACTACTCTTACACAAGAAGGTGCGGCTCTAGCTACAGGGTCCAGATGAGCTGATATGTATGCCACAGGTCTCTGTTTGTTTCCATGTTTTTGTGTGAGCACCCCTGTAGCATGTGAGGATATCTCAGCTGCCATCAATTGAAAAGGTTTAGTGTAGTCTGGGAGTCCCAAAGCCGGAGCTGATACCAGTGCTGTTTTCAAAGAGGAAAATGACTGTTTAGCCTCTTCACTGAGTGAATATGGCGTGTTGGCAATACAGTCATATAAAGACTGCATGAGTTGACTTGCATGTATGATCCACTGTCTACAGTGTGAAACAATACCCAGGAAAGCACGCAGCTGTTTGTGATTCCTGGGTTCAAGCATGTTACGTATGGCTTCCGTACGTTGAGGTGTGAGGTGTCTGATGCCCTGTGATATGCAGTGACCTAAGAACACGACTGTTTGTTGACAAGCCTGGAGTTTCTGTCTATTTACTTTACAGCCTTCTTGCGCTAGGAAAATTAAGAAATTAACAGTTGAGGTAACTGCCGTCTGCTCATCAGGGCAACAAATAAGTAAGTCATCTACATACTGTAGAATGACTACTCCTGGTTCTGGGGTGAAATTTTTCAGCATGGTCTGCATTGCTTCAGAGTACAAAGTTGGTGAGTGTACCATACCTTGTGGCAATCTTGTCCATGCTAATTGTTTACCCTTGAATGTAAAGGCAAACAAATGCCAACAGTTCTTATGTAGTGGCACAGAAAAAAATGCGTTTGATAAGTCAATTACCGTAAAATATGCAGCAGTGTTGGGAATTTGAGACAGTAAGGTATGAGGATTCGGTACCACAGGGGTGACCGGTGCCAAAACCTTATTGATTTCCCGTAGGTCGTGCACCATGCGATATTTCACCATAGTTTCTTTGGAGGAAACTTTCTTTTTAACAGGATATAAGGGTGTATGTTGTGAATCCGCTTTTGGGCTCCCCTGGTGGTTGCTGGTGGTACTGGTGACTTGTGTGTCTTTGCTGTCTCAGTTCACCTGCTCCCATCAGTGTTTGGGAGTTTCCTATTTAGCCTTGCTCTCCAGTCATTTCCTTGCCGGTCATCATTGTAACCAGAGCCTTCGGTTGCATGTTCCTGCTACTAGTCTGCTGATCAGCTAAGTGGACTTTGTCCTTTTGTTTTGTATCTTTTGTCCAGTTTGCAGTTTTGTTATTCTCTGTAGCTGGAAGCTCTTGTGGGCTGAAATTGCCACTCCTGTGTCATGAGTTGACACAGGAGTCTTAAAGTAATTTCAGGATGGTTTTTTGATAGGGTTTTCAGTTGACCGTGAAGTCCTCTTTTGTATCCTTCTGCTATCTAGTAAGTGGACCTCTCTTTGCTAAATCTACCTTCATACTGTGTATGTCTTTTCCTCTAAACTCACCGTCATTACATGTGGGGGGCTGCTATCATCTTTTGGGGTATTTCCCTAGAGGTAAGCCAGGTCTGTTCCTTCCTCTACCAGGGGTAGTTAGTCCTCCGGCTGGCGCGTGGCATCTAGGGTTAATCAGGTATGCTCCCTGGCTACTATTAGTTGTGTGGTAGATTTAGCTCACGGTCAGCTCGAGATTCCATCACCCAGAGCTCGTCCGTTATCTTTGTGTTTTGATGTTTCCCTGCCATTGGGAATCATGACAGTATGACCGGCCCGTGTTAAAGTTACTGGCAGAAGAAAGGAGAGAAAAAGAAGTCTGTAGAGTTTTTTTTTTTTTTTTTTTTCCTATGTTTGCTCCATAGTTGGATCAGTTGTATTTCAGCTCTAATTACAGCCTTTGCCTTTCTCTCCTTCTAATCCTTGAATGGCTCTGATCTCACCTGTTTAAAGATGGATCCTCAGAGCTTGGCTGCAGGTTTAAATAATCTTGCTACTAAGGTTCAAAATTTACAAGAATTTGTTATACATACTCCGATGTCTGAACCTAAGATTCCTACACCAGAGGTGTTTTCCGGAGATAGATCTCGGTTTCTGAATTTCAAATATAATTGTAAATTATTCCTTTCTCTCAGACCTCACTCCTCTGGAGATCCTGTCCAGCAGGTTAAGATTGTGATTTCTTTGCTGCGAGGTGACCCTCAAAACTGGGCATTTTCATTGACACCAGGGGATCCTGCGTTGCTCAATGTGGATGCCTTTTTTCTGGCTTTAGGCTTGCTTTATGAGGAACCTAATTTGGAGATTCAAGCTGAAAAAGCTTTGATAGCCCTATCTCAAGGGCAAGATGAAGCTGAGATATACTGCCAAAAATTTCGTAAATGGTCTGTGCTTACTCAGTGGAATGAGTGCGCCCTAGCGGCAAATTTCAGAGAGGGCCTCTCTGATGCCGTTAAGGATGTTATGGTCGGGTTCCCTGCGCCTACAGGTCTGAATGAGTCCATGACAATGGCTATTCAGATTGATCGGCGTTTGCGGGAGCGCAAGCCTGTGCACCATTTGGCGGTATCTTCTGAAAAGTCGCCAGAGAATATGCAATGTGACAGAACTCTGTCCAGAAGCGAGTGGCAGAATTACAGGCGTAAAAATGGGTTATGTTTCTATTGTGGTGATTCTGCTCATGTTATATCAGCATGCTCTAAACGCACAAAGAAGGCTGACAAGTCTATTTGCACTTTACAGTCTAAATTTATTCTGTCTGTAACCTTGATTTGTTCATTATCAGTTATTACTGTGGATGCCTATGTGGACTCTGGCGCCGCCCTGAGTCTTATGGATTGGTCCTTTGCCAGGCGCTGTGGGTTTGATTTAGAGCCACTGGAAGTCCCTATACCTCTGAAGGGTATTGATTCTACCCCTTTGGCTAGTAATAAACCACAATTCTGGACGCAAGTGACTATGCGTATGACTCCAGACCATCAGGAGGTGATTCGCTTCCTTGTGTTGTACAATTTACATGATGTTTTAGTGCTTGGATTACCATGGTTACAATCTCATAACCCAGTCCTTGACTGGAAAACAATGTCTGTGATAAGCTGGGGATGTCGGGAAGCTCATGGGGATGTACCTTTGGTTTCCATTTCGTCATCTACTCCCTCTGAGATTCCAGCATTTTTGTCTGATTATCGTGATGTTTTTGAAGAGCCTAAGATTGGTTCTCTCCCTCCCCACAGAGATTGTGATTGCGCCATAGATCTGATTCCTGGCAGTAAATTTCCAAAGGGTCGTTTGTTTAATTTATCTGTGCCTGAACATGCTGCTATGCGAGAGTATATTAAGGAGTCCCTGGAAAAGGGACATATTCGTCCTTCTTCATCTCCTTTAGGAGCTGGTTTTTTCTTTGTGTCTAAGAAGGATGGCTCTCTGAGGCCTTGTATTGATTATCGACTCCTGAATAAAATTACAGTCAAATATCAGTATCCGTTGCCTTTGTTGACTAATTTGTTTGCTCGCATAAGAGGGGCTAAGTGGTTCTCTAAGATTGATCTTCGTGGGGCGTATAATTTGGTGCGAATTAAGCAGGGGGATGAGTGGAAAACCGCATTTAATACGCCTGAGGGCCATTTTGAGTATTTAGTAATGCCTTTCGGCCTTTCAAATGCACCTTCGGTCTTTCAGTCCTTTATGCATGATATTTTCCGTGAATATTTGGATAAATTTATGATTGTGTATTTGGACGATATTTTGATTTTTTCTGATGACTGGGAGTCTCATGTTCAACAGGTCAGGAGGGTTTTTCAGGTTTTGCGGACTAGTTCTTTGTGTGTAAAGGGTTCAAAGTGTGTTTTTGGGGTTCAAAAGATTTCTTTTTTGGGGTACATTTTTTCCCCTTCTTCTGTTGAGATGGACCCTGTTGGGGTTCGGGCTATTTGTGACTGGACACAGCCTACTTCTCTTAAGAGTCTTCAGAAATTCTTGGGCTTTGCTAATTTCTATCGTCGATTTATAACTGGGTTTTCTGGCGTTGCTAAACCTTTGACTGATTTGACTAGAAAGGGTGCTGATGTTGCCGATTGGTCCCCTGCTGCTGTGGAGGCCTTTCGGGAGCTTAAGCGCCGCTTTTCGTCTGCTCCTGTGTTGCGCCAGCCTGATGTTTCTCTTCCCTTTCAGGTTGAGGTCGATGCTTCCGAGATCGGAGCAGGGGCGGTTTTGTCGCAGAAAAGTTCCGATTGCTCAGTGATGAGACCTTGTGCGTTCTTTTCTCGTAAATTTTCGGCCGCCGAGCGAAACTATGATGTTGGTAATCGGGAGCTTTTGGCCATGAAGTGGGCGTTTGAGGAGTGGCGTCATTGGCTTGAGGGTGCCAGACATCAGGTGGTGGTTTTGACTGATCACAAGAATCTGATTTATCTGGAGTCTGCCAGGCGCCTGAATCCCAGACAGGCACGCTGGTCGTTGTTTTTTTCTCGGTTTAATTTTGTGGTCTCATACTTACCGGGTTCTAAAAATGTGAAGGCAGATGCTCTTTCTAGGAGTTTTGAGCCTGACTCTCCTGGGGATTCTGAACCTGCTGGTATCCTTAAGGATGGGGTGGTTTTGTCTGCTGTCTCCCCAGACTTGCGACGTGCTTTGCAAGAATTTCAGGCAGATAGACCTGATCGTTGTCCACCTGGTAGACTGTTTGTTCCTGATGATTGGACCAGTAGAGTCATCTCGGAAGTTCATTCTTCTACTCTGGCAGGTCATCCTGGAATTTTTGGTACTAGAGATTTGGTGGCTAGGTCCTTCTGGTGGCCTTCCCTGTCTCGAGATGTGCGTGTTTTTGTGCAGTCTTGTGATGTTTGTTCTCGGGCCAAGCCTTGTTGTTCTAGGGCTAGTGGGTTATTGTTGCCCTTGCCTATTCCGAAGAGGCCTTGGACGCACATCTCTATGGACTTTATTTCTGATCTCCCTGTTTCTCAGAAGATGTCTGTCATCTGGGTGGTGTGTGACCGTTTTTCTAAAATGGTCCATTTGGTGCCATTGCCTAAGTTGCCTTCCTCATCTGAATTGGTCCCTCTGTTTTTCCAAAATGTGGTTCGCCTGCATGAGATTCCGGAAAACATCGTTTCTGACAGGGGAACCCAGTTCGTGTCTAGATTTTGGCGGACATTCTGTTCCAGGTTGGGAATTGATTTGTCTTTTTCGTCTGCATTCCATCCTCAGACTAATGGCCAGACGGAGCGAGCTAATCAAACTTTGGAGACTTATTTGAGGTGTTTTGTGTCTGCGGATCAGGATGACTGGGTTGCCTTTTTGCCGTTGGCAGAGTTTGCTCTTAATAATCGGGCTAGTTCTGCCACTTTGGTTTCCCCTTTCTTTTGCAATTCAGGGTTTCACCCTCGTTTTTCATCTGGTCAGGTGGAATCTTCGGATTGTCCGGGAGTTGATGCTGTGGTGGATCGGTTGCATCGGATTTGGGGACAAGTGGTGGACAATTTGAAGTTGTCCCAGGAGAGGACAGTTAGCAGTTTGCTAACCGCCGGCGTCGTGTTGGTCCTCACCTTCGTGTTGGGGACTTGGTGTGGTTGTCTTCCCGTTTTGTCCCTATGAGGGTTTCTTCTCCTAAGTTTAAGCCCCGGTTCATCGGTCCTTATAGGATTTTGGAGATTCTTAACCCTGTGTCCTTTCGTTTGGACCTCCCGGCATCTTTCGCTATCCATAATGTATTCCATCGGTCGTTGTTGCGGAGGTATGAGGTACCAGTGGTTCCTTCTACTGAACCTCCTGCTCCTGTGCTGGTAGGGGGTGAATTGGAGTACGTTGTGGAGAAGATCCTGGACTCCCGTATTTCCAGACGGAGACTTCAGTATCTGGTTAAATGGAAGGGCTATGGTCAAGAAGATAATTCTTGGGTAACTGCCTCTGATGTTCATGCCTCGGATTTGGTTCGTGCCTTTCATAGGGCTCATCCAGATCGTCCTAGTGGTTCTCGTGAGGGTTCGGTGCCCCCTCCTTAAGGGGGGGGTACTGTTGTGAATCCGCTTTTGGGCTCCCCTGGTGGTTGCTGGTGGTACTGGTGACTTGTGTGTCTTTGCTGTCTCAGTTCACCTGCTCCCATCAGTGTTTGGGAGTTTCCTATTTAGCCTTGCTCTCCAGTCATTTCCTTGCCGGTCATCATTGTAACCAGAGCCTTCGGTTGCATGTTCCTGCTACTAGTCTGCTGATCAGCTAAGTGGACTTTGTCCTTTTGTTTTGTATCTTTTGTCCAGTTTGCAGTTTTGTTATTCTCTGTAGCTGGAAGCTCTTGTGGGCTGAAATTGCCACTCCTGTGTCATGAGTTGACACAGGAGTCTTAAAGTAATTTCAGGATGGTTTTTTGATAGGGTTTTCAGTTGACTGTGAAGTCCTCTTTTGTATCCTTCTGCTATCTAGTAAGTGGACCTCTCTTTGCTAAATCTACCTTCATACTGTGTATGTCTTTTCCTCTAAACTCACCGTCATTACATGTGGGGGGCTGCTATCATCTTTTGGGGTATTTCCCTAGAGGTAAGCCAGGTCTGTTCCTTCCTCTACCAGGGGTAGTTAGTCCTCCGGCTGGCGCGTGGCATCTAGGGTTAATCAGGTATGCTCCCTGGCTACTATTAGTTGTGTGGTAGATTTAGCTCACGGTCAGCTCGAGATTCCATCACCCAGAGCTCGTCCGTTATCTTTGTGTTTTGATGTTTCCCTGCCATTGGGAATCATGACAGGTGTATTGGCGGGTGACCTGATTTCTACCAAAACACCTTGTAACACATAATCCTGAATTTGTTGAGAAATCGCCAGTTCTTGCTGGGCGCTGATGGGGTATTGCCTAAGCTGAGGTAAAATGGTTCCCGGGGCGGTTTCTAACAGTATAGGAGCTACTGATAAGAATCCTACATCAGTGTCTCCTTTTGCCCATAGGCTGTCAGGAACCCGAGACAAGTCAATTTTTGCTTGTTGAGTGTAAATGTCGGGAAAATCCTCCATTGCCTGTATTCTAACATATTGTTCCAGAGTTTCTGCATCTTCAGGGATGGTCAGCATAACTGTGCCATTTTCTCTAAAATGGATGTTTGCGTGCATTTTACTTAAGACATCAGTACCCAGCAAGCAGGTAGGTGCACCTTTAGCAAATAAAAATTTGGATACAAAGGTTTTAGGGCCAAAGCTCACATTTAAAGGTTTTGTAAAGGGCAACGCCTGAATTTTACCATCATACCCTTCTGCATATGTTACCTTTGAGGATATATTGTCAGGATATGGTAAAAAGTCTTGATTTAAAATGGAGGATGTTGCTCCCGTATCTATCAGAAAAGGTACATTTTTACCCTCAACCTCAACTTGTATTATTGGTCTTCTAGAAGGAAGAGAGACCTGCATAACCTTCAGTCATTCTGAGCTGTCTGTTTGATCAGGCGCTGGGTTATTTATCCTATTTTTGGGTACAAAGGTTCCTGAATCTATATCTGCTTTTCTCTTCCTACATTCCCTTTGGAAATGTCCTGGCTTCTTACAGTAATGACAAGTAAACTTTTGATTAGCAGAGCCAGTATTAGCCTGTGCAATTCTTACTGGCTTAGAATTTTCTCTTAAGTCCATTTCTATCCCTACAGCTTTCTGTCTAGCCAGGTGTGGGTCTTCCAAGGTTCTCCAATCAGGGGTTGCGGCCTTAAGCTTTTCCTTCACTTTTGGAGACAATCCATCTATAAAGGTTTTTGTAACTAACCTCATCATTCCTGAAGCGGTTAGATCCATGCCTTCATCTCTGAAATTATTTTCTACACTTAGATAATATTCGTCTACTGATTGTCCAGATTTCTGAGCCACCACTCCCGTTGTTCCTCTCTGCCTCTGTTTTTCCCTCATGAAAACCATTAAGTGATCTACAAATTGCGTACCTGATTCTATCGTTTGTAAGGCACCATCTCCTGCCTGGGGCCTATGTACCTGTAGATTTGCTAATAGCTCCTGGAAGAGTCCAGGAGTCATTTTCATTCTACATAATTCTTCTCCATCTGCCCAAACTCCAGCGTGAGTCTGCATAATTTGCTGTATATATTGTGCAAATCTAACTGGACACTGGGTGGGATCTGGTGCGTTATGCAAGAGAGACATGCCTTCAGCGGGGGACCAAGGGAAATATTGTCGAGTTTGGTGATATCTAGTTCCCATTACTCCGTCAGCACCAGGTTCCCTAAAGGGTCTTGGTACTACCCTAACAGGGGCAAGTACAGCGCCATATCTAGGTGTACCACAGGCTAGGCAATCATTTCTCCAGTCTGGATTTTGTTGTCCACAGTGCGGACATACCCATCCTCCTGGTCCGGCTAAACTTTGAGGTGGTGTTTGGAGAAAAGATGGGGCATGTGGGTTAAGGTATGGGGGTGGGGTGTTCTTATATTCCACATTTTGTTTTTCTCCATAGCCTGCGGGTCTAAGGCTACGTTCACATTTGCGGCCAGCGCCGCAGCGTCGGGCGCCGCAGCGGCGCCGCATGCGTCATGCGCCCCTATATTTAACATGGGGGCGCATGGACATGCGGCGCACTTGCGTTTTGCGCCGCATGCGTCGCTGCGGCGCCCGCGTCGGGGCGCAGAGGACGCAGCAAGTTGCATTTTTGCTGCGTCCAAATTCAATGAAAAAAACGACGCATGCGGCGCAAAACGCAGCGTTGTGCATGCGTTTTGCTGCGTTTTTGTTTGCGTTGTGCGCTGCGGCGCCGACGCTGCGGCGCACAACGCAAATGTGAACGTAGCCTAATACACCACTTTTTATTCTGTTGATTATATGTCCATCCCTCTTTTTCTGCTACCCTAGAGACATCAATCAACGCTTGGATCTGATCTATCCATTTCTTGTCTCTGATTATGCCTTTTTTTTTTTTTTCCTGAATTCCTTCCCATTTTTTTCTACTAAAGGCTTCTGCCTTAGTAACTCCAAACTTACTAAAAATCTTTCTCAGCCCCTTAGTGGCATCTTCACCACTTCTATCCTTTATGATAGTATAGATATCTAATTCTTCTGGTTCCGACTTTGTTTGCTTATTCCCCATTTTCTTATCCTGAGCTTTTTTCTTTTCTTGCCCTAGGTGGCGTTTGGGTATGAGAATACCTCGTTACCTTCTTCCTAAGGAGCTAGGATGTTTAACGGCTTCTGCGTACCGTGTTGATGTAAGAAAATCCTGATTCCTACACCTATAGCAAACAACACAAATGCAACCAGACAGAGGATCAAAATACAACGTATCTTGTCCCAGGCTAATTTATCTGTCCTGGGCTCATACTATCATACACTTATCCGTCACCAGGTTTTCGTCAAAGACAGGATCAGAGATTGAACATAGGCGCGGAGGTCTCCCCGAAAGGATGCAACCACGTTGCCCAGTGGGACAGTCACTTCTTCTGTTTCAACACCCTGGGCGGCTTATAGGGCTATTCCCAACTTCCACACACCTTCTATTCACATTCACTCTCATTCAATGCCGTACTCCGTGAGGTGGTCAATTCCTAAGTAGTTCAAGAACCCGAGCTATAGGTATCCTCCTCTACGAGAACTACCCGCTAAAGGACACGACACAGAAAATCTTACGGATAGTGCAGGGCAGATATAAGAGATCTAACAGTGTCTCTTACCTGGCCAGGTTTTTATTCATCTGCCGTCCATTATCCCAGATTCTCTTTTCGTTCGTATTCTGCCGGTGTTCTTGAAGGAGTACACAGACCTCGGGTCCCTGTTCAGGCGCCAGGAAATGTCGGGACCACACTCAGTCGGAGCAGCCTTTGGAAGTGGGGAATCACCAGAAATAATACACAAGACACGTCTCGTATAGTATATCACTGGGAAGCCTCTGAAAGCACGCCTGCCTTCAAGGTGCTATCCCCTCTTTATATAGTTGTACAGGTAGTTTCAGTGGTTATACAAGTTTTGCTTGTTTAAACAAAGAGAGAAAAGAGAAGACAAAAAAAAACAGTTTCGGCTATGTGATAGTTTCACAACAAACAAAACAGTACAGTTTCGCCTAAGTGGCAGTTTCACAAACAAAAAATAGGATTTCACACTATAGCAAAAATGTCCTTGAATTGACAGGTCAATATTGATCACAAATTCTTTTTGGTTCATTGAGGTAACCATTTTTGTTCCGCTCTTCACAACACATAGTACGTTTGTCTGTATGCCCCACTAAATCACGCTGTCCTCCACTGAAAAAGCTGAGCTTCAACGTTCAGGCTCTCATTAAATATTTTTAAATGTAACACTTTTGTTGCCCTACTACTTGGGTTGGGGCCTATTAACGGCGTCTGCCGCTCCTTGGTGTTCTCCTCCTACTTGGTGTTTTCCTCCAGGTTTCCTTGTCTGAGCTTCAGCCTTCAGGCTCTCATTAAGTATTTTTAAATGTAACACTGCGGTTGCCATACTACTTGGGTTTGGGCCTAGTAACGGTGTCTGCCGCTCCTTGGTGTTCTCCTCCTCCTTGGTGTTCTCCTCCAGGTTTCCTTGTCTGAGCTTCAACCTTCAGGCTCTCATTAAGTATTTTAAAATGTAACTGCAATTGCCCTAGTACTTGGGTTGGTGCCTAGTAACGGTGTCTGCCGCTCCTTGGTGTTCTCCTCCTCCTTGGTGTTCTCCTCCAGGTTTCCTTGTCTGAGCTTCAACCTTCAGGCTCTCATTAAGTATTTTAAAATGTAACACTGCAATTGCCCTAGTACTTGGGTTGGTGCCTAGTAACGGTGTCTGCCGCTCCTTGGTGTGCTCCTCCTCCTTGGTGTTCTCCTCCAGGTTTCCTTGTCTGAGCTTCAACCTTCAGGCTCTCATTAAGTATTTTAAAATGTAACACTGCAGTTGCCCTACTACTTGGGTTTGGGCCTAGTAACAGTGTCTGCCGCTGCTTGGTGTTCTCCACTGAACAGAGCAGTGCCGCCTGTTTCCTACTGTTAGCAATTTAGAACTGCATTTAGCCTAGTTACTTATTTGGCCCTACTCACTGTGTCAGCCTCTCATTACAGTTGTCCTCCACTGAACAAAGCAATGCCGCCTGGTTAGTCCTGTTACCAATTTTGAACTGCATTTAGGCCACTTTATTATTTGGGCCTAGATCTGTGTTTCCTCCTCATCCTGCCCATTGCCCAGCCACTGCTAGATTAGCCCGCTGGTACATTGACCCAGACCACTACATTCCCCTTGCACTCTACACAGCCTGAATCTGACCCTGCTGAAAGTCTGGTTCCTCTTCCCGCATACTATACCACCTTACACGGGGACAAAGAGGAAGGTGCAGGTGAAAGTGCAGGTTCCTTCATCAGGTGGGGGGGGCCCACTCGTTGGCGACGTCACTGGCACAGGGCCCCTCATAGTACGCAAAAGTGTCGCTGCCGGTGGGAGGCGCCCCCGCCATGCAAACACACCGCCGTACTGTGAGGGGCCCTGTGCCAGTGCCAATGCGAACGAGTGGGACCCCCTGCTTGCTAAGGATCACAGCACTTGCAACGTTGCAATACTTACCTCTACCTGCTCCACCGCCGTGATGTAGTCCACGTTTCCTGGGCCCACTAAAAACTTGAACCTGCCCTACCCCCCACAACTTTAGCCAAATGACCCCCCAATTTTCAATGGCTACCTATTATTGTAAGGTAAATTAAGATTGACAAGCTTAAGTAACAAAAATTGATGTTTTGGGCATTAAAATGGGCACTGTAGGTGTTTTCCTGGCCTCCACTCACTGCCGACTATGCTTCCCCATTGACTTGCATTGGGTTTCGTGTTTCGGCCGAACAACGACCCCGACTTTTCAAGAAGATCGGCCGATTTCACTCGACTCGACTTTTGACAAAGTCGGGTTTCGCAAAACCCGACTCGACCCCAAAAAAGTAAAAGTCGCTCAACCCTAGTCAGGGCAGGACAAATTCATGAAAAGTGGTAGTGTTCATTTTCACTTGGCCTTGCAGGATTCCCGGGAATGTGCCAAGTTGAAAACGGAGCTATTGGCACGCTCAGGGGTCACTATGTCTGTCAGAGCCTAAAGGGTTCATTACTGGGCGTATCGTGGTGACAAGTCTCCCCACTCACAAATGTTTGACTTGTTGCATTTGGAGCAGAAATGGCTGCAACCGGAGTCCTCCACTCCAGCCCAGATGGTCGAGCGGGTCATCATGGACAGATTTGTTCACTCACTCCCCAAGCCGATACATACCTGAGTTTCCCAAGGAAACCCCCGGAATGCGGGTGACCTGGTGGACCTCGTAGAAAGGTACCAAGTGGTCGAGAGGTCCCTGAGGAAGCCAGAGGATGGTACATCTCCATACTGGGATACCCAGCGGGAGCCCAAGTCCCGAAAGAGGGGTAACAGAGCCACCACTTAGGGGAGTCTGAGGTCCCAAAGAGCCGCTGAAGGGCTACCAAAGGCTGTTGATAAAGACCTGATCTGCTGGCGATGTCACGGTCCTGGACACATAGGGATCCTTTGTCCTATGTCTGCCAAGCAGATGGATGTTAGCCTAGGCAGGCGCTGCTCGTATTGTGCCCACCCAGCCTGCAGTGTGGACTGTCAGCCCAGAGAGGGGCCGCAGTCATGCCCTGTGACCATAAACGGAATACTGGTATCAAGACTGTTAGACTCTGGGAGTTTGGTGACCCTGATAAGGGCCATTCTTCCCCACCATTTGATCCCAGGGAAACATGTGGGTGTATGCTGTATCCACAGGGATGCCAAAGACTACCCTATTGCCAGAGTGTTGGTTAAAATGAGTCAAGGTACAGCGTTCCATGAGGTTGGGGTAGTCAGAGACTTACTCCACCCCGTGATATTTGGGCAGGACTTCAGCCTCTTCTGGGACTTGTTGGGGAAACCAGGGGTGCCTAGTGTCTCAGGCAGAAGCCAGCCCTACCATGATGAATCCCCGTCCCAGTCGGAGGTGGAGGAGTTCCCCTTGTGTGTCCTAGCTGGTGATCAGCACAAATCGGTGACCAGGGAGACCTAGGTTCCTGAGCTGGGGGTTTCTGGGGAAAATTTTGGGAATGCTCAAATGTGGGATCTTACCCTAAAAGGGGCCTTTGAAAATGTGTCTGTGATTGATGGGGTTGCTCAAGAGCCAGGGGGCTGACACCAGGTACCCACACTTTGCAGTCAATAGCAAATTGTTGTATTGAGTGACTACACTGAGAGGAGGTGAAATAGTGGAGCAGCTGTTGTTTCCAGGGCCATACCGCCAGAGGGTTCTAGACATGGCCCATTCACATGTTTTGGGAGGACATCTGGGGGTGGAGAAAATGTAGGAGAGAATATTGCAGAGATTCTATTGGCCGGAATGTTACCGGGAGATCCTGAATTATTGTAGGTCCTGCCCCACCTGTCAGATAACTGCTCCCTCTTCTCACTTCTGAAGTCCTCTGCTCCCGTTACCGGTAATAGAGATCCCGTTCGAACGAATTGCCATGGACCATAGATCCTTTAGTTAATTCTGCACGAGGGCACCAATATGTTCTAGTGGTCATGGACTATGCGACCGGGTACCCGGAAGCAGTACCCCTAAGGAACTCTTCAGCTAAAAGTATCGCCTGGGAACTTGTCAATATTTTTGCTAGGACAGGCCTGCCAAAGGAGATTTTGACAGACCAGGGAACCCCCTTCATGAGTAAAGTAATGAAAGGACTGTGTAGGGTCCTGCAGATTGCACCAGCTGCGAACCTCAGTGTACCATCCACAGACCGATGACCTAGTAGAACGCTTTAATAAAACCTTGAAAGCCATGCTCAAAAACGTAATTGAGAAGGACGGTTGAGACTGGGACTACCTGCATTCATATTTGCTCTTCTCCATCAGGCAAGTTTCCCAGGTCTCTACTGGCTTTTCACCGTTCAAGCTCCTGTATGGTCGACATCCACGAGGCCTCCTGGACATCGCCAAGAAAAAGTGGGAAACTGAGGTCATATCACACAGGAACATCATATAGCATGACGGTCAGCTGCAGGAGAGAATGGCGAAAATGATGCCTGTTGTGAAGGATCATCTTCTCCAGGCACAGGAAGCATAGGCAAGGGTGTATAATCGATCAGCAAGGCTGAGGCAGTTCCAGCCAGGAGACCATGTGCTATTGCTTATCCCCACGGTAGAGAGCAAGTTCCTAGCCAAATGGTAAGACCCATACGAGGTGGTGGAAAAACTGGGTAAAGTTATTTACAAGGTACACCAGCCGGGGCGATGGAAGCCGCACCAGGTCTATCATGCGAACTTGTTCAAACCCTGAAGAGACCGAGAATCGCCGGACACCACTTGCCTGGGAGCCAGTCCCAAAGTCACCGATGTCACCGTTGCAGAGACTCTTGACGCCGGCCCAGAGGCAACAGTGTCGGGAGCTTTTGCAGCAGAACTGGAACCTATTCTCAGAGTTGCCAGGGCATACGCAGGTTGTCGAGCATGACGTGTTGACAGAACCATACGTAAGGGTGAACCTCAAGCCCTATAGAGTTCGGGAACCACGGAGAGATGTGATCCAATGAGGTGAAGAGGATGCTAGACCACAGGGTGACAGAGGAGTCGAAAAGTGGATGGTCAAGTCCCATTGTTCTCGTACCTAAGCCCGACTGTGAGTGGCGGTTTTGCAATGACTACCGCAAGGTGAATTATGTCTCTAGTTTTGATGCGTACCCAATGCCTCGTGTGGACGAACTCATTGAGAGACTTGGACCCGTGAGGTACATTGCATCCCTGGACCTGACAAAAGGCTATTGCCAGATTTCCATGTCCCAGAGTGCCAAGGAGAAGACAGCCTTCTCAACACCTGATGGGTGTTTTCAATACACCAGGATGCCCTTTGGTCTGCAGGGGCCCTGGCCACATTCCAGAGGGCGATGGATCGGATCCTGGCTCCGCATAAGAAGTATGCCGCAGCGCACCTCGATGACATTGTCGTCTTTAGTCCTGACTGGGCTAGTCATCTGACAATGGTACAGTTGGTTCTGGATGCTTTAAGAAGTGTGAGGTTCACCATAAATCCGAAAAAGTGTGCCACAGGGAAGGAAGATGCCAAGAACCTAGGCTATGTCATCGGAAGGAGCTAAATTAAAACGTTGGTAAATAATATTGAGGCGATTCAGAAGTAGCTGCAACCACTTTCCAAGAAGCAAGTGAGGGCATTTCTTGGTATTGTGGGCTATTACTGGTGTTCATCCCAAGTTTTGCTATAATCGCCGCACCGTTGACGGATCTTCTTAAGAGTACTAAGTAGACCATATTTAAATGCACTACTGACTCAGAGATGGCATTCCAGGAGCTGAAGCAGGCTCTGTGTAAACATCCGGTTCTGGTCGCACCAGATATTAGCAAGGAGTTTGTGGTCCAGACGGATGCCTCAGAATTCGGGTTGGGAGCCATGCTGTCTCAGGAGATAAATGGGGAAGAGCATCCCATCCTATATCTGAGCCGGAAGCTCTCCTCATGCGAGAAAAATTACGCCATTGTGGAGAAAGAATATCTAGCCATAAAATGGGAAGTGGATACACTGAGGTATTATCTACTAGGCCAGAGGTTCAAACTCATGTCCAATCATGCCCCTCTGAGATGGTTAAGGGAGAAACAGAGTAAGAATGCTTGGGTGACTAGATGGTTCTTAGACCTCCAGGATTTCAGGTTACACGTAGAACATAGGCCCGGGAAGCTACAAGGGAACACAGATGCCCTCTCCCGAATTCCTTGTTTGGTGTCAGAAGGTGCCAAAGCCCCCGGCTTTTGGCAGAGGAGGGAATATGTGACAGGGTCACTGGTGCGTACATGTGGGGAGATATGTGTCGCAAAGGTTACTATCCTGCGTGATGTGAAAGCCACATAGTAAGTGTTTTCTCCAGCATGATATGTGCTGAGAGCAATCTACTTGCTATATCGACATGGCTATTATGGTGGGTAGATCAGAGATGGGCGGGATGCCTACCCACCATATCTCCACTTCCAGGGTGTGGCTGGAGGGACTTAAGTGTCCAGACAGTTTTTTTTGTCTGTCTGGGTTGTGTGAAGGTAGGAAGCCTCCTGACTGCTAGCTCCTGTGAGAGCTGCTGTATGTGTTGTCCCAGAGGACCTGGGCAGAACTGTTTATTTTCATTTGAGCTGGACAAGCTGTTTTTCTGTTACCATTTTGGGTTTTTGGTTTATGATGCAATAAACTACCCAGAGACTTTAACCACACGTGTGCCTGTGTCTATGTCGAGGAGCAGCTAAGTGAGCCAACCTTCCACACATTACATGAATCTATTAATCAATAGATCATTTTCTGATTGTTTTACCTTTAAGAACACATAAAGCTACTGTTAACTTGTGTCACTCAGGAAAGGGCCTCAGTTGCAAATGCTAATGTTGCTATTCCTATATCAACACCCCAGAGACTACATAGCAATCAGATTTTGGGTAAAGCCAAATGAGGCAACATTCGCTGAGAACTGTAAAATTATGATAATTACAGTCATAATATTCTGTACAATCTTATCAAGTTTAAAAAAATATATATCACTATCGACTAAAGTACACTATTTTTTATGGACTGTCCAGGAATTTCCAGACAGATGGCAGCCATCGGCCATACTGACATCTCTGGAAAACCATGCAGTGTCACTGTGCCTACACACAACCTCATGTAATGCTGCTGGTAACTTGGGTCACTCAGGAGGAGGCACTCTGTGGCAAATGATGCTTCCGAGATTCCTTGACCACATATAGCTTAACATATGCATATGCTGCCTGTATATTGGGCAGTACGAATCACCTGACAGGTTTCTTTTAATTCAGAGAATCTGTAGACAATTTTGACTAACTTTACGCCACTTATTAGTTGGTTAATTATGAAGTAGTACTCTACTCCAACGTTTTGGCCCAATTTAGTGTCGCATTTAAAACCAGTAAACCATACTCCTTCCTGCTAAACCAAGCACCCCTGCTAAGTGGGATTAAAAAAGTAGCTAAAACACATAATTAATGTGGGGCACAGCAAGTGCGGTCAATTTTGGGCTATAGTTCTGCCATATTTGGCTTAGTAACGCTCCCACATTATATTTGTTTGGATTAAATATTAAAAACCAGCATTACTCAACATTGTACATGTACATAGATGTTTTCAAAATGTTTACTAGAAAAAAAACAGTCATCAGGATTTTCTATCTCAAACTAATGGCTTGTATCTACAGATATTTTCATGCTGATTAAATCCATACCGTGATTGTAGAAAAAAAAAATTACAGTATGAAGAAGAGAAACTCAGGCCCAATCAAATTGTTCAAAACATTCTATATTGGTACAGACAAAAAACATAAAATGAAAAATACATAAAAAATAGAGGGAAACATATGCAGAGACTGATACAGAATGCATTAGAGAAAAAAAACAGCCCTTCCAACAAGCCTAACCTATAATAGGGAAGTGCCTGAGGAAACCAAATATGTTAAGTATACTATTCAGTAGTGAAGGACCAAGTCCTAAAAAGTGTATATACACATGCACTGGCTCATTAATAAACACATATAATACTAAATATAACCATACTACAGTATATAAATGCTTCAAACAGTAATGTTTGTACTGGCAAGCTGGTATATTTAAATTCTAAATGGAAAAGAAGTCCATGTTAGATAAGGTGCAGACTATATAAGAAGAAAATAATTATTTCAAAACAATTGCCAAAAGTCATTTTTAACTCCTTTACCCCCAAGGGTGGTTTGCATGTTAATGACCGGGCCAATTTTTACAATTCTGACCACTGTCCCTTTATGAGGTTATAACTCTGGAACGCTTCCATGGATCCCTGTGATTCTGACACTGTTTTCTCGGGACATATTGTATTTCATCATAGTGGTAAAATTTCCTTGACATTACTTGAGTTTATTTGTAAAAAAAAAAAAAAAAAAGGGAAATTTGGCGAAAATTTTGAAAATTTTGCAATTTTCCAACTTTGAATTTTCATGCCCTTAAATCACAGAGGTATGTCACACAATATACTTAATAAGTAACATTTCCCACATGTCTAGTTTACATCAGCACAATTTTGGAACCAACATTTTTTTTGTTAGGGCGTTATAAGGGTTAAAAGTTGACCAGCAATTTCTCATTTTTACAACACCATTTTTTTTAGGGACCACATCACATTTTAAGTCACTTTGAGGGGTTTATATGATAGAAAATATCCAAGTGTGACATCATTCTAAAAACTGCACCCCTCAAGGTGCTCAAAACCAGGTTCAAGAAGTTTATTAACTCTTCAGGTGTTTAACAGGAATTTTTGGAATGTTTAAAAAAATGAACATTTTAACTTTTTTTCACAAAAAATGTACTTCAGATCTAATTTGTTTTATTTTACCAGGAACAGGGTAACAGGAGAAATTGGACCCCAAAAGTTGTTGTACAATTTGTCCTGAGTACGCCGATACCCTATATGTGGGGGTAAACCACTGTTTGGGCGCATAGCAGAGCTCGGAAGAGAAGAAGCGCCATTTGACTTTTAATGCAAAATTGGCTGGAATTGAGATAGGACGCCATGTCGCGTTTGGAGAGCCCCTAATGTGCCTAAACAGTGGAAACCCCCCAAAAGTGACACCATTTTGGAAAGTAGACCCCCTAAGGAACTTATCTAGATGTGTGGTGAGCACTTTGAACCCCCAAGTGCTTCACAGAAGTTTATAATGTAGAGCCGTGAAAATTAAAAGATCTATTTTTTTTCCACAAAAATTATCTTTTAGCCCCCAATTTTGTATTTTCCCAAGGGTATCGGGTGAAATTGGACCCCAAACCTTGATGTGCAATTTGTCCTGAGTACGCTGATACCCCATATGTGGGAGAAAACTACGGTTTGGGTGCATGGAAGATCTCGGAAGGGAAGGAGTAGCGTTTTGGAATGCAGACTGATGGAATGGTCTGCGGGCTTCACATTGCGTTTGCAGAGCCCCTGATGTACCTAAACAGTAGAAACCCCCACAAGTGACACAATATTGGAAACTAGACCCCCCAAGGAACTTATCTAGATGTGTTGTGAGAACTTTGAACCCTTAAGTGTTTCACTAAAGTTTATAACGTAGAGCCGTGAAAATAACAAATATTTTTTTCCACAAAAATGATTTTTAGCCCCCAGTTTTGTATTTTCTCAAGGGTAACAGGAGAAATCGAACCCCAAAAGTTGTTGTCCAATTTGTGCTGAGTACACTGATACCCCATATGTGGGGGTAACCCACTGTTTGGGCGCAGAGCTCGGAAGGGAAGGAGTACCGTTTTACTTTTTCAATGCAGAATTGTATGGATTGAGATCGGACATCATGTTGCGTTTGCAGAGCCCCTGGTGTGCCTAAACAGTGGAAACCTCCCAATTTTAACTCCAACCCTAACCCCAATACACCCCAACCCTAATCCCAGCCCTAACCAGACCCCTAACCCCAACACACCCCTAACCCTAATTCCAACCCTAACCCCAAGAAACCCCTAACCCCAAGACACCCCTAATCCCAACCCTAACCACACCCTAACCCTAACACACCCCTAACCCTAATCCCAACCCCAACACACCCCTAACCCCATCACACCCCTAACCCTAATCCCAACCCTAACTATACCCCTAACCCTGACACACCCTTAACCCAACCATAAACATAATCCAAACCCTAACCCCAACTCTAGCCCCAACCCTTACTTTAGCCCCAACCCTAACTTTAGCCCCAACCCTAACCCTAACTTTAGCCCCTACCTTAACTTTAGCCCCAACCCTAACTCTAACTTTTGCCCCAACCCTAACTTTAGCCCCAACCCTAACCCTAACCCTAATGGGAAAATGGAAATAAATACTTTTTTTATTTTATTATTTTTCCCTATCTAAGGCGGTGATAAAGGGGATTTGATTTACTATTTATAGCCGGTTTTTGTAGCGGGTTTTTATGTTTGGCAGTTGTCACACACTAAAAGACGCATTTTATTGCAAAAAATATTTTTTGCATTACCGCATTCTGAGAGCTGTAGTTTTTCCATATTTTGGTCCACAGAGTCATGTGAGGTCTTGTTTTTTGCGGGACGATTTGACGTTTTTATTAGTAAATTTTTTGGGCACATGACATTTTTTGATCGCTTTTTATTCTGATTTTTGTTAGGCAGCATGAACAAAAACCAGCAATTCGTGAATTTTTTTTGGGGGTGGGGCGTTTATACCGTTCCGCATTTGGTAAAATTGATAAAGCAGTTTTATTCTTCGGGTCAGTACAATTACAGCAATACCTCATTTATATCATTTTTTTATGTTTTGGCGCTTTTATACAATAAGAACTATTTTATAGAAAAAATAATTATTTTTGCATCTTTTTATTTTGAGGGCTATAACTTTTTTTTATTTTTTTACTGATGATGCTGCTTTATATCTGTCTTTTTGATCGCGTGTTACTCCACTTTTTGTTCGGCGGTATGATGATAAAGCATTGTTTTTTGCCTCGGGTTTTTTTTTTTTTTTTTTAAGGTGTTCACTGAAGGGGTTAACTAGTGGGACAGTTTTATAGGTCGGGTCGTCATGGACGTGGTGATACTAAATATGTGTACTTTTATTGTTTGTTTTTTTTTATTTACATAAAGAAATGTATTTATTGCAAAGAGATACTGATAAGGAATCTAAATTGTGAGCCCCAATGGGGACAGTGATAATGTGTGCAAACTGTAAAGCGCTTCGGAATATGTTAGCGCTACATAAAAATAAAAATTATTATTATTATTATTGGAACTATATATATATATATATATATATATATATATATATATATTAAATTTATGTAAGTTTTTTTTTTTTTTACACATGTAAATATATCATATCATATAGATCATATCGCGTTGTTCTGAGGGTCTCAGAGAAGCACGCAGGGAGCCCCCTCCCTGCGCGATGCTTCCGTATGCCGCCGGAATGCTGCGATCATGTTTGATCGCAGTGTTCCAGGGGTTAATGTGACGGGAGCGGTCTATGACCGCTCCTGGCATATAGTGCCGGATGTCAGCTGTGATAATCAGCTGACAATCGGCCGCGCTCCCCCCGTGAGCACGGCTGATCAGTGATGACGTACTATCCCGTCGGTGGTCATAGGGGCCCAGACCACCTCAATGGGATAGTACATCTAATGTCAGAAAGGGGTTAAAGTGCCATAATGCAAATCTAATCATAAAGTACTGTGCAAATAAGGTGTCATTACACTAGTGTGCACAGACTGTATATACTGATGCAAATAGTCAACCACATTAATTGTCTGAAGTAATGCTAAGACAAGACATAACCATGGTGCATACGAGAAAGGCTATTAAATACAACCTGAGTGGTAGCAAAGGCCCCAACGCGCCATTCGCATCTAGCTTCTTCTTAGTTAAAAATGGCATGAATCTGACAGTCATCTCTCTTCTCTTCATGCAGGTATATATTTCATTCATCTACTGCATATATCCTGCAATCTCATTTCCATCTCTGCAAGAATATTTTAATGGAATATATTTCATTCATCTTACTGAGCTGGTTCCTGATGCTGTAAGGTCATCCCACTAGCTCAAAGAGTTTTATGATCCATTTTGGCCTGAAAAACTTGTTTGTTTATTTCTAAATTTATTGTTTCCTGCTGTCTTAACTTAGTTAATTGATCGTTAAGGACTCAAATTAGTGATAGACCTAAAAACAAACCTCCTATACATTCAGACAGAGCTTTTGGGGAAGCATTTATGCACATTTTATTGCAACTGCATTTTCTTCAAAGTGCCTGACAGTAAGGCCATGTGCACACGTTCAGGTTTTTTCGCGGTTTTTCGCAATAAAAACGCTATAAAAACTCATTAAAAACGCATGCATTATGCATTCTATCATTAAGAATACATTCTGCATGTTTTGTGCACATGGATGCGTTTTTTTCGGCGAAAAAAACACATCGTGGTAGAAAAATGAGCATGTTCATTAATTTTGCGGTTTTTCTGCGTTTTTCCGCGATTCTATGCATCTGTGAAAAAACGCACAAAAAACGCATAAAAAACGCGTCAAAAACACGTCAAAAAATGCAAAAAAAACGCATGCGGATTTCTGGCAGAAATTTCCATTTTTTTGTCAGGAAAATTTCTGCAAGAAATCCTGACGTGTGCACATACCCTTAAAGACATTCAAAGAAACCTGCTTCCAGAACATTTGGATTGCAACAAATATTCACCATATGTATTTGTATAATTTATATCCTGGCTGCTGCATTCACTCACATCCACCGTCCTTGTACAAACTCTTTGCACTCCATCCATTTCAGCCCATATCATCTCCTCTCCTCTCCTATGTACAACACACATTCTATCAAATCACTTACCCATCTGCTCAGTCTTTCTATCTTCCTTCTCCTAGTCCCAGGAGATATCTCTCCAATCCCCAACCCTTCTTGTACTAGTAAGTCGAACCCCTCACATACTACATTCAGAAACCCTGCAAATCTCTATAATATTCCCTGCATGCCTTCTGCCTTTTTTAACGGTGCCCTCTGAAATTCACGCTCAGCATGAAACAAACTCTCCTACATCCATGACTTCTTCCTTTCTGATTCTCTTAACTTTCTGGCTCTTACTAAAATTTGGATCCAGCAGTCAGACACCTTCGCCACTCCTATCATAGGGTGGCCTACATTTCTCTCATACCCCAAGATCTGACAACAGACCAGATGAAGATGTTGGTCTGCTCCTACTTTTCAGGTTATCCCCCCAATAACCCTCACTTATCTTCCCTTCTTTTGAGGTCCACACAGTCAGACTCTGCAGCCCCTTCTCCCTTCGAGTGGCAGTTGTATATTATCCTCCAGGTCCCTCTCATCAGTTCCTTCATCACTTTGCCATCTGGCTTCCACATTTTCTATCCTGCTACATCCCCACCCTCATCATTCGCGACTTTTACATCCCCATTGATGATCCCCTCTCCCCATCTGCCACTCACCTTTTATCTCTAACCTCCTTCTTCGGCCTTTCATAGCTTAGTAACTCTCTTACACATGAAGACGTAAATATGCTGGACCTGGTTTTCACTTGGCTCTTTTCAGTGTATGATTTTACCTTCACCCCACTTCCACTCTTTGACCACAAACTTCTTTCATTCTCTGTCAAGAACTGTCACCCCTCTCAGGGCACCCCCACTTTCCACACTTATAGAAATATATGTGCCATTAACACCCAAAAACATATGAAGAATTTGCAGTTATTATTGGCCCCAATATCTCTTTCATGTCCGAAGTCTACACTGAAACATTATAATGAAACACTGAAAAGTGCCCTGGATGAAGCAGCACCTCCTACACATAGAACAACTCGGCACAGACGGCGAAAAACCTGGCACATGCTGCAAACAAGTTTCCTACAGCGGTGCTCCAGTTGCGCCAAACGTGGAGAAAATCCAATCTGACTGAAGATTTAATCAATTATAAGTGTGTTTAAAACATACAACTCTGCCATTCACTTCTCCAAACAAACCTATTTCAACAACCTCATTAAATCAATATCCAAGAATCCTAAATGCCTCTTTGACATTTTCCATTCTCTGTGCAATCCAAGAGTGCAGGCCCCAACCACCAATCTCCGCGCTGACGATCTGGCCAATTATTTAAAAGAAAAACTTGACCATATCCAACAGGAAATTTTCTCCCAATCCCTTCATACCATGCACTGTCCTACCTCCCCCGCTGTATATAGGTCACACTCTGTCTTTGAACCAGTCACTGAAGAAGTAGTGATCAGGCGCCTTGCATCTTCTTGCAGTACTGCTTGCACCAGTGACCCTATTCCCTCACATCTCCTCCAGTCCATTTCCCCTACTGTCACCAATCACCTAACAAAAATATTCAACATCTCTCTCTTCTGCTATCTTTTCCTCCTCATTTAAATGTGCCAGCATACATCCCTCAACTAAAACTGTGCTGTTAACTATAGACCGATCTCTAATCTTCCCTTCATCTCCAAAACTCCTGTAACGCTTGGTCTACTCCCATCTAATCTGCTATCTCTCAGATAACTCTCTTTTTGACCCTCTACAATCCATTTTCCACTCTTTACAATTTACTGAAACTTCACTCACTAAAGTCTCTAATGCTGACATGGCTCCACAAACCATCACTGATTGTGGAAACTTCACACTAGACCTCAAGCAGCTTGGATTGTGGCCTCTCCACTCTTCCTCCAGACTCTGGGACCTTGATTTAAAAAATAAATGCAAAATATACTTTCATCTGAAAACAACACCTTGGATCACTGACCAACAGTCCAGTTCTTTTTGTCCTTGGCCCAGGTAAGATGCTTCTAGCGTTGTCTATTGGACATGAATTGCTTGACACAAGGAATGTGACACTTGTAGCCCATGTCCTGGATACATCTGTGTGTGGTGGCTCTTGAAGCAATGACTCCAGCAGTAGTCCACTGCTTGTGAATCTCCCCCAAATTTTTGAATGGCCTTTTCTTAACAATCCTTTCTAGGCTGCGGTTATCCCGAATGCTTTGGCACCTTTTTCTTCCACACTTTTTCCTTCCATTCAACTTACCATTAATATGCTTGGATACAGCACTTTGTGAACAGCCAGCTTCTTTAGCAATGACCTTTGGTGGCTTACCTTACTAAGAATTAATAATAATTTTTATTTATATAGCGCCAACATATTCCGCAGCACTTTTACACTTTGCACTCCTCCTTGTGGAGTGTGTCAATGACTGACTTCTGGACATCTGTCAAGTCATCAGTCTTCCCCATGATTGTGGAGCCCACTGAAACAGACTAAAGGATCTTTTTAAATTCTTAGGAAGCCTGTGCAGGTGTTTTTTGTTAATTAGTCTAATTTACAGAGATAATGACTTTTGGGTTTTCATTGGCTGTAAGCCATAATCATCAACATTAACAGAAATAAACACTTGAAATAGATCACTCATGACTCTATATAATATATGAATTTCACTTTTTGTATTGAAGAACTGAAATAAATTAACTTTTTGATGATATTCTAATTTTGTGAGAAGCACCTGTATATATATATGAATGCAGGAAAAACAAAAAATCACAAAAGTATGTCAGAGTTGCATTTCACAACATTTGCTATTTTTCTTATACAGTATTTCAATACATTATATGGTAAAGTGACTGATATCAATCAAAATTACAACTCGGCTTGCAAAAACATAGCCCTCACATGGCTATGTAAGTGGTAAAATGAAAAGAATATTGAAGCCCTTGGAAGAAGGTAAGGGAATGAATGAAAGAACAAAATAGAAAAATTATCAAGTCCTTCCTTAATCCTAGATCTACATTACCAGGGATTTCTGTAAAAATCTGAAAAAAAAAATCACTGGAGGAGCACGCCAGGGGGCACTGATGGACAATAAAATGAGATGTTTCAAGTTAAATAAATAGGTAAAATTGCAAAGTGGTGGTAAAAACAAGTAACTTAGTTTACTCATTATAATAAATCCTCTCTGTTCTCAAAAACAGAGGGATTTTTAATTTTGCAGTGTGCAGCCTAGATTACTGCAGTGTCAAAGTGGCCGATTACTAAAGCAAGGAGTGCATGGTGCAATTAAGTTGTAGGGTTAAGTAATTAGATTACCGGATAAGGCCAAGTATAGTTTCCTCTGAGCTTTCCCCATGCTGTAGAGGCAAACTGACTCTGCTTAGCAGCATGGCAAAGCGTTCAATTCAGACTAGTGGTGCGACCATGCTGCTGGTTCAAACTGTAAATCTTCAGAAGCAGACAGCTGCCAATAAACCGGGGAGGTACACCATGAAAATAACCCTTTAAGCTGTCTAGGACTCTATGTATAATTGGAGAAAAAGAGAGATTCAAGAACGAGGTGAAGAATTGAGAGTGTGCGGTAGAGATGAGCAGATTGCCTAAAATTGAAATTCGACAACTTTGCTAAATTTTCCTTAGATACTCAATTTGCGGTGAATAAATTCAGAAAGAGGGAGAGAGACTTCTGTTACATTCAGAATGACATGTATTATTCCACTTACCCAGTGGAATCTGGAGATGGAAACCAACTTTGCAGTAGAGACTGACAGTTCTGTGTCCGATTTTGCTCCTCTGAGAACGTTGATTTCTGACTGACTGTAAGGTGGCCAGGGTGGTAGTCGTGGCAACTGGCTGTACTGTCCCCACACCATGCATGCATCAGCTGGTTCGTTATCCTTGGTTGGTTTCCTATTTAACTCACCTGGATACTCAGTTCCTTGCCTGCTATCAATGTATTCAGTGCTCTTCAGATTCCTTGTGATTACCTTGCTCCCAGCCTCTCCAAGACAAGCTAAGTTTTTGTCCGTTCATTTTTTGATTATCAGCATTCATCATGTTTCTTGTCCAGCTTGCTAAGATGTGATCTCCTCGCTTGCTGGTTGCTCTAGGGGACTGAGTTTCTCCCCCCACACCGTTAGTTGGTGCGGGGGTTCTTGAAATCTCAGTGTGGATATTTTGTAAGGGTTTTTTACTGACCCCACAGACCCCTTTACTATTTTCTGCTATCTAGTATTAGTGGGCCTCATTTGCTGAATCTGTTTTCACCCCTGTGTATGTGCCTTCCTCTTACCTCACCGTTATTATTTGTTGGGGGCTTCTATATCTTTGGGGATTATTTCTCTGGAGGCAAGAGAGGTCTTTCTTTCTCTCTAGGGGTAGTTAGTTCCTCAGGCTGGCTCGAGACGTCTAGTATTTTTAGGCACGTTCACCGGCTACTTCTAGTGTGTTTGGATAGGTTTAGATTTGCGGTCAGTCCAGTTTGCCACCTCCCTAGAGCTTGTCCTATGTTTGTTACTTAGCTGGAGTAATTCGTGATCCTCAACCACTAAGGATCATAACAGCCGACCCTAAGGGGGTGCCAGAGAAAAAATAGAAAAAATTATAAAAAATATTTTCAAAAGGCAAAAGTTGTATGGAGCGGAGCTGAACGCGTATGAGGTGTATGGAGCGGAGCCGTGTGTGTATGAGGTGTACGGAGCGGAGTCGTGTGTGTATGAGGTGTGTGGAGCGGAGATAAATGTGTACGAGGTGTACGGAGCAGAGCCGCGTGTGTACAAGGTGTATGGAGCGGAGCGCGTGTGTACGGAGCGCAGCCGTGTGTGTAGGAGTAGCTATGTGTGGCCATTATACGGTACGAAGTATCATGTGCGGCCAATATACAGTATGGAGCATCATGTGTGGTCATTATACAGTATGGAGCATCATGTGTGGCCATTATACAATATGGAGCACTGTGTGGCCATTTTTTTCTTTATAATTATTCTTTATGAAACAGTGTGAGCAGCAGTGCTAAATGGGTGTGGTTAGGATGTGGATATGGGTGTGGCTAGTTATGAATGGGTGTGGTCAGAGGCGTGGCCTAAAAACTTTGTCCCTCTTTCCTACCTTCATAAGTTGGGAGGTATGTTAAAAGTAGTAGAGGCGCAACAAAATAGTTTTGCCTAGGGCGCCGTAATCTCTCAGGCCGGCCCTGCCCGGAACCTAATTGGTAGATGGTCCTAACGGACTGGTGCTCGTCTGCACTATTTGCTGCCTGGGGCCCCTTCTGCTACAACATCTTTATCCCTATTATTATTATTTTATATAGCACCATTCATTCCATGGTGCTGTACATGAGAAAGGGGTTACATAGTCTCCCTATGGCTGTAATCCTCTGCTCCTTCACTGCTCAGGTGTCCTGCCCATGAGACTGACTGAAACCAGGAAGCAACCCCACTACATGTCCCTGCTTTGTATTGCTCTTCCCATCTAGTTAACCCCTGTGCTGCCTATCTCCTATTCTATGCTATGCTATTTCCTACCTCTAACATGCCCCCCCTCTATTCTACCCCACTACTGTCCTATACTACCTAAGTTCCTATTCTAGTCCTATCCTACAAACAGTAGATAACATCACAATATGTAAACATTACACATTACATCAATGACATTAGAGAACCACACATATTAATAAGCCATGAGTGAGGTGCCGCAGATGACTGTGTGAACAGTTTCCAGGAGAGAGAAAGCACGTGAGGTTCTCTGCCACCTCCTTGCATGACCACCACTGTACAAGGTATGATAATCCACTAGATGTCACAGCTGGGGGAACCTAGCGTGGCAACGTAAAACTACATTGGCCTGCTAAACAATACTTCAGCAATGCGGTAAATGGTGCCGAGAAGAGATGAGCAAATCTGACAGAATTTAAATCCACCAAATCGCATTGATTTTCCATTGAAATGATTCTCTGCCAATTGAATGACTCTTAATAAGCACTGGAGCCTCTCCAGACCCCAGAGAAAAATACATATAATGTAAAAAATAAAAACATACTGTACTTGTACTCACCTCACCACTCACCTCTCCTGCCCCTTCGCTCTTCACCATCCCCCCCGTCCAGACCTTGGTGTATCTTCTTATCCCCAGGCCTACTCATGCTAGACGAAGACTTCAGGCACTGATAAGGTCTGGGATGTTTTTGCGTAAGCACAGAACGTGCTCTGTGGGCTTTTGTGCCATGCGTGGAAATGTCTTGGACTTCATCAGAGCTGGAAGACCTGGCTTAGCTGGTATTCAACACTCAGCAGCGGTGATAAGAAGATGTGACGAGGACGGTGAAGAGCGATGATGCTGGAGAGGTGAGCTGAGAGGTAAGTATAATTATTTTTCTTTTTTAACCTTTTGATGGCACTTTATGGTTACAGCAAAGTGCCAGCCTCCACTTTGATTAATCCGCCGCTAAGCGAATTACAAAAAATCTGCATTTTGGCGAATTATTATTATTATAAAATTTTATAGCGCCATTTATTCCATGGCGTTTTACATGTGAATGGGGCAAATATAAACAAGTACAATAAACAGGAGTAAAACAAGGCACACACAGTACAGGAGGAGAGAGGACCCTGCCCGCGAGGGCTCACAGTCTACAGGGGATGGGTGAGGATACACTAGGAGAGGGTAGAGCTGGTCATGCGGCGGTTCAGTAGACTGGGGATCACTGCAGGTTGTAGGCTTGTCGGAAGAGGTGGGTCTTCAGGTTCCTTTTGAAGGTTTCCGTGGTAGGCAAGAGTCTAATGTGTTGGGGTAGAGAGTTCCAGAGTATAGGGGAAGGACGGGAGAAGTCTTGGATGCGGTTGTGGGAGGAAGAGATGAGAGAGGAGTAGAGCAGGAGATCATGAGATGATCGAAGGTTACGTGTAGGTAGGTAACGGGAGACCATATCACAGATGTATGGAGGAGTAAGGTTGTGAATGGCTTTGTATGTTATTGTTAGTGTTTTGAACTGTAGCCTCTGGGCAATAGGAAGCCAGTGAAGGGCCTGGCAGAGAGAAGAGGCTGGGGAGTAACGGGGAGACAGGTGGATTAGTTGGGCAGCAGAGTGTAGGATGGATTGGAGTGGTGCCAGAGTGCTAGAGGGGAGGCCAGAGAGTAGGAGGTTGCAGTAGTCGAGGCGGGAGATGATAAGGGCATGTACTAGTGTTTTTGTTGTTTCATGGTCAAGGAATGCACGGATCTGGGAAATGTTTTTGAGTTGGAATCGGCAAGAGGAGGCAAGGGCTTGGATATGTGGCTTGAAAGAGAGGGTAGAGTCAAGGATCACCCCGAGGCACCGAGCGTGCGGGACCGGGGAAAGTGAGCAGCCATTGACATTGATGGATAGGTCGGGTGGAGGGGTAGAGTGAGGTGGGGGAAAGATGATGAATTCTGTTTTGTCCATGTTCAGTTTTAGAAAACGAGCAGAAAAGAAGGATGAAATAGCAGACAGACATTGTGGGATTTTGGCCAGTAAGGAAGTGAGGTCGGGTCCAGATAGGTAGATCTGCGTGTCATCAGCGTAGAGATGATATTGTAAACCGTGGGATTCTATGAGCTGTCCCAGGCTGAACGTGTAGATGGAGAAGAGTAGGGGTCCTAGAACTGAGCCTTGGGGAACACTGATAGACAGGGAGCGAGATGAGGAGGTGGTGTGGGAGAGGGAGACACTGAATGTCCGGTCTGTTAGATATGATGAGATCCAGGATAGGGCCAAGTCTGTGATGCCAAGAGATGAGAGAATCTTTAACAGGAGGGAGTGGTCCACAGTGTCGAAGGCAGAAGACAGATCCAGGAGGAGGAGGACAGAGTAGTGTCGCTTGCTCTTGGTGGTTAGTAGGTCATTGGTCACTTTAGTCAGGGCAGTTTCAGTTGAGTGATGTGGTCGGAAGCCAGATTGTAACCGGTCAAAGAGGGAGCAGGAGGAGAGGTGGGAGGACAGTTCAAGATGGACATGCTGTTCCAGTAGTTTTGAGGCATAAGGGAGAAGTGATATCAGGCTATAGCGGGACACAGAGGATGGGTCGAGAGAGGGTTTTTTGAGGATATATGTGATTGATGCATGTTTAACCCCTTAAGCCCCGAGGGTGGTTTGCACGTTAATGACCGGGCCAATTTTTACAATTCTGACCACTGTCCCTTTATGAGGTTATAACTCTGGAACGCTTCAACGGATCTTGGAGATTCTGACACTGTTTTCTCGTGACATATTGTACTTCATGTTAGTGGTAAAATTTCTTCGATATAACTTGCGTTTATTTGTGAAAAAAACGAATATTTGGCAAAAATTTTGAAAATTTCGCAATTTTCCAACTTTGAATTTTTATGCCCTTAAATCACAGACATATGTCACACAAAATACTTAATAAATAACATTTCCCACATGTCTACTTTACATCAGCACAATTTTGGAACCAAAATTTTTTTTTGTGACGGAGTTATAAGGGTTAAAAGTTGACCAGCAATTTCTCATTTTTACAACACCATTTTTTTTTAGGGACCACATCTCATTTGAAGTCATTTTGACGGGTCTATATGATAGAAAATACCCAAGTGTGACACCATTCTAAAAACTGCACCCCTCAAGGTACTCAAAACCACTTTCAAGAAGTTTATTAACCCTTCAGGTGTTTCACAGGAATTTTTGGAATGTTTAAATAAAAATGAACATTTAACTTTTTTTCACACAAAATTTATTTCAGCTCCAATTTGTTTTATTTTACCAAGGGTAACAGGAGAAAATAGACCCCAAAAGTTGTTGTACAATTTGTCCTGAGTACGCTGATACCCCATATGTGGGGGTAAACCACAGTTTGGGCGCATGGCAGAGCTTGGAAGCAAAGGAGCGCCATTTGACTTTTCAATGCAAAATTGACTGGAATTGAGATGGGACGCCATGTTGCATTTGGAGAGCCCCTGATGTGCCTAAACATTGAAACCCCCCACAAGTGACACCATTTTGGAAAGTAGACCCCCTAAGGAACTTATCTAGATGTGTGGTGAGCACTTTGACCCAACAAGTGCTTTACAGAAGTTTATAATGCAGAGCCGTAAAAATAAAAAATCATATTTTTTCACAAAAATTATCTTTTCACCCCCAATTTTTTATTTTCCCAAGTGTGAGAGAAGAAATTGGACCCCAAAAATTGTTGTGCAATTTGTCCTGAGTACGCTGATACCCCATATGTGGGTGTAAACCATTGTTTGGGCGCAGGGCAGAGCTCGGAAGGGAAGGAGCGCCATTTGACTTTTCAATGCAAAATTGACTGGAATTGAGATGGGACGCCATGTTGCATTTAGAGAGCCCTTGATGTGCCTAAACATTGAAACCCCTAACAAGTGACACCATTTTGGAAAGTAGACCCCCTAAGGAACTTATCTAGATGTGTGGTGAGCACTTTGACCCAACAAGTGCTTTACAGAAGTTTATAATGCAGAGCCGTAAAAATAAAAAATCATATTTTTTCACAAAAATGATCTTTTCACCCCCAATTTTTTATTTTCCCAAGGGTAAGAGAAGAAATTGGACCCCAAAAATTGTTGTGCAATTTGTCCTGAGTACACTGATACCCCATATGTGGGTGTAAACCATTGTTTGGGCGCAGGGCAGAGCTCAGAAGGGAAGGAGCGCCATTTGACTTTTCAATGCAAAATTGACTGGAATTGAGATGGGACGCCATGTTGCGTTTGGAGAGCCCCTAATGTGCCTAAACATTGAAACCCCCCACGAGTGACACCATTTTGGAAAGTAGACCCCTTAAGGAACTTATCTAGATGTGTGTTGAGCACTTTGACCCAACAAGTGCTTCACAGAAGTTTATAATGCAGAGCCGTAAAAATAAAAAATCATATTTTTTCACAAAAATGATCTTTTCACCCCCATTTTTTTATTTCCCCAAGGGTAAGAGAAGAAATTAGACCACAAAAGTTGTTGTGCAATTTGTCCTGAGTACGATGATACCCCATATGTGGGTGTAAACCATTGTTTGGGCGCATAGCAGAGCTCAGAAGGGAAGAAGCGCTATTTTACTTTTCAATGCAAAATTGACTGGAATTAAGATGGGATGCCATGTTGCGTTTGGAGAGCCCCTGATGTGCCTAAACATTAAACCCCCCCACAAGTGACACCATTTTGGAAAGTAGACCGCCTAAGGAACTTATCTAGATGTGTTTTGAGAGCTTTGAACCCCCAAGTGTTTCACTACAGTTTATAACGCAGAGCCGTGAAAATAAAAATTATTTTTTTTTTTCACAAAAATGATTTTTTAGCCCCCAGTTTTGTATTTTCACAAGGGTATCAGGATAAATTGGACCCTAAAAGTTGTTGTCCAATTTGTCTGGAGTACGCTGATACCCCATTTGTGGGGAGGGACCACTGTTTGGGCGCATGACAGAGCTCGGAAGGGAAGGAGCGCCATTTGGAATGCAGACTTAAATGGATTGGTCTGCAGGCGTCACGTTGCATTTGCAGAGCCCCTGATGTACCCAAACAGTACAAACCCCCCACAAGTGACCCCATATTGGAAACTAGACCCCCCAAGGAACTTATCTAGATGTGTTGTGAGAACTTTGAACCCCCAAGTGTTTCACTACAGTTTATAACGCAGAGCCGTGAAAATATATATTTTTTTTTTTTTCACAAAAATGAAATTTAGCCCCCAGTTTTGTATTTTCACAAGGGTATCAGGATAAATTGGACCCTAAAAGTTGTTGTCCAATTTGTCCTGAGTACGCTGATACCCCCTATGTGGGGGGGAACCACTGTTTGGGCGCATGACAGAGCTCGGAAGGGAAGGAGCGCCATTTAGAATTCAGACTTAAATGGATTGGTCTGCAGGCGTCACGTTGCATTTGCAGAGCCCCTGATGTACCCAAACAGTACAAACCCCCCACAAGTGACCCCATATTGGAAACTAGACCCCCCAAGGAACTTATCTAGATGTGTTGTGAGAACTTTGAACCCCCAAGTGTTTCACTACAGTTTATAACGCAGTGCCGTGAAAATATATATTTTTTTTTTTTTCACAAAAATGAAATTTAGCCCCCAGTTTTGTATTTTCACAAGGGTATCAGGATAAATTGGACCCTAAAAGTTGTTGTCCAATTTGTCCTGAGTACGCTGATACCCCCTATGTGGGGGGGAACCACTGTTTGGGCGCATGACAGAGCTCGGAAGGGAAGGAGCGCCATGTGGAATTCAGACTTAAATGGATTGGTCTGCAGGCGTCACGTTGCATTTGCAGAGCCCCTGATGTACCCAAACAGTACAAACCCCCCACAAGTGACCCCATATTGGAAACTAGACCCCCCAAGGAACTTATCTAGATGTGTTGTGAGAACTTTGAACCCCCAAGTGTTTCACTACAGTTTATAACGCAGAGCCGTGAAAATAAAAATTATTTTTCTTTTTCACAAAAATGATTTTTTAGCCCCCAGTTTTGTATTTTCACAAGGGTATCAGGATAAATTGGACCCTAAAAGTTGTTGTCCAATTTGTCCTGAGTACGCTGATACCCCCTATGTGGGGGGGAACCACTGTTTGGGCGCATGACAGAGCTCGGAAGGGAAGGAGCGCCATTTGGAATTCAGACTTAAATGGATTGGTCTGCAGGCGTCACGTTGCATTTGCAGAGCCCCTGATGTACCCAAACAGTACAAACCCCCCACAAGTGACCCCATATTGGAAACTAGACCCCCCAAGGAACTTATCTAGATGTGTTGTGAGAACTTTGAACCCCCAAGTGTTTCACTACAGTTTATAACGCAGAGCCGTGAAAATAAAAATTATTTTTCTTTTTCACAAAAATGATTTTTTAGCCCCCAGTTTTGTATTTTCACAAGGGTATCAGGATAAATTGGACCCTAAAAGTTGTTGTCCAATTTGTCCTGAGTACGCTGATACCCCCTATGTGGGGGGGAACCACTGTTTGGGCGCATGACAGAGCTCGGAAGGGAAGGAGCGCCATTTGGAATTCAGACTTAAATGGATTGGTCTGCAGGCGTCACGTTGCATTTGCAGAGCCCCTGATGTACCCAAACAGTACAAACCCCCCACAAGTGACCCCATATTGGAAACTAGACCCCCCAAGGAACTTATCTAGATGTGTTGTGAGAACTTTGAACCCCCAAGTGTTTCACTACAGTTTATAACGCAGAGCCGTGAAAATAAAAATTATTTTTCTTTTTCACAAAAATGATTTTTTAGCCCCCAGTTTTGTATTTTCACAAGGGTATCAGGATAAATTGGACCCTAAAAGTTGTTGTCCAATTTGTCCTGAGTACGCTGATACCCCCTATGTGGGGGGGAACCACTGTTTGGGCGCATGACAGAGCTCGGAAGGGAAGGAGCGCCATTTGGAATGCAGACTTAAATGGATTGGTCTGCAGGCGTCACGTTGCATTTGCAGAGCCCCTGATGTACCCAAATAGTACAAACCCCCCTCAAGTGACCCCATATTGGAAACTAGACCTCCCAAGGAACTTATCTAGATGTGTTGTGAGAACTTTGAACCCCCAAGTGTTTCACTACAGTTTACAACGCAGAGCCGTGAAAATAAAACATATTTTTTTTCCCACAAAAATGATTTTTAGCCCCCCAAATTTTTATTTTCCCAAGGATAACAAGAGAACTTGGACCCCAGAAGTTGTTGTTCAATTTGTCCCTAGTACGCTGATACCCCATATGTTGGGGTAAACCCCTTTTTGGACGCACGGGAGAGCTCGGAAGGGAAGGAGCACTGTTTTACTTTTTCAACGCAGAATTGGCTGGAATTGAGATTGGACGCCATGTCGCGCTTGGAGAGCCCCTGATGTGCCTGAACAGTGGAAACTCCCCAATTCTACCTGAAACCCTACCCCTAACCGTTTACTGAACATTTTCTGACAGTCATAAGTGCCACGTATATAAGTGCCACGTATATAAGTGCCACGTATATAAGTGCCACGTATATAAGTGCCACGTATATAAGTGCCACGTATTTAAGTGCCACGTATTTAAGTGCCACGTATTTAAGTGCCACGTATTTAAGTGCCACTTATTTAAGTGCCACGTATTTCAGTGCCAACGTATATAAGTGCCACGTATTTAAGTGCCACGTATTTAAGTGCCACGTATTTCAGTGCCACGTATTTCAGTGCCACATATTTCAGTGCCACGTATTTCAGTGCCACGTATTTCAGGCACTGAAAAATACGTGGCACGTAAATACTTCAGTGCCACGATATTTCAGTGCCACGATATTTCAGTGCCACGTATTTCAGTGCCACGTATTTCAGGCACTGAAAAATACATGGCACGTAAATACGTGGCACTTAAATACGTGGCACTTAAATACGTGGCACTTAAATACGTGGCACTTAAATACGTGGCACTTATATACGTGGCACTTATATACGTGGCCACTGAAATATCGTGGCACTTATATACGTATATACGTATATAAACGTATATTTCAGTGCCACGTATTTCAGTGCCACGTATTTCAGGTTAGGGGTAGGGTTAGGGGTAGGGTTAGGGTTTTTTGTTTTTTTCTTGTTTTCTTGTGTTTTTCTATAAAAATGCATGCGTTTTACCGCGTTTACATGCATTTTTTCACACATGCAGTTTTTTTAAAAAACGCATGCAGATAAAAACGCAAGTGTGAAACCAGACTAAAAGACGCTTTTTATAGCAAAAAAGTTTTTGCGTCTCCACATTTTGAGACCTATAATTTTTCCACATTTTGGTCCACAGAGTCATGTGAGGTCTTGTTTTTTGCGGGACGAGTTGACGTTTTTATTGGTAACATTTTCGGACACGTGACCATTTTTTATCACTTTTTATTCCGATTTTTGTGAGGCAGAATAACCAAAAACCAGCTATTCATGAATTTCTTTTGGGAGAGGCGTTTATACCGTTCTGCGCTTGGTAAAATTGATAAAGCAGTTTTATTCGTCGGGTCAGTACGATTACAGCGATACCTCATTTATATCATTTTTTTATGTTTTGACGCTTTTATACGATAAAAACTATTTTATAGAAAAAATAATTATTTTAGCATCGCTTTATTCTGAGGACTATAACTTTTTTATTTTTTTGCTGATGATGCTGTATGGCGGCTCGTTTTTTGCGGGACAAGATGACGTTTTCAGCGGTAACATGGTTATTTATATCCGTCTTTTTGATCGCGTGTTATTCCACTTTTTGTTCGGCGGTATGGTAATAAAGCGTTGTTTTTTGCCTCGTTTTTTTTTTTTTTTCTTACGGTGTTTACTGAAGGGGTTAACTAGTGGGCCAGTTTTATAGGTTGGGTCGTTACGGACGCAGCGATACTAAATATGTGTACTTTTATTGTTTTTGTTTGTTTTTTTTAGATAAAGAAATGTATTTATGGGAATAATATTTTTTTTTTTATTATTATTTATTTAGGAATTTTTTTTTTTTTTTTTTACACATGTGGAACTTTTTTTTTTTACTTTTTTACTTTGTCCCAGGGGGGGACATCACAGATCGCAGATCTGATAGTGTGCACAGCACTCTATCAGATCGGCGATCATACTTTCATCGGAGCAGGCTGCAGCTTTCATCTGCAGCCTGCTCCGACCCGGAAGTGCTCCCTGCAGGACCCGGATACAGCCCCTCGGCCATTTTGGATCCGGGGCCTGCAGGGAGAAGACGTTCGGTACGAGGTGAGTACATCACCTTGTACCGATCGTCTCAGGGAAGCCCGCAGGGAGCCCCCTCCCTGCGCGATGCTTCCCTGTACCGCCGGTACACCGCGATCATGTTTGATCGCGGTGTGCCGGGGGTTAATGTGCCGGGGGCGGTCCGTGACCACTCCTGGCACATAGTGCCGGATGTCAGCTGCGATATGCAGCCGACACCCGGCCGCGATTGGCCGCGCTCCCCCCGTGAGCGCGGCCGATCGCGTATGACGTACTATACCGTCACCGGGAATTAAGGCCCACCCCACCTCGACGGTATAGTACGTCATATGGGATTAAGGGGTTAAAGGATGAGGGGAAGACACCATTTATAAGTGAGAGGTTGAAGAGGTGTGTTAGGGTTGGGATGAAGACTTTAGCGAGGTTAGGGATGAGGTGGGACGGGAGCGGGTCAAGCGTGCAAGTGGTGAGATGTGATCTTGACAGAAAGATGAAGAGCTGATCGTCTGTCATGGTGGAGAAGCTGGCTTTGGAACAGGGCTGAGAAGTCAAGAGGAGGGGCATTTGGGGCTGCGGGCCAAAGCTTTGTCTGATGTTATCGATCTTCTGCTTAAAGGAGGCAAATTCTTCAGCCGAAATGAGAGGGGAGGGAGGAGATGCTGGGGGACAGAGTAGAGAATTGAAAGTGTTGAAGAGCTGTTTAGGGTTGTGATTCAGGGAGGATATGAGAGAAGAGAAGTAAGTTTGTTTTGCGGCAGTGAGCGTTGACTTGAAGCTGGCGAGGGACTGCTTGTATGCAGTGAAGTGCTCAGCAGAATGAGATCTCTTCCATCGCCGTTCAGCGATCCTAGAAGCCCGTCTCAGTTCTTTGGTCAGGCTGGTTAGCCAGGGCTGCCTGTTGATTCTACGAGTTTTGCTGTGCATGAGCGGGGCAGCGAATGTAGATTTTTGTAATATTTGAGTTGAATTCAATTCCACGTGAATATATTCGCTCATGTCATGTCTAGTGCCGGGCAATCTTTTCTGCTAATCACTAAACAAATCTCAAACTGTTCATGTGGACCTACAAATTTTGGGAATTTCGACTTGAACTCCTCCATGGCTCGATTTTTAGTGTGCAGCCATGCTAAGAAATCTATTACCTTTGCATACACTATGTACATTAGCAGTCCACCTTTTGTGCTAAAACCTCAGAGGAATAAGCACAATGTTATCTTGAGCCTCTTATCTGAGGAATGTCATTGGGTCATATACCTAAATTGGAATTCCATCAGTCAACCAAAGAAATTTACAACCCTATCAGCCAAACATTCAAGCTATGACTGAAACAGTCCTGTAATAAATCTTCTCTGCCATGACACAATGCAGATACAACCCTATAGCAGAATGACCAGCAGACATCACTGAGCTACTACCCCCATGATATACCTGCACAACAGAGATGTCTTTATTAGTTTCCCTGGTTGGAATTCCTCCTGACTGGTAGATGATGGAGAGATATGGTCCCAACCTCTGCATTGTATTACTGTTCTGTGCATTGCTACAGGGGGCTATCTTATCTTGTGTGATGTTTGCAATGTGCCTGCTACCAGTAGGTGGTGTTATCAGATGAGATGACCTGGGAAGGTTATCACAACTATGCAAACTTAAAGAAAAAAAAAGGTTTGGTACCCTGTTTGCCAGTTGAAAAAATAATGCTCTCAGTGGGAAAAACAAGATAACGACAAGATACATTATAATTGCTAACAAAAATATAATAAGTGATGTTACAAAGCAAGCTTTCCAGACTTCTTAGGTCTCTTCCACAGACATGGTATGACAAAGTATCTGAAGAAACACAAATATATGCTCATAAGAAATATATATGCACAAAACATTAACACCTTAGTGACAGACCCAAATTGCAGCTTAATGACCGGGCCAATTTTTACAATTCTGACCACTGTCACTTTATAAAATTATAACTCTGGAACGCTTTAACGGATCCCACTGATTCTGAGATTATTTTTTCATGACATATTGTACTTAATGTTAGTGGTAAAATTTCTTCTATATGACTTGCGTTTATTTATTAAAAAACGGAAATATGGCGAAAATGTTTAAAATTTCACAATTTTCAAACTTTTAATTTTTATGCCCTTAAATCATATAGATACAGTACAGACCAAAAGTTTGGACACACCTTCTCATTTAAAGATTTTTCTGTATTTTAATGACTATGAAAATTGTACATTCACACTGAAGGCCTCAAAACTATGAATTAACACATGTGGAATTACCGTATATACTCGAGTATAAGCCGACCCGAGTATAAGCCGACCCCCCTAATTTTGCCACAAAAAACTGGGAAAACTTAATGACTCGAGTATAAGCCTAGGGTGGGAAATGCAGCAGCTACCTGTAAATTTCAAAACTAAAAATAGATACCAATAAAAGTAAAATTAATTGAGACATCAGTAGGTTAAGTGTTTTTGAATATCCATATTGAATCAGGAGCCCCATATAATGCTCCATGCAGTTCATGATGGGCCCCACAAGATGCTCCATATAAAATACGCCCCATATAATGCTCCATAAAGTTTATGATGGGCCCCATAAGATGCTCCATATTAAAATATGCCCCATATAATCCTGCATAAAGGTTAATAATGGCCCCATAAGATGCTCCATAGACACATTTGCCCATTATAATGCTGCACAAATGTTGATTATGGCCCCATAAGATGCTCCATAGAGATATTTACACCACATAGTGCTGCACAAACGTTATGGCCCCATAAGATGCTCCATAAAGATAGTTTCCCCATATAGTGCTGCACAAACGTTTATTATGGCCCCATAAGATACTCCATACAGACACTTGCCCCATATTGTGCTGCACAAATGTTAATTATGGCCCCATAAGATGCTCCATAAAGATATTTGCCCCATATAATCCTGCCCAAATGTTGATTATGGCCCCATAAGATGCTCCATACAGACACTTGCCCCATTTGCTGTTGCTGCGATAAAAAAAAAATCACATACTCACCTCTCATCGCTCAGGCCCCTGGCACTTTAAATATTCACCTTTCCTCTTTCCGGCCGCCGCTCCGTCTTCAGCGTCTTCTGCACTGACGTTCAGGCAGAGGGCACGCACTAACCACTTCACCGCGCCCTCTGACCTGAGCGTCACTGCAGAAGACGCTGAAGACGGAGCGGCGGCTGGAACGAGGAGAGGTGAATATCGCGCAGCGCTCCCCTCCCCATTATACTCACCTGCTCCAGCCGCTGTGCAGTCCCTGGTTCCCCGGAGCCGCAGCTTCTTCCTATATTGAGCGGTCACATGGTACGCGGCTCCACCCCTATGGGGGTGGGAGAACATAATTTTACCTCTATACAATTCACTAGTTCGACCACACTTAGAATACTGTGCACAGTTCTGGTCTCCGGTGTATAAGAAAGACATAGCTGAATTAGAGCGGGTGCAGAGAAGAGCGACCAAGGTTATTAGAGGACTGGGGGGTCTGCAATACCAAGATAGGTTATTACACTTGGGGCTATTTAGTTTGGAAAAACGAAGGCTAAGGGGTGATCTTATTTTAATGTATAAATATATGAGGGGACAGTACAAAGATCTTTCTGATGATCTTTTTAATCGTAGACCTGAGACAGGGACAAGGGGGCATCCTCTACGTCTGGAGGAAAGAAGGTTTAAGCATAATAACAGAGGCGGGTTCTTTACTGTAAGAGCAGTGAGACTATGGAACTCTCTGCCGTATGATGTTGTCATGAGTGATTCATTACTAAAATTTAAGAGGGGACTGGATGCCTTTCTTGAAAAGTATAATGTTACAGAGTATATACACTAGATTCCTTGATAGGGCGTTGATCCAGGGAACTAGTCTGACTGCTGTATGTGGAGTCGGGAAGGAATTTTTTTCCCCAATGTGGAGCTTACTCTTTGCCACATGGTTTTTTTTTGCCTTCCTCTGGATCAACATGTTAGGGCATGTTAGGTTAGGCTATGGGTTGAACTAGATGGACTTAAAGTCTTCCTTCAACCTTAATAACTATGTAACTATGAAAATATGTCTTATATTCTAGGTTCTTCAAAGTAGCCACCTTTTGCTTTGATGACTGCTTTGCACACTCTTGGCATTCTCTTGATGATCTTCAAGAGGTAGTCTCTGGGAATGGTTTTCACTTCACAGGTGTGCCCTGTCAGGTTTAATAAGTGGGATTTCTTGCCTTATAAATGGGGTTGGGACCATCAGTTGTGTTGTGCAGAAGTCTGGTGTATACACATCTGATAGTCCTACTGAATAGACTGTAAGAATTTGTATTATTGCAAAGAAAAAACTTTACCTCTCAAGGTGCTCAAAACCACATTCAATAAGTTAATTAACCCTTTATGTGCTTCACAGGAACTGAAGCAATGTGGAAGAAAAAAAATGAACATTTAAAGGGAACCTGTCACCTGAATTTGGCGGGACCAGTTTTGGGTCATATGGGCGGGGTTTTCGGGTGTTTGATTCACCCTTTCCTTACCCGCTGGCTGCATGCTGGCCGCAATATTGGATTGAAGTTCATTCTCTGTCCTCCGGAGTACACGCCAGCGCAAGGCAATATTGCCAAAAAAACACCCGAAAACCCCGCCCATATGACCCAAAACTGGTCCCGCCAAATTCAGGTGAAAGGTTCCCTTTAACTTCTTTTCACAAACATTTTATTTCAGAAACAGTTTTTTTTTATTTTCACAAAAGTAACAGGAGAAATTGGACCGCAAAAGTTGTTGTCCAATTTGTCCTGAGTACGCCGATACCCCAATATGTGGGGGTAAGCCACTGTTTGGGCGCACGGCAGAGCTCAGAAGGGGAGGAGCATCATTTGACTTTTTCAATGCAAAATTGGCTGGAATTGAGATCGACGCCATGTTGCGTTTTCAAAGCCCCTGATGTGCCTAAACAGTAGAAACCCCCCACAAGTGACCCCATTTTGGAAACTAGACCCCATGGAACTTATCTAGATGTGTTGCAAGAACTTAGAACCCCCAAGTGTTTCACTAAAGTTTATAACGCAGAGCCGTGAAAATAAAAAATCATTTTTCTTCCACAAAAATTATTTTTTTAGAGTTTTTTTATTTTCACAAGATTAACAGGAGAAATTGGACCACAAAAGTTGTTGTCCAATTTGTCCTGAGTACGCAGATACCCCAATATGTGGGGGTAAACCACTGTTTAGGCGCACGGCAGAGCTTGGAAGGGAAGGAGCACCGTTTAACTTTTTCAACGCAGAATTGGCTGGAATTGAGATCAGACGTCATGTCACATTTGGAGAGCCCCTGATGTGACAGTGGAGACACCCCAATTCTAACTCTAGCCCTAACGCTAAAACACCCCTAATGCCAACCCCAAAACACCCCTAACCATAAACATAACCACAACCACAAACCTAACCCTGACACACCCCTAACCCTCATCCCAACCCTAATCCCAACCCTAACCCTAATCTCAGCCGTAAATGTAATCCAAACCCTAACACCAACTCTAGCCCTAACCCTAACTTTAACCCCAAACCTAACCCTAACTTTGGCCCAACCCTAACCCCAAATTTATCCCCTACCCTAACCCTAACTTTAGCCCCAACCCTAACTTTAGCCCAACTCACTTTAGGCCAACTCTAACCCTAATGGAAAAATGGAAATAAATATATTTTTTTATTTCATTATTGTTCCCTAACTAAGTAGGTGATAAAGGGGGTTTTTATTTACTATTTATTAATTTTGATAATTGTGATAGGGTCTATAACAGTGATCAAAATGAACCAATAGGAAAAATCTCCTATTGTTGCCGGGTGCCGGCCGGCAGATCTCGGCAGGCGCACTGCGCATGCTCCCGCCATTTTTTATTATCGGAAGAAGATGCTGGCAGCCATGGGGGGAAAAAGGAGAACCCAGGGGCCCCGGGAGGGATCAAGGACCCTATTTCTCTCTCTTCTGATGTGCGATTGCAACCCCAGGGTCGTTAAAAAACAACCCGAATCATGGCAGCCGAGACCCCGGAGAAATTCCGACTCTGGGGAGTGCTATACACTTTTCCACAGCGCCGTTAAAAAGCGGCGCTGTGGTTTAAGTACCTTTAATTGCTGCCGTGAAAAGTTGTATCGGCGGTCGATAAGGGGTTAAAAAATGTCCACTTATCATGCCATGCCTCTGTTTTTTTTGCATATATTTGTGTTTCTTCAGATACTGTATTATACCATGCCTGAGGAAGAGACCTACGAAGTCTCAAAAGCTTGCTTTGTGACATTTATTTTATTTTTGTTAGCCATTATTTATTTACTTATTTATTATGCTTGCTTGTATAGCGCTATCTTATTCCACAGCGCTTTACATACATCATCATCACTGTCCCCAATGGGGCTCACAATCTAAATTCCCTGTCAGTATGTCTGATGAAGGGACCTGAGTAGTCTCGAAAGCGTGCAATTTGTTACCATCTTGTCTGATGAAGGGACTTGAGTACCGTAGTCTCGAAAGCTTGCAATTTGTTACCATCTTGTCTGATGAAGGGACTTGAGTAGTCTCGAAAGCTTGCAATTTGTTACCATCTTTTCAGTTAGCCATTAAAAGGTATCAACCACTGAGGACTCTCAATTCTAAATATTTTTCAGGACACAATAATAACTTTCCCAATATCCCCTGGGGCTGAGCTAACCACTCCCTGTCTGTTAACCATTTTAAACCCTATATTTGCTGGATGATTCTAAAACAGCAGTGCAGCTTCTATCTGTCATATGGCCTTACAGACACAAAAAGCCTGATGACATAGTGGTGCTACATAAAGATGAGAAAGTTCTGGCGGCTCTGACTGTGAATGAAGGAATAAAAATGAAATCTACAGGTCCCAAGTAGAGATGAGCAGGATGCACAGATGATGTTGCACCAGCTGTAGCTATTCAAAACCCACACCAGGAATGCCGGAAGGTAAGATATTTGTGACCTCCCATCAAGCTGCCAGGTACCTCTGACTTGTGCGCTGGACCAGAGACCCCTGAATCCATCTGCTCATCTCTAGTCTTCACTGACTCAGATACAGCGGAGAGTCCTGGATTTGGTTCTATGCCCTGCAGTCTGGGGCATCTGCTGAATTTCCCTCTCCACCACCACCCCTTTGACAACTCCTCCTGTTGGGTGAGAAAGAAATGGTAAATGGGCATGGATTGGGGTGTGGTCAGGGCATGGCCAAAAGTTGCTGCAACATACTACGTGCGCCGCATGATGTGTCCCTCTTTCTGATCTTCAAAACTTGGGACGCATGATGCTATGGTTATAAAACAGGTCAAAATGGATCACTCCAGGGAACGGTGTAAACAATCCTCGTGCATAAAAAATACTGGGCCTCGTTTGACCCCTCATTTCTGAGGTTATACGGCAAATACAATCCTGGAAATCTCTTAAATTATCCTTTTTGGGCAGGTCTATCTGATTAAAATGATCCCTTTCTCTAAAATACTTTTTCCCTTACAGACACTACTTGTTCTATCTAAAACTAATGACAGGCTTTTGACAAAAGTCTTCCGTCAATTTAATTGGGGCTCAAATTGGGGCTCTAGCATTAGTATTTTTAAGTTGCAACAAACTAAATCCCTAGGTGGCCTTAACCCCTTAAGCCCCGAGGGTGGTTTGCACGTTAATGACCGGGCCAATTTTTACAATTCTGACCACTGTCCCTTTATGAGGTTATAACTCTGGAACGCTTCAACGGATCCCGGTGATTCTGACACTGTTTTCTCGAGACATATCGTACTTCATGATAGTGGTAACATTTCTTTGATATTACCTGCGTTTATTTGTGAAAAAAATTAAAATTTTGAAAATTTAGCAATTTTCCAACTTTGAATTTTTATGCCCTTAAATCACAGAGATATGTCACACAAAATACTTAAAAAGTAACATTTCCCACATGTCTACTTTATATCAGCACAATTTTAGAAACAACATTTTTTTTTTGTTATAGAGTTATAAGGGTTCAAAGTTGACCAGCAATGTCTCATTTTTACAACACCATTTTTTTTAGGGACCACATCACATTTGAAGTCATTTTGAGGGGTCCATATGATAGAAAATAACCAAGTGTGACACCATTCTAAAAACTGCACAGCTCAAGGTGCTCAAAACCACATTCAATAAGTTTATTAACCCTTCTGGTGCTTCACAGGAATTTTTGGAATGTTTAATTTTTCACAAAAAATTTACTTCAGCTCTAATTTGTTTTATTTTACCAAGGGTAACAGGAGAAAATTGACCCCAAAAGTTGTTGTACAATATGTCCTGAGTACCGCGATATCCCATATGTGGGGGTAAACCACTGTTTGGGTGCATGGCAGAGCTCGGAAGGGAAGGAGTGCCATTTGACTTTTCAATGCAAAACTGGCTGAAATTGAGATGGGACGCCAGGTTGCGTTTGGAGAGCCACTATTGTGACTAAACATTGAAACCCCCCACAAGTGACACCATTTTGGAAAGTAGACCCCTTAAGAAACTTATCTAGATGTGTGGTGAGCCCTTCACAGAAGTTTATAATGTAGAGCCGTAAAAATAAAAAATAATATTTTTTCACAAAAATGAAATTTGGCCCCCAATTTTTTATTTTCCCAAGGTTACCAGAAGAAACTGGACCCCAAAAGTTGTTGTGCAATTTGTCCTGAGTACACGGATACCCCATATGTGGGGGTAAACCACTGTTTGGGTGCATGGCAGAGCTCGGAAGGGAAGAAGCGCCGTTTGACTTTTCAATGCAAAATTGGCTGGAATTGAGATGGGTCGCCATGTTGCGTTGGGGAGCCCCTGATGTGCCTAAACATTGAAACCCCCCACAAACGACACCATTTTGGAAAGTAGACCCCCTAAGGAACTTATCTAGATGTGTGGTGAGCACTTTGACCCACCTAGTGCTTCACAGAAGTTTATAATGTAGAGCCGTAAAAATTAAAAATAATATTTTTTCACAAAACTGAACTTTTTGCCCCCAATTTTTTATTTTCCCAAGGGTAAGAGAAGAAATTGGACCCCAAAAGTTGTTGTGCAATTTGTCCTGAGTACGCCGATACCCCATATGTGGGGGTAAACCACTGTTTGGGTGCATGGCAGAGCTTGGAAGGGAAGGAGCGCCGTTTGACTTTTCAATGCAAAATTGGCTGGAATTGAGATGGGACGCAATATTGCGTTTGGCGAGCCCCTGATGTGCCTAAACATTGAAACCCCCACAAGTGACACCATTTTGGAAAGTAGACCCCCTAAGGATCTTATCTAGATGTGTAGTGAGAGCTTTGAACCCCCAAGTGTTTCACTACAGTTTATGATGCAGAGCCTTGAAAATAAAAATTCTTTTTTTTTCCACAAAAATTATTTTTTAGCCCCCAGTTTTGTATTTTCCCAAGCGTAACAGGAGAAATTGGACCCCAAAAGTTGTTGTGCATTTTGTGTTGAGTATGCTGATACCCCATATGTGGGGGGATAACCACCGTTTGGGCGCATGGCAGAGCTCGGAAGGGAAGGAGCACCATTTGGAATGCAGACTTAGATGGAATGGTCTGCAGGCGTCACATTGCATTTGCAGAGCCCCCAATTTACCTAAACAGTAGAAACCCCCACAAGTGACCCCATATTGGAAACTAGACCCCCCCAAGGAACTTATCTAGATGTGTTGTAAGAACTTTGAGCTCCCAAGTGTTTCACTACAGTTAATAACGCAGAGCCCTGAAAATAAAAAATATTTTTTTCCCACAAAAATTATCTTTAACACCAAGTTTTGTATTTTCCCAAGGGTAACAGGAGAAATTGGTCCCCAAAAGTTGTTGTCCAATTTGTCCTAAGTACGCTGATACCCCATATGTGGGGGGGAACCACCGTTTGGGCGCATGGCAGAGCTCGGAAGGGAAGGAGCGCCATTTGGAATGCAGTCTTATATGTATTGGTGTGCAGGCATCACGTTGCATTTGCCGAACCCCTGATGTACCTAAACAGTAGAAACCCCCCCCAAGTGACCCCATATTGGAACCTAGACCCCCCAAGAAGCTTATCTAGATGTATTGTGAGAACTTTGAACCCCCAAGTATTTCACTACAGTTTATAATGCAGAGCCGTGAAAATAAAAAATCATTTTTTTCCTACAAAAATGTTTTTTTAGCCCCCAAAATTTTTATTTTTCCAATGGTAACAAGAGAAATTGGACCCCAGAAGTTGTCCAATTTGTCCTGAGTACGCTGATACCCCATATGTTGGGGTAAACCCCTGTTTGTGCGCACGGGAGAGCTCGGAAGGGAAGGAGCACTGTTTTACTTTTTCAACGCACAATTGGCTGGAATTGAGATCGGACGCCATGTCGCGATTGGAGAGCCCTGATGTGCCTAAACAGTGGAAACCCCCAATTCTAACTGAAACCCTAACCCAAACACACCCCTAACCCTAATCCCAACCATAACCCTAACCACACCTGTAACCCTGACACACCCCTAACCCTAATCCCAACCGTAAATGTAATCTAAACCCTAACCCTAGCCCCAAGCCTAACCCTAGCCCTAACCCTAACCCTAGCCCTAACCCTAATGGGAAAATGGAAATAAATAAATTTTTTAAATTTTTTTATTTTTCCCTAACTAAGGGGATGATGAAGGGGGGTTTGATTTACTTTTATAGCGGGTTTTTAGCGGATTTTTATGACTGGCAGCCGTCACACACTAAAAGACGCTTTTTATTGCAAAAAATATTTTTTTGTGTTACCACATTTTGAGAGCTATCATTTTTCCATATTTTGGTCCACAGAGTCATGTGAGGCCTTGTTTTTTGTGGGACGAGTTGACGTTTTTATTGGTAACATATTCGGGCACGTGACTTTTTTATCGCTTTTTATTCCGATTTTTGTGAGGCAGTATGACCAAAAAACAGCTATTCATTAATTTTTTTTTTTTTTTTTTTGGGGGGGGGCGTTTAAACCGTTCCGCGTTTGGTAAAATGGATAAAGCAGTTTTATTCTTCGGGTCAGTGCGATTACTGCGATACCTCATTTATATCATTTTTTATGTTTTGGCGCTTTTATACAATAAAAACTATTTTATAGAAAAAAGAATTATTTTTGCATCACTTTATTCTGAGGACTATAACTTTTTTATTTTTTCACTGATGATGTTGTACATTAAACAAGAAAAAAGATATGCATAAAGTTGGGATCAACCAAGAAATAACTTTATTAGTACAAAAAAGCACAGCAGGGTAAGACACACATTTAAAAGTATTTAAAAAACAGAAAACTAGCACATGGTCAATACACTACATGAAATACCCCCAGCAAATGGAAAACAAATGCCAAACAGCACCCAATAACTTATGATACATCAAATAAATGGCATGTATATATACATGTCCAATCAAAGCTGCCCATCTACTGCCAGCTATACCCTGCCTACATCATACATTTTAACCACGCAATAGTGCTAGGAACCGGACACCGATTACATATCCCATATATATGTACCAAATAGTGCCACACCAGGACAGGTGCCACGAGGTTGCAGCAAGCATTACCCCCAAGCCTGGGAGCAAAACATATACTAGGGTCCAAGGTCCCAAAAAACAAACCCAAAAGGATGGGCGCCAGGTAGAGATGCAGCAGCGAGCAATGAAGGTGCTCGTGCTGGGGGGATGGAAGCCCCACGTGTATCGACGCTACAAGAGCGTCTTCATCAGGGGAAATATAAAGTAAAGCCGCCCGACCCTGCTCTTATATAGTAAAGTAGTGAAGTATAATATTTACCACCTGTGAGGATGCGCAGCGTGTAGTTTTCCCAGGGTGTGTACAAGCCGATTACTACTTCCAGTTCAACAGGCACTCCCCCATCGCGCCTGCGTAGAGGAATGACCCAGCCGACATATAGAGGCTGCGCACTGGTGAGCGCCTTTTTGGAGTGAGAGTTTAACATAGTCTGAGGAGCACCAGGCTGATCAAGGGCTGCGCCTGCGCAAACGAGCAAAGAGGAACTAATACAGATCGGAGATCACAATAGTCAGCGCCTGCGCAATGGAGCAACCGCGTCGCAAATGGCCCAGCTAGTTTAACCCATTACAGACCTGTGAAGTAGCAGACGCGGCCACAGTAGTATGATTTGCCATAGACATGCCGACACGGTACATGCGCTTGCGCACTAAAATGGAGCTGCTTATATTCAGAGAGCACCTGCGCGGTATAGCCACATAAGAAGGAATTGCAGTATGTAAATACGGTGAAGAACGTACAGCCCCCTCAATCCTACAGACCCCCCGCTCAACACAAATGCTGAAGACCCATGAAGCTGGGTCACCGAGCCTGCACAGAAATTTCGTGCAGTCCAGGTGCTAATATCACCATGGTTTTAGGAAAAGCGCTGGACCGGTCCAGAAAGGATGCCTGTGCACATACAATATGACAATAAAAGGGCCTCCCTCTAATAAGGGGGCATGATGAAGAGAGGCTGCACGGTATGGAAACCCGGCTAAAAAAGAGCCGGACAGAAATAACAAATTAAACCGGAGCAGACATTTCTACAAGTACGCTGGAAAGAACATCATCTTGGAAAAAAAGTTTAATGTTATTAATCCTGGAGACAAACATGGACCTCCAATAGTGTTACGCCAGACGCAAAACAGCTCTCCCCAACCAATGAGACCCAAAGAGCCAAATCCACATTGAATATAATAACGGACTGCAGGCATTGCATGACATGTGACCGCCAAACTGCACAGATACTCATGTCCACCCATATGTTAATATAAACCGAGAATCCCATAAACGAACCCACATGTTACAAAACAGAGGAACATCAATACACAATGTATAGTACAGTTAATAGCAAACAATGTTTCGGCAAAATGTGACATAGGCAGATGATCCAGTCATAAACGGAGCTGATGAGTCAGAAGTGGAAGGACCAGTCATCCCGAAAATGCATGTATTCCACCTAGGAGGGGGCCAAAAAAGGTAAGTATATCCGCAGGATCTGAAACAAGACATAAAGTATAAGTATACCAATGCACAGACACAGAAGAAGGGGTATGGGGCCAAAGCCTCCATCCTTCATGTTTGTTTGTAAAAGCCGGTGTACAGGAGTTCCTCATTAATACCCACCGGGGCCAAACTGTTGAGGTTGTAGATCCATTTGGATTCCCTCCTTAGAAGCTCGGGTACTATGTTCCCACCCCTAATATCAGTTCTAACCACTTCCAAGCCCATGACCCTTAACCCCCTCGATGATTCCCCATGATGGTGTAGAAAATGTGCGGCCACCGAGGAGAGCTTCTTACCCCTATCAGAGTCCTTCTGAACCGTGTTAATGCTGGATAAATGCTGCTGTGTCCGGCGCCTCAGTTCCTGCGTAGTGTAACCAACATAAAGCTTCGGACAACTACAGTACGACAGTTAAAATACCCAGTAACCTGGATCCTATCCGGGCTACTCGGGAAACATGTGTACAAACTGCGGTCTTTTCAGGAATCTGTGCCTAAATGTTACAGATTTATAGACGACATCCTGTTTCTATGGACTGGGACTCTTGACGGGTGCAACCTCTTTATTGACCAGCTTAACGAGAATCCTTGGGGGATCAAACTGACCTTGAACATTTCTACTACGCTGGTGGACTTTCTAGACCTCAAGATCTCCATTAGGGGAAATGGCCTGGTGACCAGTCTGTACCGTAAAAAAACGGCCACGAATAGCTAGCTCCAATACTCAAGTGCTCATCTAACCCACTTACGGAACAAAAAAAACTACAAACAAATAGGTGCAAAGAAACGTCCAAAATAGACAAAAATCTTTATTAAATATATAAATAATACAACAAGGAATACAGAATTAGTGGGTTAAAAGAGTGCAGATAGCATGTATAGTACGCATGGAGACAGATCCCACACCACCACAAATCAGCAGCCAGGCAGAACACAATGAAGATACAGGGTACTCCCTAGTTACTAGCTGCTCCATTTTGGGAATCACTAAACATACCACATGTATATCGCAGGAGCATATGCCAGCAAATACCCACAGTTCTGTCAATATTAGATGTATCCAAAAGGTGTCTTACCAGCTGCTAATGTTGGGAGAGCATCCGCTCCAGACCCACCCCGACATATCCTTCCTCAGGGGGCGTATCATATATCGCCGAAACGCGCGTCGGGGTGGGTCTGGAGCGGACGCTCTCCCCACGTTAGCAGCTGGTAAGACACCTTTTGGATACATCTAATATTGACATAACTCTGTGGGTATTTGCTGGCATATGCTCCTGCGATATACATGTGGCATGTTTAGTGATTCCCAAAATGGAGCAGCTAGTAACTAGGGAGTACCCTGTATCTTCATTGTGTTCTGCCTGGCTGCTGATTTGTGGTGGTGTGGGATCTGTCTCCATGCGTACTATACATGATATCTGCACTCTTTTAACCCACTAATTCTGTATTTCTTGTTGTATTATTTATATATTTAATAAAGATTTTTGTCTATTTTGGACGTTTCTTTGCACCTATTTGTTTGTAGTTTTTTTTGCTTTAGCATTATTTGGTGTGTCCTGTGATATCCTTAATACAGGCGCTAGTTGCCTCTCATATATACTGTATTGAGTCATCATGATTAGAGGGTTTACTAGATTGTGCTTGTTTTGTTTTCCTTGTCTCCACTTACGGAACAGCATACCTAAAGGTCAATTCCTTAGAGTGAGGAGAAATTGTACCACTCTGACTGACTTTTGGGCAGAATCACAGAAGTTGATGGGGAGATTCCGGGCCAGAGGGTATCCCAGAAGGGTTGTAACCCGGGCATACCAACATTCCCAGCAGGTTTCACGTGAGGAGATTCTAAGTCCCAAAAGCAGGACCCCGATTCGGACCATCGACCTTGTCACCACTTATCACAACCAATGGAGTGACGTATACGCGATTCTTAAAAAGAACTGGGATATTTTGCTGACGGAACCCAAGCTTTTACCTTGGCTCTCGAACACCCCCAAGATGGTAGAGAGGAGATCAAAGAATTTGAAGGATGAGCTTGTGTCGAGCCACTTCAGACGGGCAACCACCAAAACAGGGACCGGCAGCAACATCCATGGGTCCTATCCGCGTGGTAGGTGTAATGTCTGTAGTTATGTGATAGCTGATAAAGGGATATCTTTCCCGAGCAACCCGGATAGGATCCACGTTACTGGGTATTTTAACTGTCGTGCTCGAAACCTTGTCTATGCTTTAATCTGTAGTTTTCCGAAGCTTTATGTTGGTTACACTACGCAGGAACTGAGGCGCCGGACACAGCAGCATTTATCCAGCATTAATACGGCTCAGAAGGACTCTGATAGAGGTAAGAAGCTCTCCTCGGTGGCCGCACATTTTCTACACCATCATGGGGGATCATCGAGGGGGTTAAGGGTCATAGGCTTGGAAGTGGTTAGAACTGACATTAGGGGTGGGAACATAGTACCCGAGCTTCTAAGGAGGGAATCCAAATGGATCTACAACCTCAACAGTTTGGCCCCGGTGGGTATTAATGAGGAACTCCTGTACACCGGCTTTTACAAACAAACATGAAGGATGGAGGCTTTGGCCCCATACCCCTTCTTCTGTGTCTGTGCATTGGTATACTTATACTTTATGTCTTGTTTCAGATCCTACGGATATACTTATCTTTTTCGGCCCCCTCCTAGGTGGAATACATGCATTTTCGGGATGACTGGTCCTTCCACTTCTGACTCATCGTCTCCGTTTATGACTGGATCATCTGCCTATGTCATATTTTGCCGAAACATTGTTTGCTATTAATTGTACTATACATTGTGTATTGCTGTTCCTCTGTTTTGTAACATGTGGGTTCGTTTATGGGATTCTCGGTTTATATTAACATATGGGTGGACATGAGTATCTGTGCAGTTTGGCGGTCACATGTCATGCAATGCCTGCAGTCCGTTATTATATTCAATGTGGATTTTGGCTCTTTGGGTCTCATTGGTTGGGGAGAGCTGTTTTGCGTCTGGCATAACACTATTGGCGGTCCATATTTGCCTCCAGGATTAATAACATTAAACTTTTTTTCCAAGAAGATGTTCTTTCCAGCGTACTTGTAGAAATGTCTGCTCCGGTTTAATTTGTTATTTCTGTCCGGCTCTTTTTTAGCCGGGTTTCCATACCGTGCAGCCTCTCTTCATCATGCCCGCTTATTAGAGGGAGGCCCTTTTATTGTCATATTGTATGTGCACAGGCATCCTTTCTAGACCGGTCCAGCGCTTTTCCTAAAACCATGGTGATATTAGCACCTGGACTGCACGAAATTTCTGTGCAGGCTCGGTGACCCAGCTTCATGGGTCTTCAGCATTTGTGTTGAGCGGGGGGTCTGTAGGATTGAGGGGGCTGTACGTTCTTCACCGTATTTACATACTGCAATTCCTTCTTATGTGGCTATACTGCGCAGGTGCTCTCTGAATATAAGCGGCTCCATTTTAGTGCGCAAGCGCATGTACCGTGTCGGCGTGTCTATGTCTATGGCAAATCATACTACTGCGGTCGCGTCTGCTTCTTCACAGGTCTGTAAAGGGTTAAACTAGCTGGGCCGTTTGCGACGTGGTTGCTCCATTGCGCAGGCGCTGACTATTGTGATCTCCGATGTGTATTAGTTCCTCTTTGCTCGTTTGCGCAGGCGTAGCCCTTGATCAGCCTGGTGCTCCTCAGACTATGTTCACTCCGGAAAGGCGCTCATCAGTGCGCAGCCTCTATATGTCGGCTGGGTCATTTCTCTACGCAGGCGCGATGGGGGAGTGCCTGTTGAACCGGAAGTAGTAATCGGCTTGTACACACCCTGGGAAAACTACACGCTGCGCTTCCTCACAGGTGGTAAATATTATACTTCACTACTTTACTATATAAGAGCAGGGTCGGGCAGCTTTACTTTATATTTCCCTGATGAAGACGCTCTTGTCTAGGGGTAGACATCACAGTGAAGTGGCAGATCGCTGATCTGACACTTTGCTGTGCACTGTGCCAGATCAGCAATCACACAGGCACAGCAGGGAGGCTTCCCGGCGCCTGCTCTGAGCAGGCGCTGGTAAGCCACCTTCCTGCAGGACCCGGATGCAGCCCCGTGGCCATTTTGGATCCGGGCCTGCAGGGAGGAGGAGGTAAGAGACCCTCGGAGCAACGCGATCACATCGCATTGCTCCGAGGGTCTCAGGGAGGCACGCAGGGAGCCTCATGTTTGATCGCAGTGTACCGGGGGTTAATGTGCCAAGGGCGGTCCGTGACCGCTCCTGGCACATAGTGCCAGATGTCAGCTGCGATAGTCAGCTGATACCCGGCCGCGATCGGCCGCGCTCCCCCAGCTGATCACGCAGGACGTACTATCCCGTCACTGGGCATTAAGTCCCAGGTCACCTTGACGGGATAGTACGTCCAATGGGATTAAGGGGTTAATCTCCCTAATCTACGCCTATATAGTATAGCGGCTGTTTTCCACCACTCCCTGGACTGGATCTACACCTTCACTCACTTTACTAATACTCTAATAGATGAGGCAATGTGTAGTCTTTCAGTCTTCCTGCTATGCTTCATCTACATCAAGCTGAGGTCCCAGTGGAGGTTAGGGATAACCCCCTACTGTGGTCAGTAATCTTGGTGTCACGTCCGCACATACTTACCCACCTTCTCTCTTCCCACGGCGTGCTCCCAACTATGTCCCTCGCCGGTCTTCCTCTCTCTTTGCTGGGTCCCAGCGCGTCGTTTCTGCGTGCATGCGCAGTTGCGTCTCCAGCGCCGCAGGGCTTCCTGGGAGGTCGCGACCCCATGGCTCCGCCCCAACTTGGCAGCGCCCATCGGGTATTTCTTCCCGGCATCTTCCCTGGTAAGACGCCTGTGCTTCTTAGGGTACACTGTACTTTGCTGTCAGCATACCTATTTCCTTCAGGCTCCTCTGTCTCTGTGCTCCGTGTCTCCGCCATACCTGTTCTGTGCTCCGTGTCTCTGCCGTTCCTGCCCTGGGTTCCAGCCATATCTGTGCTCCGTGTCTCTGCCATACCTGTCCTGTGACTGTGCTCTGTGTCTCCACCATATCTGCCCTGTGTCTGTGCCCCGTGTCTCTGGCTTACCTGCTTCGTGTCTCCGCCATTTCAGCCCTGTGTTAGTGCTTCGTGTCTCCGCCGTACCTGTCCTGTGTTCCCGCCATATTGGTCCCATATCTCTGCTTCTCCTGTCCTTTGTTCTTATTATACTTGACCAGCATCTAGTCCTGTGTTCCTAACTTTATTACTTTTTGTCTTCTTTTTGCAGCATCGTGTTTTTCCGTGTCCTACTCCTTAGGTCCCATCATATACCCAACCTTCTCAGTTCTAGTTCTTTTCGGTTTGTCTTCTGTATCCTTTTCGTTTACTAGTAGTCGTCCCTTTGGCTCTAGCAGTAGTGTCTCCATCCCCCTAGGGCCTGCTCCTAACGCTCCCTGTATAGGGGGTGGTTCCATCTGGTCCACTTGCCCTTGGGGGCTCTATAGCCACGACCCAGAGGGTCCACTCTCGGGTTCTGTTCAGAATCCTAACAGTAAGCACAGGACATGGACCCCGCTGGAGCTTCAGCTGCACAAAAAGAGCTGGTCTTTTTACGGGAGATACCCAGGCTCATATTCTTAACTCTATGGTGTCGGTGGACGACCGGTTGCTTTCTTTGCAGTCGGCCGCCTCTTCTTCTGCCTCTGTCTCTGCTCCCCACCCTCCACCCCGCTTGGCAAAACCTCCATGGTACAATGGTGATCCCAAATTGTGTTGAGGTTTCTTAAACCAATGTTGTCTCCTTTTTGAACTTTTGCCCCAACAATACCCTACTGATCGGGCAAAAGTAGCCTTTTTTGATTTCCCATTTGGAGGGTGATGCCTTGGCATGGGTTAATCCCCTCTGGGAGTGAGGCGATCCTGTAGTGTCCTAGTTGTCTGTATTCTTGGAGACCTTTCGTCGTGTTTTTGACGAACCGGGACATCTGGCCTCTACTACAGAGGCTCTCTTTAATCTCCATCAACGATCCTTAACTGTAGGCCAATACGCCATCCAGTTTTGCACTCTCTCTTCTGACTTAGGCTGGAATAGTGAGGCTTTGGTGGGTGTCTCTCCGGGCGTGTTAAGGATGAGCTTGCTGGTCGGGACACCGCAACGGTCTTAGAGGATTTGATTTCCCTTGCTACCCGTATTGATCTTCGTTGCCAGGGAGAGGAGACTTCTTCGGCCTTCTCCTACTACTCGTAGACCATTCTGTCCTCGATCAGGAACATCTTCTTTGGCATCCGCTCCTGAACCGATGCAAGTCAACCATCTCAAGTTGTCTGAACAACGACGTAAGGAGAGACGTACTCAAGGGCTATGCTTCTATTGCGGGAGCGCCTCCCATCTGCTGCGAACCTGTTCTGAACGTCCGGAAAACTTCTCCGCCTAGGTCAGGTAAGAGAGGCCTCCCTAGGTGTATGTGATACCTCTCTACCTCTCACTTTGTCTGTCTTATTGCACATTAGTGGTAAGGGTTTTTCTTTAGACGCTTATGTGGATTCGGGTGCTGCAGGGAATTTTATTAGGCTCGAAGAGGTCATTACATTTTCTGTCCCTGTCAAGACCTTGGAGAATCCTCTGTTCCTTGCATCCGTAGATGGTAAACCTTTACAGGAGACCATTACGCAAGTTACACATGAGGTGGAGCTTAAAGTAGGGGCTTTGCATAGGGAGAAAATTGCATTTTATGTTTTAGCCGGTCTTTCTCATCCTGTACTTCTTGGTCTTCCTTGGTTGCAGAACCATGAGCCCTTTTTAGATTGGCATAATGGTAATATTTTGCGCTAGGGAGAGTTCTGTTGGGAATGTTGTCTGCTGCCGGTGCGTCCTGTGGGTGTTTCTTCTTCTTCTCCTTCTTCCTCCTCTGCTTTACCTTTTGTCTACAGTTCTTTCTCGGATGTTTTCGACAAAAGGGAGTCTGAAAGTCTTCCTCCGCACCGACCCTACGATTGTCCCATTTATCTCGTTCCTGGTTCTACCCCTCCTAGAGGAAGGATCTATCCCCTCTCGCCTATTGAGACGCAAGCCATGTCTGAATATATCCAAGAGAATCTTGCTAAGAGTTTTATTCGAAAATCCTCTTCTCCTGCCAGAGCAGGCTTCTTCGTCCCTGCATTGATTATAGAGTATCTAGTATAAGTATCTAGTTATGCCGTTTGGCCTCTGCAACGCCCCAGCAGTATTCCAGGTGGTCGTAAACTATGTATTCCGGGATCTTCTCTACTCCAGTGGGGTGGTTTATCTTGACGACATTCTCATCTTGTCTCCAAATCTTTCCACCCATAGACGAGACGTTCATCAGGTCTTGCAACGACTAAGGGAGAATCATCTCTTTGCGAAGATTGAGAAGTGCGTCTTCGAGCAGTCCACTCTGCCCTTCCTAGGTTACATTGCTTCGAAGTCCGGTCTGGAGATGGATCCCGAGAAGGTATCAGCTATTCTTAACTGGCTTAGTCATCTTGGAATAAAAGCAATTCAACGTTTTCTTGGCTTTGCTAATTACTATAGACAGTTCATCCCTCATTTCTCTTCGATTGCCAAGCCTATTTCTGCTCTTGTTCGCAAGGGAGTCAACTCCAATCTTTGGTCCTCAGAAACTGAAGATGCGTTCCAGTCTTTGAAGCAAAAGTTCACTACGGCTCCTGTGCTTCATCACCCTGATGTGAATAGGCCGTTTATCATCGAGGTCGACGCATCTTCCGTCGGAGCTGGTGCAGTCCTCTTGCAAAGATCTTCCTCTGGCCACTTAGTTACTTGTGGCTTCTTCTCCAAAGCCTTCTCTTCCCCTGAACGGAATTATTCCATAGGAGATAAGGAACTACTGGCTATCAAGTTAGCCTTAGAGGAGTGGCGTTATCTTTTTGAAGAGGCCGTTAATCCTTTCATCTTTTATATGGACCACAAGAATTTAGCCTATGTTCAGTCAGCTCAGAGACTCAATCCACGGCAGGGTAGGTGGTCCTTGTTCTTCGAACGGTTTGATTTTGAGCTTCATTTCCAACCTGGCAATAAGAATGTCAAAGCAGATGCTCTTTCTAGATCCTTTCAGCCTTTGGATGTAGAGGAGTCTTTGGCACATATCATCGATCCAGACAGAATTGTCACTCTATCTCCTCTGAGGGCGGTCTCTCCACCACCTGGCAAGGTGTTGGTGTTGGATCATGACAAAGAGAGAGTTTTGCATTGGCGACACTCCTCCAAGATTGCAGGACATATTGGAGTCAAGGAGACACTCTCATCTCTCGCCACTATTGGTGGCCATTTCTTCGTCAAGACGTCTTGGAGTTCATAGCTTCTTGTCCTTCCTGTGCCAAGAACAAGGTTCCCAGACAACTTCCGTCCGGACTCCTGCATCCTCTGCCAGTGCCTTCTGACCTTTGGAGCCATATCACCATGGACTTTGTTACCAATTTGCCTCATTCTTCGAACTGTACTGTCATCCTGGTAGTCGTAGATCGGTTTTCCAAGATGGCTCACTTTGTTCCTTTGCGAGGTCTGCCTTCCACGGCTTTCCCCAGCATATTGTCTCAGACCGAGGGGTCCAATTTACCTCCTGTTTTTGGAGAGCTCTCTGCAGATTAATGAAGATCAACCTGGATTTTTCTTCCCCGTACCATCCACAATCCAACAGCCAAGTGGAGCGAGTTAATCAAATTCTAACTACATACCTACGATATTTCTCCAATGCTCACCAGGATGACTGGGTTTCTCTTCTCCCTTGGGCTGAGTTCGCTTATAACAATCTTCCCAGTGAATCTTCTTCCAAGTCTCCCTTCTTTGTGGTCTTTGGTCAACATCCTGGCATTCCTCTTCCTGTTTCTCTCACCTCGGGTGTACCGGCAGCGGATTTCTTGTCCTTGGAATTCTCTAAAGTCTGGAGGGATACTAAAGTGGCTCTCGAAAGAGCTAGTTGTAGAATGAAGAGGTATGCGCCAATAAGAAGCGTCTGGATGCTCCACCATATTTCCCTGGTGATAAGGTTTGGCTCTCTTCACGTTATATTAAACTTAAGATTCCCTCTCAAACAAACTAGGACCCCGTTTCATTGGACCATTTCCTATCTTAAGTCGCATCAATGACGTATCCTATAAATTGAAACTACCTGCTTCTTTACGAATTCCCAATGCCTTCCATGTGTCTGTTCTCAAACCTGCAGTGTTTAATCATTTTCATTCTTCTCCCTCCCACTCTCCTCAACCTAGCACTTCTGATGATGTATTTAATGTAAAAGATATCCTTACCAAGAAGGTTATTAGGGGGAAAATGTATTTTTTGATTGATTGGGAGGGATTTGGTCCTGAGGAGAGGTCGAGGGAGCCCCGAGAAAACATCAATGCTCCCCTTATCATGAAAAAAATTCTCTCTAGCACTAAAAGGAGGGGGAGTAAGAAGGGGGGTACTGTCACGTCCGCACATACTTACCCGCCTTCACTCTTCCCTCGGCGCGCTTCCGACTCTGTCTCTCACCGATCTTCTTCTCTTTGCTGGGTCCCGGCGTGTCATTTCTGCGCTCATGCGCAGTAGCGTCTCCAGCGCAGCAGGGCTTCCTGGGAAGTCACGACCCAATGGCTCCGCCCCAACATGGAGGAACCCATGAGGTATTTCTTCTCGGCGTCTTCTCAGGTAAGACGCCTGTGCTTCTTAGGGTATACTGCACTTTGCTGTCAGCGTACCTATTTCCTTCAGGCTCCTCTGTCTCTGTGCTCCGTGTCTCGGCCGTCCCTGTCCCGTGTCTCCACCATACCTGTTCTGTGCTCCGTGTCTCCGCCGTTCCTGCCTTGTGTTCCAGCCATATCTGTGCTCCGTGTCTCTGCCATACCTGTCCTGTGACTGTGCTCTGTGTCTCCACCATATCTGCCCTGTGTCTGTGCCCCGTGTCTCTGGCTTACCTGCTTCGTGTCTCCGCCATTTCAGCCCTGTGTTAGTGCTTCGTGTCTCCGCCGTACCTGTCCTGTGTTCCCGCCATATCGGTCCCATATCTCTGCCTCTCCTGTCCTTTGATCTTATTATACTTGACCAGCATCTAGCCCTGTGTTCCTAACTTTATTACTTTTTGTCTTCTTTTTGCAGCATCGTGTTTTTCTGTGTCCTACTCCTTAGGTCCCGTCATATACCCAACCTTCTCAGTTCTAGTTCTCTTCGGTTTGTCTTCTGTCTACTTTTCATTTACTAGTAGTCGTCCCTTTGCCTCTAGCAGTTGTGTCTCCATCCCCCTTGGGCCTGCTCCTAACGCTCCCTGTATAGGGGGTGGTTCCATCTGGTCCACTCGCCCTCGGGGGCTCTAGAGCCAAGACCCAGAGGGCCCACTCTCGGGTTCTGTTCAAAATCCTAACACTTGGGATGGCGTCATGCTAGACAAACTAGTGGCCTAGACCCCCGTATCTCAGTGTTTCTTCCCTTCCGAGGCAATCCCTCTTTTCTACAGGGCAGGCCACCTCCAATCTATTGTGGGCTTGAGAATAATGGTTGTCGATTGGTTGGTGACATTTTAACAGACAATCAGTGTCCTCTTACCTTGGAAGACACTGTCTTTAAATACCCAATCCTGATGGGAGATAATTTTACTATTACCCAAATTAAACAAATAAGCTCGGTACTGCGGAATATACCGGATGATGCTAGAATACACCCTTTAAACTTAATCTCCATTAAAGTCCGGGGAATTATTCTTTGAGTCTTATATACAAATCAATAAAACCTTCCATACACTTGTCAGACTCATCAGCGGGCCCGGGGAGATGGGTATCTCAACTAACCAACTGTCAGGTAACAGACCTCTTGAAAGCCACATTACGTATTAACTCTATGTTACCGTATGATAGTTACACAACCATGACTTTCATGATATTCCATAGAGCATATATCTCCCCAGTGATTAAATCTAAAATGTCTCCCTTTGGTGATTTTCCCTTCCCTAAATGTTTACATTCTCCAGCTGATATTTTTAATTGTCTCTGGGACTGTCCAAAAATACAGGAGGTCTGGGATACCCTGTTGCAATATCTCACTAACACCTTTGGTATATCTATTTCTCTTTCTCCGGAGTGGGCCATATTCAACATTCTCCTACAATATCAGTTGGTAAGGATTTTCTGTTCAGCAGTGCCGTATTCTATTTGTCTGGGCGGCAGCCACCCGTAAACGTATTCTTCATTTATGGGCACAGGGTAATACTCCCTCTCTGAGCTTCATTAATACACAGGTAGCCTATCTCTTCAAGATGGACTGGATAGATTCCATACTGAATAAAGAAAAATACACTGAATGGTTTTTCCTTACATGATCTTCTTTTATTAATGCCCAGAAATTATCTATTTGCCAGGCGATTCATGGTTGCTTCCAATTCACAGACTGGTACATGAGAGAACAAATGGACGGCAGAACTCCTGTTAGGCTTGGGCCTCATCTTATCAAAAATTTTACCGTAATACTGGGACCATCTTTGTTGCCCACAGCAATCAACTAAAGATAAGGTTTTATTTTTCAGACAGCTCTGGTAAAATGAAATATATGCGCTGGTTGGTAACTATGGAAAATAAAGACAATTATACTGTTAGGCCTCATACGCATGCTGAGTATTTGGTCAGTATTTCACATCAGTCTATATAAGCCAAAACCAGGAGTGGGTGATAATCCAGAAGTGGTGACGTATTTCTATTATACATGCTATTTCTATTATACATATTATGCTATATATATGGCATTCATCAGAACAAAGGATGAGAGCGTGGAAGTGATTCAGATATTGCTATTTTATTTAACTCTTATGGTCAACACAGTCTTACAGATACCACATCAACATAAAAAAACACCAACAAATGATAAAATAACACATACAGTGGGGCAAAAAAGTATTTAGTCAGTCAGCAATAGTGCAAGTTCCACCACTTAAAAAGATGAGAGGCGTCTGTAATTTACATCATAGGTAGACCTCAACTATGGGAGACAAACTGAGAAAAAAAATTCCTGAAAATCACATTGTCTGTTTTTTTATCATTTTATTTGCATATTATGGTGGAAAATAAGTATTTGGTCAGAAACAAAATTTCATCTCAATACTTTGTAAAATATCCTTTGTTGGCAATGACAGAGGTCAAACGTTTTCTGTAAGTCATCACAAGGTTGCCACACACTGTTGTTGGTATGTTGGCCCATTCCTCCATGCAGATCTCCTCTAGAGCAGTGATGTTTTTGGCTTTTCGCTTGGCAACACGGACTTTCAACTCCCTCCAAAGGTTTTCTATAGGGTTGAGATCTGGAGACTGGCTAGGCCACTCCAGGACCTTGAAATGCTTCTTACGAAGCCACTCCTTCATTGCCCTGGCGGTGTGCTTTGGATCATTGTCATGTTGAAAGACCCAGCCACGTTTCATCTTCAATGCCCTTGCTGATGGAAGGAGGTTTGCACTCAAAATCTCACGATACATGGCCCCATTCATTCTTTCATGTACCCGGATCAGTCGTCCTGGCCCCTTTGCAGAGAAACAGCCCCAAAGCATGATGTTTTACAGTAGGTATGGTGTTTGATGGATGCAACTCAGTATTCTTTTTCCTCCAAACACGACAAGTTGTGTTTCTACCAAACAGTTCCAGTTTGGTTTCATCAGACCATAGGACATTCTCCCAAAACTCGTCTGGATCATCCAAATGCTCTCTAGCAAACTTCAGACGGGCCCGGACATGTACTGGCTTAAGCAGTGGGACACGTCTGGCACTGCAGGATTTGAGTCCATGGTGGCGTAGTGTGTTACTTATGGTAGGCCTTGTTACATTGGTCCCAGCTCTCTGCAGTTCATTCACTAGGACCCCCCGCGTGGTTCTGGGATTTTTGCTCACCGTTCTTGTGATCATTCTGACCCCACGGGGTGGGATTTTGCGTGGAGCCCCAGATCGAGGGAGATTATCAGTGGTCTTGAATGTCTTCCATTTTCTAATTATTGCTCCCACTGTTGATTTCTTCACTCCAAGCTGGTTGGCTATTGCAGATTCAGTCTTCTCAGCCTGGTGCAGGGCTACAATTTTGTTTCTGGTGTCCTTTGACAGCTCTTTGGTCTTCACCATAGTGGAGTTTGGAGTCAGACTGTTTGAGGGTGTGCACAGGTGTCTTTTTATACTGATAACAAGTTTAAACAGGTGCCATTACTACAGGTAATGAGTGGAGGAAAGAGGAGACTCTTAAAGAAGAAGTTACAGGTCTGTGAGAGCCAGAAATCTTGATTGTTTGTTTCTGACCAAATACTTATTTTCCACCATAATATGCAAATAAAATGATAAAAAAACAGACAATGTGATTTTCTGGATTTTTTTTTCTCAGTTTGTCTCCCATAGTTGAGGTCTACCTATGATGTAAATTACAGACGCCTCTCATCTTTTTAAGTGGTGGAACTTGCACTATTGCTGACTGACTAAATACTTTTTTGCCCCACTGTATATAAATAATTTTAAGTCTGAATCGCAATGGGCAGCGTTAGGGCTATTTCAGATGTCCATGATAATCGGTCCGATGTCGGATCGCAATGTACAGGCTGGCCACGCATCTTCTTATGAAGCTGTCACGCTCAGGTCAGGTGTGTACGGCCAGCCCGATCATGTCAATCAGGTCGATCACGGACGTCTCAAACAGCCCTAGGGTCACTCACAGAATTTCTTTACTAAGGGAAGTTACTTTGTAAGGAAAAACCTAGAGGTGTTCATATACGTTATTTGGAAGGTTATTTAAATCTATCGATTTCGTCGTGATCAGCCAACTATCTCATGAATATAGAAAGTCGCGGACTCAGATAGAAAAGGGCCCCTGTGCAAGAATAGTATATGGGCCCTTGCTCTACAATGATTCTGTCTATGACAGGAGATTCTTGCTGATTTGGAGGTGGTGGTAGCCCCATTACCTTTTGGGCCCCGGTGGAGCTGCACCAATGATATGTCCGCAGCATATTGTCCTCCTCCTAACTAGATGTCAGGGAATAGATAAATCTACTATGTTTGACATCAAAATGTTTGATTCTTTGTTCCTAAATTATATAAACTATCATTTTTTTTCTACCAGCAGCTTATTCTCCTCTTCCCTTGAAAGTACAAGGAAACCCTCATATGCACCAGCAATATCTAGAAAATATGACTTGTCTAAAAAAATATAACAAAATTAAAAAATGTGTCTTTGCCGCCCATAGCAGCCAATCAGAACTCGCCTATCATTTTGTAAACTGATCTGGGAAAATAAAAACTGCATTGTGATTGGTTGGTTGTTGTGGGTGATAAAGACCCTTCTTTCATTTGGAGGGTTTGATAAATCTGCAGAGATGTTTTCTGAGCTTATAAAATTTGAGTTAAAGGGGTTGTCCAGGCAAAATAAAAGCTTGCCCAGGAAACTGGGTAAAGGGAGAGAAGTCACGGTTCAACTAACTGACACACAGCTTTAGCTTGTGATTGGCTACAACAGTCAGGTGATACAGAGTAATGCTCATCATAAAAGGAAGCGCTGTAGCCGTCAGACATCTGTATGAAGAGTGATGTCTCCATTCATTAAGACCAAGCAGCAGCCTGCGCGAGTAGTTGAGTATTAATGAGTTTATTATTTTTTACATATCTATTCCTTTGGATAAGCTTGTGTCTTGACCAGACAAGCCCCCTTAATTGAAAAAATAATATATTTCACGACTACGGTTTTGGAATCAGGGATGATTCTATAAATCCACACTGGTGGAAATTCATCAACACTAGTGCAAGAATTAACTTGGGTAGCTGCCCGTGATAAGCAATGAAGTGGTGGCTTAAGGCTATGTTCAAACTACTTAAGGAGATGCTTCTTTTGGGGAATTTTAGTAGCTTTTCTTTTTCTGAAGCAGTAGTGAAGAGGTTTTGAAGTGTTTTGAAGAGGATCCACTGGAAAAAAAAATGGCACCTAAAAAATTCTTCATATAAAATGCAACATGGATTTCCTACTGAAATGAATAGGATGATTTTGCCAAGTGTTTTAAGGAGGATTTTTGGAGCAGACGTGCTTCAAAAACTCATCAGAAAAACTCAGTGAGAACATAGCCCCAGTTTCTCAAAAGGCCTTTAAATAATGAGGTGGGGCCTGATTGGTTATCATGGTTAATGACTTCACTTTTACCTTCTACTACTTTTAGTAAATAAGAGATATGTGTACATAGAAATTTATATCTTCACTTAATTTTTCACGATGTTGAAAAACAGCGCTGTTCCTGACAGATTATCCCAGTAGACATGAAAAATATACATCACAATTACTTTTTCCACACAAACCAAGTAACCCAATAATTAGAGATGTGTCATTCTTGTTAAAATCATTTTTTGGCTAAATATTGTTGTATTGCTGACAGCTAAAGCCAATGTCAGACTGGACAGACTGGGTTGCCAAGGGCCACCACTAACATTGACTCTGGGGGACCATTGTTCAGCTACGTGCCAATATTACATTTTTGTCTTTTACAAATTTACCTATGCATCTAGATTATAATAATGAATGATGAGATGCTGTTTTTGTCTTTATATAGTGAATCAAATGTATTGGGCCAACTACTGCTCATATTAAGGAGTAAGTGACTTGCTCCTGCACAGGGGTCCACCGGGAGTTTTACATGTTCTGCTGTGTGCCAGTCCAAGCTTGGCTGAGGCTATATGCAGCTAGTCTATGGGTACAATATTCTCCTGTTGTCTCTCTTCTTGGCAAACATTTTATTTGAACCCCAAAGCAATGGTAGGAATTACAATTTCAATAAAAGTCACTTATCAATAGCAATACACACCCACACATTAATTTGTGCTCCAGTTTTGGACCTTGGTGCCTGAGGCAACCCAGAAACCCTTATGTACATAAGAATTATGCTACTCGGAGCCAGGTTACAAATTTGTGCATGGAGTCTAGGAGCCTCCAGATATGTACTTACTGCAGATGTATTTAGAGACCTGTATGTTATTGACAAATGTACATATAACGAATAGGGAAAATTTATCATAAAAGAAACCACTTCAGTGGGTATTCAATAACCTCTTTCTCTTTGCAGGTATCCTCATTTGATACCCACCCTCCAAGCCACACAAATATAACATAAACATCCAGAATTCAGAACTAATCCCAGCCAATATCATCCTAATGAAAGGACATTTCCAGTAAAGAGTTAGCGACAATGTTAGTACCTTTTTATAATTTTTTTTCTTTTTTTTTAAGTGACACAAACGGTGAAGCCAAGAAAAATTCTTCCAATATGCCTGGCACAATCTTTATTTCCTCAAAGATTTTTACAAAATCAGAGGCATCAATGAAGAATATTGCGGACTCATTGTAAGCTGCGGACAGTGTTCTTTGGAATCTCTGTGATATCGGTTAGGAATTTGTACACAATTAGTAGTGTTTTATACAATGGATATAGTCAAAATGTATTGGTAATGTTACTCCTACTGAAAAGGGCTTGTCCGGGAATTTAATATTGATAATATATCATTGGGATAGATCATCAGCATCAGATCGGACCCCAACCAATCTGATATTGATGATTTATCCTAGCTAGAAGGACATATAACTAGATTTATCCATTAATATTATACTGTATGCCTTGAATAATCCTTTTAACCTCATTTTAACATAAGTATATCATCACTTGTTAGGTAACATATTTGGAGTATTTACCAGGAAAGCTAATAGTGCATATGTCGAATACAGTTGAAGGCCCTCATTAGCTAATAGTGCATATGTCGAATACAGTTGAAGGCCCTCATTAGCTAATAGTGCATATGTTGAAGACAGTTGAAGACCCTCACTAACCTGATGGAGGCTACATGAATTTTATTTTTGACTAGATGGTTTTTTTTTTTACTGTATAGACAAGCACAATGGTTCTATTTAATCATATCATTGTAGGCAGAGTATGCGAATGGTTGGCCATACAGTAATATATGTCAGAGGTACAAGTGGAAGAATAGTTCCAACTTATAGCCAACGAATTCCCCAAACTAGATGTGATCAGAGCTTTCATCATCTAACTTTATCATAACTTCAGAACCTGTTATAAAGCAAGAAGGCTCCTCCAATACTGCATTAATATATCATTGTCGTTAGTCCAGTTGACCTGAGCTGGAAACTAGGCTTTATTTAGTCTTCTGAAGCCCACAGACTAAAAGACTCGAATGCCCTCAACCCCAACCATCTAATGGTCACATTTTTATACTGTTACTATTGTGGTATTGTGCTATTTAATTAATCCATGTGACTTGGAACAACCCAAATTGTAAAGTAATTTCTTTTTTTTTTCGTCTCAGCTTTTGTGACCTGTCTGAACCTTTTGTATACCACAAGGTAAGCAAAACCAAAGTCTAGCAACCACTCATATCGATTTATCCATGTTAAACCAAAACTTGTAATTGGCCTAAAAATGATTAAAAAATGTATATGAATCATAGACTACCCTTGTCATTAATGCTATAAGTAAGGTTAAGGGTAAAAAAGGGGTCTCCCCTCATCTCAAGCGATGAGACCAGCAGCATTCACACTACATAACAGCAGTTTCATAAAAAGTGCTACCAATCTGTTAGACATCAAGTTACAATTCAAACAAAAAATAAAAAACACATTTTGGAAAGGTAGTTTTTTTTTCTTTTTTTAAATAAAGAAAATTTACAATAACATTTCAGTTCATAAATTAATTTCTGTGTAGGATCCGTATTAGAACATCGGGGTCCTGCTTCGACAAAACAAGTAAAGAGATATATAAATATGACGAAGAGATGTTGCTCCTGTGAATGTGCAGGATCACGTGAAAGTTTCTACTGTACGTCGTTAACGAATGGAGTGAATTTAGGCTAAAATAGTCAATATTTGGTCCTATCCAAAATTAGCATTGGCTGAAACTATCTTTCTTTTTAATGAGGAAACAAGCGTTATGCTGGTGTTTAACCGAACGAAGTTTTCTCCTTTTTCGTTTGTACTTTCGGATTATTGTAACAGTTAATAAAAGAGTGGACGTGGAGAACAGGCAGAAGCTGAAAAAGATCAGAGGCTTCCTCTGCTGTAGAAATGTGCAGAATGAACATGAGTTTTCTTCACTCTGCATTTTGCAAGAATTCCAAACTTGGTCCAGTGGAAAACCATTGGCGGTAATCAGTGCTCGGTACATGTTCACTGATGCCTTGGCTTTCATGTCGTAAATTGCGGAGTTGTAGAATCCATACTGCGGTTTAGTTTTATCAGTCAGCTTGAATGCATAGTATCCTTTCAAGTTGATGTTATCTTCTAGGTAGGCTAGAAAAAAAATTGCAAGACAGAATAAGATGAGTGCTACCATGTTTATATACGAGCAATAAGAACGTTTTCATAGTTTTCTATTGCTTTTAGTTTTACATTTGAGAACATTTTTAACTTTTTTTTTACAAGTTTTGAAAAATTTTATTGACCTTGCCCCTTAATGACTAGGCTCATTTTGGACTTCATTACGTGGCGCCATTTTTAAAAGAGAGTTGCTTTTGTAGCAATAACTTTGGAATGCTGTTCCTTTCTAAAGTGACTCTTAGATGCACTCAGTCTTCTATCCCGTAGAGTAGTGTTCCCCAATCTGTGGTTGTCCAATGTTTGCAAAACTACAACTACAATAATTTTTATAATGTAAACCTATGGCGCATCAGAATAAGGCTCCATAGGCTTTCATTGTAAAAGAGACTTCCAGCTCACACATAGAGTGAGCCCGCTAGTCATAATTGCAGTGACGTCACTGAGAAGGTGAACAGAACGGCGCTGGACACAACCGGAAATTAATACACTCACACTACATTACATGCACTGTGAGGCAGTAAGTGGAATCATATACGAGGGTCGTTATGTGCCTCCCTGGAAGCTATTTCGCCAAGTCAGATTTAAGAAAACCTGACATGGGCTATTATTTTTGGAGAGATCTGCAACTTTAAAATAAACTTTTTCAGATTGGCAGTCATTTAATGGTCTGTTGACACAGGCAGACCAAGCAAACGATACACACTGAGCGATCAGTGTGCATAGGCTGCCATAGATCTGCGAGTCCTGTTTACACAGGGCAATGCACTGTCTTTTGTCGCGTGACCGACAGCTCGTTTACATGGCAAAATAATCATGAAATAAGCATTTTCATGATTATCTTGCAGTGTAAATGCCCCTTTAGAGAGGCACCAAATAAAATGACCGCACGTCATAGTATTCTATTTACCTCCATTTTTATATGATAAAAGAAGAATGGTTAATAAAATAATGTGAATTTTAGACAGAAGATGGCTCACACATGGACTTATATTCCGTAGGACTTTAAGCAGTCTACTTATGTGGATAGCCACCCACCTTGTAATAACTGCTGGCTGTACTTCTGTAGGTAATATATTCTAAGTTCATCGCCTTCTAATGCTTTGTCATCCACTCCATTCGCTGTCACATAGATAGGAATGTCTCCATAGTTCTTCCTCATCCAATTCAGAAGACGTCTAATCCCATACGGTACGACAGCAAGTCCGTTGAACGATGTGAGACGTGTTGCATCTGACAGAAAGTGAATGTCTCGATCCGATTCAAATCTGCTATCATTCTTTGGCTCATGAATTACCAATCTGGTGGTGAAATGATTCAAGGACAAAAAATCTGCTGTTCCTTTCACCATTTTTTTCTCTTCTTCTGTGAAATAGGGCAAAAAAGATTTTGACATTCGCTTTTGGATTTTGGTGATTATGTATTGCCTCATGAGCATAGGATAATCACCTGAACCAAAGATTGGCTCAGCAATCCAAGCAATGTCAAACTGCAGGAACCTTTCTGCTGCCTCTGTGTGGGAACGCAGGAAGGGATTTGCGGGTTCAGCCCAGTCTGTATGTAAGGACAAGGATATCTGACCATGTTGGTGAGGTCTATAAACCTTGTCATACAAATGCCATGCTATGGAATGGGCGATGAGTGCATTGTGCACGGCTTGGTAGGTGTTGTTACTGCTGGTGTGGTAATATTGGCTTAGACGGTTTGGCTCATTAATCGTGACCCACTGTTTCACCAGATCACCAAATTCATGAAAGCAAAGCTTAGCATAATCACTGAAAGCTTGAGTAATGGTTCGGTTTAACCAGCCTCCATTTCCTAACAATGGTGCGGGAAGACTTATAGATCCATGTGTTGGGTAGTAAAGCGTTAGCATTATCTTTATACCAAGTTTGGAGGCCTCGGTTATTATGCACCGATAATATCTCAGAACTTCTCGGTTAACTGAGGACAAGTCACCTTTTGGCATAATCATAGACCAATTAAGAGCGAATCTATAATATGTGACTTTTATATTTTTCAGTAGGGCTAGTTGTTTTTTGATGGTAATGAAATCAGTACATTGGGCCGCCCGGGTCTTCAGCTCCACTCCTTTTATTGCATGTAGGATGCCATCTCCTGTAACGTTCCACACGTACAATTTACGATCCACAAACTGAGGAGATGATGGGGCCAGCTCTGCCTGTGAAGAAACAAGAAAGTGACATTTTAAGAGAAGATAGTTACAGCCACGACTAATTTTTGTTCTTTCGATGTAGCCGTATGAAGCCTTGTTTTTTTGCAAAATGAGTTATAGTTTTGAATGACAATATTCAATTAATTATATAATGTACTGAGATGGGAAAAAATGCCAAGTAAGGTGACACGGTGAAAAAGAGCAATTCCAACATTGCTTTTTTGGGTGTAATTTTATATGGTATTTAGGTATAAATGACCAGGCAACATGATTTTTTCAGGCTAGTATGATTAATGGAATATAATAAAATTATATTTTTTATACTTTAGTGGTTAACATGAATTCAGAATTTTGTAAAACCAAAAACCGTTTTTGGTTTGTGTCACTATTTTCAGAGATCATTAACTTTTTTTTTTTACTTTTCATTGATGTCCTCTAGCAAGCAAGCTGATGTTTTTATCGACACCATGTTGGGGTACATACGATGTAATCCTCACTTATTTTCATAGATCATTGTTTTATGGACATAGTGATACCAAATATTTTTTTTAATTTATTTTAAATAGGGAACAGGCGGGGGGGGGGGGGGGGGGGGGGATTTAAACTTTTTTTTTTTTAGACTCTTTTTTAAACATTTCTTAAATTATTATTTTTTTTATTTATTTAGCCCCGAATCCCATAGGGGGGATTGAGCCTGTTATCTTGTGTACTATATAATGCAAAACTATGGTATTGCAATATGCAGAAGAAATTATGAACTTCTATGGGGCCCAGCCTGAGAACATACAAGGTTTATACAGTTAAAGCACCATATAAACATTAGGTGGCTGTCGACCCAACAACAGCCATCTTAGCCGACTCTCCCTTACACAGGTGTGCTCGTTCAGCGCTCCTGTGCTCTTTATGAGTAAGCCGCCGATTGACACGCCGGTCGGTGGCATATGTCTGGAAGAACAGTAGTCTGAAATCAGACATGGCAATCAACATCTCCCTTGACCATCAGTCGGACCTCTCCCTCTTACACATTAGACTGTTGGCCGAAGCTGTCGGTATCGCAGGTACAACTAACATTAGTCTAATGGGTGTGGGGGGCTTAAGACTCTGTATACATCTCCACTGCCATAGTATCATTTCTGATTATATTTACCTTTAGTACAGAATCTGTTATTCCCCAGGAGAAGTCACAGGGAAACTGTCCACGAATTTCTGATTCTGGGGCGCCATCTGGAAAACCTTTCTTTTGTATGATTTGTTTGAAGTATAATGCAGAAGATTTTGGAGTTATTGCATTGCTCTTGTTGGTGAAATCTACATAGAATAATCCACGTCTAATCTTGTAGCCTTCTTGCCATTCAAAACTGTCCATCAAGGACCAGGCGGTGTAGCCAAAGACCTGTATGTTGTCATAAGTAATAGCTGTAAACAGTCCACAAAAACAAACAAAAATGTTAATTAAGAGGTAAAAAGGAAGATTTTTCACATTGCGTTTACATTGACAGAGCCCTTTATATACTTTCAAAATGACACAAATTCTCCTACGTATGACTTTCCTGCAGGCTTGCTTTGTACAATCGGCCACCCATGTGATTATTTGCTAAATGTGTGGAACAGAAAAAGTTATCACTATTGTCATTATTTTTATTATTCAGGCTCTCTTCCTTCCACACTATGCTAATAGGTTCCTGTACTTTTGATGACATAAAGGGAACTTGTCAAGATCCGAAATGCTATTTACCTGCAGTTATAGGGGTAATCTGTAGGTAAACAGCATTTAAACACTGCTTAAATGTCTCACTGGAGTAGCAGCTACAGGGAGAAAATGACTTTTTAATCTCCCAGTAGCCGCTGGCTTCCAGTCATTGGGGCGGTGCAGGAAGCTGTAACAGTCATGACTCTGTGTACTGTGAGCGAGGCCGTAATGACTGCTCTGCACTTTGACTGACAGCTTACTCTTCACATACACAGAACAGAGATCGCTGTTAATTAAAGTGCCAAAAGCAAGAGGCTCCTGGAAGAATAAAACTTAATTTTCTCCCTGCGAACCTCTTTCAGTAAGCAGTTAAACAGTATTTACCTGCAGATTACTCTTATATTGCACGTAAATAGTGTATCTAGATGCAATATGTTCCTTCTAAAATATGAAGTCTACATCTTCTGCATTATTCTTGACATCAAAGATGAAACCCACCAAAGGAAAGGTGATAAACCTCATTATAAATCTTCTAGAATTTATTGGAACCCATTAGGAAACAGAACTATCATAGCTGTCAAAACAGAAGCCTTGGCACTATTGTGAGCAGAGCATTAAAGGGTTGGCATCCAGATTTGATACTGTCCCCTTATATGATGGATGGGGGATAACTCCCTGATAGTTGGGGGTCCCCTGATGAACCAGAAAACGAGGCTCTGAAGAGCTCTGACTGAATAGATAAGGGGTTGAGCATGGACACCTCTACTACATTTATTCTCAATGACATTTTCGAAGATCAAGTAATTTGGCCAAACATAGGCACCTGACAAGAATGGTTGGACAAATGTAATTTACCTAGGCCACAAGAATTACACTACAAGGTGGATCTGATCCATAATATACAGAAGGCTACAAAATAAAAACTTGACCAGAAGATTTGTACTCCCCTATAGTATGGCATGGCTGGAAAAGTTCTGGCAGGTTATCTTTTAATACAATAGATGTTCCTGAGGTCAATGGATATCTACTCACCCTGTAGAATATCATTGATGAACTTCTTCATGATGTAGACCGTCGTCGTGTCTTCAGTTTGGATGTTGCTGTTTGAGAACCATCCATTTTCCATTATCAGGATTTTGGGATTGTTGTACTCCATCTTGATCCAGTTTAACACCCCTCTTAAATGAATTAGGGCACGGATCAACTTATTGGAATCATTGGATCGCTTGAAGTTATTGGGTCCAAAAGAGAATGCAAAGAAGTCTGCTGTTCCTTTAATAGAAGCTTTTTCTGACTCAGAAAATACGGGAAGGATGGATTCATATTTTCTTTTTAGACTTTCCGGGTAATCCCCGTCAATATGAATAGGTTTTGCAAAGCGCCCAAGTACAGTATCCATGGATTCTTGACACATGTTAATTGTTGATGAGTCAATATGTTTTTTCTCTGGTTCTATCCAGTGGGAGCCCAATGTCATGGACAAGTATCCCTTTTGAGATTGTCGGAAATGATTGTCATAGGTATGCCAGACCACAGCATGAGCCTAGAATAAAAATGTAGCTTTATCAATCAAAACAGCAAATACATGCATTATAGGGTGCACCTCATGTGGATATTAGGCTGAAGAAATTAACAAATCCAACAACGATTTTTTTTGCTCACTTACTATGAATATTAAAAATATCAGGAATGCAAATTAGCTGTCAAAGAAAGTGTTGTCTCTCTATTGCCTCCTAAAGGAACAGACACCCATTTGCAGACAGGTCTTGGGAACACTTTTATCCCCTTACTGACACCACAAGTTGCCATAAAAGATACCAATAGGCCAGGCCAAGATCAGTGAGAAAAAGACCAAAAGCCTTTCACCAAACCAATCAGTATACTGCTCTGCATTGAGGAGAAGAAAGAAAAACAGCAATCTATAGATGGGTATGGTTTCATTATGGAGAAGAACCTGGTTATGCAATCATGTTGTAAGGCTTGATAAAGGCTCTGTGTTTATCCTGTAGACGTCTGGTGCAATGGAGGACGTCAAACTGTACTGTTTTTAGCCACAAGAAGGGCACTATTATCGTCTGAAGGCAAAAAGTACTGCATGTACCGTTAACACATTATCTGTACCTTTGAGAAAGCCAGTTCCCCCGGCGAAACGCGTGTAGTCCTGAGATGAACCTAATTTCAGCGTGATATCGGCACACTATTACTTACTCACACCACACTAGTCCGATCCCAGCATGGTCTCTAACTGTGAGACACGGGCAGTGATCCCTAGGGAGTCGGTGTGCTTGATCGGTAAGCGCGCTGACTCTCCCTCTGACTGCATGTTAATCGACCGGCAGCTGTTATTCAATCTAGACTCTCCTGCTCTTAGCCACAGACACTACACAGCGACGGAGCAGAAGTGCCGACAATCTCCAATCTTATGTATCCTGTAGTGTGAATTATGGACTCTAATATGCCATGAGGGTGTCTTCACAAATTGAAGATTGATTAATTCTCATACACCACTAGGGTGTTTAATTCATTGTATACCCCACAATGAGGATACATTGGCAATTTCTGCAGGTTTCTAATATAGGTTTATTCAACATCACAAGTCCTTTGTTCAATAATTAAATTAAATTAAAGGGATCCAGATACATCATGGTGTGATGGTACAATAATGGTATAATCCTGGTAGACAGCTGCACTGTCATTGGTCTTGATAAAACACAGTGGACCTACACAGCAGATGACATGGCTCCCTGTTATGACCCCAATGGCGAGGGTCTCAGAGATATCAGCAAGTCTGCGAAATACAAAAATCCAGCTCATAGGGCAGTGGTAACTGGGTTGACCATATATCTACTCCTAACGCCAACACTATAAGTAGCCGGGGAACATGCCTACGTTGGTCGCTAGATGTCTCGCGCCAGCCGGAGGACTAACTACCCCTAGAAGAGGAAAACAAAGACCTCTCTTGCCTCCAGAGAATAGACCCCAAAAGTTGGATACAAGCCCCCCACAAATAATAACGGTGAGGTAAGAGGAAATGACAAACACAGAGATGAACTAGGTTTAGCAAAGAGAGGCCCACTCACTAATAGCAGAATGTAGTAAGATAACTTATATGGTCAATAAAAACCCTACAAAAATCCACACTGGAGATTCAAGAACCCCCGAACCGTCTAACGGCCCGGGGGGAGAACTCCAGCCTCCCTAGAGCTTCCAGCAAGGATAGGATACAGATAATGTACAAGCTGGACAAAAATGCAAACAAAAACAATAGCAAAAAGCAAGAAAGCAGACTTAGCTTAATCAAGCAGGAACCAGGATCAGTAGACAAGAGCACTACAGATTAGCTCTGATATCAACGTTGCCAGGCATTGAACTGAAGGTCCAGGGAGCTAATATAGCAACACCCCTGACCTAACGACCCAGGTGAGCATACAAGGGATGATAGACATACCCAGAGTAAAAACACTAGTAGCCACTAGAGGGAGCCAAAAGGTAAATTCACAACAGTACCCCCCCCTTAGTGAGGGGTCACCGAACCCTCACCAAAACCACCAGGGCGATCAGGATGAGCAGCGTGAAAGGCGCGAACTAAATCGGCCGCATGCACATCAGAGGCGACCACCCAGGAATTATCCTCCTGACCATAGCCCTTCCACTTGACCAGGTACTGAAGCCTCCGCCTGGAGAGACGAGAATCTAAGATCTTCTCCACCACGTACTCCAACTCGCCCTCAACCAACACCGGAGCAGGAGGCTCAGCAGAAGGAACCACAGGCACAACGTACCGCCGCAACAAGGACCTATGAAATACGTTGTGAATGGCAAACGACACCGGAAGATCCAAGCGAAAGGATACAGGATTAAGGATCTCCAATATCTTGTAAGGACCAATGAATCGAGGCTTAAATTTGGGAGAGGAGACCTTCATAGGAACAAATCGAGAAGACAGCCATACCAAATCCCCAACACGAAGTCGGGGACCCACACCGCGGCGGCGATTGGCAAAACGCTGAGCCTTCTCCTGTGACAACTTCAAGTTGTCCACCACATGATTCCAGATCCGCTGCAACCTATCCACCACAGAATCCACTCCAGGACAGTCAGAAGGCTCCACATGTCCCGAGGAAAAACGAGGATGGAAACCGGAGTTGCAGAAAAATGGCGAAACCAAGGTGGCAGAACTAGCCCGATTATTAAGGGCAAATTCAGCCAACGGCAAGAAGGTCACCCAATCATCCTGATCAGAAGAGACAAAACACCTCAAATACGCCTCCAGAGTCTGATTAGTTCGTTCCGTTTGTCCGTTAGTCTGTGGATGAAAAGCGGATGAAAACGACAAATCAATGCCCATCCTACCACAAAAGGATCGCCAGAACCTGGAAACAAACTGGGATCCTCTGTCCGACACAATATTCTCAGGAATGCCGTGCAAACGAACCACGTTCTGGAAGAACACAGGAACCAGATCAGCAGAGGAAGGCAGCTTAGGCAAAGGAACCAGATGGACCATCTTGGAGAAACGATCACATATCACCCAGATGACAGACATGCCTTTAGACACCGGGAGATCCGAAATGAAATCCATAGAGATGTGTGTCCAAGGTCTCTTCGGGACAGGCAAGGGCAAGAGCAACCCGCTGGCACGAGAACAGCAAGGCTTAGCTCGAGCACAAGTACCGCAGGACTGCACAAATGACCGCACATCCCTTGACAAGGAAGGCCACCAAAAGGACCTGGCCACCAGATCTCTGGTGCCAAAAATTCCCGGGTGCCCTGCCAACACTGAGGAATGAACCTCGGAAATGACTCTGCTGGTCCATTTAGCAGGCACAAACAATCTGTCAGGTGGACAAGAGTCAGGCCTACCAGCCTGAAATCTCTGCAACACACGTCGCAGATCTGGAGAAATCGCTGACAAGATAACTCCTTCCTTAAGAATACCCTCAGGTTCAGCGACTCCAGGAGCATCAGGCACAAAGCTCCTAGACAGAGCATCGGCCTTCACATTCTTAGAACCTGGTAAATACGAGACCACAAAGTCAAAACGGGAGAAAAACAATGACCAGCGGGCCTGTCTAGGATTCAGGCGTTTAGCAGACTCGAGATACATCAAATTTTTGTGATCAGTCAAGACCACCACCCGATGCTTAGCACCCTCGAGCCAATGACGCCACTCCTCAAATGCCCACTTCATGGCCAATAACTCCCGATTGCCCACATCATAATTTCGCTCTGCCGGCGAAAACTTCCTAGAGAAAAAGGCACAAGGTCTCATAGTAGAGCAACCAAGGCCTCTCTGCGACAAAACGGCCCCTGCCCCAATCTCCGAAGCATCCACCTCAACCTGAAAGGGAAGTGAGACGTCAGGCTGGCACAAAACAGGCGCCGAAGTAAACCGGCGTTTCAACTCCTGGAAAGCCTCCACGGCAGCAGGAGCCCAGTTAGCTACATCAGAGCCTTTCTTGGTCATATCCGTCAGCGGTTTAACAACGCTAGAGAAATTTGCGATAAAACGACGGTAGAAGTTAGCAAAACCCAAGAACTTCTGAAGACTCTTAACTGACGAGGGTTGAGTCCAATCATGAATAGCTCGAACCTTGACTGGATCCATCTCCACAGCAGAAGGAGAAAAAATGAACCCCAAAAAGGGAACCTTCTGTACACCAAAGAGACACTTTGAGCCTTTTACAAACAAAGAATTTTCACGCAAAATCTCAAAAACCATCCTGACCTGCTCCACATGCGAGTCCCAGTCCTCAGAAAAAAACAGAATATCATCCAGATAAACAATCAAAAATTTATCCAGATACTTCCGGAAAATGTCATGCATGAAGGACTGAAAAACTGAAGGTGCATTAGAGAGCCCAAATGGCATCACCAAGTACTCAAAATGACCTTCGGGCGTATTGAATGCGGTTTTCCATTCATCGCCCTGCCTAATGCGCACAAGGTTGTACGCACCACGAAGGTCTATCTTGGTGAACCACTTGGCACCTTTAATCCGGGCAAACAAATCTGACAACAACGGCAAAGGATACTGAAATTTGACAGTGATCTTATTTAAAAGCCGATAGTCAATACAAGGCCTCAAAGATCCGTCATTTTTGGCCACAAAAAAGAATCCCGCACCAAGAGGGGAAGAAGAAGGACGGATATGCCCCTTCTCCAGAGACTCCTTGATATATGAACGCATCGCGGTATGTTCAGGTACCGACAGATTAAACAGTCTCCCCTTAGGAAACTTACTGCCAGGGATCAAATCTATTGCACAGTCACATTCCCTATGAGGAGGCAGTGCACTGGACTTAGACTCGCTGAAGACATCCTGATAATCAGACAAATACGCCGGAACTTCCGAAGGCGTAGAAGAAGCAATAGACAAGGGCAGGGAATCTCCATGAATTCCATGGCAGCCCCAACTTGACACTGACATAGCCTTCCAGTCCAAGACTGGATTATGGGTCTGTAACCATGGCAAACCCAAAACAACCAAATCATGCATTTTATGCAGAACAAGAAAACGTATTACCTCCCGATGTTCGGGAGTCATGCACATGGTAACCTGTGTCCAAAACTGCGGTTTATTTTTTGCCAATGGCGTAGAATCAATACCCCTAAGAGGGATAGGATTTTCCAATGGCTCAAGAACAAATCCGCAGCGCTTGGCAAATGACAGATCCATAAGGCTCAGGGCCGCACCTGAGTCCACAAACGCCATGACAGGATACGATGACAGTGAGCAAATCAAAGTTACAGATAGAATAAATTTAGGTTGCAAATTACCAATGACGACCGGACTAACAACCTTAGTAAGACGTTTAGAGCATGCTGAGATAACATGTGTAGAATCACCACAGTAGTAACACAAGCCATTCTGGCGTCTATGAATTTTCCGCTCATTTCTAGTCAGGATTCTATCACATTGCATTAATTCAGGTGCCTGTTCAGACAACACCATGAGGGAATTTGCGGTTTTGCGCTCCCGCAACCGCCGGTCGATTTGAATAGCCAGGGCCATAGAATCATTCAGACCTGTGGGAAATAACAATTTTCACTTGCTGAGCGGAGTCTCCAGAGGAACAGGGTCTCAGGGACAAAAACAATTTACAATTATTCCTGAAATTTCTAAACTTAAATCGGTCTCCGGAAAACAGTTCAGGAATCGGTATCTTAGGTTCTGACATAGGATTTCTGGTAACATAATCTTGTATGCCCTGCACACGAGCAGCAAGCTGGTCCACACCTGAAATCAAGGTCTGGACATTCATGTCTGCAGCAATCACAAGCCACTCAGAGGTAAAGGGGAAAAGAAAAAAAAAATGAGAGAGAGAAAAAAAACCTCAGAACTTTCTTTCTTATAATCCCGCTTCTGCAATGCATTTAACATTTAATACTGGCCTGGCAAACTGTTATGACCCCAATGGCGAGGGTCTCAGAGATATCAGCAAGTCTGCGAAATACAAAAATCCAGCTCATAGGGCAGTGGTAACTGGGTTGACCATATATCTACTCCTAACGCCAACACTATAAGTAGCCGGGGAACATGCCTACGTTGGTCGCTAGATGTCTCGCGCCAGCCGGAGGACTAACTACCCCTAGAAGAGGAAAACAAAGACCTCTCTTGCCTCCAGAGAATAGACCCCAAAAGTTGGATACAAGCCCCCCACAAATAATAACGGTGAGGTAAGAGGAAATGACAAACACAGAGATGAACTAGGTTTAGCAAAGAGAGGCCCACTCACTAATAGCAGAATGTAGTAAGATAACTTATATGGTCAACAAAAACCCTACAAAAATCCACACTGGAGATTCAAGAACCCCCGAACCGTCTAACGGCCCGGGGGGAGAACTCCAGCCTCCCTAGAGCTTCCAGCAAGGATAGGATACAGATAATGTACAAGCTGGACAAAAATGCAAACAAAAACAATAGCAAAAAGCAAGAAAGCAGACTTAGCTTAATCAAGCAGGAACCAGGATCAGTAGACAAGAGCACTACAGATTAGCTCTGATATCAACGTTGCCAGGCATTGAACTGAAGGTCCAGGGAGCTAATATAGCAACACCCCTGACCTAACGACCCAGGTGAGCATACAAGGGATGATAGACATACCCAGAGTAAAAACACTAGTAGCCACTAGAGGGAGCCAAAAGGTAAATTCACACAGCTCCCCAAACCATCACTGATTGTGGAAACTTCACACAAGACCTCAAGCAGCTTGGATTGTGGCCTCTCCACTCTTCCTCCAGACTCTGGGACCTTGATTTCCAAATGAAATGCAACATTTACTTTCATCTGAAAACAACACCTTGGGGCACTGAGCAACAGTCCAGTTCTTTTTTTCCTTGGCTCAGGTAAGATGCTTCTGGCTTTGTCTATTGGGCATGAGTGGCTTTGACACTGCAGTCTTCCCCATGATTGTGGAGCCTACTGAAACAGACTAAAGGACCTTTTTAAATGCTTAGCAAGCCTTTGCAGGTGTTTTTGTTAATTATTCTAATTTACTGAGATAATGACTTTTGGGTTTTCATTGGCTGTAAGCCATAATTACCTTGTAGGGGGCATTCAGAGTAGAATTTCAATATTTGCAGATGACACTAAACTCTGCAGGGTAATCAATACAGGGGAGGACAATTTTATATTACAGGCTGATTTATGTAAACTAGAAGCTTGGGCTGATAAATGGCAAATGAGCTTTAATGGGGATAAATGTAAGGTCATGCACTTGGGTAGAAGTAATAAGATGTATAACTATGTGCTTAATTCTAAAACTCTGGGCAAAACCGTTAATGAAAAAGACCTGGGTGTATGGGTGGATGACAAACTCATATTCAGTGGCCAGTGTCAGGCAGCTGCTACAAAGGCAAATAAAATAATGGGATGCATTAAAAGAGGCATAGATGCTCATGAGGAGAACATAATTTTACCTCTATACAAGTCACTAGTGCGACCACACTTAGAATACTGTGCACAGTTCTGGTCTCCGGTGTATAAGAAAGACATAGCTGAACTGGAGCGGGTGCAGAGAAGAGCGACCAAGGTTATTAGAGGACTGGGGGGTCTGCAATACCAAGATAGGTTATTACACTTGGGGCTATTTAGTTTGGAAAAACGAAGACTAAGGGGTGATCTTATGTTAATGTATAAATATATGAGGGGACAGTACAAAGACCTTTCTGCTGATCTTTTTAATCATAGACCGGTGACAGGGACAAGGGGGCATCCTCTACGTCTGGAGGAAAGAAGGTTTAAGCATAATAACAGACGCGGATTCTTTACTGTAAGAGCAGTGAGACTATGGAACTCTCTGCCGTATGATGTTGTAATGAGTGACTCATTGCTTCAATTTAAGAGGGGACTGGATACCTTTCTGGAAATGTATAATATTACAGGGTATATATATTAGATTCCTTGATAAGGCGTTGATCCAGGGAACTAGTCTGATTGCCGTATGTGGGGTCGGGAAGGAATTTTTTTCCCCATGATGGAGCTTACTCTTACCACATGGGGTTTTTTTGCCTTCCCCTGGATCAACATGTTAGGGCATGCTAGGCTATGGGTTGAACTAGATGGACTTAAAGTCTTCCTTCAACCTTAATAACTATGTAACTATGTAACTATAATCATCAACATTAACAGAAATAAACACTTGAAATAGATCACTCTGTTTGTAATGACTCTATATAATATGAGATTAACTTTGTATTGAAGAACTGAAATAAATTAACTTTTTGATGATATTCTAATTTTGTGAGAAGCACCTGTACATCTCAACAGATGTATGGTTAATTGATTTTAGTATATGTTGTATACCTAATTTTGGTAGTGTACACCTATGTGAATCTTGTCTGATGTTACTCGGAGAATTATCAATGTGTGTCATCTGTGGTGTTACATAGGACTGAAAGTAAGGCTGTGTTCACATGTCCAGTAGCTATTTCCATTTTTTTAATCATTCGGTTTATTTAAAGGGAATCTGTCACCCCATGGCTTCAGTGTTCTGCTCAGGCGGGTCATTGCTACTACAGTAGCAGTGAGTTGCCTGCGCAGAAGAACAATGAAGAAAGTGTCCATGGAAGGAGAGAAAAGGTACGCATAATCGCGCCATTACAGGGTGCAGGCCACCAGTACACATCACAGGACCCTGTGACGCTGAGGGGAGGGGGGAGCTACACAAATGGACACCGGAGGCAGAGTTTTTAGTCCAGCCACCGCAAGCCCTGGAGCCTGGAAGAACTCATTAACATACAGGATTAAAAGATGATTTCTCAACAACAAGACCGCAGCTATGAGGCATACAGGTAGGACGACTTGAACAATTATATCACCTGTATGCCCATATTAATAGCTTAAAAATGTCCAAGGTGACAGATTCCCTTTAAATGGAAACAAAAGAGTCAATAAAATAAATTCCATTTGCCTCCTTTCCATCTCATGCTTTTTAGCCAGAAAAAAACGCAGCCTATACAACATTTATGCAAATTGATCATCTATTTTTTTGAAACATTGAAGGCTATAGGAAACAGATTGTAACAGTCGGTTTCCATTTTCGACCTGTCTTTGCTCCATTTATAAAGGATCCATTTTTTATACTCCTGGAGCTGTTATAAACGGATGATAATTACACCGTCACTGAGCCTTCAGGGAAGGCTACATCACTGTACTTGCAGCTTTAGCCTTTGATGAGTTTTTGATGTTACAAATTTTCTGCACCATTTCTGAACCCATTAACTAAAATAGGTTACTTGCATTTTTTTAAAAATAAGCAGCATACAAAAGTCACAAAGAACTCATCGTGGGAATGTCACCTTAAATGACCGCCAATCGGTAAATATTTATCTATCGGCGGTCATACAATTATCTTTTTACACAGGCAGACAGCGCTTAACAATCTGTAACAGATCGTTCAGTGCGCATAAGCTGCCACTGTTATCGGCAGAGCAAGTTCTGTTTACACAACTATGATGCGCTGCCGAAAACTTTCATCTGTTGTGCACCACAAAAGATAATTTCACCTGACGAACAAACATTTTCCTCATTCATTGGGTGATCGATAGCCTGTTTAAATGGCAAGATTATGGTAAAACGAACATTCCTAGGAACACTTATTCATGATAATTTTGTAGTGTAAATTGACCCTTACATCTAGTATATTGTATATGCTTAAAGAGCTACTGTATCACTGTGTTACCTGTGGTGTTACATGCAAAGCAGGCTATATTACTACCGAAAGGCAATTTTTAAAACCTACATATGAAATTGGAGGCATATGGAGAAGTACGGACCCATAGATTTTTATGCGAGCTAAATTATAGATCTAAAAAAAAAGACCAGCACAAATGTCACAGGATGAAGCAAGTATGAACAGATGCAAGATTCTGTGACTATAAAGTACAGCTCTGGCAAAAATTAAGAGACCACCACATCACAACCCTGTCATGGGCAGTCCAATCTCCAGATCTGAACCACATTGAAAACCACTGGAATGTAATCAGGAGGATGATGGATAGTCACAAGCCATCAAACAAATAAGAACTGCTTAAATTTTTGCACCAGTAGCAGTGTGAAAGACTGGTGGAAAGCATGCCAAGACGCATGAAAGCTGTGATTAAAAATCATTGTTATTCCACAAAATATTGATTTCTGAACTCTTCCTGAGTTAAAACATTAGTGTTATTGTTTCTAAATTATTATGAACTTGTATTCTTTGCATTATTTGAGGTCTGAAAGCACTGGGTTTTTTTTTCTAATTTTGACCATTTTTCTTTTTCAGAAAAAAAATAAAATTTATTGCTTGGAAATTCGGAGACATGTTGTCAGAAGTTTATAGAATAAAAGAACAATTTACATTTTACTCAAAAATATAACTGTAAAGAGAAAAATCAGACAAACTGAACATTTTGCAGTAGTCTCTTAATTTTTGCCAGAGCTGTACATACAGAGTGCAGCATCACACTGTATGTGCTAAGATTTATACAAACATTGAATATGTGACATTTAAACTGCTATATAGAACATACTTATATATAAAATGAAGCTCCTTTGCACAGAAATTGGCCAGTTCGTGTGTTCCCAACAGCCATGACAAGTTGACCAAATCTGATAGCTGGTTAGAGTGCCATCAAAAACTTTTTTGTGTCATGGCTTGTGGGGTCTCATGAAATGGTCAAATTTGTGCTCTTCATTTTAAAACTGGAGCGCCCACTAGGACCGTGGGATACTTGGTCCTGGGTCGGCACAGATCTTAAAGGGGAAGTCACGGCGGTAGTGACCCAGTCCTTGGCCCTGGGGGTCCAGTTAAAGGGGATGAAGTGTAGTGGCAAATAAAGTCTAATGTAGTAATGTTCGTGTCTCCACCTGTGGTACTCGGCCAAGGATGGCCGACTCTGCTTAAAGGGTTCCCCTGGGGCCGATGGCAATGCAGTTTAGATGGTTTTGCTCCCCGCAGGTGGAACGAAGGCCCCAGGGCTATCAGGACAGTCTATGAGGGGTTGTAGATGTTGGGGTGCAGGAAATAATTGGAGGACACAGGATTTGCAGTCTCTTTACCTTTTACTGGTGAAATTGCAGTTAAGGGCACAGGTTACAGGTGACCTTTGAAATCCGGGCAGCCTGGAAGTGGTTTGGAATCCCCCTAGCCAGGTAAGGTTGGAAGCCTTCCTTTCTGTGGTGAATTCTTGGTTCTTGATGCATTAGCTATCCTCAAGTCCCTCTCTCAATCTGTCCCTTAGGTGGAACTCTACCCTCATGGCAGGCAGCTTGAGCCTTTTTACAAGTGTCCCTTTCTCATGGTGACTCCGGGCTCTAATCCGCTGATGTGCCTTCGGGTGTCAGTTGCTGCTAGAAGACCTGCAATCTCCTGCCCTCCGGTTTCTGCTATGGGGCATACAGTTCCCATACAACCTCGGACTCCGATGTCCGGTTTCTTGCGTTTTATCCTGGGAGTGAACTTAATCGCAGCTCCACTCCCAGTTTCTCTCTTTTGGTTCCTCTCCCTTCACTATCTCACAGACTGACCTCTAACTCCTCCTCCAGACCAGAACTTATAGGGAAGCTACCCTGAGCTCCCCCTTCTGGCCTGGAGTCAGGAAAGTGTTGTATGCTAGTGTTACCTACTAAGGGGACTCCTTCTCGCTCCCAGGCATGGCATCACCCTCCCTGGGAGGCAGGCAATACCACTGTGACAACCGGATTCTTGGGGTGTAACATAACTATATTCTATATAGAACTCTGGCAAAAATTAAGAGACCACTGCAAAATTTTCAGTTTGTCTGATTTTTCTCTTTGTAGGTATATTTTTTGAGTAAAATGTAAAGTGTTCTTTTATTCTATAAACTATTGACAACATGTCTCCAAAGTTCAAAGCAATACATTTTGTATTTATTTTCTGAAAATGAGAAATGGTCAAAATAACAAAAAAAATGCATTGCTTGCAATGCAGAAAAAACAAGTTCATAATCATTTAGAAATAACAATACTAATGTAATGTAATCAATATTTTGTGAAATAACCATGATTTTTAATCACAGCTTTCATGCATCTTGGCATGCTTTCCTCCAGTCTTTCACACTGCTTTTGGGTGACCTTATGCCACTCCTGGTACAAAAATGTCTTCTTTGTTTGATGGCTTGTAACTATCCATCTTTATCTTGATTACATTCCAGAGGTTTTCAATGGGGTTCAGGTCTGGAGTTTGGGCTGGCCATGACAGGGATTTGATGTGGTGGTCCTTCATCCACACCTTGATTGACCTAGCTGTGTGGCATGGCACATTGTCCTGCTGGAAAAAAAAACAGTCCTCAGAGTTGGGGAACATTGCATGAGCAGAAGGAATCAACTGTTTTTCCAGGATAACCTTGTATGTGGCTTGATTTAGATTAACCTACCCAATTCCAGCCTTGCTGAAGCATCCCCAGATCATCACCGATCCTCCACCAAATTTCACAGTGGGTGCAAGACACTGTGGCTTGTACACACCTCTCCAGGTCTCCATCTAACCATTAGACAACCAGGTGTTGGGCAAAGCTGAAAATTAGACTCGTCAGAGAAGATTACCTTACTCCAGTCCTCTATGGTCCAATCCTTATGGTCTTTGGCAAACTTCAGCCTGGCTCTCCTTTGCTTCTCATTGATGAAAGGCTTTTTTCTAGCTTTACATGACTTGAATCCTGCCTCTAGGAGCCTGTTACGAACTGTTCTTGCCGTTCACTTCACCACAGCTGCCATTTGCCATTCCTTTTGTAGGTCACTTGATGTCATCCTGCGGTTGCTGAGTGACATTTGAATAAGATGACGGTCATCCCGGTCAGTGGAGAGTCATTTTCACCCTCTGCCAGTCTGTAGCTTTGTTGTCCCCAATGTCTGCTGCTTGACCTTGTTGTAATGGACTTCCGTCTTAGAAATTTTAAGGATGGAGGCAACATGACACTCACTGTGTCCCTCTGCTAGTAAAGCCAGAATTGAGCCCTTCTTTTCCTCACTCAATACTTTTCTTTTAAACTCCTTTGGCATGGATAAAAGTTATTTTTTCATTCCTATTACTTTTGGGATATTACTAGCACTTGTTTTGCCATCCAGCTTGTCCTATTGCAAGAGGACTGTGAACAGCACAGCAGTGTTTTTTAGACTTTCCTTCGTTAAATAAGATTTGGTTAAGATGATCACCTACCGTATATACTCGAGTATAAGCCGAGATTTTCAGCCCAAATTTTTGGGCTGAAAGTGCCCCTCTCGGCTTATACTCGAGTCATGATCGGTGGTGGGGTCGGCGGGTGAGGACTGTCATATACTCACCTAGTTCCGGCGTTCCTGTCGCTCCCCCTGCCCGTCCCACGGTCTTCGGTGCCGCAGCCTCTTGCCCTGTTCAGCGGTCACGTGGGACCGCTCATTAGAGAAATGAATATGGACTCCACTCCCATAGGGGCGGAGCCGCCTAGTCATTCCTCTAATGACGGTGCCGGTGACCGCTGATAGAGGAAGAGGCTGCGGCACCGAAGACCAGCTGTCCGGGGGAAGGAGCGGGACGCCGGGAGCAGGTAAGTATGACATACTCACCTGTCCGCGTTCCACACGCCGGGCGCCGCGCCATCTTCCCGGCATCTCTCCTCACTGACTGTGCAGGTCAGAGGGCGCAATGACGCATATAGTGTGCGCGCCGCCCTCTGCCTGATCAGTCAGTGCAGAGACGCCGGGACTGGACGCTGAGGAGCTGCCAGCAAGAGAGGTGAGTATGTCGTTTGTTTTTTTTTATTGCAGCAGCAGCAGCAGCATTGTATGTATGGCACAGATTTATGTGGAGTATCTATGGGGCAACGGTGCAGAGCACTATATGGCACAGAGTTATGTGGAGCATCTATGGGGCAACGGTGCAGAGCATTGTATGTATGGCACAGATGTGGAGCATCTATGGGGCAACGGTGCAGAGCATTCTATATATATATGGCACAGAGTTATGTGGAGTATCTATGGGGCAACGGTGCAGAGCATTGTATATATGGCACAGATTTATGTGGAGCATCTATGGGGCAACGGTGCAGAGCATTGTATATATGGCACAGAGTTATGTGGAGCATCTATGGGGCAACGGTGCAGAGCATTGTATATATGGCACAGAGTTATGTGGAGCATCTATGGGGCAACGGTGCAGAGCATTGTATATATGGCACAGAGTTATGTGGAGCATCTATGGGGCAATGGTGCAGAGCATTGTATATATGGCACAGATTTATGTGGAGCATCTATGGGGCCATAATCAAAGGTGCAGAGCATTATATATGGCACAACTATCTATGGTGCCATAATCAAAGGTGCAGAGCATTATATATGGCACAGCTTTCTATGGAGCATCTATGGGGCCATAATGAACTGTGCAGAGCATTATATATGGCACAGCTTTATGTGGAGCATCTATGGGGCCATAATGAACGGTATGGAGCATCTATTTTTAATTTTGAAATTCACCAGTACCTGCTGCATTTTCCACCCTAGGCTTATACTCGAGTCAATAAGTTTTCCCAGTTTTTTGTGGCAAAATTAGGGGAGTCGGCTTATACTCGAGTATATACGGTAATCAGAAGAACATTAAGTAGAATGAGGTGTCCTCTGGTTGGAATTCAACTGACACTGGAATGGAATGGCTGTCAGACATGTAGAGAAGCTGATTTCCCTAAAACTGTGCAGTGGTCTCTTCATTTTTGCCAGAGCTGTATAACAGTTAAGCAGCTTCCACTTCACACATTCAAGGATTGCATACATCTTGGCACATACAGTGCGCTGGAGCAATGTATGAATTTATACACCAAGTATCTGTAATACAGCTGTGTGCATATTATTGGGCTAATACAGGTGTATTCACAGATGAATTGGGGAATAATTGCATATGTTTTTACTGATAAGTCTAAAGAAGAAAATGAAACCTGTGTTTTAAAAGAGAAATAACAACCGAAATATTTGGCAAATGTCATGGTGGTACGGCATTATGAGAAATCTGATTTTTATTGTTCCAGGAAAAAAACAAAAATCACTAGGCTTAATTAAGGAAGATTACCTTCCGTGTTGGTCATTAGAAACGGCTTATCAGCAAACCGCTGTGATGCCTTAACGAATGGAAAATAAGACTCTTACTTCATTTTGCATTGTTACATTACTTATGTTATAAAACTTGGGAGATTAAAATCACATGATTTAGCAATGTAATATACTAGTGAGGAAGGTATTTTGTGTAAGAGGCTTATGTCTATTAATATTGTATCCTGATGACACAATAAGTTGTCAGTCATTGCATCACAACACCCCTAGTCTATGGAGCCATACTTCTGATATCAAATTGTATTCCTACATAAATAAGATTTATCCATTAGATGCATTACTGTCCCTTAAAAGTATTGCTTCTAAAGGAGAATATTCGCTATAATATATTGCCATGTGAACGTCCAATATAGTGACAACTCTTTATAACATGAAGTTTGTGTGATGTCATGCACATGGCTGTTCACTGATCTTCTCAAACATGCTTGAGTTTTATACATATAGATAACGTAATTATACCTTAATGTGGATGTCCACTACTCGGACAACCCCGTCTCAATCTCTATATCTCCCCCACGTAAAATAATAACATATTTACTCAGCTCCAGTTCAGGCAATGTCGGCACCTGGCCTCCCGGGGCTTGCGTGACATTAGCTGTAGGGCTTGTCTGAAGGTAGTAGAAGTGAATCAGCCAATGGCTGCAGGGCTCGTATGACATAACAATGTCAAGCGAGCCCCAAGAGTGCAGGAACTGGGTCCGCACTGGAGGTGAGCATAGTTTTTATTATTTTACATACAGTGATTGAGAAGGAGTTGCCCGAATAGTATACATAACCTTTAAATGTACAACCCCAAAGTCTGAATTCTATATAAAATGAAAAGTAACAAGGGTGCAATCATTTGAAAATCTCCTATACCCATATTTTATTCACATTAGAACATAGAACACAGATCAGAAGGTGAGAGTATGACATTTTTAAATTTAATTTAGAAAAAACTGTTTAGAAATTGATGGCAACAGCGCATCTTAAAAAAGTTGGGACAAGGTTAACAAAAGACTGGCAAAGTAAGTGGCACTAATAAAAATCAACTGGAGGGTCAATTTTGAATTAAGTCAAATGACTGTGTATGAAAAGAGCACATTATACAAACAGTATCTCCCTTAAAGTGAACCTGTCAGCAGGATTTTGCTAAGTAAACTACAGACACAGTCAGGTTGGCGCTGTTACACTGATTAAAATGATACCTGGGGTGAAGAAATCTGTCTTGTGGTTGTTGTTTAATCTTTATTTTTAGTTTTCAGATAATATTATCTTGCTTCTGGGCAGCCTGTGGGCGGCTTTATGAGGTACTCTGCTTACATATTAATCATTATGGGCTTGTGACAGGTCACTGATCCTCCAGCAAAATGGCGCTAGTAGTGATGCTTGTACAGTTGTTGTGAATTTGCTTTTTGCTCCCTCTAGTGGTTACTAGTTTTTTGACTCTGGTTTTTCTGTCATTCCTTTTATCCGCACCTGGGTCGTTAGTTAGGGGTGTTGCTATATAAGCTCCCTGGACCTTCAGTTCTATGCCTGGCAACGTAGTTATCAGAGCTAGTCTGCTGTGCTCTTGTCTACTGATCCTGGTTCCAGTTATATCAGCTAAGTCTGCCTTTTGCTTTTTGCTATTTGTTTTGGTTTTGTATTTTTGTCCAGCTTGTTCCAAATCTGTATCCTGACCTTTGCTGGAAGCTCTAGGGGGCTGGTGTTCTCCCCCCGGACCGTTAGACGGTTCGGGGGTTCTTGAATTTCCAGTGTGGATTTTGATAGGGTTTTTGTTGACCATATAAGTTACCTTTCTTTATTCTGCTACCAGTAAGCGGGCCTCTCTGTGCTAAACCTGGTTCATTTCTGTGTTTGTCATTTCCTCTTACCTCACCGTCATTATTTGTGGGGGGCTTCTATCCAGCTTTGGGGTCCCCTTCTCTGGAGGCAAGAAAGGTCTTTGTTTTCCTCTACTAGGGGTAGCTAGATTCTCCGGCTGGCGCGTGTCATCTAGAATCAACGTAGGAATGATCCCCGGCTACTTCTAGTGTTGGCGTTAGGAGTAGATATATGGTCAACCCAGTTACCACTGCCCTATGAGCTGGATTTTTGTATTCTGCAGACTTCCACGTTCCTCTGAGACCCTCGCCATTGGGGTCATAACAGTTTGCCAGGCCAATATTAAATGTTTAATGCATTGCAGAAGAGGGATTATAAGAAAGAAGATTCTGAGTTTTTTTTTTCTTCTTCCCCTTTACCTCAGAGTGGCTATGCTTGCTGCAGACATGAATGTCCAGACCTTGATTACAAGTGTGGACCAGCTGGCTACTCGTGTGCAGGGCATACAAGACTATGTTATCAGAAATCCTAGGTCAGAACCTAAAATACCGATTCCTGAACTGTTTTCCGGAGACAGGTTTAAGTTTAGGAATTTCGTGAATAATTGTAAATTGTTTTTGTCCCTGAGACCCTGTTCATCTGGAGATTCTGCTCAGCAAGTAAAAATTGTGATTTCGTTCTTACGGGGCGACCCTCAGGATTGGGCTTTTTCGCTGGCGCCAGGAGATCCGGCATTGGCTGATCTTGATGCGTTTTTTCTGGCGCTCGGTTTACTTTATGAGGAACCCAATCTTGAGATTCAGGCAGAAAAGGCCTTGCTGGCTATGTCTCAGGGGCAGGACGAGGCTGAAGTGTATTGCCAAAAATTTCGGAAATGGTCCGTGCTGACACATTGGAACGAGTGTGCACTGGCCGCTAATTTTAGAAATGGCCTTTCTGAAGCCATTAAGAATGTTATGGTGGGTTTTCCCATTCCCACAGGTCTGAATGATACTATGGCACTGGCTATTCAAATTGACCGGCGGTTGCGGGAGCGCAAAACCGCAAATTCCCTCATGGTGTTGTCTGAACAGACACCTAATTCGGTGCAATGTGATAGAAAAACCGCAAATTCCCTCATGGTGTTGTCTGAACAGACACCTGATTTAATGCAATGTGATAGAATCCTGACTAGAAATGAGCGGAAAATTCATAGACGCCGGAATGGCTTGTGCTACTACTGTGGTGATTCTACACATGTTATCTCAGCATGCTCTAAACGTATAGCTAAGGTTGTTAGTCCTGTCACCGTTGGTAATTTGCAACCTAAATTTATTCTGTCTGTAACTTTGATTTGCTCACTGTCATCTTATCCTGTCATGGCGTTTGTAGATTCAGGTGCTGCCCTGAGTCTCATGGATCTCTCATTTGCTAAGCGCTGTGGTTTTACTCTTGAACCATTAGAAAATCCTATTCCTCTTAGGGGTATTGATGCTACACCATTGGCAGCAAATAAACCGCAGTATTGGACACAGGTTACCATGTGCATGACTCCTGAACACCGCGAGGTGATACGTTTCCTGGTTTTACATAAAATGCATGATTTGGTTGTTTTAGGGCTGCCATGGTTACAGACCCATAATCCAGTCCTGGACTGGAAGGCTATGTCAGTCTCAAGTTGGGGCTGTCGTGGTATTCATGGGGATTCCCTGCCTGTGTCTATTGCTTCTTCTACGCCTTCGGAAGTTCCGGAGTATTTGTCTGATTATCAGGATGTCTTCAGTGAGTCTGAGTCCAGTGCACTGCCTCCTCATAGGGACTGTGACTGTGCTATAGATTTGATCCCAGGTAGTAAATTTCCTAAGGGAAGACTGTTTAATCTGTCGGTACCTGAACATACCGCTATGCGTTCATATATCAAGGAGTCTCTGGAGAAAGGACATATTCGTCCGTCTTCTTCCCCTCTTGGTGCGGGATTCTTTTTTGTGGCAAAAAAGGACGGATCTTTGAGACCTTGTATTGATTATCGGCTTTTAAATAAGATCACTGTCAAATTTCAGTATCCTTTACCGCTGTTGTCTGACTTGTTTGCCCGGATTAAGGGTGCCAAGTGGTTCACCAAGATAGACCTTCGTGGTGCGTACAACCTTGTGCGCATTAAGCAAGGTGATGAATGGAAAACCGCATTCAATACGCCCGAAGGTCATTTTGAGTACTTGGTGATGCCTTTTGGGCTCTCCAATGCGCCTTCAGTTTTTCAGTCCTTTATGCATGACATTTTCCGGAAGTATCTGGATAAATTTTTGATTGTTTATCTGGATGATATTTTGGTTTTTTCTGATAATTGGGATTCGCATGTGGAGCAGGTCAGGTTGGTCTTTCAAATTTTGCGTGAAAATTCTTTGTTTGTCAAGGGCTCAAAGTGTCTCTTTGGAGTACAGAAGGTTCCCTTTCTGGGGTTCATTTTTTCCCCTTCTGCTGTGGAGATGGACCCAGTCAAGGTCCGAGCTATTCTTGATTGGACTCAGCCCTCGTCAGTTAAGAGTCTTCAGAAGTTCTTGGGCTTTGCTAACTTCTACCGTCGTTTTATCGCTAATTTTTCTAGCATTGTGAAACCTTTGACGGATATGACCAAGAAGGGCTCCGATGTAGCTAACTGGGCTCCTGCTGCCGTGGAGGCTTTCCAGGAGTTGAAACGCCGGTTTACTTCGGCGCCTGTTTTGTGCCAGCCAGACGTCTCACTTCCCTTTCAGGTTGAGGTGGATGCTTCGGAGATTGGGGCAGGGGCCGTTTTGTCGCAGAGAGGCCCTGGTTGCTCTGTTATGAAACCTTGTGCCTTTTTCTCTAGGAAGTTTTCGCCAGCCGAGCGAAATTATGATGTGGGCAATCGGGAGTTGTTGGCCATGAAATGGGCATTTGAGGAGTGGCGTCATTGGCTCGAGGGTGCTAAGCATCGTGTGGTGGTCTTGACTGATCACAAAAATCTGATGTATCTCGAGTCTGCTAAACGCCTTAATCCGAGACAGGCCCGCTGGTCATTGTTTTTCTCCCGCTTTGATTTTGTTGTCTCGTATTTACCAGGTTCAAAGAATGTGAAGGCCGATGCTCTTTCTAGGAGCTTTGTGCCTGATGCTCCTGGAGTCGCTGATCCTGTTGGTATTCTTAAAGATGGAGTTATCTTGTCAGCTATTTCTCCGGATCTGCGACGTGTGTTGCAGAGATTTCAGGCTGATAGGCCTGAGTCTTGTCCACCTGACAGACTGTTTGTCCCGGATAAGTGGACCAGCAGAGTCATTTCCGAGGTTCATTCCTCGGTGTTGGCAGGTCACCCGGGAATTTTTGGCACCAGAGATCTGGTGGCCAGGTCCTTTTGGTGGCCTTCCTTGTCAAGGGATGTGCGGTCATTTGTGCAGTCCTGTGGGACTTGTGCTCGAGCTAAGCCTTGCTGTTCTCGTGCCAGCGGTTTGCTCTTGCCCTTGCCTGTCCCGAAGAGACCTTGGACACATATCTCCATGGATTTAATTTCTGATCTTCCGCTATCTCAGGGCATGTCCGTTATCTGGGTGATATGTGATCGCTTCTCCAAGATGGTCCATTTGGTTCCTTTGCCTAAGCTGCCTTCCTCTTCCGATCTGGTTCCTGTGTTTTTCCAGAACGTGGTTCGTTTGCACGGCATCCCTGAGAATATTGTGTCAGACAGAGGATCCCAGTTCGTTTCCAGGTTCTGGCGATCCTTTTGTAGTAGGATGGGCATTGATTTGTCGTTTTCGTCTGCTTTCCATCCTCAGACTAATGGACAGACGGAGCGAACCAATCAGACTTTGGAGGCTTATTTGAGGTGTTTTGTCTCTGCTGATCAGGACGATTGGGTGACATTCTTGCCGTTGGCTGAGTTTGCCCTTAATAATCGGGCTAGTTCCGCCACCTTGGTTTCGCCTTTTTTCTGCAACTCTGGTTTCCATCCTCGCTTTTCTTCGGGTCATGTGGAGCCTTCTGACTGTCCTGGGGTGGATTCTGTGGTGGATAGGTTGCAGCAGATCTGGAATCATGTGGTGGACAACTTGAAGTTGTCACAGGAGAAGGCTCAGCGCTTTGCCAACCGCCGCCGCGGTGTGGGTCCCCGACTACGCGTTGGGGATTTGG